>NC_138348.1:105862233-106496400 GCF_046562875.1 Panthera onca | reverse complement strand
CATTACTTTATTATATAACCAAATGCCATTCGTATTTGGATCTACTTCTGTGCTCAATATCTTATTGATCATCTGTCTCTTCCTTCAGCAGTATATTGGTAGTAGATACTGCAGTTTAATTAATTTATTTATTATGAGACAGAAACAGTGCGAGTGGGGGACGGGCAGGGAGAGACGGAGAGAGAGAATCCCAAGAGGGCTCCACGCTGCCAGTGCAGAGCCCGCTGTGGGGCTTGAACTCATGGAACCTCAAGGTCATGACCTGAGCCAGAACCAAGAGTGAAATGCCTAACCACCTGAGCCACCCAGACACCCAACGCCGCAGTTTAAATAACTGCCCAGGTCCTCCATAATATCCTTTCGTATTCAGATGTTCCTTGCGTATTTTTTATTCTTCTAACCTTTAAAATGGTTTTGCCAAGTTCCAAAAGAATTTCAGTAGAATTTTTATTGGGCTATAATAAATTTATAGATTGGTATTAGGGAAAAGTGACATCTTTACAATGTGTGTCTTCCAAGCCAAGAATATGACACGTCTCTTTATTTAGGTAGGTGTTCTTTCTCACTGGGCACGGACTCTTAGTGATATGAACTAGTTTCTTCTAAAGAGACTAGGTTTTTGCTGTTGTTGTTTGATTTTGCTTCTGTTACCAATCTTGCTGTTACCAACCAAGCAAGCTCAACAAGAATGTAATCCTTTCATGGTGGGACACCAAGTATTCTTGACAGCATAAACACATGGGGGTGTTGTTGAAAACTGTGTTGTGATGATTAGCTATCGAAGTTTCCAGACGGGATTTTTTTTTTTTTAATTTGAAATTTATTGTCAAATTGGTTTCCATACAACACAGCTCATCCCAACAGGTGCCCTCCTGGGATTTTGTTTTTAACTGAATGTAGAGGAATGGCCAGTTGAAAAAACTGATTGGAAAATTCAAAACATCCAGAAACCACAATGTGTATTTCTGTTATTTGCCTACGAAGGATTTGTTTTTATTGAAAAGTTGTGTCATTATCCCACAGCAGGAATGAAGACGATAATGTTATCTTGGGCACATATTTGTGGCACATCTGAGAATTGTTTGCATAAACGCATTGGCTAGAAGCCACATCTCCTGGTCCAAAACCCGTTCTAATATTGACAAGACAGTAAAGAAGAACGGTCCATGCCAAGTTATTTAACAAAGCTTTCCAAGGAAGTCACCACGCTGGCTTTCCTTTTCCAATGCCTAACACAATGCCTGGTATGTAGTTGGTGTCTAACTATTCACTGAAGGAATGAACGGAGTCTCTAGCAAGGATTTATGTATATGCTTTTTAAGGTAAAAACTTGAAGAGTACCACTTGCTGCCGGGCTGGCTGACTACCATGGCAGAACCAAGAACTTCTGGATTAGTGGCTGAGACTATTGAGCCCTCCTGCCTGTGCCCCATCTGATTTTCTCCAGGGCCGGCCTATGATCCTTGGTCAATTCCTCCCTGTCAACCTTCCATTCCACTGGTGGGTGTTCCCAAACAGCTGGCTTCTGTCTTCCTTCCAACCCAGCCTTCTGTTGCCAAAGGTCCTTTGTGCCTCATACCAGCCACATCACAAAACCTTGAACAACCACACTGACATTCTGCTGTTGGCACTGGAATCAGAGAATACCAAGTTACAATTTGAGTCTCGGAACAACACATTAATGACAGACATCGCCTGTTCTCCTTTACATGATGAGTAGGCTGATGGGCCAAAATCAGTCAGTCACGGCCAGAATGGGGCAGTGGACATAATTTTACCCACAGCTGCAGATATGAGTTACGAATAAGAATGACATTAGATCAAAGAGAATGCGGAGTGAGAGAGAAGCACATCCTCCCAGGTGATCAAAGCCAGGAGACTCTGCAACTGGTGTTAGGAGCTGGAATAGAATGCCCACAGATTGGAGAGCAAAAAATATTGAAGGAAATTTCCAAGACAGCTGCAGCTGAAAGGTGAGCTTCTGTGTACTCTCGGGATACAAGGCAGGCTGAATGTATATAAATGTCCTAGGACGGAGCAGACACAACGAAGAATGATCATTAAAAATGCAGGTGTAAGTGTCAGGAGGTCACTGCGTCTAAGTGCGAAGTAGTAAAAGAAGAGGAGAGTCAGAGTGTGAACAGAGAGGCCAGGAACAGATTCTAAGGTCACTTCAGAAGCAAAATTAGCGGGGACAGGGTGGCATGAATCCTAGAGGTATTCACTGAGCCAGGGAGGATGGACAAGCAGAAAAAACTCAAATGGTAGAACACGGCCCATAAACACCAACAAGCGTTGTGAAAATGTGGATAGTGCAATAATTATTTTTCATGGGTTTATTAATAATTGACCATTTAGAATGCATCATCAATTATTCCTCATGACAATCCTGTAATGGTGGCATCTGTTAAAATTGCTTCCATTTTAATGGTTAAAAAAATTTTTTTTTAATGTTTATTTGCTCGAAAGAGAGAGAGAAAAGGCAGAGAAAGAGGGAGGGGGAGAGGGAGAGAGAATCCCAAGCAGGCTCTATGCTGTCAGTGCAGAGCCCAATGCGGGACTCAGACTCACAAACTATGAGATCGTGACCTGAGCTGAAATCAAGAGCCAGACGCTTAACCAAATGGGTCACCCAGGTGCCTCTTAATAGTTTTGAAAGTGTGGCTCAGCCAGGTTTACACAGCAGCTTGGAGGCACAAGAAGATAGGGCTCTTGGACTCCACTCGTATTTGCAATTCAACTCACACAGTCTAAAGTCCAACTCTGATTTACACACACAGACACATACACACACACACACTCTCTCCGAAATTTTACGTGTGAGGTCTGAGACTAAAATTAAAGTGATATCTCTATTATCAGTATGTCCAGATATAGATAAGTAAATAGATTTTAAAAATGTATAAATATTGTTATGCTTTTGGACCTAGGAAGGTGACCTCACTGTGACACCTTGTCCAGAATCTCTAGTGACAAGAGCACTGACTCCTCCCTCTCCTCCTTCTTCCTTCCCACTTTTCCTAGCAGACATTTATGGAGTGCTAATGACATGCCAGCTCCCACTGGGCTCTGAAAGCCACAAAAATAAAAACACAAAAGACAGGGACAACCAGAATGTGTAGGATGGGGGAAGTCAAATTTGCATGGGGCCCCTCAGAGACTTGTCTAGGGTACTGAGGGAGGATCTGAGTGCTGAAAAGCCGGCACCCAGACACCAGGCTGAAGAAGGAGAGGGCCTTCCCAATCCTGGCTGGAGATGCCTGAGACTGAGGGGGGGGGGGGCGGGGGGGAGGGAGGGAGACTGAAGGCAC
Source organism: Panthera onca (assembly GCF_046562875.1). Taxonomy (NCBI): domain Eukaryota; kingdom Metazoa; phylum Chordata; class Mammalia; order Carnivora; family Felidae; genus Panthera; species Panthera onca. The sequence continues at coordinate 106,493,089 of NC_138348.1, read as the reverse complement.
GTGCCTCCTCACGGGAGGGACACAAGGTCAGGGGCAGTGAGGAGGGATAAGAGTACAATAGAGGGTTGTGTGACACAGATGGGCAGCCACCCCCCACCCCACCTCCTCTCCAGCACACGAGGGCTGCGAACTTGAAAGAATCAAGTGACTCCCTTTGGCAGGCCAAAAGAGATGCGTCCGCTTGAAGGCCATGTCATCTGAAATTGGCCGAAAGAGCTGTCCTACTTAGGACGGAAACCTCCCATTTGGGTGTGGAAAAGCGGAGCACTGGGGGGGTGGGGTCACAGGGGGATATTTCCCGTGAGGTTCACAAAGTGTTGGCTAGAGAGACTGCGCAGGGAGGTGGGAAGAACGGAGTTGGACGACTGGGATTTCGGTTTTGTCTCCACCCCTTATTGGCTGAGCAAACGACAGCTGTGAGCTCTAGTTTCTTCACCTGCAAAAATCCCTGGTGACAGGGGTGCCTGGGTGGGTCGTTAAACGTCTGACTTCAGCTCAGGTCATGATCTCACAGTTGGTGAGTTTGAGCCCTGCATTGGGCTCTGCGCACACAGTGTGGAGCCTGCTTGGGATTCTCTCTCCTTCTCTCTGTCAAATAAGTAAAAATAAAACTTTAAAGAAATTTTTAAAAATCTCAAGTGATAATAAGTGGTCCCATTTATTGAACTATGTGAAATTTTAATCTTCACAACAACCCTAAGAAGTAATTATTTCTACTCCCATAATATAAATGAGGAAACTGAGGCTTAGGGAGGTTGAGAACATTTTCAAAATTTACATAAAATTTACAAATCTCGTAAATGGCAGCACTGGAATTCAAACCCATGTCTTGATTTAAAATCTGGTGATGTTAACCATTTACATCTTCTGCCTCTCTTCCATGGGTTTGTGTGAAGGACTAAATGATGTCCAGTTTTCCTGGAATGTTGGTAATTAATTTGACTACTAACTGCCTAATTGTTCTGATATTTCAATCTTAGTTTTAGAGAATAGATTTGCATCTGTGTATTTATATTTTTTTTCAAGCATAATTACTTTTTAAATTTTTTCCCTTCTTCTTTATGTTTTCTTTTGTTCAGTTTATTTTGCCACATAATTGCTTTTTAAGGAAGGGTACATCTTTTGAACATCACAAAAACAGAAAACAATTAGCATACTCTTGTCAGGGCAGTATAGAACTTTATTGACTGTAATTATCCATAAATGGCCATGGGAAGGAGCTGTGGACTGGAAGTCTGGGGAACAGGCTTTAACCCAAGGCTTGGGGGGGTCACTGTCCTGTGTTTATCTTAGGGCAGCAGTCCCTTGCAGCATGAATAGCCTACGATTCCTTGTAACTTTAGAAGAGGATGCAATCCAGAAGGCTATAATTCTAAGTGAAATTCTGTTGTTGAGTATTAATAATATGTGGAGGGGCTCTAAGCAAGTAATAGATGAGAGACCGAAACTGTGAATTAAAGAAGATAATTTCTAACTTCTTTTCACTTGTGATGTTCTATCATCCAAATGATACTACATAGTAATCTCAGGGCACTATTTCAGTATTTCAAAGGATTTACCTTTGGTCCTTTCTGATGCTCACAGGGACAATATGAAGGGGCGAGGAGAGTGGTTTTATCTGCTGTCTACGGATGAAGGAGCTACAGATGAAGTGGTGGTCAGGTCACTACATAGTTGGGGACACAGCTGAGAAAGACAGACTTTCTGCCCCCTGCTCTGTCCCCTATGCCACCGCATTCCCTGGCTCAGTAAATAAATATTAACTGTTAGAGAATGTTGTTTAATACAAACTGCATCTTATTCTAGTTGGGCAGAGGAGTAATCCTCAGTGATGAATTCCTTTTTGGAAAGTTCAAAGTATTTAGTTCATCAGTTTTTGAGCCATTTGTAGGATCGACAAGGATAGGACACATGATACTTGCAACTTTCTCCCAATTCAAAATGACAAAAGCTGGAGAGTGGATTTAACTTTCTCTTTTCAACTTAAAAAAGACAAGCAGATAATATGTGAGGCTCTTTTTTTTGTAACTTTTTATTTTTTATTTTTTACTTATTTTTAGAGAGTGAGAGAGACCATGCAAGCTGGGAAGAGGGACAGAGGAAGAGTGAGAGAATCTTAACGTGGTGCTTGACGTGGGAATCAACACAGGGCTCGATCCCATGACCCTGGGACCATGACCTGAGCTGAAATCAAAAGTCAGACGCTTAACTGACTGAGCCACCCAGGTAACCCTGTTAAGCTGTCTTTGACCTAAGACACTTTTCCTAAAACAATCATGAGCCTTTGAAGACATTTAGCAACAATGACTAAGCAAGTTCTCTTTCAAGTACATATACTTAAATACTATTGCCTCGTTTCTGGAAAAGATTCATTAATTTTTTAAAATGTTTATTTATTTATTTTGAGGGCGAACATGTGCGAGCAGGGGAGGGGCAGAGAGGGAGGGAGAGAGAGAATCCCAAGCAGGCTCCATGCTGTCAGCACAGAGCTTGACACGGGGCTCGATCTCACAAACCATGAGATCAGGACTTGAGCTGAAATCAAGAGTCGGATGCTAAACCGACTGAGCTACCCAGGTGCCCCTAGAAAAGGCTCCTTTAGCTTTTCACTCTTTAAAAAAAAATTAACGTACTTACTATTGTTGAAGTAGGTCACTGTTATTTTATAGCAGTTTTACATGCATATAATAAGAAAAAATGTGTATCAGTACAGAAGAGTATAAAATGAACGTGATCTCTATACCATTCCTGCCCAGGCTGACACTCCCAACACAAGCACTGTTAACAGCTACTCCTGTCACGTCGTACTTACTATTGTAATTGAAAATAATACGCTTACAGTTGTTTCTCAATTCATCAGCTTTGGAAAGTGTCTACCGACTTCCATCTATGAAAGATAAGGAAGAATATTTATACTTTCCCCCAACTTTTCTATCTCCTAATGTGTGTTAGCTCCATTATTTGTAATTCACTTCAGTAGTTAGTAGTTCTCATTTTTCTGAAAACTATATTTTAAAATATTCTTTGTAGCTTTAAATAATACTCAAACTTCTACATCTGGAATTATTTATTTAGATAAGGCACTCTTGATTCCCAGTCATGTGATAGGCTCTACTTCTAAGTTTTTCTTTTATGGATAGATTTACACATATACATAAGTATATATGGATACAGATATATACACATGGAATATATACATGGTTATGGTTTACTATATTTATATTTGGCTCTGTGATTATAAATAAGTCTTCTGAAGATTAAAAGAGTTAATCCATATAAAGCACTCAGCACAGTGCCAGGCACATAGGTCCTCTGAAACGGCCAGCTATGATTAACAACTGAGTAGTATGGATGAACCTCCATTGAGAAGGAAATGTAATGTTATTTCACTGAACTTCTGTGGCTTAAATGAGATTCTTCTAAACTGGAATAACTAATGGAGTCTCACTCCTTCCTCCATTCCTTTCCTCCTTTCCTTGCTTCCGTCACTTCCTTTGGGTCATACTCACCACAGCTTCTTGTTGTCTTTCTTGGATTACAACTTGTTGGGTTACTCCTTGGAACTTTGGTTTTGTTTTGTATGGGAAGTAAGCTTTCCGAGCCTTGAGTGTCTAAAATTGTTTTTAAGTCCTCAAATTTGATTAACAGTTTGGCCAAGTTTAAAATTCTAAGATCGATTTTCCCCCCTCAGTAACTTGGAATACATTCTGCTAACGATGCACCAGGGCAGGGTTTGGTCTGTTTGGTTCATCGATCTATCACAAGGACCTAGAAAAGTTTTGAGCACAGAGTATACACTCTGTGTATATATATTAGGATTTTTTTGTTCTTAGAATTCTACAATTTCACCAGGGTGTCTAGATGTACTTTTGTTTGCTTTCCCTGCCCTGTAATTGGTGGGTTTTGTCAACCTAAAAACTCTATTTAGTGTAAGGAAATTTATTTCACTTTCTTGACTATTTTTCTCCATGGCCAACCCCTATGCCTTCTAGAATCGCCTTTAGAGAAGTATTAGATTTCTTTGAGCTACCTTCCACATCTTAATTTTTTCTCATATTCTACGTCATTTCACTTCCTTTATCTTCCAGGTAACCAACTCGATCTCCCATCGTATTTATATTATTATTTAGCAATTCCATTGGACATTTTTATTTTTACTTTCCAACAACTCTTTCATGTTATCTGACGGTTTTCTTTTCTTTTCTTTTTTTTTTTAACATCTATTTATTTTTGTGAGACAGAGAGAGACAGAGAATGAGCAGGGGAGGAACAGAGAGAGAGACACACATAGAATCTGAAGCAGGCTCCAGGCTCTGAGCTGTCAGCACAGAGCCCGACACAAGGCTCGAACCCACGAACCGTCAGATCATGACCTGAGCTGAAGTCAGTTGCTTAACCAACTGAGCCACCCAGGCGCCCCTGATGGTTACTTTTCATCACAAACTATAATTGTCTTAAAAGAATGCAGGTTATAAATTCTCCTGATATGAATTAGCATTTTTATTGCTCTTATATTTGGCTCTGTGATTATAAGTAAGCCTTCTGAAGATTAAAAGAGTTAATCCATATAAAGCACTCAGCACAATTTAAAAATTGTTTTAAATATTAATTGTATTGATTGGCTAATATAGGTGTTAATGATGTGAGTGCTCTGTGTGTGCATCACTAGGTGTTTTTTTTTTGTTTGTTTGTTTAATATGCTAACTGCTTAGGTTGTCTTTTTTCTTCAGCTTCAGTTATTTATTTTTCTAAGGCTCTCCCTTTTTGTATTGTTTGTTCTCACAAGTCTGAGGCTCCCTGCTGTCCTTCTATACCAACACCTTAATTTAGTATCTGGTAGCTTGTGTGGGTTTCCTCTTTGGGGGGTTTTGCGTTAGTCTCTCTACGCTTTTTCACTGGAATAGAATGACGACAGCGGTGGTTGTAGAAGCAGGTGGAGTCTGGAGGCGGGAAGGCCTCCCTGCAGGGTTTCCTGTGGGCAAAGCGCAAACAAGGGGATCTGGGAACCCAGAGGTTTCCAGGTGGGGGTGCATCTGAAGTCTGATGATTTCCAGTCTGAGTTTATCATAGACATTCAGAATTTCTTCAGTATCTCCTCTTGGCCACAACATCCTCAGCAAGAACGCTCTCTGAGCCGATAGCTGGCTTTCTAGAGGGCAGCACGTTGGCTTTTAGCCTGAGGGCAAAAGTCCCAGCTGCCAAGCTGTGTTTACACATGTGGAGGGAAGGGGCCCAGCTGTCTCTAGGCACTGCATCTGGCTCTTTAATGAGGCCACTGGAGGTGGCCCCACAGCCCATCATCTTATTTATGACTGAGTGTGAGCTCCCTTGGGGGTGGGGAGGGCACCTTGGGAAGACACATGCTCATTTCTTGTGCCCTGGCTTACAGTTTTCTCTGCGCTTTCTCTTCAGGTCATCTGTCTGCTTTTCTCTTTCAGAAATGTCTCAGCACTTTTGGCCAGCTTTTTCTCACATTCTCTCTACAAGATCTTTTTTGTTACTTTGATGGGAATATGGGAGACAGGAGAGGCAAATGCATGTGCTTAATCTACCACTGTGTGTACACACACACACACACACACACACACACAAAACAGATGTGCATTTGAAAAGATACAATAACACATCCAGTTAATCCTTTGCGGGGAAGATGAAGTCCTGTAAATTGACAGAATCAATCTCTCAATTCTTTACTTGGTTCTACTGTTTTGCCCAGTTTATGCTTATTTAGAATATTTCATACTGAACAATGTGTCAGGAATTATAAAATCTGAAAATAAAAAAAAAGTTTTAAAGTGACATTTTAGAATATTTTCTAAAATTATTTGTACCTCAAATGAAGTATCTGGTCCTTGTTGCTTTTCCAGTTCCCTTACCCATGGATCAAGGCTGGAGTCCCCCCACTCCACAGCAAGTACATGGGCCGCTGGCCGAGGCACTGTTTTAGGCATAATTCTGAAAGGAGCACTGTTCAGCTCTTAGATCCTCGGAGCATATCAATGTCATTTGCATTCTCCTGATTCCAATTCCTTTCCTGAGAAATTCCTTAAACAAGTGTTTAACTTACGAACAACAAAAAGTTTTTATTAAGGGGCATCTACGTGGCTCAGTTGGTTTAGAATCCAACTCTTGATTTTGGGCTCGGTGCTAAGTGTGGAGACTGTTTAAGATTCTCCCTCTCTCTCTCTCTCTCTCTCTCTCTCTCTCTCTCCCCTTCTAAAATAAAAGAAAAAGAAAAATGCACTAAAAACCCCCAAAACTGAACCCAAACTCTGAAATGAGCAACATGGCCAAATCTGGGCTCCACAGTGCCCTAACTCTGCCCTATGGGCAAATGACTTAAAACTTTCTAAGCCTTACTTTCTGAATTTGAAAATGACCATAATAATAGTACCTACACCTACACAGGCTGATTTTGAGAGTTAAGAGAATGTGTTAATTCCCTTAGCATGGTTCTGAACACATAGTAAGGGCGTCATTAGAGGTTAGTAGTTAACATTCACAAATAATTCACATCTACATTACAGAACAGTTCTGTAATAGACCATCAATCCCTTCTTGTGAAGATACTGATAAAATATAGGAAAATATTTATTTCCTTGTTCCATCTGCTTGGTCTTTTGGCAGGTTTTTTTATTGCAGTAAAATATAAATAATATAATATAAATAATATAAATAAATAATAAATATAAATAAATAAAATAAATATAAAATTTACCATTTTTAAGTGCACAGTTCAGTGGTGTAAGTACAGTCACATCTTGCAGAACTGAATCTCTGTACCCATCAGACAACAACTCCCCATCTCCCCTAATCCTTGGAAACTACCATCTGCTTTCTGTCTCTGTGACTCTGATTGCTATGGATATTCCATATAAAGGGAATCCCACAATATTTGTCCTTTTGTGACAGGCTTATTTCACTTAGTAAAATGTCCTCAACGTTCAGTGTAGCATGTGTGAATTTCATTCCTTTTCCATCATATGTAGAGACCACGTTTTGCTTATCTGTTTATCTGTTGATGAACACTGGTTACTCCCACTTTTAGGCTATTATGAAAAATGCTGCTATGAACGCGGTGTACGTTCTGCCCAAGTCCCTGCTTTCATTCCCTTTGGGTGTGTACCCAGAGGGGAGGTGCTGGGTCATATGGCAGCAGCTTTTTTTGTTCATTCTTCTCATTTGGTATCCCATGTCAGTTTGCACTCTTGTGTTTGAGAGATTTATGTCACACACCAGATTTGTTTCTTTCTTTGTATCCCAAGTATGCTGGTGCAGCTTTTCTAATTTTTTTTTAATGTTTATTTATTTCTGAGACAGAGACAGAGCACGAACAGGGGAGGGACAGAGAGAGAGGGAGACACAGAATCAGAAGCTGGCTCCAGGCTCCAAGCTGTCAGCACAGAGCCCGATGCGGGGCTCGAACTCACAAACCTTGAGATCATGACCTGAGCTGGAGTCGATCGCCCAGCCGACTGAGCCACCCAAATGCCCCCAGATGCAGCTTTTCAAAGAGGGGAGCCAGAGTCTCTTGCTAAGCTGTACCAGGTGATGACTCACCTGGCGGGATCTGCTCACCAGTCCCAAGGGCTCCTCTGGGGATGAGGTGTCCTCTCTGTGGCGCTGTTTATTTAAGACAGGAGGAGCACCCTCTCTGCGAGCCACGAGCAACAGCTCTACAAATACTACTCGTCAACTACTCCATGAATTAGGAACTCTTACTTCTCCATGAAAATTCACTGCCATTTAACAGGGCTACAAATGGTTTCTGATTACCTGAAATGTGCCAGACATGGGCTAGGTAGGCAACAAATGTACAGGGTATATGAGGCTTGGCCTCCCAGTTCAATGGGGAGTTTACAGGCATTCCGCCCCCCCCCCCCCCACCCCACCTGCTCAAAGCATAGTTAGAACTAACCTGCCTCATACAAGGACAGGGACAAACTTGTCAGAGACCATTTCAGTGTGCTTTGGCAATGGTGGATCTGGGTTTGGTAGGTTCTGCCGCAGGATAATTTATGGGCCTTGTCATCCAAAATCATGAATTCAAATGGGATACAATATTTTGAAAGGCATCAGTGTAAGGGAGGGGGAGGCCCTGAAGCATAAGCTTTACTAGCTTCACAGTAAGTCGACTTCTGGGCGTGGGGAGTATTAAAAAGATCCTTTACCCCTCAATCTCTCCTTCAATTAGTCCTATTATACGTTTCAAGTTTCTATCATTATTTTCATTCCAAAGTTAAAAAATTAGAGCTTTCTGACCCTGGAAATATTTGGGTACCGGATAACTCTCTTCAGTTCTCCAAGGGCCCAAGGAGGCTGATGGCAAGGCATGGACAGAAGGATAAACAATGTTTTTAAAAATACCGTGCTCATTGTAGGAAATTTGGAAAGGCACAAAAAGAAAAAAAAAAAATTCACCTATTTCCTGCTCTATTACCCAGAGATAAATCACTGTCAACATTTTGGTGAATTATCTTCCCAGTCTGTTGTACATCCCCTCAAACTGGTAACCTGCTTTTCATTTCTATTTTCTTTTCGGATACAATACTCAGGAACGTTTCCAGGTCATACATTTTATAAATATAATAAACATTTTATGAAGTTTTTTCTTATGAAAAGGAAAAATAGGACCTCCAAACACTATTGCTAAATGATCCTCAAGGCTCGGTAGATGGACTGTACTCCCAAAATGTGGATGCTGCCACCTAAAGGAAAAATGCTAAAAGTACTGAAATGACATTTGAAGATGATGACTGAGGAGTTAAGCTGAGATACAAAGGGGACTAATTTTGTTTCGTTTTGTTTTTTTAAAGTTTCTTTCCTCTTGCCAGGTATTTTTCCCCCTCCCTTTAAGAAAGCATTTGGCAATTCGTATCAAAATAACACCAGCATTCTTCACAGAGCTAGAAAAAACAATCCTAGAATGTGATTGGAACCACAAAAGGCCACAAATAGCCAAAGCAATCTTGAAAAAGAAAACCAAAGCAGGAAGCATCACAGTCCCAGACTTCAAGCTATAGTACAAAGCTGTAATCATCAAGACAGTATGGTACTGGCACAAAAACAGACACAAAGATCCGTGGAACAGAATAGAGAACCTGGAAATGGACCCACAAACGTATGGTCAACTAAGCTTTGACAAAGCTGGAAAGAACATCCAATGGAAAAAAGACAGGCTCTTCAGCAAATGGTGCTGGGAACACTGGACAGCAACGTGCAGAAAAATGAACCTCGACCACTTTCTTACACCATTCACAAAAATAAACTCAAAATGGATGAAAGACCTAAACGTAAGACAGGAAGCCATCAAAATCCTAAAGGAGATAACAGGCCACAATCTCTCTGACCTCGGCTGCAGCACCTTCTTGACACATCTCTGGAGGCAAGGGAAACAAAAGCAAAAATGAACTATCGGAACCTCATCAAGATAAAAAGCTTCTGCACAGTGAAGGAAATAATCAACAAAACTAAAAAGCCACTGACAGAATGGGAGAAGATATTTGCAAATGACATATCACATGTCATTTGTTAGTATCCAAAATCTATAAAAAAACTTATCAAACTCAACACCCAAAAAACAAACAATCCAGTGAAGAAATGGGCAAAAGACATGCAAAGATACTTTTCCAAAGAAGACATCCAGATGGCTAACAGATACATGAAAAGATGCTCAACATCACTCATCACCAGAGAAATACAAATAAAAACCACAATATCATTTCACACCTGTCAGAATGGCTAAAATTAAAAACTCAGGCAACAACAGATGTTGGCAAGGATGCAGAAAAAAGAGGAACCTTTTTGCACTGCTGGTGGGAATGCAAACTGGCGCAGCCACTCTGGAAAACGGTATGGAGGGTCCTCAAAAAATCAAAAATAGGATAACCCAATGACCCAGCAATTGCACTACTAGGTATTTATCCAAGGGATACAGGTGTGCTGTTTTGAAGGGGCACATGCACCCCAGTGTTTATAGCAGCATTATTGACAACAGCCAAAGTATGGAAAGAGCCCAAATGTCCATTGACTGATGAATGGATAAAGGATGTGGTATGTATATACAATGGAGTATTATTTGGTGATCAAAAATAATGAAGTCTTGCCATTTGCAACAATGTGGACAGAACTAGAGTGTATTATGCCAGGCGAAATAAGTCAGCCAGAGAAAGACAAATATCATATGACTTCACTCATATGTGGAATTTAAGATGCAAAACAGATGAACATAGGGAAGGGAAGGAAAATGAAGATAAAAACAGAGAGGGAGACAAACCATAAGAGACTTTTAAATACAAAGAACAAACTGAGGATTGCTGGAGGGATATTGGATTGGGGGGGGATGGGCTAAATGCGCAATGGGCATTAAGGAGGGCACTTGTTGGCATGAACACTGGGTGTTGTATGTAAGTGATGAATCACTAAAATCTATTCCTGAAAAAAAATTATGTAAAAAAACCTCCAACATTTGACTAGGTAATATATTTGCTAGCATAAAATTTTAAGTAACAAAATGGTATGTAGTGAAAAGTAGGGCTCTTATCTATCCCTGCCCACCTGACTAGTTTGTCCATAGAATTGTTTCTTGTGTATCCTTCCAGAGATTGTACATACACAGACTCAATGTTTGTGCATGTTTGCATATGTATATTTATTTTCCTCCTAAATAGTGATATTGTATATTGGACCCACTATTCTCCATCTTGATTTTGTTTGTGTGGGCTTTTTTTGTATTCACTATCTGGAGGTAGTTCGTGTTGGCATATACTGGGATGACTGTTTTTTTGTTTTTTTTTTTTAATGCTTGCATGATACCCCATTTAACCGTGATCTATTCAACCAGTTCCAAAGACAGGTATGCAAGTTGTCTCTGTTTTTGCTATCTTTTGTTCAACGATATGGTGACCTTCTTTGTACGTGTATCAAAATACCTAGATTGAGGGGTGCCTGGATGGCTCAGTTGGTAGAACATGTGATTACTGATCTTGGGGTTGTGAGTTCCAGCCCCATGTTAGATGAAGAGATTATTTAAAAACATATATTTACAATCCCAGAAAGGAAATTGTTGAGGCTTTTGATTTCTTATCCAACTCTAACTTTCCCCACTTCACTCCCTGCCTTTTCCCAACACAGTGATATCAAAATCTCTAGTTTAGTCAAAAGTCAGTGTTCATATAAAACTCAAATATTATTCATGCTGAACCAAGCAGTATATATACTTGTATCTTCTTCTTGCATAACTTCCCGCTTCCTGTCATTAGTAATTGCAAACCCCCATAGCCCTGGCCAAACTGCTTCCTTTTCTACAGATTATCACCCTTCTCCCCCACAAACGATCCAACAGACTTAGAAAACTCTTAGTAATAATATCCCCTTACATTCTCAACACCTGAAATAACCTGTCAGTTCTGAATTCCTCTCCTTAGATGTCTCCCTTTGGCACTTAACACAGGCCCCTGTTCTCCGGAGGTGTGATAAATACCCATCATCCTAGGATTTCCCCTCTGCCACTCTCCTGGGTACATCCTCTAGTTTTTTTTCTGGATCCCATGTTGCCTCTCTTGTTCACTCCACATTACGATGGAACTGTACCCTTTGGGAGCTTCCACCTAGATGATACATGGTTGGCAAATAATTTGAGACTTTGCATGTCTGAAAATACCCTTATTTTCCCCTTACACTTGCTAGAAGTTTGGTTGGATACAAACTTTTTCAGTGATATTTTATCTCAGAGTTTTGAGGTGTTGCTCTATCATCTTCCAGTATTTTGAACTATTGTTGAAAAGTCTGATGCCAGTCAGATTGCTGATCCTTAGCATCTTAATGTGGCCTGGTTTTTCATTCTGGAAGCCCTGGTCTTCTCTTTATTCCCAGTTTACTGAAATTTTACGATGATGTGCCTTGGAGAGTGTGGTAGCCACCAGAAAGCTTGTCTTCTTTCCACGGGGCAGAGCGGACAAGGAGAAGACCGTGCCCAGCCCTGCACAGCATCTCCTACCCCCTCGCATCCAGGAAGCAACAGTTCTCTCCAACACAAGGAACGGGAACAGAACATCCACGTCAGCTTATGTGATGGTGGATCAAGGGACTGGACTGGGGTGAGGGAGGTGAGAAACAGGGATATACCTGGCTCCTGGCAACCAGTATCAGAGAAGGGAGTGGGGCAAGGGAACCAAGGCTCGTGTTCCTACTTCTACTGTCTCTAATGTCCTGCTCCTCACCTCTGTGCCTGCTTGGTGCTTGCAGACCCTGAGTCTGACCTCTCTGGGAGAAGTGTCTTCTGCCTTGATCACATCTTCCTTTCCAGGGGGTTCAGCCTGCATTGTTCCCAACTCTGATAGTCTCTCTCATTCATTCATTGATTCACTCCTTCACTCGTTCATTCTTTTCCATCTTCCAAACACTTACTGAAGTCCTTTTCTGCCATTCTCCTTATCTTTATGAGCTGTATCATTTTCTCACCTGTAGCTTATTCTAGTGGAGTTTGGATGGGTCTAGAAGTATCCTAATTTCCTGGGGCTGCTATGACAAATTACCACAAACTTGGTGGCTTAAAACCAAAGAAATTTATTCTCTCACATTTCCAGAGGCCAGAAATCTGCAATCACTTTCCCTGGGCTGAAATGAAGACATCGGCAGGGCCATACTCCGGTAGAGACATAGGCTCTACGAGAAAATCTTTTCCTGGCTTCCTCCAGCTTCCTTGTCTTGTGGCCACGTCCCTCCAATCTCTGCCTCTGTGATCACATCTCTTCCCTCTGTTTCTCCAAAAAGATACTAGTTGTTACTTTTAGGGCCCCCTCAGATAATCCAGGATAATGTCCGTATTTCAAGGAGCTTAACTTAATCACATCTGCAAAGTCTCTGTCCAATCAGGTAACATTCATAGGTTCTGGGGATTACGATGTGGACAGACCCTGGGAGCCATTATGTTGCCCACCACAAGGAGAGAAGATAAAGGCATATGGTCAATGTACCATGTTTCCTGGGAGTCCTTTCTATGTTTTCTTCTAGTACCTTTAGATTTCCTTTTACACATTTAAATCTTTGATCCAGTTGGAATTTTTAGTAATGGAGTTTCCCCATTCTCTGAAACACTAGTTGTTAAATATCTGTATTTCCCCCACACAGAAGAAACAAAGGTGAACTTCCTTTTAAGAGAAAAAAAATTAGAACACGTTTTATTGTCCTGTGGCAAATACAAAACTATTTTTAAAAAGAAGTAAATAGGGGCGCCTGGGTGGCTCAGTCTGTTGGGCGGCCGACTTTGGCTCAGGTCATGATCTCACGGTCCGTGAGTTCGAGGCCCGCGTCGGGCTCTGTGCTGACAGCTCAGAGCCTGGAGCCTGTTTCAGATTTTGTGTCTCCCTCTCTCTGACCCTCCCCCGTTCATGCTCTGTCTCTCTCTGTCTCAAAAATAAATAAACGTTAACATTTTTTTTTTTTAAAGAAGTAAATAGATTTAATCTCAAAGAAACCGCCTTTGCTCACTTTGGATTCTGGAGAGTATGCATGGAGAACAGAAAGGCCCTTCCCTAGAATCACTTCTCGTCTGATGAGAACACCCCAGCCTCGGGCAGCGGGATGGAATTGTCTAGGCACTGGCATTACGTGACAGACACGTAGCAGTGGGACAGGTGCGTGTAAGGAAGGACACCCTCACCTTCCCTCTCACCTCCCAGCCTGCAGGGAACAACACACTTTGGGGCCTGCGAACCTGTCCCTGCAGTGCATGCGGTGAGGAGTAGAAGACCAAGCAGGCTAGGTCTCCGGTCATACTTCCCAGGGGCCGCAGGTCTGGCTGGTCCTCAACCTGAACATGAACAAGTACAAGATGTCCACACTTATACCCCATTTCTGATACGCCCTGAGGCAGTTTGCCAATGGCCTTCCTGGGGCTTCGGTGCAGGCTGTGAATAGAATTTTCCGTCGCAACCTTCTTTTCACTTAATGAAAATTTAGAGTACGCCAGGGAGATTGTTTCAGGTGAAAGCATTGCAATTTAGCTCCTTTCTGGACCTTGTGGGTTTGAGTCATGTTTTGCAGGAGCGCTAGGGGATGCAGAGAGGATATTTTTTCTGAAAACTTGGGATTTCAAGCTGGGTCTTTTATTTGTATTCCCTCGTTTCTTTTAGTCTTAATTGTGACATTTCTATTATGAAAAGAGAATGACAGAATTTGAATCACATTTCCCTCCAAGCACTAATCTAATGTAATGTGCTGCTTCTCGATTTCACACGTGGGTCCTGATTGCTTGGTCTTGCTCCCTTCCACTCCTGAATGCCCTGTCTCCCATTCACATACACGTTCATGTCTGGATCCTAGATCTCTCTTTACGGGCCCTCTCGATGCTTGTGTGTTCTCTTTTGTTACCTTTCAAACCTTCTAAGCGTCCCTCTTTGTCTCAGTAGGATTGTCTTACACTTGCCCGGCACCAGATCTGCCTTCTTGCAGTGACACAGTAACACGGTCTAATGTTTTGCCTTTGAGTGTGCCCAGAGAGTGACAGTCGGAAGGACGCATGAGCGGTGGACAAAGAAAGAGGAGGAGGTGTGAAGAGATCTTGGGTCTTCTCCTTTGAAATCTGAATCCAGGAACAGAAAGCATATTTAATTTTGAACTATACAGAATGGCTGGCACAGGAGCAAATGTTGGGAGCAGTGACAAAACTGAGTGCCACAGCCAATTTTCTGGCATCTCCTACTTTTTCCCCTTGGCTTTCTTGTGAAAACTTTACCCTAATACACTACCACTTGCTTATGAAAGTTCTGTGAGCTGACAGCAGAAATTTTAGAATCAGAAAGACTTGGTTTTAATTCTCAGCTTTGCTATGTGACCTTGGACAAATTATACAACCTCTTTAAGCTTCAGCTTTTCCACAGTCAATGTTTATCTCATGAGAGATAGAGAAAAATGCATGTAAAAGCCTTGGTATAGTGCCCAGCAATTCAAACAATCCAGAATGCCAATTCATACGTTCGACAAATATTTACTGAACATTCGCTGCGCTCCTAACTGAACTGTCTGCTGGGTGCTGAGCATGCTGTGGGCAATGTGCCTTTACGGAGCTTACATTCTGGGGCGGGGGAGGGGGGAGCAGATAATTAACATATACACAAAATGCAATTACGAATGCTGATTAGCCCCTGAGTAACTAAATAGGATGTGCGGCCGGGAAGAGCAGGGAGGATCTCTCTGCCAGCAAAGCGGAGGAAGGCTTCACTGCAGCCTGAGGAAGAGAATGAGCCAAGCGGAGCCAAGAGCAGTTTAAGGCAGAGGCAACTAGATCACCGGCTTAGCGAGAGCCCCCCTCACCCCAACCCCCCACCCGCAACTGACTGGCAACTGGCGAAAGCCCTGGGTGGGTTGGGTAGACGCCTAATGGACTCTTAGGGGCTGGAATCCACAGTGGATTCCCAGTTTTGAATCCCTCTTTGTGCAGTTTCACAATCTGCCAGACTGTTTCTTTTCTACTCTGGCTCCATCTATTGAATGAAAATGACCAGTGCTACCTAAATTTCTCCATAATGGCTTTGTTTGCAATCTTCAAATTAAGTGGAGACTGAATACACTTTCCCTTAACTTTAGACTTAATTTTCACTCTGCCAAGCTCTATGTCTGGATAGAAGGAGTTTAAAGGGATTTTGATCATTCCTTCTGAGCACATTTTCTTTCTTGCAGGAAAGTTTCAGTGTCTCATAATAGTAATTAATTACTTTGGCTACTGTGGGCTTACAGAAGCCAGAGCCTTCCATTTGTTTTGTTTAAATGAAAAACCACCGTCTAAAGTGGAGTCACTCTGGGGCGCCTGGATGGCTCAATTGGTAGAGCATGTGACTCTTGATCTCAGGGTCATGAGTTCAAGCCCCACACTGGGTGTAGAGATTACTTAAAAATAAAATCTTAAAAAAAACAGAGTCACTTATGCCAAGAGTTTCATGCGAGTAAGCCAAGACTTACTTTGCCTAACCTGCCTGCACTTTCAACCCCCAGGCGTGTAGCTTGGGACTGGTCAACGTGAATTTCCTGGTTAGTACTAGGAAATTTACCGATAGACCCTCCTGCTCTCCTTAGGAGGGCAACCTTGCCTGAAACAATGCCTTCTTTGGTAATAATTTCCTCTTTTTTGCTCCCTTTCTGATTTAAAAACCTTTCCTTTTCTGCAGCTCAAAGGAGCGCCTTTCAATTTGCTACATGGGCTGCTGCCCCTTTCATGAATAGTTTGATAAAGCCAATTTTATCTTTCAACCTACTAAGTTGAATTTTTGTTGTTTAAGGATTTTCACTGGTCCTCAATTAACTATTTTCAGTTTGCAAAAGTCGCCTTTCTGGAAGACCTTCCACTGATACTGTTACCACTATGAGAGTCCCAGGGGCTGACCTGGTCTAACACAAGGCTTATGCAGCTTTCCAGTCCTTTTGGCCTCTTTATCCTAGAGAAACCTGGCCCACCAGGTTGTCCACATATTTCGAACACTTGGAATTGCTTTTGTGACCGTTTCACTTCATTTCTACTCTCAAGCTCAGGGGTAGTTTCAGTTCATTAACTCTTTAATGTTTATTAAATGCTTACTATGGGGCAAAACATTTATTTATTTTTATTTTATTTTTTTAAAAGACACAGCTGCTCTTAATTTTTTCTAATTTTTTTTTTTTTGAGAGAGAGAGAGAGAGAGAGAGAGAGACTGAGTCAGAGAGAGAGGGAGACACAGAATTCGAAGCAGGCTCCAGCACAGAGCATGATGCGGGGCTCGAACTCATGAACCTCAAGATCATGACCTGAGTTAAGTCGGACGCTTAACCGACTGAGCCACCCAGGTGCCCCAACACTGATTTATCTAACTAAGAGGATTTACTATACTCTTATCGGGAGTACATTAAAGTTGTTACCCTCCTGAAGAGTGTATGCCAGGAGGTGGGGGAAGGGTGGATATGGAGAGAGACAATAAATAAATAAGTATAAAGTGTGTGAGATGGCTGACAAATGCTGCACAACATAGGAAGCATGGAAGAGGAGACAGAGAATAGGGGGTAGGCAGTTGCTATTTTACGATTTGCAAAGGCCTCACTAAAAAAAGTGACATTTGAAAAGACATGTAAAGAAAGTGAGGGAGTGAGGCACGTAGCTTTCTGGGGGGAAAAGCATTTCAGGCAGAGGGAACGGCAGAGGAAAGATGCTGAGGCACAGGGCCCGTGCAGCCAGTGTAGTAACGGGGTATGACTAATGAACAGAGACATATAGACACAATATAGTCACAAATACAGACACAAACATGGAGATTGTTTATTAGGGGTCCTGGGAATCTCGTCCTGATTTCTCCACAAATAAGCTGAGTGATGGTGGCAAGTCACTTAACATGTGGGGCCTATGTTTTCTCAATGTATACAAAGGTTTCAGTATCATTTAGGTCTTTTTGTGTAGACAGTTATGCTGTTTTGCCATTTTATGCTCTCCTGGATCCAGCTTTCTCTCATATGCTGACTCTAAGTTTTTTTCTCACAGGAGACTGTGCTGCGTTTTCCTTTCTTGTTCTTGTTCTGGCTTCTCAATGCCTTGAGTTCCCGTACAAGATTATCAAAAAGTATAACATGCTCAAAAAAAAAAAAACAAAACCCCAAAACCTATAAACCGTGGAAAGAGGAATATTGTTTCTTTCCAAAGCTTTGCTTACTTTGTTTTGTTTTGAATAGGTAATGCATCTGCACTGTCCAAAAGTTAAAGCCCTATCACGACGTACACACTGGGGAGCCTCGCTCCCTGCCCTGCACCTGTCTACCCTACCCTACTGTTCTATTTCTTTTTCATTTATCCTTTCAGGGCTTACTACACAAGTTCAAGCCATATGATTATAAATACTTATTTTCTCCTCTTTCTTACACCAAGGATGATACATTATATTCACTTCAATTTTTCACTTAATAATATATCTTATAAGTCACCATGTGTCAGTACACAAAGAACCTCATTTACTTTATTTTTCAGCTGCGCATTATTCCATTGCAGGGTAGTACCAGAGTTCATTTAACCTCCAGATGAAGGACACTTTGAGGGCATTTAAAAGTTTTTTGTTTTTTTTTTAATGTTTATTTATTTTTGAGAGGAGACAGAGCACGAGTAGGGAGCAGCAGAGAGAGAGGGAGACATAGAACCCAAATCAGACTCCAGAATCTGAGCTGTCAGCATGAGCCTGACAGGGGGCTCAAACCCACAAACTATGAGATCATGACCTGAGTTGAATCGGGTGCTCAACGGGCCAAGCCACCCAGGCGCCCCTGAAGCACATTATCAATATTTTGCTAATACAGACAGTGATGCAAATAAATAACACTATACACATATCAGTTCATATTATACAGCTGTACACACAGGGCTGGCAGCGTGGAGCCTGCTTGGGAGTCTTTGTCTCCCTCTCCCTCTGCTCCTCCCCTGCTTATGCCTGCTCTCTCTCTCTCTCTCTCAAAATAAATAAACATTAAAAAAAAAAAGAATCAAAAAGAGTTGGGAAGTTGAAACGCTGGTCAAAATTAAGGTAAGTTTTGATAAAACTGGATTCTTCAAAGCAGACCTCAAATCTGAGGCTATGCAACAGAATAGTATTCAGAAACTCCTGTAAGTAACAACTAACATTAGAACAGAAAAACATTTTTTGTAACCCAAAGCTTGGTGTCAACTAAGTCCAAGGAGATTTGGCAACTGCTCTCTAGTTAATCATTCTTAATCCAAAGAAACCAACTGCCACCCTCCTGGAGACTGGTCTTAAGCTATCGCACAACACCATTAACTCGAGTTTTTTTTTACTGTTGTTTTTCATGCTGGTCTGGCCTGGGTAGGAACCAACGGCAGCTCACGCCAAAATGTGCCATTCTGACATCCAGATTATCTCAAGCCTTCTTCCCAAAAAGACTCAGGAAGAAACTGTGACCCTCCCTCTTACTGCCTCAAAGAATTTAGACACAGGACCTGCTCCAGGAGGAGAGTCAGCACCAGATACCTACATCACACTAGGAAGTAGGTATAGTAGACGGGGAGAAGCCCAGCAAGGCCTCCTTGATCAAAATCCCACTGTTTCTGAAGAGTGCAGAAAAACATGTTCACCAAATATTTAGTCTTTTTCATCTTCCTGTGAATTGCTTTCGTTACCTTTGAAGTTCTAGACCCCCTACCCTCTTTAGGATGACATATACACCTCATTTTGACTGTCTTTGAAATCTTATGTCTTTGTGGATTTTGATAATGATAGTGCGAATCAAGAGCTATTAATGTATGCTACCGCAGTATGGTCCTGAAAGCAAAATATGCCAACACTGAAATATCAGAATTCTAAAAACATCTCCAGGGGGTAGTTAACATAAACATAAATCCGTTTAGAAAGCTTCAATTTACCTTGTGAAGTACTTAAATTTTAGAACAAAGTAACTAATCCTTATTTTTATTTTCAACTACAAGGTGTTCTCTGTAAAAAATTGTTAAGATTTACTGATACTTTATCACTCAGTACACTGTCAATTTTTATCAGTGTTCCCTCTGTACTTAATTGGAAATTTAGATTATTCAACTAAGTACAGGTTACTACACCTGTCAAATTTACTAGAGTCTTACTGAATGTTTGATGCATTAATTTCCAAAAGTATGCTAACAATCTCCCAATGTGATTGCATATTTGCCCATTTTCCCATGAAATTGTTTTATATATAACATATAACATACATATATGCTATGTTCTTAGATACTTGTAAGTTTAGAGTTGCTAGATATTCCAAATTAATTTAATGCTTAACATTTTTTTAGTGACCCTGTTTATCCTTTAAAATGCATTTTTTTCCTGGCCCATTTAACTGGATTTAAATAAAGTCCCCTTAATTGGACAGCAATACACCAAGGTACTTACCTTGTATTTTTCTATCCTTTTATACCTTTTACAATTTTGATATACCTCATCTAAATGTGGTAGAGTCAGAATTTTTGCATTTTAAATGGGGCGCCTCGGTGGCTCAGTCGGTTAAGCGTCCGACTTCAGCTCAGGCCAAGATCTTGCAGTTTGTGAGTTCGAGCCCCGCACTGGGCTCCGTGCTGACAGCTCAGAGCCTAGAGTCTACTTCCGATTCTGTGGCTTCCTCTCTCTCTGCCCCTTCCCCACTCGTGTTCTGTCTCTTTTTCTCTCAAAAATAAACAAACATTAAAAAAAATTTTTAGAAAACAAAGTCTGCCTTTTCATTGGTATATTTAATCCATTTACTTTTGATATATTGGGACTTATTTTCAAGATTTCACTTTATTCTTTTAAAATATGTGCTTTTAAATGTTTTTTTCCCTTCTTTTATTCTTTTGGAGCTTAAATTATATATTTGTCAAGACAGAGGCTAAGCTGTGGTAACAAAGTCTTTAAAATACATACCTTAAGTAGCATAAATGTTAACTTGTTCCTCATGGAACACTGCAGCCGTGGGCTGGGGACACTGCTAGGTGGCTCTGCTACGTGATGTCATACAGGCTCTGACAGTCTGTCATCTTCAATCTTTACCTTCCATTTTTGCATCTCCCGTGACCACCCTGGTTGTTGCCATTTTCTAGGAAACTGGGAAAGGAAAATAGAAAGGAAAACAAATAGCTTCCTTTAAAAAGGGTTATCTGGTTGCACTTGCGTGGCTTTGGCAAGAGCTGTTACAGGGACATGCTCACCTGCAAAAGAAGCTGGGAAATGTGGTCTCTAGCTGGAAAGCCATGTGCTCCGCTAAAGTTCAAGATACTCTGTTACCAAAAAGAAGAAAGGGAGAGGATCTTCTCAATAACACTTTCACCCTGATGACTAATTTCCTGTTTTATATGATATATCGGCTCAGTCATGGAATTCTCTTTTGCTTTTATTTTTATCTTCTCACGAGATCATAGTTGTTATTACTGTTTTACAATCAGTTTTTATTTAGATTTACCCATATGGTTGCTAATATTTTGCTGTATCATTTCTTTTTGCCTCTTACCCCTTCCTTTTGGGTTCAATTTCACTATTCTTGAAGAACATTATATTGGCTATCTATCACTGCCTAACAAATGGTTCCGAAGCATAATGAACTGAAACAACATTTATTATCTGTTTCTCGACGTAGTGTGGCATCACTGGGCCCGCTGCTTCAGGGTCTCTCCTGGGCCACAGTCAGGGGTCAGCTGGAGATGTGGTCGTCCCCCCAGGCTCGACTAAGGAAGTCTCTGCTTCCCAGCTCACTGAGATGGTTGTCGACAGGATTGTTACTCGCGAGTGGATAACTGGACTAACGTCTCAGTTCCTTGCTGGCTGTTCTTGGTTCTTTGCGATTCGAGCCTCTCTGACCTGGCAGATTCTTCATCACAGAATGTAAGCCAGGAGGGCAACAGAGGAAGAAAGCCAGCAAGACAGAGTTCGCAGTCTTTTATAACGTAATGCAGAAGTGACACCCCATCGCCCTTTTTCTGTTTTCAATTTTTAGGAACAAATCACTAGGTCCAGCCCGCCCTCAGGAGGAGGAGATTACACTTAGGTGTGAATGCAGCAGGCGGGGATCACTGGGAGCCATGTCAGAAGCTGCCTACTGTAGACACAGTCTTTGTAAGTTCTTTCAGTGAATCTGAGAGCAACAGGTCTATTACTTTTTGTTGGTTTAAAAATGACTTCATTTCAGTCTCATTTTCCTTCCTTCTGCAACTCCAAATAGCAGTATGTTAGACCATGTGATATTGTTCATAGGCCAATGATTCTATGTTCTTACATTTCTCTAGACTTTTTTCACTGTGGATTTCACTCTGGAAACTTTCTATTGCTGTGTTTACAGGTTCACTGACCTTTGCTTCTGCAATGTTACTAACTTCTAACCTTTGAATATTTAGACACTTAAGACACTTCCAAATGGCTCACCATCAGAGGATAAACAGAGTGGAAATCTGATAATATTTAAACTGAACAATACAGGGGCACCTGGATGACTCAGTTGGTTAAGTGTCTGACTCTTGATTTTGGCTCAGGTCATGATCTCACAGTTTGTGGGCTCAAGCTCTGCATCCCTCTGGACTCTCTGCTGATGGCACAGAGCCTGCTTGGGATTCTGTCTCCCACTCTCTCTCTCTCTCTGCCCCTCTCCTGCTTGCTCTCTGTCTCTCTCAAAAATAAAGAGACATTAAAAATTAACTGAACAATACAGAAAATACCACATTTCAGACTCGTGACACAGCTAAACACACTACTTAGAGGAAATTTAAGTACTTCGAGAAATTAAATACTTATTTTAAAAACGAGACTGAAAACTAATGAACTAAGTATCTACATCAAGAAGTTAGAAAAAGAACAAAGTAATAAATCCCAAGAACCCAGAAAGAAAGAAAGAAATTATAAAGGTAAATGAGTAAGATTAGAAAACAAAGATAAAGCACAGAAGATCACTGTCCAAAGCTGTTATCTGAAAAGACCAATAAAACAAACTTTTGCCAAGGTTATTCAAAGAAAAAAGAAAGGAGATCCAGAAAATAATATGAGAAATATGAAATGCAATATTAGTTATAGATCTAGCAGAGATTTTTTTTTAAAAGATAAGTAAATACTGGGAAAAAACTTATGCCAATAGATTTGGAAAATTTAGGTGAAATGTACTATTTGTTAGAAAATTATAACTTTTCAGAGTAGCTTTTGAATAAAGAGAGAACGTGAATAAACCTGCAACTGTAGCAGATAAACTATCAAGCATTTATCCTGCCTTTTCCATACCGGTTCTCTTTGGGGAGATCTGAACAGAAGTTGAGGACAAGTCTGACTTTTTTTCTTTTAAATATTTACTTATTTTGAGCGAGAGAGAAAGAGAGAAAGAGAGAGAGAGAGGGAGAGAGAGGGAGGGAGGGAGGGAGGGAGGGAGAGAGAGAGAGAGAGAGAGAGAGAGAGAAAGGAGGGAGAGAGAGAGAGAGAGAGAGAGAGAGGGAGAGAGAGAGGGAGGGAGGGAGGGAGGGAGGGAGAGAGAGAGAGAGAGAGAGAGAGAGAGAGAGAGAGAATCCCAAGCAGGCTCCGCACTATCAGTGCAGAGTCCGACACAGGGCTCAATCCCATGACTGTGAGATCGTGACCTGAGCTGAAATCAAGAGTCGGATGCTTAACTGACTGAGCCCCCCAGACACCCCAAGTCTGCCTTTATAGAAGTAGTCTAGATGATCAATGAAGAAGGAATGATAAAATTAGAACACCCGCATTTTGCAACCCCAAGCAAATTGTTCATCAGGGGTGACTAACACGACAAAAAAAGACGACGAGCTGTTAACATTTGGGGGGCATATTAAAAAGTTTAAAAGAACATAAAAAGTAATCTTAACAAGAACTGGGACCTGAAACTGCAAGTTACTTGATCCAAGCTCTCATTTGCATATAACGAGTTAAGTGTAAGCTGTGGCAGAAGGGTTTACGGTGTGCACGGTTCCCAACAGTTGCCTGGGTCAAAGTGCGGTTCCCCCAAGGCCTGAAAGGAGTGCCGGAGGCCGGCTAGAAGTGAGCCAGCAGCAGGCGGCCAACATACCCTGCAGAGGAGAAAGACACGATGCAGGACTGATGGGCAGGGGAGGGCAGAGCTTGAGGGCTATTGTGCGTCCAGCTGAACGGTTTGTTTTATTCTATTAATAAATGACGATGAAATGTCATTCAAGGATTTTTCCATCATGTATTTTAATAGGATCAGCCTACTGGCAGTATGGAGGATGTCTCAGAGCAATTCTGATAAGACCACAGGCAGGAAGACCAATTAAGACAAAACCATTAAGTTAGGGGCGCCTGGCTGGCTCAGTCGGAAGAGTGTGTGACTCTTGACCTCAGGGTTGTGAGTTTGAGCTCCATGTTGAATGCAGAGATTACTTAAATAAATAAACTTAAAAAAAAAAAAAGAGACAGAGACGGCAACTTCCTTAAATATCAATTATACCTTAAAATTTAGGAAACACACCAATATTAGCCATATTAATAAATCACCTGGGTGGGGGGGCACCTGGGAGGCTCAGTAGGTTAAGTGTCTGACTCTGGATCTCAGCTCAGGTCTTGACCTCAGGGTTGTGAGTTCAAGCCCCGTTTTGGGCTCTACGCTGGGCGTGAAGCCTAGTTAAAAAAGATTACACTTAAAATTAAAAAATAAATCAGGTCGGGGTGGAGTGAGTAATTTCTTGAGATGAAACATACTTAGGTCTAATTTTGTACTCCTTTTAAAATACTTAATTTCTAAAAACAAACAAACAAAAAACCCAAACAAAATTTAGATAATTTCTGACCTTATCCCTAAATTACACAGGCTGTATAGAATCTTTAGCATTTATTACTGAATGTAGAGTTGGAAAACATGACATATAAAATACGCATTAATAATATAAAAAGCTATTTGGCACCGAAAAAATACATAAAAAGTTTACATGGATGACATATGTGAATATATAATAAAATATAATAAAAATAATAAGAATATCGTTTCTTATGTTCATACCCTGGACTTGGGACCAGGAAGACCCAGATTTACAGTCTGGATCTATAGCTCACCAGCAGTGTGAGTCTAAGGAAGGCACAACCATCCTACACCTCACTTTCCTCACGTGCAAAGTAAGCGGGCAGGGGCTGTTTTGCTCACTGCTGTCTCTCTAGCACCAGCATGGTGATTTACATACTGCTTATGTCAATAAATATTTATGGATTAAAGACATTTATGGATTAAAGACAGAGTTGCTGTGATAATGAAATGAGATAAAAATTGTGGAAGCTCCTAACACAATTTTTTATTTATTTGAGAGAGAGGGAGCACGCAGGGGAGGGGCAGAGAGAGAAGGAGAGAGAATCCCAAGCAGGCTGCACACTGCCAGCACGGAGCCCCATGTGGGGCTCGAACCCATAAACCCTGAGATCATGATCTGAGCTGAAACCAAGGGTCGGAAGCTTAACCAACTGAGCCCCCCAGGCGCCCCTGATACAATTCTTAAGAGACGTTATAAAATGGCTGCATCGTGCCAGGCCCTATGCCAGGTGCTGGGAACATGAAGACGAGTAAGACTGCATCCTTATCTTGGAAGCTTCCATCTACAAAAGCTATGTAAAGTATGTGTGATGGAACCCACAGTACCATGAAGCTCAAGAGTAGGTGCTCAAGAAATACTAAATCTGAATTTTTATGACACTTTTCAGTTTACAAAGCATTCTTGTGAACAGTATTCTATTTGAAGAGGTACAAGTTTTACGAGAAAGGACAAAGGTGTCAGGCATTCAGCAGTGGGAGGGATGATCTGTTGGGGTAAGTAGGCACCACTTTAAGGGAAAGAATTTGAAAAGAGCTCCCAAATATGGATGGATTTCAACAGAAGTGAAGGATGGAGGGGTGGGAGCTTTAGAAGAAAAGAAATACATAAGCAAAAGCTCTTCCTAATTCTGTATTACTTTGTACATGTATTAGGGCCCACATGTTTATAAATCCCATATGGAATACTGCTGAATTGATATTTGTAACCTTTGCAATCAACTCTGATCCATCTTTGAAGATCCGGAAAACATGTTTTTTCCATCTTTCATTTTCACCTACAGGCTTCATGAACTGTCATGGTTACTAAAGGAAGTTACAGGACATTAACTTATTCACGACTATTTACTCAACACTTGATGTGCTCAAAGCCCTAGAGCTGCTAGTATGGGGTCTACTAAGATGAACAACTACCCCACAAAGCAGAAAGCTGGAAGGGCTAAAACCCAGTTGAAGCTAGATTTGCTGAGAGGGAATGTGTGCACTCCCAGGCCATCCCTGTTTCCTTCCTACAATTAATTAATCGCACTTTGAAGATTTGAGCTTATAAAAAAAGAAAATTAACTTTTTTTTTTTTTTTTTTTTTTTTTACAACCTTCTCTTTCCGATTGTCAGGGCTTGTCGTGTCCTTTACAGCCTAGAAGTCTTTTTTACGGGAAAATTGAAGCAATTTGGGAGCCACACGACTGCTGTCTCCCTGCCTCCGGGTTTAATACCCCCCAAAGGTTGTCTCAAGAAACTCTGGTCAGGTCTAGCCTTTCTTGTTCTGAATATTCCTTAAAATATCTTTTATCGCATTTAACACAGCTACAATATCCACCTTTTTTGAAATACTGACCTTTTTTGAAAGGTGGCCTTAGGGAAGGGGGTCAAAGCTTGTGACGCACTGTACCGCTGTGCGTATTTTTCTGTAACCCTCAGAATGGCCCTGGACAGCGGAACATCTTATCGGTGTTAAAGTGTTACACTCTGATCCTTGGGGAGGATAATTTATCCAAGGTCTCAGAGAGTTCAAGAGTGGCAAACCTTGGATTTGAACATTGCTATTTATGACCTCAAAGCCCCATGCTCTTTCCACGGCAACGTATTCATCTTGAGAACGTGTATTTTTTAACTTATCTGTCTTCATTTTCGTAGAAGTCTTTAGTAAAATCTCAGTTCATCCAAAAGTTTCCAAACTCTTGGATTTCATGTACTGGACGCGCATTTGCTTGCAGTGGATTATTACACATGCTTTCCCCAGTAGCCCCTAGTTTCTTGATCGCTGCGATTATTTATAACGTCATAGTCAAAGTTGTTCCTCTGTGTATCACGTTGGTTGGCACCGTGAAATCTCCTACTGCCCTTGTCTGACAATGCCCAGAATTCCCTTTCAGCCTATTTGGAACTCCAGGATGACAATCTCCCCGCGTTGCTTTTTATTTTAACAGGTAGGAGGAGAAAGGAAGTGCGGAACAGGAGAAAGCCGTTTCGTTACCTGGGGGTGTTTTACCGCATCTTTCCGTCGAACGTTCAGCTATTCTTTAAAATTCCCCGTCCTGACACCGGGGACCGAGCAGCCAGGTGAAGACAAAGGCGGTCCTCGGGTGCAGACCCAGCGCCCGGCCCCGCCCCCTAAAGGCCACACCCGCCCGGGAGGAGTAGGAACGGGCGGGGGTGGGGGGACGGGCCGCACTTGGGGAGCCGCAGGGTTTATAGGTCACCCGGAAGGAGCGCAGCCCACGGCCGCAGCTCGGAGCAGGCCCTCGCCCGGACCGCAATCGCCGTGCTCCTCCCCGCGGCCCCCCGGCGTCTAGGCTCGCCCGCGCTCGCCGAGCCTCTCGCGGCCGCTGCCGTGCGGCCTCAGCGTCGCTTCCGGTAGTTACCCGACTGCCGGCCATGGCCGCCGCGGGGGGCGCCCGGCTCCTGCGCGCCGCCTCCGTGGCCCTGGGCGGCGCGGCTTATCGTTGGCTGCTCCACGCCGGACCCCGCGCGGGAGCCGGCTGCCTCGCGGGGCTCAGGGGGCCCGGGGGGCCGGGGGGGCCGGGCCGGGGCGGCGGCGCAGTGGCGCCCCGGACGCTGAGCGTGTCGGCGCCGGCGCGGAGCAGGTGAGACGCGGGCCGGCGTGCGCATGCGGGCGGGGGTCCCCGGCGCCGCGCGGATGCTGGTTTCCCTGCCCCTTCTTGGACGCTTGCGGCCAGGCCGCTGTCCGGGGTCGCTCGCCTCTCGTCCCGCCTGGGCCGTGGCGCTCCTCGGGGCCCTGTCTGCTTCCATTCACGCCGCGGTTTCCTTTCCCAGCCCGGACGCCTGCGGGGAACGGGGACCCGGGACCCCCTGGACCCCGCTCTCCCTTCCGCCCGGGGCCCTCCGGAAGCCGCGCGCTCTGCCACCGTCGATTCTGCAGTGCTTTGGCTCGGCGCTGACCTTTGCTTTGCCCGGAGCCTGCACTGACCTTCATAAAACGCTCTCCGTTAATGTCCCGGCCAGCGCTTTGGTTCTGGGGCCTTTCCCCTGCTCTTTTAGGACGTTCCGGCTCCAGTTCTGTGGCTGGGAATGTCTGTTTAGGATACACACACATACATACCCTTATTGCCTGTATGCTCTCTTGTAGCCGATGCGGGGCTAAAACTCCTTGCCTCGCACTGGCAAGGCCGTGTTTTAAACTTGGCTTGGGCACTTAATGCCTCACTTCCTCCATCAGTATAAACCTCAGTTTCCCCATTCATAAATGGAGCATAAGTCAAGCATAGGCCTCATAGGGTTATTTGAAAAATACGATAGTACAGATAATAGAGGTGGTCTTGTGTCTGGCAAATGGTGAGGGCTCAGTAGGTGCCACCTGTTGGCAGCAGCTGCTAAGGCCCACAGTGTTGTGTTTTGTATTAAATGTTGAAAGTGATGTAAAAAAATTTTTCCCCAAAATATTTTGAAGATTTGTATTCTTGGGTATATTTGTTTTTCAAAGACACGATCCCTTTAGATATAATGGGAATAAAATTTGCTCATAATTTCAGAGTGCGGTGGAGCCTTAGGTAATGCAGATCTCTGGACAGTTCTCTGACTCCTTGCTGTCATGTAGTGGGAAGCAAGACCTGGAGGGAGACAGTTTTGGATTTGTATGCTGCCTTTTCTAGTTTCTTCTTGATAAGGTCCCTGAGAATGGGGTCTAAGACTTAATTATCTTTTCCCCATTAATACTATTACGTAGCGCATGCTCAATAAATTTTTGTTGCATGAAGTGTGAGGGAGATAAAGGAGAAGGCAAGCTGGATTTGTCCCTGTTTCTTTGACACTCCCTGCCTCTACCTCTCTACATGGATGTTTCTGTACAATGGATGCTTTCTGGGGGAAAAAAAAACTGTGTATACTTTGGGACAACATATATTGAACTTATTCACGAACCTAGTATTTCAAGGGAACGTGAATGCTTTTGTAAATGGCAGTTATCTCCCCTGCATTTATCAAGCCTGAACTTGGATATATCAGGTTGTCTTAAAAGGAAGCACATCTGTTCTATTCCCTCCTAATCCTGCTTTCCTCCTCATTGGCACAGTTTCAGTTGATGGCCTTGTGCTTTGTATCACACACGTTGGAACTAACAACTATATCTTTCACCTCTTACTCTCTCAGACTTGTGTTTTCCACTATCGTTACAACCAACCACATTGTGGCTGTTTAAGTTTAAGATAACATCAGTTAAATACATTTAAAAGAGTCGGTATCCCAGTTGTGCTGGCTGCATTTCAAGTACTCAACAGCCACGTGTGGCCAGTGGCTACTCTATTGGACATTGCAGGTGTAGAACATCTCTGTTAGTGCACAGAGTTGCACGGGACAGAACAGCCTAGAAACTGTATGGCTAAGTTATCAGTAATTGAGAGTTGGGGGGCGAGAAAAAAGGCTTTTGCTCCAAAATACTCCAACATAATACTTCCTATTTTTGTAGTGATTTAGGCTTCAAAGGGCTTTCACAACAATTGATGCACTTCACGCTTAAGAAAATCCTGGGAGGTAGGTGAGGTGGGAAATAAAAATATATTAAGTAGCTGGCAAACCAGGAACAGAAGTCAAGCAGTGTTAGTTTGTTTCCTTGAGCACCATGAGGGTTGACAATTCTTTAGCCCACAGGGTCATTAGGAAGAGTTAAGGAGGCTATGGAAGTAGGGAGCCCCAGAATGGGCCAGACCCTTTTCTTGGACCAACAGCCTCAGGCCACCCTCCCTATATGGTGAAAAGGTAGGCATCAGCAGCTATAATAACTTCCCTCCCTATGAGAAGTCTGTTAGGAACTGTACCACCGCAACCCCAGACAGCTTTGTTAAAATACCTGCTGTGGTTGAGCAGAAGAAATGGCAGTAGTAAAAGGTAACAAGTGAAGAAAATAGTCGGTTGCGCTGATGAATTGATGTTGGTAGAAGATTTAGAAGGATTGTGTTTATTTCTCAGTGTGTGAAATCTTATCCTTGGGAACAGCTAAAAGCTTGTTGCTAGTTCCTGGAATTGGGGGGGGGGGGGAACCTAAAACCCACCAATACCAATTATTAATAGCAAATGGATAAAGTTATTTGGGTAAAGTACATGCGTATAATGCTGTAAGAAACAAAGTGTTTCCACTAATGTACCTTTGATTCTCCTTCATCAGCTTGGTGAAGTCACAGTCCCCATCTTACCCATAAGGCAGTGGCTTCCCCTGGTCATCTAATGTGTGTATGTCAGACCCAGAGCTAGAATGTACATCTTCTGATTCTCACATTCCATACGCTTTCAGCTGCAGGATTACCTTTCCTCTCTCATTTCTGCTTCCTCTCCGCTCCTTTGACAAACCTATTATTTCTCTTACTGTGCAGTATTTTTTTCTGGGACTGTACACCTCTAATTCATAGCAGTTGCTTCTTAGCAACAAAAGGACTGAAGCTGGGGCGCCTGGGTGGGTGGGTAAGTTGGTTAAACATCGCCTTCCGCTTAGCTTGGTGGGTTCAAGCCCCATGTCAGGCTCTGTCTCTCTTTCTCTTTCTCAAAAATAAACAAACATTAAAAAAAATTTAAAAATGACTGAAGTTTTAAATAAAAGTTATTAATCAGTGTTTGTTGAGCTCTAGGTATTTTGCGTACATAATCAAAACTAGAACATAAATGTTACCCTGATTTTATGGAAGAGGAGTTTCATGTAAAAGACATTTCAGTGCTGTGAGCTTCTAAAGGTTTTTTTTTGTTTTTTGTTTTTGTTTTTTGCTTTGAAAAGAAGTTGGAGAGCACAGGCCCTTCTGGAGAGCCATTCTCTCTCTCTCTCTCTCTCTCTCTCTCTCTCTCTCTCACACACACACACACACACACACACGCGCGATACTTTTTAATTCATAGAATTCTCCTTTTTTCAGCATTGAATTATCAAGGAGGCCATTATCTGAAAGGGGCTTTAGTTGCCTCATTTCTAAAATAATTTGATCTGATAATTTGCAATATATTTACAGCTCTGAAATTATATAATTCTAGTTTTACCTACATTAAAGTTTTCTTTGATGGATTATTACCCTCTATTGGCAGTAGTGAAAATTGCAACTAATTAATTTAAGCTAAAGTACATCTTTTCAAATGTGAGGTCAAAATTAAAATGACCAATGGTGGATGACAGGCATCTCGTTGCTAATATCATTTCTTTTCCCAGATTTTGGAGTGATGTTTATGAGAAGGGAAAGGAATTTAAGTCCGCTGACTCTATTGGGTAATATAATATCCTATAATAAAACACGCAAGGAGGCATCATATTTATCTTCCCATTGATTCAAACAAACAAAAACCTATCGTAGCCTCTTTGAGTTTTGAGTACATGATGTGGACCAAAATGAGATGTGTAAATGCTCCGAAAACAGACTGCTGCCTCTCAGACACCCGCACAGCTGTTACCCTACCGATAGCAGAATGATCTCACGGTGTCGTCTTCTAGGGAAGCTACATACAGATGACGTTTTTCAGGGAGCCGTGTGAGAGTAAAATGGACTTCATGACTAAGGATGGTTGCTATGTGTTGTCACAGGACTCAACCGATGGCTGTAACCCCTGGGGGGACACAATGGGTGGCCTTGACAGTAATGTAGTTGCCCTTTCCTATAGGGCTGTAGAGCTTCCTTTCTGGTAAATGGGTAGATAGACATGCCTCTGATTTGTGATGCCTTCTCTAAACTATAGAAAGGAAAGAATACTATAAAAAGCATATTTGCATGCATGCTTACACACCCCCCCTATGTTTTTGACCTTACAAGTTCCTAAAACAATTCCTTTAAAGTATCTTTTAAAATTACTAAAAATAATAAAGGACTACTTCCTTTTCCAGCTCAGAAGATAAAATAACAGTCCACTTTGTAAACCGTGATGGGGAGACGTTGACAGCCAAAGGGAAAGTCGGTGACTCTCTACTAGATGTTGTGGTTGAGAATAACCTAGATATTGATGGCTTTGGTGAGTATGAAACATTCGTTAAAATTCGTAAATGAAACCATTCAATAGGTTTCAAATTTTTTTTTTTTTTTTTTCAGAATTTTAATGTCCAGCATACTAAGATAAATATTAAAATTCAGGATGTGTTAGTGTTACATTCTCTTTTATAAAGAATGAGTGACACTGTGTTTCTTTCCTTTGTACATTTAATTAACCCTTTACCCCAAACTTTCTTGCCTCATTACCTTACTGATGACCTGTGTGACGCAAAGCTGGGAGTAGCAAGTGGAGTTGAAAGGTACCAGGTTACAGATGTTAAATGTCCTATCACAGAGGAGTAGTTAGTTTTGACTTAGTTTTTTTTTTTTTTTTAACTTTGTATTTGCACATACCTTAGATGTACAGAAAGGTTGCAAAAACGGTACAGAACTTTCCGATACAATCTTCACTCACCTTCTTCTACTGTTAACAGTTTACAGAACTATGGTGTAATAATCAAAACCCAGAAAGTAATGTCGGTGCAATAACTAAAAAACTATAGACTTCATGAAATTTTCCTAGTTTTCCCATGAATGTCTTTCTGTTTTGGGATGCAATCCAGGAGACTTTGTTGCATATAGTTATCATACGTCCGTAAACTCTTTCAGTCTGTGACATTTCCTTACTCTTCTTTTTTGTTTTTCACAGCCTTGACACTTTTGACAAGTAGTGGTATGTTGTTTTATAAAATTTCCCTCAATTTGGGTTTGACTGGTGTTTTCTTGTATCGATTGAGCTTATGCATCTTTTAAGTGAGTTTTATTTTACGTACTCTTCTATTTTGTTTTATTGAGCTATAATTGCCATTTAACATATTGCTTTTAGGTGTACAACATATTGATTTGATATTTGTATATATTGACAGATGGCCACCGCCACATGTCCACTTAACCTCCGTCACCACACAAGAGTCTCGAATGTCCGTTCCCCTTCCTCGGATGTGCAGTTTATCTCCCTCTTGTTAGAGAAGGAAGTGTTTTATTTAGAAAGTTTTTATTTCTAGATTTCTGACCATATTCTCTAACCACTCACACGAAGCCTGTGTCCCAGAAACTGCCATCTTCTAGGTCAGGGATACCCGTTCTGTCAGCTGTCACTTTTGCTCAAGTACTCTCTCTGTCTGGAGTGGTGGTTCTCAGTGTTAGCATCCGTGTCACTTGGGAGATGCAGATCCTCAAACCCCACTCCAGATCTGCTGAATCAGAGTGTTTGCGGTAGCACCCAGCAGTGTGTGTTTTCACAAGTCCTCGTGTGACTTTGCTGTATGTTAGAGAACCCCTGGTTTGCAGCAAGGCAGACTGTGATTGTGCCTGTCTGACTCTGATTCGTTCTAGGCACGGTTCACATTACACTTTTAGGGGCCTTTTCCAGCACAGAACTATTTCTCTTCCACCGTTTTCCCATCATATAATAAATATATCTGTGTCAATGCTCATCACAGTTTGCCTTTTTAGGGAGAATGCCCCTCTCCCGTACTCGTGGGTTAGATTGTGAGCTCTTACTCAGGGACCTCACAGAGTTGGTTTTGTCCCGAGCTGATAGTGAAAAACATTTGCTGAATTTCTAAATCTAAGTCAGGGTTAATCATGACAACGACCATTTGCACGCATAGTACATTCCAGCCTTTGTTACCTGTTCTTGTAGACTTGTTTTTTAAACTTCCATCTTATAGATGAAGAAACTAAGGTTCAGAGAAGTTAATTTTCCCTGGGTCGTACAAGGAGCGAGTGAGAGGTCCAACACTCAAACTCAAGTCTCTTAACTCCCAAAGGTCTGCTTTTTCCTTTATGCCATTTCCCCTAAGAAGCATCTTTCCTGTGTGAACACCTGTCACAGAAATTAGGTGGTGAAATAGTTGATACGGTTCTAATTTTAAGGAGTTTTTGAGTCTCGTGCAGTGATTCTTGGCTGGGATTGAGTTTCAGAATCTCTACAGAACTTTTAAAAGTGCAGACATCTGCGTTCCATCATAAATAGTACAGGGAGAGAGGGGAGTTGCGTAGGTATATTTTTACAAAGTTCCACATGGTTCACATCCACACCATAGTTAAGAATGACTAATTTAGGGAAAGAATTCATTTAAAAGAAATGAAAATACTTAAAAGAAAATTTAAGTATAATACATATTCTATAAAATTTATCTGTAATTGATCTTCCTCATGCATTCATATCAGCTACACTTAAAAAAAATTTCTTTTTGATAGAGATAGAGCACAAGTGGGGGAGGGGCAGAGAGAGAAGGAGATGGAATCCGAAGCAGGCTCCAGGCTCTGAGCCGTCAGAGCCTCACGCGAGGGTCTAACTCACAAATTGCGAGATCATGACCTGAGCCCAAGTTGGATGCTCAACCAACTGAGCCACCCAGGCGCTCCTTAAATTTTTCTTTTTTAATGTTTATTTATTTAGAGAGAGAAAGCACAAGCAGGGGAGGGGGAGAGAGAGAGGGAGACACAGAATCTGAAGCAGGCTCCAGGCTCTGAGCTGTCAGCACAGAGCCCGACGCGGGGCTCGAACTCACGGACCACAAGATCATGACCTGAGCCGAAGTCGGATGCCCAACCGACTGAGCCACCCAGGCACCCCCTTTTGTTTTGTTTTGTTTTTTTTTCCAGCTACACTTTTAACTAAACCTAGTTTCTCTGGATTATTCTCTCACAGATGAAAAGTAGTACAAGCACAGTCATTGAGAATAAGACTCTGGAATCAGACCGATTATGGTTCCTATCTCTTACTAGCTGTGAGACCGGGAGCAAGCCACTTGAAAGTCTGCATGCCTCAGTTTCCTCTTCTGTAAACTAGGATTATAATAGTTCTAACCTCATCGGGTTGTTAGAGGTGAAACGGGATATTGGAAATGAAGTGCTTAGCACAGTACTGACCCTGGTAAGCATGGCAGGACTCGTGGCATTTAAACTTGGCCTTCTCTCATCCTCTCATCCCCAGTTCTGCAGTAGCCTTAACACTTGGCAGCTTCAGAACTACGGTAGCTGTGAAACCCAGCGGGCTTGCGGCCACTGGAGGGACACGTGGGGCTTGAATCCCTCAGAACGTCCAATCTCCAGACCTCGGTCACTTGTCTCACAGCTTTCCAGGAAAGCTCCGGCCCAGGGAGCTACCTGACCTGCCTCAGAGATTGCTCCGTGGAAAAAGATCTACCCCTAGGACTTCAGTCTAAAACAGTCACGTGTGGTTGTTTAACACAACTGCTGAGGCTGTGATACCAGTTGGGCAAACTGGAGCCTGGCCAAAAATTTAAAAGGAAGATCTGGGGAATGAGATGTATGTAGTGGGCTTTGAACTGCTCTGGGGATCTAGACGGCCATGCCCGACGTGCGACCCTGCAGGAAAGATGTGTCAGGGCCCTGGCCTCTCATCCCTGGCTAACCTGGAGTCCCGTGCGGGGACTGAACGTTGAAGGGGCACTGAATCACACACGAAGCTCGTCAGCAAAAGGTGGAAGAGTTAGTGATTCAATGCATTGAAGGAAACCCTGTCCAGTCATCTGGCTGACCGCTGAGCTAACCGAGCAGAGACTTCAGAGGCCACACACGACGGGGGAAACAGACTTTGGAGCATTAGAACAGGAAAGTCACTGGAGAAACAAATAACAACAGGCACAGGGTTGGAATCCTGATTTCCCTGGTCGCCACATTTTATTAGGCACAGTGTCCACCTGCAATGAAAAAAAATTCAAGACATCCAGAGAAATGGGAAAGTGTGGCTCGTACTCAGGAACAAAAACAGTCTATAGAAACTGCCCCGAGGAGGCTCAGGTATTGGACTCAGAAGGCAAAGACGTTGCATCAGCTAGTATACAAGTTCACAGTGCCGAAGGAAACTTACGTGACAGAACTGTGTCTTTGTCATCTTTATGGCCGACTGTGGAGGCCATTACCGGTCTAAGCGAGGATACTTAGATGAAATAACGAACACTGTTCGTGCCCTTGAGAAAGTTGATCTTTTGAGTTCTGAGAAAGCTGACGTGGAGGCTGCGACCCATGCATCTATTTTTCTACATGTCTCCACAGAGGCAGTTGTATATACGAGGCATGTGTATTGGGCTCTTCACTGCAGAGATACTCGTAACAGCAAAAAGTCTGAAACAACCGAATGCCCATCAGTGGAGGGCTGGTGTGTGGTTACACAGTGGGATATTATATGGCCGTGTTAGCAAAAGTCTCTGGAAGGAGTCTTAAAAACAAAGATCAGTGGTTACCTGTTGGTAGGAGGGAGATTTTCATTATAACACTTTTTATACTTTCTGAGTTTTGGATGGTGTGAATGCGTTACCTATTTTATTTTTATTTAATCAATTCGTTTTTAAAGGAGATACAAGTTTATTGAATACAGGATAAGGGAAGCAGCCGGCAGGACAGCACAGAAGAGGCTGTTGGCTCGTCACCTATTTGAAAAATGTATCTAAGAAAAAAATTAGAGGAGACAACCTAAATGTCTCATAATGGGAATTGTTTAAGTCCAGGATGGCATTTCTAAATTACAGTATGTGTCCATTACAAATAACGTTCACAATGTATTTATAATAACACAGGTAGATGTTTATAAGTGAAAAAGACAAATGTATTTAGTTGCTTTTGATTTTTCAGAATGTACTGAAAACAGTCTTAGAAGGCGTTCAGTGCTGGTTGTCTCTTCTTGATCTGATTGTGAGTTTTTCATTTTCATTCCACTTTTCCCTGTATTGTAACTTTTCCTGTAGCGACTTACTTCCCTGTGCCTCACTTTCATTATCTGTCAAGTGGGGATAATAATAATACTCACTTCATAGGACTTTTATAATGGTTAAGTTAATATGTGTCTTCATCCCAAAAGGCAAGGGAATTAAAAGCAAAAATGAACTACTGGGACCTTATGAAGATAAAAAGCTTCTGCACTGCAAAGGAAACAACCAACAAAACTAAAAGGCAACCAACGGAATGGGAAAAGATATTTGCAAATGACATGTCGGACAAAGGGCTAGTATCCAAAATCTATAAAGAGCTCACCAAACTCCACACCCAACAAACAAATAACCCAGGGAAGAAATGGGCAGAAAACATGAATAGACACTTCTCTAAAGAAGACATCCGAATGGCCAACAGCACATGAAAAGATGCTCAACGTCGCTCCTCATCAGGGAAGTACAAATCAAAACCACACTCAGATATCACCTCACGCCAGTCAGAGTGGCCACAATGAACACATCAGGAGACTATAGATGCTGGAGAGGATGTGGAGAAACGGGAACCCTCTTGCACTGTTGGTGGGAATGCAAACTGGTGCAGCCGCTCTGGAAAACAGTGTGGAGGTTCCTCAAAAAATTAAAAATAGACCTACCCTATGACCCAGCAGTAGCACTGCTAGGAATTTACCCAAGGGATACAGGAGTACTGATGCATAGGGGCACTTGTACCCTAATGTTTATAGCAGCACTCTCAACAATAGCCAAATTATGGAAAGCACCTAAATGTCCATCAACTGATGAATGGATAAAAAAATTGTGGTTTATATACACAATGGAGTACTACGTGGCAGTGAGAAAGAATGAAATATGGCCCTTTTAGCAACGTGGATGGAACTGGAGAGTGTGGTGCTAAGTGAAATAAGCCATACAGAGAAAGACAGATACCATATGTTTTCACCATATGTTTCAGTGGCATGAGCACTGGGTGTTGTATGGAAACCAATTTGACAATAAATTTCATATATTGAAAGAAAAGTTAATATGTGTCTTTGGAATAATATCTGACATGAAAAAAGTGTTAGGAATGTTTGCATTAGTCTATTTTATTGTATAAAAACCCGTATACATGTTGAGACACTGGTTCACATCCACGAGGATGACTATTGTCAGAAAAATGAGAGAATGACAAGTGTTGACAGGGATGAGGAGAAATTGGAGGCCAGATGCATGGCTGGTGGGAATGTACCATGGTGCAGCCGCCGTGGAGAACAGTTTGGCAGGGCCGCTAATAGTTAAACACAGAATTACCATGTGGTCCCGCAGTTGCATTCCTAGGTAGAGCCTCAAAAGAACTGAAAGCAGAGACTCAGACATGTTGTACCCCATTGCTCGTAGCAGCATCATCCCCAGTACCCCAGAGGTAGAAATCTACTCAACTGTCCATCAACAGATGGATGGAGGAACAAGATGAGGTATATACATATAATGGAGTATTATTTAAAAGAAATGAGATTCGGACACATGCTGCAGTGTAGAGGAACCTGGAAAACATTGTGTAAGTGAAATAAGCCAGACACAGAAGGACAAATACTCCCTGATTCTTCGCACGTGAGGTACCTAGAACAGGGATATTCACAGAGACAAAGTAGACCAGAGGTTCCCGGAGACTAACGGAAGGGAAGAACCTGTTTGGGATGTTGAGTGTCTTCTGGAAATAGACAGTGGTGATGATTGTACAACATAATGATTGTACTTAATGCCACTGAATCGTATACTTAAAAGTGGCTAGTGATGGTAGATTTTATGGTATGTATTTTTTACTACAAGCAAAAAATTGGGGTAAAAATAAAATCTGTATAAATACAGAAAGTAATATTTTTCCTGATTAAAAACATCAGTGCATGTTATTCATTGTAGAAAACTTTGGAAATTTTAATAAGCATGTAAAATAAAATTCATCCATTATTTTACTCTCCATAACCACTAATAACTTTCCATGCTTTTTTCTTTTTAGTTTAGTTTGTTTATTTGGGGGGGGAGGAGCAGAGAGAAAGGGAGAAAGAATCCCATGTGGGGCTCAAACTCATGAACTGTGAGATCATGACCTGAGCCAAAATAGAGTCGTAAGCCTACCGGACTGAGCCACCCAGGTGCCCACATTTCTGTGCTTTTTAAAACCCATCTTGTGGTGACATTTTATGCAAACATGAATGACATGAAATAAGGGTGATAGGAAAATATTAAAGTTGCATATTCTGTATCATGTTTGAAATTGTGTGAATCTATCCACATTTGTTGTTGTTGTTAAGTTTATTTATTTTGAGAGGGACCGAGAGAGCGCCAGCAAGGGAGGGGCAGAGAGAGAGGTGCAATCTCAAGTAGGCTTGGTCAGCATAGAGCCTGATGCGGGGCTCAAATTCCCAAAAACTGAGATGGTGACCTGAGCTAAAATCAAGAGTCAGACCCTTAACCGACTGACCCACCCAGGTGCCCACATTTTTAAAATGTGAAGAGATTCACTTAATTTTGAAGCTGACAGTCATGGCGAATTGTAGACTATGTTCGTGCTAATGCCATTATGGGGGAGCTACATTAGCAGATAGATAGATAGAAATGTTTCCTGGGGCCCTGGGCGGCTCAGTCGCTTAAGCCCGTGACTCTTGATCTCAGCTCAAGCGTTGATCTCAGGGTCTTGGGTTCAAGCCTCACATTGGGCTCCATGCTGGGCGCCAAGCCTACTTAAAAAAGTGTTTCCTAATCTCTGACCAGAGCAGGTGGACCATGCACTGACTCATCAGGTGATGGTGTAGTGCTGAAATAACCGCCCTTCCCCCAAACCAGTAACTTTGGGATGGAAGTTAAATGTGACCTGATGCCCTGAGGGTTGAACGATCCCCCTGACAATGTGTGCTGTTAATTTAGGAGTGGATACGCTATAGGTGCTTAGAAAATAGGATTTTAAAAGCAAAAATATTTTTAAGCTCACAAAAATCTCCGGGAAATCCAGACTGGTGCTGGAGAAGCAGGTGGGTGCCGTGTGTCCTGGACCTCAGCAGGCAGGCCCGCTTCCTGTCTAGGCGGGCGGGGCCGGAAATGCG
The DNA here is from genome assembly GCF_046562875.1 of Panthera onca. Taxonomy (NCBI): domain Eukaryota; kingdom Metazoa; phylum Chordata; class Mammalia; order Carnivora; family Felidae; genus Panthera; species Panthera onca. The sequence continues at coordinate 106,453,588 of NC_138348.1, read as the reverse complement.
GAGGTGGCCCGCGCTCCCGCCCCGCCCCTTTCTGCCTTTATTCCCTTGACAAAATTAGTCTAGAGTTGGGTTTTGAATTACGTGAGAATTTTGGGACTAGTGTCCCTGGGATAAAAAAAAAAAAAAAGATCGTTGGTTTTAAGTGCGTTTTGCCCCCCCCATTGAACATACCAGGAGACAATATCTGACATTAAATATACTTTTGTAAACATCATTTAAAATGTCTGTATAGTTTTCTTTCATATAGATATACCATGATTTATTTAATCCATTTCTTTGGACATTTAGGTGGCTTCCAGTTATCAATTATTCTAAATAACTTAAAGGCGAACATCCTCAGAAATACTTTTTTATGTATGTGGTTTATAATCTCCTTGCAATAAATTACTAGGGATAGAATTACCTGGTAAAGTTTGTTTTATAAGTTGTTTGCTCAAATTATTTGCCTGTTTTTCTGATGAGGTATTGTTTATTTTCTTGGTTAGCAAAATCTCTCTAAATGTGCTATTTGACCAAAAAAAATCATAAAAATGAAAACTAATTTTAAACATTTAGTTAAGTGACTTTCAGCCTCTTACTTGAAGCCACGTTTTTCTGAAAGCATTGTGAATACTCTATTTGCTGTCGATGATTTTCATGAGTTGCTTTACACTAATTCTTTCTAAATTAAAGCCTAAGTATTATGGTCTTACTGCACATACTGATTGTGATCAAAGTATGTTTTGAAAATTTTTAAAATATTTTATCATTAATGACTATGTATTGTACTAAAGTGTTTTTCAAACTGCAGATTCCAACCGTTAGTGGATTGTGAAACCAATTGGGTAGCTCCCAGCAAGATTTTCAGGAAATCAGAAAGAACAGAATATATAAAAGCACACCATCTTTTGCACGGGTATTATTTCATGAACTATTTGTTTAGCTTTTTTATAAAGTATATGTGCCCTGGGTCATGGTGTAGAATAGAATTCATACTGTGAGTCACAATTTTAAAAAGGGTTTTTTTGGAAAGGCTTTAGTTAGAATGGTTAAGAATGGAGTCTTCCTGTGAAGGTTTGAGTCTCAGATCTACCACTTTTCCAGCTTCGTGACCTTGGGTTAGGTACCTCACCTCCTTCACACCCTGTCTTTTTGAGGGTAAAATGGGAATAATGTGTCTACCTTATGAAGCTGCTGTGACGATGAAATGAATTAATCTAAGCAACTGCTTAAAGTAAACATCAGCTATTATTGTTAACATAGTGATTAATACAGGCTCATTTTTCATCATAGAAAAATTTTAAATACATTAAAAACTGTTTCCCATAATCTCATCCCACCAAGATAATCACTAGAAGAATCTTTTTTCTCCTTAATACCTTAGGAATATAAAAATTTAATGCCCACACAAGTTTTAGTCATTTGATGAGAATTATGCGTCCACTTATGCAGTCTCGGAAGAGAAGCTTTAAAGATTAACGATCTAACATGTCCAGAAATTTTGGCATGTAAATATAACCTACCTAAACTAGGTTCACAAAAGATAAGAGTTAAGCCTAAGCCACTTTGTAGAATAAAGATGAAAGCAATGAGGTCAAGAAGTCTGAAATGTTAGGACACCTGGGCTGCTGAGTCATTTGGGCCAATTCTTGATTTCAGCTCAGGTCATGATCTCACGGTTTGTGGGTTCAAGCTCTGGGGTGGGCTCCTTGCTGACAGTGTGGAGCCTGCTTGGAATTCTCTCTCCCTCTCTCTCTGTCCCTACCCCCCACTTGCTCGCTCTCTCTCTCTCTCTCTCTCTCTCTCAAAAATAAATAAATAAACTTAAAAACCTTAAACTTAAATAAAATAAACTGAAAAAATGTTATTTTTATAAAGAAGAACTCATTATAACAGCTTTATGTGGGCAGCTATTTCATTAACTCCTAAAGTTGAGACCCTTTAAATATAGCTCTTATTATAAGTCCTACTCAAATGAGCCTGACCAAGTAGACACATTTCTTAACAACTTCTCCCAAGGTGATCTCATCCCTTCTGTGACTTTAAATCCCATGTAGATGCCCATAAATTGTTACATTTCCATTTTTAACTCACTTCTCTGAGCCCTGGACTTAAACATCCAACTTTCTGCTTCATGTCCCTTCTTGGAAATCGCACAGATGTTTTAAAGTCAACATAACTAAACAGCTTTTGATTTTCTTCCCCCCACTGAAACTTGTTCTTCCTAGGGCCTTTCCTGTTGTCAGTGAGCATCGCCCAGCTGCTCAAGCCTGAAGCCGGAGAGTGTCTTTTATTCTGCCTTCTCCCCCAGTCCCTAACTCCAGTCCCATCAGGAGCTCCTGTCACGTTTGCCTCCAAAATATGTCTCCAGTGTGTCCTGTTCCCCACGTCCCTGCAGGCACTGCTTGGGGCTGGCCAGCCACGGTGTACTAGGAACTGTGCTTACCTGCCTCTGCTCTTGAGCCCGGAACTTGGGGTGATTTGTCCTAATGCACGTCAGCCATGTGCCCGGATTAAAACCATGAATAACTTCCCATTTCACTTAGGACAAAATCCACCTTCCTTACCCTGAGCCTAAAAGGCCCCAATGCCCTTCTTCTTCTCCAGAATTTCTCATCATCCTCTCTCTCATTTTGACCACACTGGCCTTCTCTCAAGAGTGGAACTCACCCAGAATTTTTACTTTGAGACTCCATACACACTTTTTTTTTTCTCTGCCTGGGACACCTCCCTCTCTCCTTTCTCCTGTACACGGGATTTTCATCCATCTAGTCTCAGTTTCTATGTTACTTCCTCAGTGAGGCTTTGCCCAACCACCCAGTAGGATTCCTCCTGCTGCCCCGAACCCATCATTCTCCATCACGGCACCCTATTGTCCTATTTGTTTCTTTCATAGCATGCATCATGATTCATTCATTATATATTTCTTTATAACAACTTCCTCCTGTTTTATTCCTCATTAAATATGAAGTAATGAGTGAATAACTGAGTAAAAAGGAAAATGGGTAAATTTTGGAAGGAGCACATTTATAAGCTTGCTTATTTCCAACTTTTATAAGATCTAGATCTTTCGGAGGATCTTTTAAGTTTTCAGAGTGCATTGTAATATTTCATCACTAGGGGGCAGTTCTACCTCTCTGATCAAGTTTACCTAGTTTATTACCTCAGACCTTGGTTTTTTTCTGCTGTATCATCTACTTCCTTCATATGTCTCTTTTGAGGAAAAGTATTCAAATTGGGAGATCCTGATCATGTTCACATAAATCTATATGTATTCCTGTCATGTGTATTGGTTCTTTGTTGGTATACTGTATTACAGGCTATGCTACAACAAACTTCAGAAAATTAAATTTTATATTTATATATAGTTTCACATTTTTAATATATAATATTTTAATACCGTTATCCTCTGGATTTTGGGGGGAAAGGCATTAGGTCAGGGTGGGCAATCTGTCTTGTCAGCATCATAATATCTCTACAAAATGATTTTTTTAAGTTAACTTGTTTATTTTGAGAGAGAGGGTGAGAGAGAATCACAAGAGCAGGCAGCACGGAGCCTGACACGGGGCTGGAACCTGTGAACCCTGAGATCATGGCCTGACCTGAAATCAAGAATCAGATGCCTAACCGACAGAGCCACCCAGGCGCCCCAACAAAATCTTAATATAAGATACAGGTGCACAGATGTGCAAAATGATCTTTTTCCTGTTGGCAAACACTCAAATTACATGAAAGGAAAGGAGCAACAGTCTGTAGATCTCTATCCTTTCCTGGGAATTTATGGCAAGGATTTCTGAGCATTTCCCCCGAACTTAATATCATTAGCCTTGTTTAAAAAACAAACAAACAAACAAAAAAACCCCAAAAACTCAGCCTGGAGATGTTTTATTTATTACCAGCCTTGAGATTAGCCAATAACCATACTTACTCTTAAGGTAATTTTTCAGTTCTGAAAATTTGAAATGCTTTACTCTAGCAAAATCAGAAGTATGTGGTCAAGAAACTTTGGTCAAGAATCCCATAGTTACAAGCTGACAGGCTGTATCAACTGTCAACTTTACATTTGTTACATCGGCTAAAGTGATGTCACGTTAAGTGGCAAACAGACACGTGCCATCCTTTGTCACCATCATGTCAACTGCTATTTACAGACATCTGAATGTCTGTATGATTTTGTTGATTATAGTGCTGATATTTTCAACCCTGGTTATAATTTACTATTTTTAAAGCCTGTAACAGTTTCCAGCCAAGCATTCATTAAGTGCTAATGCCGAAAAATGCATCTGAAAATCAGTTATTTGGGAATAGAGGTTAGAAGTGACAAAAAGCTATGAAGAAAGCAAAAATCTGTTGTGATACATATTACTTTTAATTTAGGAGAATTCTTAATTGTTAGAGAGCTGACAAAATAAAAGCAGCACTAAAGCATACATACCTTTAACTTCAGGAAAATTATTGCATAACCAGGCAAGAACGATGGATATGGTGTGGCTGTAATGTGTCTCTAAGTCCAATTATTGTCTCCACTAAGTATTTTTGATTATTTGAAAGGTGGACATAGGAATGTAAAAAAATCTTATTTCAAATGTTTGTTCTACCTAAGTATATTTTAACACAAAAATGTGATAAGAATGTTATAGATTTATGAACAATTAGAACCCATCTCCCTATTTTACCTTTTGGTTCATCAGGAAAATAACTCTTGAATTATGAGACCAACAATTTCCAAAACCTTGGAGAATATGTCCCTCATAAAGTGTGATCATTTTATGCTCACATGTATATGTGTGTATATATCTATATATCTAATCTATATCTATATCTATATAAGAGTATAGATGGGGTACCTGGGTGGCCCTGTTGGTTGAGCGTCTGACTCTTAATTTTGGCTTAGGTCATGATCCCAGGGTTATGAGATTGAGCCCCGCGTTGGGCTCCATGCTGAGCATTCATTCTCTCTTGAGATTCATTCCCTCTCTCTCTCTGTCTCTCTGTCTCCCTCCCTCCCTCCCTCTCACGCTCTCTCCCTCTCTCCCCTGCATTTTCTCTCTAAAAGAAAAAATACAGATAACATATACATACCTATTTATATGCACACACATACACACATTTCCTCCATTAATTTATATAACCAACCACTTATAAAGACACTAAAAGCTGACAGCCATTGATATTACTGTGGGGTTGTATATGAGCGTGTCACATAACTTTTGCCCTTTCAGTCCCATCTCTTTCCATGTGTCATTATATTAGTGCACCCATATTCTCATCAGCTATCACTTTTAGATTGAAGGTGCTGTAGTTGTTGTTACTTTTGTATCCTTTATCCTTTTATAGGTTGCCTTCCAGCCTTTGTTTTGTAGACTTGGTCCCCGTGTGTGTGATAAGATTAAAACGTGATAGTTGTTCCCCATTTTATGAATAGTGTTTTGTTCCCCAGATCCATTTTCAGGTTAACTGCTTCGCATTTAGGATCTGTTTTTCCATGAAAATAATATACATGGTGGCTCAATTTCCAAGCCAACCCACAGAACCTGTTTCTTCATAACTAACTTAATCACCATTTACAGCCTGGTTTCTATGAGAAAATTATGCATTGCAATTTCTAACTCTGGATCAAGAAAACATACTTAACTCCCTGGATCTATCTACTACACAGACACACACACACACACACACACACCATACCACACACGTTCACTTTAGAGACTCCTTTCTCCACTTTTTACCCCATTCTGGTAGTGGGAACACATGCACAGCTGATTTTCAATACAGATGATTTCATGGAGGAATGGAGCCTGGGAATGCCATGATGCTTAAAGAGGAGTTAGAAGATGAGGCCCAATAGGATTGTCATCTACTTTGTTCCTGCCCATAGCCTTTGGCAGTTTGGGTTGTGACTCTAGTGGAGTTGGGAGCTACGGGAATCTTCATTAAGGATGTGAGTAGCTTCCATGTTTTAACTGAAAACAAGTAGGCTCTGGTTGTGCAAAATCAGGTGCTGATAAAGGGCATCGACAAAAAACCTACAACTAACATCCTGTGTAATGGTGAAAGATGGAATGCCTGTCCCCTAAGATCAGGAAAAAGGCAAAGGTGACTAGCCTCACCATTCCCGTTTAATGTCATGCCGGAAGTCTTAGCCTGTGTATTAAGGTGGAAAAAAAAAAAAAAAAAGAAAAGTTAAAAAGGCATATGGATTGAAAAGGAAGAAATAAAACTGTCTGGTTTTGACAATGATTGTTGTTTACATTAAAAAAATCACAAGGAATGTACAAAAAAATCTTAGAACTAATAAGTGAGTTTATTTAGCAAAGTCCCTGGATACAAGATGAACACACAAAAATCCATTGTATTTCTATATACTAGCAATGAACACCTGGAAACTGAAAATTTTTTTAAAGAACATTTACAATAGCCCCCCAAATTGACATTTTTTAAATTTTATTTTTTATTTTTTAAAATTTATATCCAAATTAGCATATAGTGAAACAATGATTTCAGTAGTAGATTCCTTAATGCCTCTTACCCATTTAGCCCATCTCCCCTCCCACAGCCCCTCCAGTAGCCCTCAGTTTGTTCTCCATATTTATGAGTCTCTTCTGTTTTGTCCCTCTCCCTGTTTTTATATTATTTTTGTTTCCCTTCCCTTATGTTCATCTGTTTTGTCTCTTAAAGTCCTCATATGAGTGAATTCATATGATATTTGTCTTTCTCTGAGTTATTTCACTTAGCATAGTACCCTCCAGTTCCATCCACATAGTTGCAAATGGCAAGATTTCCTTCTTTTTGATTGCCGAGTAATACTCCATTGTATATATGTACCACATCTTCTTTACCCATTCATCCATCGATGGACATTTGGGCTCTTTCCATACTTTGGCTCTTGTTGATAGTGCTGCTATAAACATGAGAGGGGCCCACGTGTCCCTTCGAAACCGCACACCTGTATCCCATGGATAAATGCCTAATAGTGCAATTGCTGGGTTGTAGGGGAGTTCTATTTTTAGTTTTTTGAGGAACCTCCATCCTCTTTTCCAGAGCGGCTGCACCAGCTTGCATTCCCACCCAAATTGTCATTTTGAGGTTTAAATCTAACAAAATATGTATAGGATCTATCTTTTGAAAATTATAATACTCTGAGGAAAGAAAGACCAAAGTAGTGGAGAAGCTTACTTTGTTTGTGGATTGGAAGACTTAACGTAGTAAAGATGTCAGTTCTTCTCATTGATTTATTATCTTGTTCCTGATACTAGAGGAAAAGCTTTCAACGTTTAACAATTAGTTGTGGACTTGTCATATGTAGCCTTTACTATGTTGAGGTATGTTCCTCTATATTGTACACTTGTTGAGAGTTTTTATCAGAAATGGGTGTTGAAGTTTGTCATTCTTTTTCTGCATCTGTTGTGTTGATCATATGATTTTTAACTTTCTCTCTATTAATGTGGTGTATCACATTGGTTTATTTGCATATGTTGAACCATCCTTACATCCCAGGAATAAATTCCACTTCATCATGGTGTATGATCCTTTTAATGTGCTGTTGAATATTTTGCTAATATTTTGTTGAGAATTTTTACATCTATTTTCATCAAAGATATTGGCTTGTTGTTAACTTCTCTGGTAGTGTCCTTATCTGGCTTTGGTATCAGGTTAATTTTGGCCTCATAAAATAAGTTTGGGAATATTCCTTTCTCTTTAGTTTTTCAGAAGAGTTTGAGAAGAATTGGCATTAGTTCTTTTTTAAATGTTTGGTAGAATTTACCAAACCATTTGGTCCTGGACTTTTCTTTGTTGGGAGGTTTTGATTTCTCATTTAATCGTTTTACTCATATTGGTCTGCTCAGATTTTCTCTTTCTTCATGATTCAGTCTTGGTAGGTTGTATGTTTCTAGGAATTTGTCCATTTATCTTAGGTTGTCCAATTTGTTGGTATATAATTGTTTCATAGTAGTCTCTTATGATCCTTTGTACTTGAGTGGTGGCTGTTGTAATATCTCTTCTTTAATCTGATACGTATATTTTTGAGTCTTCTTTATTAGTCTAGCAGAAGGTTTTTGTTAGTTTTATGTTTTCAAAAAAACAACTCTTAGTTTCATTCATCTTTTCTATTATTTTCTGGTCTCTTTCATTTATGTTCTGTTCATTGTTATTTCCTTCCTTTTGCTAACCTTGGGCTTAGTTTTTTCTTCTTTTTCTAGTTTCTTGAGGTTTAAAGTTTGAGATCTCTCTTTTTTCTTAATGTAGCCATTTATCATTATACACTTCCTTCTTAGAACTGCTTTTGTTGTAGTCCATAAATTTTGAGTTGTCGTGTTTCCATTTTTGTTTGTTTCATGATTATTGTTATTACTATTTTTATCTTTTGATTTCTTCTTTGGACAATTGGTTGTTCAGGAGTGTATTATTAGTTTCTACATATTTGTGAACTTTATAGTTTCTCTCCTGTTATTGGTTTCTAGTTTCATATTGTTGTGGTTGGAAGAGATACTTGGTATGATTTCAGTCTTCTTGAATTTTTAAGACTTGTTTTATGACCTAACATAGGACCTATCTTGGAGAATATTTTGTGTGCATTTGAGAAGATTATATATTCTGGTGCTGTTGGGTGGAATGTCTATTAGGTCCATTTGATCCAAAGCATAGTTAAAGCCTAATATTTCCCAGTTGGTTTTCTGCCTGGATGATCTATCCACTGTTGAAATTGGGGTATTGAAGTCCCCTACTATTGTTGTTTTTCCCTTTAGATTTGTTAGTCTTTACCTAATATATTTGGGTGTTCCCATGTTGGGTGAATATATTTTTAAATTTGTTACATCTTCCTGATGAGTTGACTCCTTTATCATTATCATAAGTGCCTTCTTTTTCTCTTATTACAGCTTTTGAATTAAGTCTGATATGAATTAAGTCTGATATCGAACTCTGTTTTGGTTTCCACTTGCATGCGGTATCTTTTTCTAACCTTTCACTTTGAGCTTTTGTGTCCTTGAAGCTGCAGTGAGTCTCTTGTAGGTGGCATATAGTTGGGTCTTGTTTTTTATCCATTCAGCCACTCTATTCCTTTTGAATGGAGAATATAATCTATTTACATTTAGTGTAATTATGATAGGTAAGGACTTACCAGTGCCATCTTATTCATTATTTTCTGGCTGTTTTGTAGCTCCCATATTCTTGTATTCCTTTCTTGCTGTATTCCTCTGTAAATTGATGATTTTATATAGTGGTATCTTTGATTCCCTTAATCCTTTGTGTATCTGCTGAGGTTTTTGCTTTGTGGCTACCATGAAACTTATATAAAACATCTATAGATAATTACTGTCTGTTTTATTCTGATAACAACTTAACTTTGATCACATGCCACAAAACTACCTTTTTACTTCCCCCTTTCAGTTTTTGATTAATCACTTTATATTATATATTTATTAACAAATTGTTGTAGCTATAGTTATTTTTATACTTTTGTCCTTTAATCTTTATACTGGAGTTAAGTGGTGAATACCCCACCATATTACAGTATTAGAATATTCTAAATGTGACTGCATTCTTACTTTTACCAGTGTGTTGTACATTTCCATGTTACTAATTAACATCCATTCATTTTATTTTATTTTATTTTATTTTATTTTATTTTATTTAGTACTCTCTACACCCCATTGTGGGGCTTGAACTCATGACCCTGATATCAAGAGTCACATGCTCTTCTTACTGAGCCAGCCAGGTGTCCCACTTGTTTTCATTTTAACTTCAAGAATCCTTTTTATCACTTCTTATAAAGCAGGTCTAGTGGTGAATAACTTCCTCACCTTTCATTTGTCTGGGAAAGTCTTTGTGTCTCTTTCATTTCTGAAGGACAGCTTTGTCAGAGTTTTTTTTGTTGGTGTTTTTCCTGTCAGCATGTTTTGTACGTAATTTCAGTGTCTCCTGGCCTCTAAGGTTTCTGCTGAGAAATGCAGTGATAGCTTTATGGGGATTCCCTTGTAAATTACAAGCTGCTTTTTTCTTGCTGCTTTTAAGATTCCTTCTCTGTCTTTGATCTTTGGCAGTTTTATTGTAATGTGTCTCGAAGAACATCTTTTCAAGTTGAGTTTGTTTGGGGACCTATGAACTTCATGAATTTGCATGTCTAAATCTCTCCCAGATTTTGGAAATTCTCAGCCTTTCTTATTTCTTTCTTTCTTTCTTTTTTTAAATGTTTATTTATTTTTGAGACAGAGAGAGACAGAGCATGAACAGGGGAGGGCCAGAGAGAGAGGGAGACACAGAATCTGAAACAGGCTCCAGGCTCTGAGCTGTCAGCAGAGAGCCCGACGCGGGGCTTGAACTCACGGACTGTGAGATCATGACCTGAGCCGAAGTCGGACGCTCAACCGACTGAGCCACCCAGGCGCCCCTTTCTTATTTCTTTAAATAAGCTTTTTGGTGTCTTCTCCCTCTCTTCTCTGTCTGGCACTCCAGTAATTCATGGATTGTTTGTTTTGATCGTCAAAACACCAGTAGATCACATAGGCTTTCTTACTCTTTTCCATTCTTTTTTCTTTTTCTCTGACTGAATAGTTTCAAAGATCCTATCTTCTGATTCACAGATTCTTTCTTCTGCCTGGTCCATTCTGTTGTTGATGGTCTTGCTTACATTTTCCATTTCATTCATTGCATTATTCAGCTCCAAAAGTTCTATTTGGTTCTCTTTTATGATTTCAAAACTCTTTGTTAAACTTACCATTTTGTTCATGCATTTTTCCTCCTGATTTCGTTGAATTATCTTTCTGTGTTTTTTTTTTTTTCTTTTTTTCTTTTTTTGGAGCTCATTGAGTTTCCTTAAAAGCCCTATTTGGAATTCTTTATCAGGTAAACAGCAGATCTTCATGTCTTTGGTGTCGGTTACTGGAAGATTATTGTGTTCTCTCAGTGGTGTCATGTTTCCTTCATTTTTCATGTGTCTTGAAGTCTCATGATGCTGTTTTCACATTTGTAGTAGTAGTCATCTCCTCCAGTCTCCACTGACTGATTTGGGGAGGGAAATACTTTTTGTCAGCCCTGCTAGGGATTCTGAGGCTTTCTCTGGCCTTCAGTGGATTCACCTGTTGTACTCTTGCTTCCTCTTGTGGCAGGTTCTGAAGCTTATGTGTCTTCTCTGTATTCTGCAGAGCCAGGTTGTATACTGACAACCTTCCTTTTACTTTTCCAAGGGCAGTCTCTCCCAGGCCCATAGGTTGGTGCACATTCTTACTAGTCATCTACATAAGCTCAGCATTGCTTCCCTTGGGAGTGTGCATGGGGAGTTGGCCACCGGCTCAGAAGGGGGATGTATGGGTGAGATGTGTGGAGTGCTTGGGGTATCTTTGGGCTGGCTGGCTGAATCTGTGGGTGAGGCATTCCCAGTGCTCATGGGAGGGCCTTCTACTAGAGCACATGACATGGTTAGTAAGACTCACGTCTCTTTGATATATTGTGAGCCCTGGCTGCTGTCTACTAGCCACTCACTGACACCTATTTGTTCCGCTCAAACTCAGTACTCTGGATGAGGCAAGAGGGAAGTAGGCCTGTTTGGCAGCATTTTCTCAAAATGGCTCTCCTCATTCTTGGGCCACACCAAAGTTTCAGCCTCCTGCCTGTATCCCACAGCTCTCACCACGTTGTGGGTGGGTGCCAAGTTATCGCTGTGAAGCTGGGATATGATAGGGACACGTCTTTATTGTCCGTCTTGCTGATGTCACTCCCTCACCACAGTTAATTTTAAAACACTTCCATTACTCCAAATGGAAATTCTATACCGTTTAGCTATCACTCCCCAACCCCACATTTCCCTCCCCCTATACAATTATGTATTTACTTTTTATATCTGTAGATTTGCCTATTCTGGATACTACATGTAAGTGGAATCATATTATAAGTCGTCTTTTGTAACTGACTTCTTCCGTTTAGTATATTAAACAAATTTTAATGTTTATTTATTTTTCAACGTTTTTTATTTATTATTTTTGGGACAGAGAGAGACAGAGCATGAACGGGGGAGGGGCAGAGAGAGAGGGAGACACAGAATCGGAAACAGGCTCCAGGCTCCGAGCCATCAGCCCAGAGCCTGACGCGGGGCTCGAACTCACAGACCGCGAGATCGTGACCTGGCTGAAGTCGGACGCTTAACCGACTGCGCCACCCAGGCGCCCCTAATGTTTATTTATTTTTGAGAGAGAAAGTGCACGTGCAAGCCAGGGAAGGACAGAGAGAGAGGGAGACACAGAATCCAAAGCAGGCTCCAGGCTCCGAGTTGTCAGCACAGAGCCCAACATGTGTCTTGAACCAGCAGACCACGAGATCAAGACCGGAGCCAAAGTCGGACGTTCAACTGAGTGCACCACCCAGGTGCCCCCCATTTAGTATATTTTTAAGGTTAATCTATGTTGTAGCATATATCAGTACTTCATTTTTATGGCCAAATAATATTCCATTTTATGGATATACTACATTTTGTTTACAGTTTCGTCCCTTTGTGGATATTTGGATTATTTTAACTTCTTGGTTATAGCCAAGGTACAAAGGCAACTAATGAAGGAAGGATACTTACTCTTTTCAACAAAGGGTATAATGTTGGAACAATTGGACATCCATATGGAAAATAAAAAGGAATCTTGACCTAAACTGCACACTTTATACAAAAATCAACTTAAAATTGATTGAGATCTAAATGTAAAAGTTAAACTATGACACTCCTAAAAGAAAGCATCAGAGAAAATCTTTGGGACCTAGAGTAGGCAAAGAGTTCTTACATAGGATGCTAAAAGCACAATCTAAAGAAAAAAATATATGAATTGGAATTCATCAAAATTAAAAACTCTTACTCTGCCAATGACACAGTCAAGAGAATGAAAAGACAAGCTAGAGTATGAGAAAATACTTGCAAATCACATGTCCAGTTAAGGTCTAGTATCGCTAATATGTAGGGAACTCTCAAAACTCAACACTAAAGAGCAAACAACCCAATTAAAAAATGGTAACAGATATGAACAGGCACTTCACCAAAGAGAATATAGAGATGACAAATAAGCACATAAAAATATATTCATGGGCATCTGGACTTGAACTTGCACATACATACAACTCTGGGCCGTTTGAAGCTTTCTCTTAGTGGTATAAGAGACAAAATAATGCCATTCTCCCACATGGCTTTGGAAAAAGTGATGGAAATCCACCCATCACCCCCAAACAAACCCCCAGATATCCAACATCTTCAATTTTTGGAGAAAATTCAACTGAAAACCACAATGCAATACCACAACATACCTGCTGGAAACAAACTACTTCATCCACACAGTGGAATATTTGTCCGCAGTTAATAGGAATGAATTGTGGACATCTGCACATGACAACTTGGATGAATCTTGTAGGCATTCTGCTGAGTGAAAGAAGCCCGTTTCAAAAGGTTGCGTATGGTATGGTTATATTTATGTGACGTTCTTAAATGACTACACTATAGGATGGAGACCAGATCCATGGTTGCCGGGGGTTAGGGATGGGGGAGGGTGTGATTCCAAAGAAACAGCCCAAGGGAATTTTGGGGGTGATGAAATTGTTCTGTATTGATTGTGGTGGTGGTCGCACAAACGTATACAGGTGTTAAAATACACAGAACTACATCCAGTCAGGTGCTTGCTAATTGGGGGGCAATCTTGAACTATAAGACCAGGAGGAAATAGCCATCATGAAATAATGTTTTATGAGATGAAAAACGAAAAAAAAGGAGTAACTTTTTTTCTGAAATAGCCTCTTGTTCTTCTCACAGGTTTAGGCTCTTTGAAAAAATGTATTTTTTCCTCCTAAGTACTTTTTTCAAAGACCTGTCTTCACTATTTTCTAAAAGCCTTCCTGATTTTTTTTTTTTAGAAAAAATTTTTAGAAAAATTTTAGGTTAAATCTCAAAAAAAAAGTACCACTCAAATTGTCTTATTATCTTGGGGGGTTTGTAAGACAGTTTCTTCTAATAAGTGTGATTCATGAGGTCTTAGAAATCTTTGTTGCAGATTTTTTTCTAAAGTGACACTGGTACCAAAATATGACTATTATGTTTTTCTGGTATAATGTTAGCCATCTTACACAGGCTGAATTGATCTCATTCTGAGACATTCTCTTGTATTTGAATTCTTCCTATTACAAAGAATAAGAAAAGCATACCTTTTGACATCTTATGGCAGACAAAGTTTGAAAGGGACCATAAAATAAAGGGTGATCCTGAATGTAGTACATCCGTTTCCAGAGTAAATACGGGACTAGAATGTATAATAGGAGCTTAACTTGTACGGACCAAAAGTTAACCTTCTGTATATTATACTTGACGTTTGTCAAATCCCTATTAGAATCCTCTTCATCTCTGAGCTTGGCAACGTAAGCAAGATGTGGAAACAGTTGGCAGGTTTCCTGAGAAGACAATGGAAATTAGAGTAGAGAATGAAAATAAAACCTTCAAGAGAAGGTTAAAAGAATTGAGGTTTCCTAGGGAAGGGAGGTGAAAGCACACGGAGAGCTGGAACATGGATGGTAACTCTTCATTTCATCTGACCAGGGGGTGCAAAAAAGACTGTCCTAAATTTTTCCAGAGGGATTTATTGGGCATGTGACGACCTTTTGTCTCCATTCCAAGATGATTGAGACCATGTTGTACGCACCGTCGTCTTTCCTGGGCTTTTCTCATATTGCACTTTTCTGGTTCGCTCTCTACCATTGGGGACATTCTTATTTTGACTGTCTTTCTCGGAGGGGGTCTCTCCTTGGCTGTCTCTGCTTCCTTCCATCATTTTACCCTTCCCCCTGGACAAATCTCATGGTTTTTGCTTCTGTCTTACTCATCTCGAATCCATCCTCTCCACACAACCACCAGTGAGATCTGTCCAAGGTAAAACATGCCATATCACGTCCTGCTCAAAATCCTTCAGCTGCTTCCTGTAGCCTACAGCAGAGGCCTGGGACCACCACCTCTGCAGGGGCTGGATCTGGGAAAGGAGAGGAGGAGTGATGGGTGTCCGTACCCCCCCAGCCACTCCCATCACTGTGGCAGCCCAACCTGAGAGATGGTTGTTTGCCTGCGTGTGTCAGTTACCCACCCAGCATGTCTGGAAACAAGGTAGAAAATAATGGGCCTATGGAACAAGTTCTGCTCCTGAGAAGAGCATGGGAGACCCTCCAGGCTTGGTCCCCTGCTTGTGCAGCCCCCGCACACCCCATCCTGCCTGGAAGCGAGGGTTCTCTTCCTCGCGTCTTCTGTCACACACGGCCCACAGTTCTCAGGATTCGGTTTTCTCAATAGCAAAACTCTGAAGGCAAGTATAAGCTCTTTAAATTAAGAGAGTTGTTTGAAATACTTTGTAAGGATTGTTTGACGTACATTTTAAAGACCCAGGGAGGCCGGCTTTCCCGATTTTTGTCCTACAGTATCTCTGGAGGGATGTGCCATTTTAGTTTCGAGTTTGGATGGGGTATTGATGAGATGAAAATAGGGATCAAGATTTAGTGTATGTTTATTGGATACTAGTGAACAAGCCCATTAAGAATTATAATTCTTCTCGGGGCGCCTGGGTGGCTCAGTCGGTTAAGCGTCCGACTTCGGCTCAGGTCAGGATCTCGCGGTCCGTGAGCTCGAGCCCCGCGTCGGGCTCTGGGCTGGTGGCTCAGAGCCTGGAGCCTGCTTCCGATTCTGTGTCTCCCTCTCTCTCTGCCCCTCCCCCATTCATGCTCTGTCTCTCTCTGTCTCAAAAATAAATAAAGGTTAAAAAAATTAAAAAAAAAAAAAAAGAATTATAATTCTTCTCGGGGCTGCTGGGTGGCTCAGTCGGTTAAGCGTCCGACTTTGACCCAGGCCGTGATCTCACAGTTTGTGGGTTCAAGCCCCGCATCGGGCTCTGTGCTGACAGCTCAGAGCCTGGAGCCTGCTACAGATTCTGTGTGTCCCTCTCTCTCTGCTCCTCTCCCGCTCATGCTCTGTCTCTCTCCTTCAAAAATAACTTTAAAAAACATGAAAAAAAATAAAAAAAAAAGAATTGTAATTCTTCTCTGTGGAGTCATAAAATATTGGAGGCACAAGGCCCTTAGAGATCATCTACCTCAATCATTATACAGATGAGAAAAAAACTGAGGCCCTTGTGAGACTTGCCTGGGACACAGGAGACAGTGTGCTTAAGTCTTCAGGGTCCCATTACAGCAATTTTCCTTTTAACACAGGACTTTTTGAACTTGAGATGTATATATGAAGCCCCCCTCCCTTTTAAGTAAAATATATCCACTTACTTTTTTGTGTGAAATGTTTCAAATTTACACAAAAATAGAATAGGAAGCTATTGTTCAAATAACTGATTGCTGTGTGTATATACTTGTGTGTGTGTATGTATATATATTTATATATATATATATACACATTTGTATATAAATATATTTATGTATATTTAATATTTAGGTAAGGTGACTTAAATTATGGAGTGGTAAGAACTAGTTATCTTCGACATTGGGAAACTCAGCTGAAGCCGTTGACTCTCTCTTAACTAGCAATATGACCTCTAGGCTATTGATTTAATTTCTTGGGTTTATTTCCTGTTGTATTTAAAAAGAAAGTAGAATTACTTTACGATTTTTTGTAACTTCCAAATAAGAGTATTAATACATAATAATGTTAATATGTGGATAATAATAACAACAACAATAATGCAATTGTATCGGGCTTACTACCTACCAGTCATGGTTACAAATACACATGTTAAGTAAACACTCATGTAATTCTTGCAACTACCGAGTGAGGTTGGTATAGTTACTGCTGAGGAAACTGAGGCACGGGGGCTGTTACAGTAGCTCAAGGTGATGCCATTAGTACAAAGTGTAGGTAGGATTGAAGCCTGACAGTCTGGCTCCAGAACTCACCTGTAACTCCTATGCTCCACTGAATGCTCTCTCTTCTCTCTTTTTTTTTAATATGAAATTTATTGTCACATTGGTTTCCATACAACACCCACTGCTCATGCCAACAGGTGCCGTCCTCAGTGCCCATCACCCACTTTTCCCTCCCTCCCACCTCCCATCAACCCTCAGTTTATTCTCACTTTTTAAGTCTCTTATGGTTTGCCTCCCTCCCTCTCTAACTTTTTTTTTTCCCTCTTCCCCCTCCCACTCCCCCATGGTCTTCTGTTAAGTTTCTCGGGATCCACATAACAGGGAAAACATATGGTATCTGTCTTTCTCTGCCTGACTTAATTCATTTAGCATAATACCTTCCACTTCCATCCATGTTGCTGCAAATGGCCAGATTTCATTCTTTCTCATTGCCAAGTAGTATTCCATTGTATATATAAACCACAACTTATCCATTCATCAGCTGATGGACATTTAGGCTCTTTCCATAATTTGTGCTCTCTCTTCTCTTAATCCCGTTACTGCTTTGAATTAGATTTAGTAAAAATGAACACTTAAGGAAGTTTCTCATTCCTCTGTTAAATTTTTTAGATAATAAAGTGTGATTAACAAATGTTTAAATTATAAGGGAATAACTCTTATTAAAATGATTAACTCATTCAAGGAAAATTAAGAAGGTTACTAGTTATTGATAATAGTTCTGTATTTAATGTACTGTTTATTGACCAAAACCAAATCTAAATCCAAGTAAGTTACTCCTAGGACTCTATAATGTTTAAAGTTGTGTAAAGGCTTTAAAAATTATTTTAAAAAGGGGTGCCTGGGTGGCTCAGTTGGTTGGACGTCAGACTTTGGCTCAGGTCATGATCTTGTGGTTTGTGGGTTCAAGCCCCGTGTTGGGCTCTGTGCTGACAGCTCAGAGCCTGGAGCCTGCTTCAGATTCTGTGTCTCCCTCTCTCTCTGCCCCTCCGCCACATGTGCTCTGTCTCTGCCTCTCAAAAATAAACATTAAAAAAAAAATTAAAAGAAATGGAACAAGAGAAGTATTCTTATCTTATTATTTAAAAACGAATGGCTCTTAAAATGACTTGTTTGATTCTCTCTGAATTACGGGGAGAGATAGAGAAGAGTATTTAATTTGATATAGGCATATGTTTGGTTGCTTTCTAAATCTTCTCATATACCACAAGGCTTCATAAATTGTGTTGAGCTCTCCAGAATAAAGGTAAATAACTTATATAGCTATCATAAAAATTATTCCCATGTAAGTTTAAAAATGCATATTGGTATATGCATGCATGTCTGAGTTTATTAACTTGTAAGCTCTTTGATATCAGGATCATGTATTTTTGTGTTTCTCTTCACGGCATGTAACCCATAACCTTTTTGAAACAATATGTGAAAGTGATTTTATATTGGGGGGGGAGGAGAGAGGGGAAAAAGGGGGATTGGGAGGTAGAGGGGTTGGGGAGGGTAGTCCCTAATACTCATTATTATTCAGAAACAAAGTCTGTATACTAATGTTGATTCTAAAATTTAGAAATAATTAACTTTAATTAAAACTAGATTTGAATTCTGTGTAATGGAGGGGAGAGTGTCTTCAATGTCTGTTGCCTTTATAGGTGCATGTGAAGGAACCTTGGCCTGCTCTACGTGTCACCTCATCTTTGAAGACCACATATTTGAGAAGTTAGATGCTGTCACTGATGAGGAGAATGACATGCTCGATCTGGCGTACGGGCTAACGGATAGGTAAGATTTTAGGATGACTTCAACTGTACTGATAATCTGGGAAGATAAAGGTTTTAGTAGTTCATATCTACCTAAGACCAGCCTCATGCATGTAATAGTGATCTCCTGGCATAGATAGATGACAGACACGAACTTTGAATATCAAATATGTGACATTTCTTTTTGTTTTCACTATTCTACAGTTTTCACCCTTGTGAAACTTTCCATTTTGCTAAAATAAAAAAAAATAAAATAAAAAAACCAATTGAAGGTATTGGAGATACAAGTTCTAGATTCTGATAAATCTACTTTAGTCTGTTTTTTATTCCAGGGATTAATATTTTTCACAATTTAATGAGTTGGGATTCAATTTAATGCTTTTTACAGTGTTCTTGAAGGACAGATTTGAAAATTGGGTGAAATTATTATGGGAAGTTTTACCTACTTCAAAGAACAGAATTTTAAAAGAAACTTAATGTATAATAACAACTATATTAAAATGAATAGTCCTGTTTCTAAGTGTACCTGATAGTAATTTATTCAGAGCTTATTCTTGTTAATTAATTAACGGGTGGAATTCCTCTCAAAGGTAGTCAGATTTATAGTAACAGGTGATACCAAGTGATATTTTTAAAAAATATCTATTTAAAAAAATTACCTCATCTTTTGGTTGGAGTTAGAGGAGGTAGCTAGTTGAGTTACTGTTTCAAAGGACAACATAATGAGGGCTGGCTTAATTAAGGTTGGCTTTGGTGTCTAACCATAACTTGGTGACCCTAATGAAAAACAGTTGTTTAAAAAATTAAAAGTAATAGTAATCATAATAGCTTGATTTGTGTATTATATAACCATAATTGTGTTAATTCCTTAACGTAGATCATCTTACTTAATACTCACAAAATTGCTTAGCTCATTAGTATTTATTTAGAGGTGAAGAATCACCTTATTCCATTTGTGGTTCATTTCTCCTGTGGTGGCAGTGAGACGGATACCCCGGCGGGAGAAGCCGGGAAAGCAGTATCTCTGTAGACTTCACAGCAGAGCGGGCTGTGGCTGCCATTGTCCTGTCCCCCTTCACACCTTCAGGTGCCATATTCTCTGTCAACACCTTTTTTCTCCCCCACGAAGAGTGACACATAGAGTACACTCAATGACTGTTGTGGGGAGAGAGTATGATGCTTCTCACAGGTAGCAGTGATAAAATACTTGGATACATCTGGAACGAAAATAATTTTGTTCAAACCTAGTACCATAGACAGAAACTGTTTCTAGGGTACCATATACAAAGGATTCCAAAACAGAGGAACAAGGAAATTCAGCCTTTTGGTTCTTACATGTATTTTAAAGTTAAGTGCTCTGTAAATGTCTTAAATTTTTAAGCTAAAACACCACTGTTTTAATGTTTAGTGTAGGGTGTCCTTACCCACGATTATTGACCCACTGGTGACACATGGGCTCATCTGGCCCTTACCGTAGTGGTTACTTGTCTCTCTTTTCGCGTGAGAGCTGGTGCCGTGTCTGTTTCTTCACTGTGTCTCCAGTGTCCGATTCACAATAGGGCCTCACCAGCTCTTTGTGGAATTAGTGGTCGATAGAAGGAGAAATTCAGGAATTATCTGTGAATCTGTATTTGATGATAGTCATTGCTCGCTGCCACCAATTTCCAGGGATAATTTGCCTAGAGGCCTCAGTTTCTGTAATTGTGAGATGAGGATAATATTAGTACCTACCTGGTGGGGTTGTTTGTGAACTTTTCAGAACAGGGTCTGGGGGGAAAGCATTCATTAAATAGCTTTTAGCACTGTAATGATAAAAATACCAATTTATATGCCAGATACTTACTATAATGCCTCGGTACTTTACAGAGGCGATTTCTAACCTTCAGGGTTAGACAGTATCGTCACCATTTCATAGGGGAAAACAAGGTTTAATTAATTATCAGAGATTTTCTCAAGGCCCCGCAGCTAGAGAATAACGCAGCCTTGATTTGAATCCGTTATGTTGGGCCCCAAAGCCCTTGATCTTGCACCCTTTCAAGCTGCTTCTCTGAATTGAAAACCAAACCTTAGGAGGAAAGTAAATACAATACCCCAGTGTATTTGCACTGTCAGGTAAAAATGGCAAAGGTGACTGGAGAAAATACCTTCAGGGTTGGCACAGTGTCAGAATTTTATGCAACTAATAGTGAAATCAAGGCTGCCTCGCTATCTGTCCTTGTCTGCAGGTACCAGACACTTTCTAGGCTGGGGAGACCTAGAACAAGGGGGTAGAGGAAGGAGGGAGTGAGAAAACAGCCACAGGCCCCCACTGCCCGGTCTTCCAGGGCCAACCCTCTCTGGGTTCCCGTAACACACACTTCCTGTTCCTGCACTTCCACGGCACTTACTGTATTCTGCCCCTTTTCACTGACCGCTCTTTCCATCTCTGTTTCTCTTACTAAATTAAAAGTGCCTCCGGAGACTGGCATTAGCTTCTTTATATGAACAGCGGGAAATCACCAGCAGTCTCTCTAGGTAGGACTCTCCACAGCCCTGAGGAATTGGTCTAAGATGGCTTGCCACGTTTTCTCTCTTGCAGACAGAGCTAAATGCATAATTGAGTACCGCGAAGGCTGTCTGCAGTCAACAAATAGGAATTATTGGTAGAAGGGGATTTTTTTTTTCTATCAGAAATCAAGATTTCCTGTGGTTATATTTACTCCCTTACTCAAAAACTTCCCAGTGGTCCCTCATTGCTCACTGGTTAAAACCTAAGCTCTTCTGTTGGTGTTCAGAGCTGTCTGTGGCCTAGTGGCCGTTCCAACCCATCTCCCTCCTTGCATAGCAGCCAAGCCAAGCTAAGAACCCGTATCACCTCAGATGTGCCTTGAATCCTGGTTACCTTTGCCTCAAATGCCTTTCTCCTTTATCTTTTATTAAACGTTACCTCCTCCCCATCCTTAAAGCCTGTTCTAAACACCGTCTCCCCTGGCCAGAAGTAAGTGCTTCCTTCTCAGAATTTTTGGCTTTCTCTCTCTGTGGTATTGGTCACAATCTCCCATGTTCATTATCTGCAAATGTGTCTCCTCTCTTCTATTTGATTGAGAGTACATTCCTCAATACTGGTATTGGTAAATCATTTCCACACCAGCCCTGTGAGGAGCTCATTTATTATTCATCTTTAGGGTTAGGCTAGGAAATTAATGTCTGGCACGGTTAAGAAAGTCGCCTGTGAACATGCCACGTTCAGTGCTGGATCCTGGACCACTAGTTGGTTGGCTCTAACCCCACTGCTGCCTCTGTACTGCGGCCCTGGTACCTAGGACGTAAAAGTGTCCAACACAGATTGAAGTGAGTTGCTATTCTGTGCTTACTCACTGACATTTAGTGCTGTGCCTTCAGATGCTCACTAAGTGCTCGATGGCTGCGTTAACCAAACAAAGACCTGCATGCCACATTCCACCAAATTGTAGACAATCTGACTGCAAGACTAATATTTTTATGTGCCTCTAAGAAAGTAAAAAGCACTGCCGATTAAAATACGGTACACAGTTATCACTCAGCATTTTGTGCATCTCAAAAGAGCTAGACATAGATTTGTCTAAGCATAGATTTGTACATCACTGTTAAAAAAGTAAGATGTAAATAAAATAAAATTGGTAGTAATCCTGAAAAAAATGGAATTATCGGGGGCGCCTGGGTGGCTCAGTCGGTTAAGTGGCCGACTTCGGCTCAGGTCATGATCTCACGGTCCGTGAGTTCAAGACCCACGTCGGGCTCTGTGCTGACAGCTCAGAGCCTGGAGCCTGTTTCATATTCTGTGTCTCCCTCTCTCTGACCCTCACCAGTTCATGCTCTGTCTCTCTCTGTCTCAAAAATAAATAAACGTTAAAAAAAAAATTAAAAAAAAATGGAATTACCGTTCTTCTTCTGATGACACATATTTGCTTTACTAATATCAAATTTATGTCCTGCTGTGTATGTTTCTGTATTCTTAACTTTTATAATCCATTTGAACTCATTTTGAGTGGTAATTAAATTCACACATGTAGTATTACCATCTTTCCCACAACTCAGTTGAAAAGACACCTATAAAACATCGTCGCTGAGTTCATAGCTGTGATGTGACACAGCTCCTGGCACGGCTATGATGGCAAGATGCATCTCAATTTCAGGGATGTCAAAAATGTGGCAAAAAATATGCATCTCATAATTGATGACTTAAGTCTACGCATTATCTCAAATTTCTTGTTTTAAAAAGTATAGCTTTGGGGTGCCTGTGTGGCTCAGTCGTTTAAGCGTCTGACTTCTGCTCAGGTCATGATCTCAACGGTTCGTGGGTTCGAGCCCCGCAGCAGTCTCTGTGCTGACAGCTCAGAGCCTTGAGCCTCCTTTGGAGTCTGTGTCCCCCGGCTCTCTCTGCCCCTCCCCCGCTCATGCTCTGTCTCTCTCTCTTTCTCTCTCTCTCAAACATAACTAAACATTAAAAAAAAGTGTAGATTTCTTTTATAGTCTATATGGTTTTAACTGTCGGGGGATTGATCAGTCGTTCTCTTGGTGTTGCTGAAACTTCTATTCTTTCCTCCAATGTTGTGCCTTCTGATCATTTCACTGCTTGCCAGCCCTCTCAGCATAAACCAGTGGTTGTAGTAGATGACAGAAACTAAAGATTAAAGTGCTTTGGCAACACCTCGCTTTTCATTTCTCCTGTCTGTGTTCTACCCTCTATACCCTCTAGCTTTGAAAGGGTTGGGTATGTCTTTTTGATGCAATGGAAATTTAAAAGGTAAGTGAATCTCTAACTGATTTGGGTAAGAAAATATCCAACCAGCTGCACTGCCGTGTGAATAATCTATACTTGACCCTAAACCACATCTCTCCCTCTCTTACACAGATCTCGGTTGGGCTGCCAAATCTGTTTGACAAAGTCTATGGACAATATGACCGTTCGAGTACCTGACGTGGTGGCCGATGCCAGGCAATCCATTGATGTGGGCAAGAACTCCTAAGCTAGAATAAATTGGAATATTTTCACAAAATTCTACCTATTTTTATAGTTATTATTTCTTAATGTAATGAAATGAGAACATGGGTGAAGGGGTTTATTATGATGATTAGCTTTACTACTTTAATTGACCTTACATAACCACTGCATTTTGTAGTTCTAAAGGTATGCAATCCTTATTTTGGTTAAATTATAAAAAGCAAATCAAATATTAGAAAAATAGTTAATATTATAAAACCTTACATATTTTACCTTAGGTTTGTTTAGCAACTTTAGCAACATGTTTTCACATAAATTTTATCCTTAATTACCTGTAAGTTAGGTTAAAAAAAGATATTTTCCCTGTTAGATGTGGGTAAAGACAGAGCCCCTAGATGGCTTATCTAGGGCCATGGACCAAATTAGAAGGTATGTACTAGAACCCACATCTTCTTACCCAACATATATGTTCAGATTGAAACTAGAGAAGTTATGAATATCTTGTTTATATCAGTAATTAAGTGGACAAAACTAAGCACTCCGTAAACTGCTTCATTTCAAAGATAACTAGTTATTGCCTTCTAAATGATATTTCAGAATTTTGATTCATTGAAAAGTATCTGGACTTCCTCACAGCACGGTGCTGGTTTCTGAGAGCCTGAGCTGTGTAAGAGTGAGCTCCTGTGCCAGGTAGATGCTGTATCCTTTCAGTGACCCAGTTATGGAAGTCACACAGCATCATTTCTGCCTGTTCTCTTCATTAGAAATGAGGCACTAGGTCAGGCCCATCGCTTGAAGAGAGGGGTGTCAGAGAATTTGCAGACATGCCTTAAAGCCACTACAATAACCATTATTTTCAGGTTAGCTTACTGGCAGGCACATTATTGCCTATGAAAATTGTCTCTTTAACCAACAGTGTTCTAAACTTTTTTGAGAAGGGCTGGATTCGTTCTTATATTGCATTTTGAAAGATTCTTGTGTCTTCTTTTTTATGATGGTTCATTGGTTTTATTCTATAACTCCCACAGTTTTCTTCTTGACATTCGGTTAAAATCAGAGGGAATAATGGTGGGTTCTTTTTCAATGTTGTATAATTTTAGTTTACATTTTTCTGCATTTTTCCATCAAGAAAGGCAGCTTCCTTTGGTATAATAGTCTATGTAATTGTTGGTTACATGCTAATACTTAATATTGTATTTGCTTTTCACAAATAAAACCAACCTATAATTATGTAAGTAACTCAAAACTGCTGAATTAGTTTTTCAAGTGACCGATTCTAAGAATTTTGAGAACCTTTTGCCTAACTTTCATTGTGAAAATATTGTCTAATTTTTGTCTTAAAGGACAGTTTTCTTATTTTCCTTATAATATTTAAGTATCACATGGTGATCCGTGTGGTTTCTATCATAGTCATTTAGCATTAGAGCAATTACGTTTTGCTTGAAAAAAATGTTTTCTAAGGGGAACTTAGACTCATTATTATTTATTTTCCCATCTTTTTCTTCTTCTTCTTCTTTTTTTTTTTTTTTTACAACTCTGGTAATTGCTTTTCCTGCCCTTAAACTCCCTGAAATTTTGTGTTAAACCATATTATGGATCAGAATTTATTAGATGGATTTCTTATTTATAGGATAACTTATCACCCTATAAATTAAAAAATAGAAATAATGTGTTGTATGTATATTTCTAAAAATAGTATATGAAACTTTATTCTAAGTGTAAACTATCCAAAGGTATTCAAACATTACACACATACTTTGTTTCCCGTTAGAGAAATATTTAAGAATAGAAAGATGGTCTTGGTTAAGCAACAACAGGATTCCTTTTATGTGTCAACACATCACATGATATCAAGTTGTTTTTATCAGATTTTCTTTTGTTTATAAGTTTCTAGAAACTTAACAATTAGAAAACCAGCTGGCAAGGGGAAGACATGACCACTTGCAGACACAAAGTTCCTATTTCAGAACAGAAACAAGGAGTTATAAGATAGTTGAAATCTACTAGAGGCCATCGAGGAGAGAAGTGGACGGAAAACATGTCTGTAGTGAGAGGTGTTACTTCTGCAGAAACTGGCAGTAATACATTCTCTAACCAATGCCTTTATTCCTCTTTCCTTATGACTCCCATCTGCTTGTTGTCTTACTACCTGGATATATTAGTTGCCTTAATTTTTAGACTTGATTTGATGTTATAAAATTAAGCACAGCCTCTGTGACTTTCTGGTTCACTTCGTCTGCTAGCCGTTACCAAAACCATGACTGCTCAGCTTGATTTACCCAGTAGTCTCCATCCCTCCCTCATCTGCCCAAGTACTTTGCCCCGGACCGCCCTTTATAGCATTTATATAGTGCTTATCACATGGAGCACTGACTACATTTCTTCCCTAACAGACTATGCTTTTTAAGAATCAGTACTGGGTTGTGTTCAACTTTGTAAGTGCAGTGTCTATCATGGTATTTACCCACAATAAGTATACAATAAAACCTGAGTTAATCAAAACCTGATCGTATAAGAAATATGCTTCTAGCATCTTGCTCTGTGGTAGTCTGTTACAGATGAGACTGCATGAGCCCAGGATAAGCCCATGTATTGAGCCTACCTCCTAACTCCAACTTAACAGAAATAAGGACACACAGGACTGTTTTCCTAAGATATCCGATAATTTCCACTCTATTAAAGAGGACCGTGTTCAACTTGTCATCTTTTTTAAACATACCTTGAATGAAACAGCTTTTGAATGAGCCGAAGTTAGGTCCCTCTGCCGGTCTTTGTTCTTCAAATACATAGTGCTGAGGTCCTGAAGGTGATAGATGGTCTCTGCCCCCGTGAGTCACATGACACTGTCATGACCAAGCCTCCAAATGGGTGCTCCTCCATCTTGGAAGTGTCGGCCATCATGTATTTCTGCAGGCTTCAGTGATTTTTCATCAGCGTTAGACTTCTGACTGGTCCTAAGGAGAATTCCTCAGGGCAGTGAAACGAAGCAAACCAAAAGACTGAGAAGGATTAGTAATTTTGTTTTAATGTCCTTTCTTTAGTAGAGTCTTTTGTTTCTTAACTGAACTCCAAAGACTGTAAGCCTCAGAGAGATAGCAAGATAGTGAGGGAAAAGCATGGGACTTAGTGTTCGAAGACCTGGGTACTGTTTTAAAAATTATCTAAAACTTGGAAATAAAGCAAAAAGATTCCTGCAGGTCACTTTGAGGTGGTACTTAGAGGACTGTCTACCTGGGCACCCAAGGATCACCTGATGTTCTAAGATAGAGGCATTAGCAAACTATGTCCTATGGGTCAGATCAAGCCTGCCACCTGTTTTATGTCAATAAGCCTGATTGGAATTGCAGCCATGCCCACCTCAAGCTTATTGCTTATGGTTGCTTTCATTTGACAACAGCAGAGTTGAGTAGTTGTGACGGAGACCAAATGGCTCATAATGCCTAACATATCTGCTGTCTCGCCTTATACAGAAAAAGTTTGCTGACCCATGCTCTAGGGGAGGTAACTTTGACTTGGTACTTATTATTGACCTGGACCCAGTCCTTCTAAAGTTAGATGTTAAGTAACTTCGAAAAGCTTGTTAGTTGCAGAGGTTTTCTTTGCGGTAGGAAAGGTAACTCTGAGAGTTATGGTTTCTTGCCTTGTAGGGCATTATCCTGTTTGATGTTTATCTCTGCAGTCTTCCTACAGCATTCTTTTTTCCACTGTGTGTGTGTGTGTGTGTGTGTGTGTGTGTGTGTGTTAGTTCCTCATGTCTTTCTCTGAACCAACTTTGTCCTTCTGCTGGTCCCCTCATTCATGAGTTAAGTAAATCTTTGCCACAGGCTCACTATGCATTTGTACGAGAATCCTTTCTAACTCATAGAAAATTACATAGTGGCCTCTTGAGGCCCCTCTGTGCCTCCTCACAAATGTTTTATCTTGAGGTAGTCAAGCCTCTGGTTACATATCTGTTAAGTAGAGATAATTAGACCCAGTACCTCAGCCAAACTACTGTTTCATCCATGTAATCATATCCACTGGACAATGTTTTATAGTTTTTTCAATTATAAGGTGGTGTGTGTAAACATTTTTAACTGTAGAGCATTATGTCATTATTGATTGTTGCTTCTTGACGAAATCTAGACGTTAGGTAATAAAGTACAGGTAGAATATTTGTTATGTAAGAATTGCAGACTGAGACTTGATTCTTTGACTTTCCTATTTAGAATAGTTATTTTTAAAAAGGAGATGTGTATAGGGCTTAATCTTAAGCCTAACTACCTAGCTGATGAATGCACTAAAAGTAAATGTGCTTTATCTTTTATGTGAGAGAAATGGTCTATTGATAACCACCTCTGTTAAATCCTCCAGAAGTAGCAATGAGTTGGATATTTCTAGACTGTCCTAACTACAAAAGGAAGCAAATAATAATACAGCTTTGAACATGGGCTGGAAATAATTCAGTGCCTTTTTATTGAAAGAAAAAAATAAGGAGCAATTCTGATAAAAGCAAAGAAGGGAAATACCTGTGGCTGAAAATGGAAATACACACTGTTTCCTTTTTCAAGGATGTCTGTCTTTCCACACAGCACAGTTCCTTGTGATACTCCAGAACACACTGCCCTTTGCAAATCTGTTTTGAAGGGATAATAGCACTCCCCTCTCCAAGTTTAAATATATTTTGTTAATCAAGCTCAAAAAGAAAAATTTTTTTACGTATTTTTTGACAGCCCAACCTGATTTTTTTCAAGTGATCACTCGATAGATCTTGCATGATAGATATGCCTTTTTGGAGGCACAAGTTGAAACACTTTGGAGAAAGTTTTAATAATCCCATTAAAGGTCCATTTAACATAGTTCTGCTCTGGGGAAGTAGCATGCTCTGGGTGCTCAGTGGTGAGCTGTGTGCTGTACAACCAAGTGAAATTGCTAGAAAGATTCCTGTGTATATAGTAATTTCAGGTGATGTGGTGTACCTACGATCAGATTTGAATTACAAAATCAAAAGTGACAGTTCCTGTGGTCTTTTATTAAAATCCAATCTCTTTCATTCATGTCATCTTCCAAATGCCTTGAGAAGTATCTGACACACAGTAGGTGGTCAGTCAGTAATAGCTGAAATTTTTAAATAAATCTACTGGCCTGCCCACCACAGTGTCCCGATTGTGGGATAAAATAGCAGGGGCTTGTGAGAGGAGAAAATCTCGGGTTAGAGCTTTGGATTAATAAGCACAGTTATGTGAAATGAGTTGCTAAACTAAATAAAGAAAATCAAAGGTTTTTATACCATCAACAGCTTCCAAGGTTAAAGTCTTGGGTTATAGCTCTTATCAGGGTGATGAGGAGTCAAACTTTCAAGTGTTTGTAAGTCACTGTTACTTTTGCCAGACAGCTGAACTCTTGAGAGGACAAAATGATTATTTCTTTTGAGAATGCTGCTAGATTTCATAAAACTGAAAACAAAGCGCTCATGTACCCAGCAGTGGGGTGGGCATACTTTGACCTGGCACTCACCTCTACCAGCTTCTGCTTGTGTGTCCTTGAGGGCAGTGCTTGGTGATCAGACCTTTAGAGGAGGGAGGTTTCTTTTATTGTAAAGGGCAAAGCGAGGGTAGCCCTAGAAAGCAGATTTTTCTGGCCTTTTTGTACTCCACCAGAAACTAAAACGTTCGTCTAACTGTTCTATCAGCTTTTGGCCAACCAGCTGGTTACATTTGTGCAGGAATCATGCACAGCCTTGGGGCTCTGCCAGAGCCCCAGTGAAACCTCATCCTAGCGGAGTGAGAGCCTCATCTTGATGTGGTTAATGTGCACACCTCAAAATATCCATTATCAAGCTCAGAATTCGTGCCAAGCAGCAGGGTAACAGAACTTACCACAAGGCCTTAGATTATGAAGCCACCTGTTGGCACTCATGTGTCTCCATTATTACAGAACTTTTTTATGCCACAAGTCCAATTTTGTGAACTGACTAGTCTTCCAAACCAAAAGTTGTTTGGAGAGAGAGCAAAGGAAAAACTAAACAGGAAATAAGTAAGCCAACAGTCATCACCTAATGCAACTGCACAGAAAAGTTCACAAATATTTTAAGTGTTTTCAAAATGTTTGTAGATATCAAAGAGCCAAACCATCTGGGTGAAGCATTCCATTAGCCCTAATTTTTTTTATAGGGGCATTAGTTTTGAGCTAGAAAAAGCTCACCCCTGCCCAAGGTAGCATACTTTGCACTTAACACCTCATTCAATACTTCCAAGCATGTGACATTCTAATTAGCAATAAAACTTAGAAGTGCATGGCTATTAATGTTTTTCTTTTAAACATTTATCCATGAGCCTTGAAAAGGAGAGGAATCTCTCCTTACCCCTCTCACAGGTCCTGCCAAGATGTTCATTCCATCCTAGCTCCTCCCCTCTGTCCTGCCCCTCCCCCTTTCATGTCTTTCCCTTTTCATACTTACCCAGCTCCTTCAAGCCTTGAAGCCTTGCAGCCTTGAAAGAACTGGGTAAGTATTAAAAAGAATTCTGATTCTCAGGAGTGCTCTGTCTCCCCCCACTCCTCACCTGACACTGCCCTGTTCTCTGTCTTCCCCTTTGTGTGGTACCTGTTGTGTCCCTCTTTTCCAAGATACCTTCCACACCGAACCAAACACTAGCACGGAGTAATTAGCGGGAGAGAGTTTGTTGGTGGAACTCATTTGTCTTCAAAGAATGTGCTCACTTGGTCACCTGGTAAACCCAGACTGGAGAGGAGGGGCTGTGGTTTTAAACAAGGAGCACACATTCAGAAATGTTGAGTGTCAGCTTCTGAAGACTTGGGGGTCACCTGTAAAGTCCCATGTAGGGCCTGGCATTTTCAGTATTTTCAGACTTTTTTTTTTTTCCTGAAGAGAAGCTGGGACCCAAGTTTCTGTGTGAAATCTCCTGATTGTTCTATGTTTGCAAGGATTTTAAGTTTAGTTTGTTTTTAATATTATAGGGGATGGATAAAAGAGCCATGAGCAGGTACAGTGGGCTGCCATCTTGGATCCTCTGGTTTAGAGGACCCAAGAAGTGGGTTAGTTGAGTCCTAGATTATTAGGACTTTCATGTATACTTAGAAGGCTCTGAAATGTCCACTTGGGTCTCTTTCAGTGACTTTGACTTTCAAGGTACCTCAAAATTCATTCACCTGCTAAAGGGCTCTCTGGGCTCAGGAGGCTGGCCGGACCTGGGGTGAGCCTGTTGACTGACCATGGACTGGAGTAGATCATCCAGCCTCTCCAGGGTATCTCCTGATTTTCAGATAGCCTCTAGGCTGCAAGGCTTTCTGAAGGGTCTGTATCCTCTCCTGTCACCACGTGGAAAGGGTCTGGTGTGTCGTCCAAGATCTTGCCAAGTCTTGCTTTAATAGACAGAAGAAACCTTTAAGCCTGGATTAAAGCCATCCTCCATTAGGATGACCTATTTGAAAACAAATTGGATCACTTCGCATTCCACAAGTGAAGTCCAAGCCTCAAGAGATCCTGAACCTCATGTCTTATGACGTAGTAACACAAAAAGCCTTGCAGTTCCCTGAATACATCGTACAGTTTCATAACTCTGTGTTTGCTTAACCCGATCCTTGGAGCATGCTCCTGCCCCTTCCCTGCTTGGCTAATTCTTGATCCTCTTTTAGGCTTCTCTGGGAAATGTTCTCTGAAGTCCCATCTGGGGTGAAATGCCCCCTTTCTGGACCCCCTAGAATATAGTTCCCTCTTAGCATTTACCATATTAGAGTGTAGTGAGGTTGGCTGTTGGCTTTTGTGTCCACCACTGAGCTATACACACATCCTGTGTATTATCCTGCCCAGAGCCTGGTGCTCAACACACCCTAGTCAGTCAAGAGATACTTGTACTAGAATGTTGGAGAGCAGGTGTCTTCATGCTCACGGGACAATACATGGGAACACACACACACACACACACACACACACACACACAGCGAACATAAACTCCTAGACATCCCAAACTCAGGAAGGAGTTAAAGCGTGGATAACCTTACTTGTAACATTACTTGTCCCTGGTTTGGATATGTTTTTTGTCCTGGAGCCCTTTAAATGTGCTTCTAGTTCCTTACAGTTAAGTTTTTGTTTGTTTTTCTACTGTTTTTCATACTTTGGAAGGGCAGAGGCTTCTGATCTAATAAAGTGTGCGACCTTGGAAGAGGAAGGAGAGGGGGAAGGTAATATCCATTTATTTATTTAGCAAATATTTATTGAGCACCTACTGGGTGCTGGCGGTTCTGCAAAGACAAAACAAAACAATTACATCACTGTCCTTACAGTTTACTTTCTCGTGGGGCAAACACGAGATGGTTTCGATGGTAAGTGCTTTGGAGAGCCATCACCCAGAGAGGAGGGATAAAGGTGCTGAACGGGGGGGAGGGAGGAGTAAGGACCCGATTTTAAATTAGGTGGTTTCTGAGGTGTAACACGTGCCAGGGGCCACAGGGCCTAGGGAGCAGGCAGAGACCAGGGGAGGTCTAGGGAGGTGGCCAGAAAGGTCAGCAAGTAGAGAAGGGGAGTTTCCAGGTGGTGAAGGCCACGTAGGGCCATGGTAAGGTCTCGGCTCTCCTCCCGTGGAATGGAAGGTTTTGAGATCATCAATTTTACCTAGCAAATGCCCAGCACTGTACTAGGTGTTCACATAAGCTACCTCACTTAATCTCGGAAAGTACCCCGCAAGGTGGGCTACTATCATCACTTTGTCGGTGCAAACTTACACAACCTTATTTACCCAGACTTACATGACCTTCTCCAAGATCAAATAAGCATTCAGTTGGGGAGCCAGGAAGACTTAACCTCTGTAAGCCCTGGCTTCATTTTTTTTTAAAACAGGGATGATACCTATAAACCCGATGCAATTATTGTGAAAATCAGATGCTAATGTATGTGAAATTCAATAAATGTTAATTTCCTGATTTGTCCCGAGGTCACACACACAATTACGAACGAAGGCAACAGTAGATAGAAGGTGACCACCCAGCAGCACGTCCATGCACTTAATAGATTTTAGTTTCTTCTCTCCTTTTCTGCCTCCTGTCTCTGGGTTCAGTTTCCTTATCTTTATGTTGAGCTCTTGGACTGCCCTCTAAGGCAATTTCCAGCTAGAAATTTCCTTATTGGTTCTACTTTGTCTTACACGTTTGTTACACCCTCTGGACGACCCATGGAAGGTTGTGCACATGGCGGGTGGGTGTGGGGGTTTCATCAATGCCGGATGGATAATTTCAGAGGTTAAATGCCACTGTCACATTCAAGTTTGATTGGGTCAGCGGTCTTGCCGAAGGGGCTTGCCAAAGTGCGCCAAGGAAGACCTTGGAGTTTCTGAAAATGAATGTAAAATATAAAACGTCACCACTTCCCCAGCGATGCTGGAGTGATCCGGCCACAAGTATGTCGTCCATATTGCTTTATAATTACCTTCCGACCTTTACTGACTCTGACAGTTGTGAATCTTTTAAAAAAGGATTCGAGAATATTACCATTATGCAGTTGCCTAGAAACAGGGCCTAAAATACATCTGGCTTTAATAGAAGAGCTAAAATGAGTTTTCATTTTTTGGCATTGTCTCTCCCCACTCCTCCCCCACACCCTCTCTCTTTTTTTTTTTTTTTTTGTATCAACCCTGAATTGTGGTCGAATTTCCCTCTAATCCTTTCTGAACCGTCCAAAACCAAGATACTTAACATAGGGAGCGTTTTTCCATCCCGGGAAGCTTTAGCAGCCCTGACTTGGCATTATGAAGCCTAATCCTTAGCCCACTTACACACCGCATGTGTGGAATCCGCGTTGTCAAATCACTCACCACTCTCCCTGAGTGAGAGCCTCTGCCAGCACTCCTGAGAATGCGAGGAGACGGTATCCGTCTCTTCATCAAGGCATGTTCTAGTGCCGCTTGCCAGACGGCTGCAAACATAATTTTTCTGACCCATAAAAATTTCTGTTCCCCACTCCCACCCTCCAGGACGCATCCTCTGTTTTCCTTCCACCCCACTTACTGTCGCGGCATTCGGTCTACAGCTAGGGCGCACTGCAAACACAAGCCCTCGTAACCTGATAAAAAGAGAGGGAAATGTGTGAAAAAGAAGGAGAAGCAATATATTCCATTGTCCAACATCACCTCGAGGCTGTCTTCCCAAATTTGCCTGATCCCGAGAACCACCTGAGGGCTTGTTAAAAATGGCTCATTCGAAGCCTCTCCTCCCAAGACTGGGATGCAGTAGGCCTGATTTTGAACTTGGAAAGCAGCTTCTAACGATCGCCGTGCGTGATTTTTGTCAGGAGAGTGTAGGAAACGCATAGGCCAACATGGTAGAGCCTCGGCACCTTAGGACTGCAGACGACGGTTCTGTGACCTTGCTTCGGATGCCACCATTTCTTGCTCACACTTTTGGTTGTACCACCCACATGCACCCACCGTGGTGCCTGCCTCTGGGCCTTGCCTATGGCTCTGCACACCACCCTCCAGGCCGTACATCCCTCTTCACCGGGCTTCCCGTGCATTAAGACTCCGTTCAGGTGTCCCTGCGTTGTGTTTCTGAAGACCCTGCCCCGGCTTCTAACGCAGGAATGGCACCCGCCAAGATTTATTACAGTTACTGGCTTACCTGCCACCATCCCGCGTTCTGCTTCGTCCAGTTCACCTCCACCTTGGAGTCCTCATTTGAATGCAAGGGATCTTGCAGGCTCTACATCTGTGGACGCCCATCCGAGACTTCTGCCAGAAAGCCTGGTGTGCGGCGGGTGCTCCCGGATCCTTTACTGATCAGCCTCTGTCCACGACTGTGAGCTCCTTGAGATCTGGGTCTTTCTCCTCAGCCACCCTAGCACCGCATTCTGTGGCTGTCAGTTGAATAAGTTATTGAGAAATTTGACTTTATAACCAGGGTTGGGTCCACTCAGGGCTCCCGGGAGAGCGGGGGATTAAGCACATGCAACTCCACAAGGGAAAACAGGAGCCAAGTAGGGGTAAACCACAGAAAACTGTAAAAGGGGAGAGGAAAAAAAGGTAGGGTAGAAAGAAGAAGAGAGGCTGAGAGCACAGGCCTTGGGATGGGATAGGTGTGATTCAGAGACAGAGCTCAACTGCTCCTAGAGATGGGACCTCAGGCAAGTGACTTTCATTCTCCGAGAGTCACGTCCTCAAGTATAAAGTGGGGGTAAAGGTGACTGTTGAGCACTGTGCATCCGTAGCTTGTTTGCGCTAGACGGCCGTCCTCTGGGAATACTACCCCATATACCCACCACCCACTTGCAACAAATACCAGCTCCTAGCGATCCCTGCTTCTTCTCTGACCTCAACCCCTGCCACCCCCTAATCCCGCGCCCACCCCACACCCTGCTTCTTTTCAAGCAAGCCCCAGATACAATTTCACGTCATCTGTCAATATATTTTATAACGTTTTGGCAGCTTCGTCTGCTGTTGTTTTAATAGGTAAGCAAACTTGGTTCCGGACAAGAAACACAGCGGAACACATTGCCTGTTGTCGCCATCCTGTCTTTCGGCTTCTGACCCACCTTTCCCAGCCCCCTGATGAGCTGAAACCATGGGCTGCAAGTGACACTGGGGTTGGAGGAAGAGCAAGGCTAGGTACCCTGTTCGCCACCTGAGAAGGCCGGGCCAATGGGCAGCGTAATAGGAAATTCTTTGGCCTCGGCCTTGTGCGGACTGACTGGATCTGGATGCCTGCGATGACTACTCCGGGCCAGGATCAAGCCTGGGGCTCTCCCGCGACACGCCTGCCTCCACACCTGAAACTGTCCCCATGCCACACTGCCACAGCTGCTTAGCAGAAACCAGCATGCTTTCCTGGGGACTGTTCCAAGACCACCAAGACCCCTCTAGAACTGGTCTCCTTTAACAGCAAAGAACCACAAAACATTCTTGACCAAAATATCACTTGATCCTGTCACATGAGGCTGTCATTTTGGCTCACTGTCAAAAGTTCTTCGTATCCTCAAACTGTAAGAATTCTAAAACACCTGAGCTCTAAAGTGAGCTGACAACTGTCCTGAGTATCTTTCCTTCTTTTATTTTTGTAATTTTTAATTTATTTTTAATTTTTATTTATTTTTGACACAGAGGGCAAGCAGATATGGGGCAGAGAGAAAGGGAGACACAGAATCCCAAGCAGGCTCCAGGCTCCGAGCTGTCAGCACAGAGCCCGATGCAAGGCTCGAACTCATGACCCGTGAGATCATGACTTGAGCCAAAGTCGGATGCTGAACTCTCTGAGCCACCCAGGTGCCCCTATCTTTCCTTCCTTTAGACATGGATGCTTTTGCCATTCTGAGACTATTGTGCTGTTTAAAAATTCCTTTTCTTTTTTCCCAGGGCTCACATTGCTACTAAAGCAATTAGCTCTAAATGGATTGGGTCACTGCTGCTCCAAAAAAGGGAGCAGTCCTGTAAAAAAGGAAATATGGTCAAGCTGCAACGTCAAGTTCTCTCTGTACGTGAATATCTGTTCCTCTTAAAGAGGACTCCCACCCTGATGGAGTCTCCTACATCCTCCTTGTGGTCCCAGGAGGCAAATCTAGGTAAGCTTGGAGCCAGAGACAGCTTTCCTTCTTTATTCAGTTTTGGTGGTGTTGCTGATACTCCCATTTCACCGGAATTTCTGAGGGAGACAGTATGGGGTAACTGCTGCGCCAGATAAATACCACCTCCGGCCTTTCTGCGGAGGGAGGCTGCTCCTTCCTCCTCCGTGATGAGCTGGAGACTGTCCAGGGTGAGCAGGCAGGTACCACACTGCCTTCCCTTTGTTGCGGAGAGAAGTTTTGATGTCACCCCTCGGCGTGAACGGAGACCCTTCCATAAGCCTGTGAGGCGAAGCGTCCTCATCTGGGCTCTGCCCGAGGACTAGCGGAAGTTTCTGACCTCCACGTCTGCGCCTCAAAGCACAGTAAACATGTAGGGGACAAAGTTCTCATTTAGAGGGACTGCTGAAGTTCCGGTTTCAAGACCTCAGTAGTAAATTCACGGGAAGGCTGCTTCCACTACCTTTTGGGGATAGTTGTCGGAGTGGTGTCTGTGAGCTCAGTTTCACTTTTTGGCCAGACAAACCCAAGGCGAAAAAGGTGGCCCCAGGGGCTCCCTGCATTTTAGTTAACAGCAGCTGACGGCTGACAGCCCTGCTCCCCCCGATTCCACTTCGCACCAAGAGACTGTTTTTCTCAACCACGTTAAGAAGTTGACCGCGTTCATTGGCAAAGTTAACAGTAGCTGCCCTAACAGACAAACCCTAACTAAACCTCAGTGACTTAACACACCAAGACTTCATTCTCATTTACATAAAACCCAGTGTGGGTCTGGCTGCCCCCCTCTGTCCTGTAGCAGGACCACCTGAAACAGGGGGACTCCCCAGGGAAGAAAAAGGACAGAGAAGGTGCCTGGCTCACAACCCATTGGCCAGAACCAGTCACATGACCCCAACCTAACTTCAAGGGAGGCTGGGAAACAAGAAATATTTGGGGAGCACTGGTTTCCTTCTGTCACATTGACCATCTAATTCCATGATTTTCTGTTTTCCAGCAAGTCACTGACACAAATGTTGAGTAAGTTAAAGTCAGGATAAACGCCCTGAAGGTAACAGGAAGTACCTTCCTTCCTGTTTTTTGGTTCAGAAAGCACCAGTGTCCACACTGCAGGCTTCAGGTTAGGCTCTGGATCCTGGCAGGAGGACTTCCAGGGAATGCCCGGGCCCTGTCCTAAAGGAGGTTCAGGGCAAGGTGAATGCTTTCTTTTGCAAGTAACCAAAACCATTCCTAGAAGGAAGGGGCGAGGAACATAGGCCAAGATAGTTCTTTTTTAGGGGGCTGTAGTTTTCCAAGTCCTCGCTGGAGGATGCATTTTGTCATTCTGTGGCTTAGTTCCTAATGGACGCAGGGAAGGTAGTAGCTCTAGAAAGTCCATCCCATGGCAAAGGAACTACTGAAAAATAAAACAGGATTCTTGTCCTATGAACAGCCTTTACCCCGGCTGACCTAGAGATTGTGCAATTGAGACTGGCCACAAAAAAAAGTACAGACAGGGAAAAATTTTGCAACTGTCAGAAGTCAGCAGTCTTTTCCACGGCTTGAGAAGCAAGTAGAGACAGGTGAGCCTCGAACCTGGTGCAACTCTGTGTGAGTGATCACTAAGAGGCATGTGTCCTCCAAGGTTACACCAGAATCTTGGAGGGATGATGGGTAGGAGGATGCAGGATGTTTATATCAATCAATGTATCAGAAAGGGACTTACATTTAAAAGAAGGAAAGAAAAACGGGAGGAGGAAGAAAGAGAAAGACTTCCCTAACTTCATAGCTGGCAACCTTTCAAACCTGGGTATGATTATAAGGTGGTGGAGTGCACACATATCATTAGTTGATAGGAAAATGAGGTGCAATCCTGTACTATAGGGCCTCATATCATGTGGAGTAGAGGTGAACAGATTTTCTGAAGTGCTAAGGCTAGATTTACACCACTTGTATCATTCCGGATCTGAGGTAACATGGTGAGGGGGCTTGCTTTCTCTTGGAAGGGGTTTTCCGTCTATGACCCCAATGTCACTAGAAGCACTGTCAGCCCTTGAGATCTAGGTAGTAACTTTCTAGAACATATTACCATAGTAACGTAACATAATAACATTAGTTTTACTGCCTGTGGAGGTCCACTGAAAAATTTCTACCAATTCTTAGGGGACTCACCCTCCTGTAGTCCTACACATATGGAAATGCAAAGGATCTAGAATAGCCAAAACAATCTGGAGAAGAACAAAGTTTGAAAACTTATACTACCTTAGTTCAAGATGTATTATACATCTACAGTAATCAAGAGGTTGTGATACTGGTATAAAAACAGCTATACGGATCAATGAAACAGAATACAGAATTCAAAGACAGACTCACGCATATATGGTCAGTTGATTTTGACAGAAGCACAAAGTTGATTTGGTGGAAGAAGGATGATTTTCAACCGATGGTGCTGGAACAATTGGTGTCCATATGCAAAAATATGATCTGTGGTCCATACTTGCTCTGTGAACAAAAATGAACTTGAATTGGATTATAGATTTAAATGTAAAAGCTAGAAATATAAAATTTCTAGATGAAAGCATAGGAGAGTACCTTTGGGACCTTGAGTTAGGCAAAGATTTTTCAGCTTTGACACCAAAAGCACAACCCATAAAAGAAAACAATTGTACTGCCTCAAAATCAAGAACTTCTTTAAAAGATACAGTGAATAGAATGAAAAGTCAATCCACAGGCTGGAAGCAAGTATTTGCAAATCACATATCTGATAAAGGACTTATGTCCAAATTTATAAATAAATCCTAGACTCCATAAAACAACTCAATAAAAAAACGGAAATACCATAACAGACACTTCATCAGGGAAAAAAGTAAGTGCATGAAGAGATGCTCAACATAATTTATTAGAAAAATGTCAATCAAAATCAATGAAGCACTACTACACATCTTTCAAATCTTAAAAATTTAAAAGACTGACCATACAAGTGTTGGTGAGGATGTGGAAGAATCAGAATTCTCATAATTTCTGGTCCAACCACTTTGGAAAACAATTTCTTAAAAAAGTTAATACAGGACCCAGCCATTCCAGTCTTAGGGAAATGAAAGCATATTTCATACTATGAATTTTCAGAGTACTTTTATGTGTAATAATCCCAAATTGGAAACAACCGGAATGTTCAACAGGCGAATGATAAAAATTTTTGATATATCGATGTAAAGGAATACTTCCCAGAAATAAAAAGGAGCAACTACTGATATGCACTAAAACATGAATGAATCTCAAAATAATTACACTGAGTGAAAGACACTAGACAAAAAAAAGAGAGAGAGGATCCCAAGCAGGGTGCATGCTGTCAGCACAGAGCCCCACAGGGGGCTCAATGTCATGAACCATGAGATCATGACCTGAGCTGAGATCGATTTTGTTTACATGATTTTGTTTACATGAAATTCGAGAAAATGCAAACTAATCTATAGTGATAGAAAAAAGATCTGTGGTTGTCTGGGTGGGTAGGGGATTATAGAATGGCATGATGAAACTTTGGGGGTGATAGATATGTTCATCTTGATTGTGGTGATGGTTTTAACTTATCAAATGGTATACTATAAGTATGTAGTTTACATCAATTATACCTCCCTCAATAAAGCTGTTGTTAAAAACCCATTGTAGACATTCCTGTTCTCCAAAGTCCTATTTTAAGCTTCCCCACAACTGAGGAGTTCTTCTCTTGGCCTTTCCCACATCATTCTTTGACTCTTTTCTCCTCTCCTCTGTTCTTTCTTTCCATCCACTTTCTTTTGCTTCAACCATAAATTTCTTTCCTTGTCTCGTTCTGAGCACTCTGCCCTCATCTCTGAATTCTGAACCTATGATTCCGGCTCAGACGTGAGCCCTTGGCCTTACTACCCATCTTGTGGTGGTTCAGACCCCAGGTTCTGAAGCCAAAGTGCATGGATTCACAGGCTCTGCTCTCCCACTTTCTAGCTTGGAACTTCAGTAAGTTCCTCACTTTCTCTACACCCAAGTGTCTTTAAATGCAAAATGGCGGTGAAATCAACAGTACTCTTCTTAAAGATTTGCTATGAGGGTCAAATGAGTTAATAAATACAGAACACTTAGAATGATACTTGGCATCTAGTCACTATTCAATACATGTTAGCTGTTATTATTACTTCTTTCATTATTAGTATTATTCTGTTGTTGTTCTAAGTTGAGACAATTCTTCCCTTGAGAGGAATTACAATAAAGAAGAAGTTATATAAACTATTATCTATCCACCTAGTGGAATATTACACATACCTTTAAAAATGATCCTTCCTGGGGCGCCTGGGTGACTCAGTCAATTAAGCATCTGACTCTCGATCTCAGCTCAGGTCATGATCTCATGGTTCATGACATTGAGCCCCCTGTGGGGCTCCGTGCTGACAGCATGCACCCTGCTTGGGATCCTCTCTCTCTAACTCTCCCATGCGTGGCACTCTCTCTCGCTCTCAAAATAAATAAATTAATTTTAAAAAATCCTTCCCATGAGTCTGTAACAATTTGGGGGAAATACTTGATAAACCAAAACAGAGTAGGCTTCATAATCATACATTGTCATCTCAATTACACTCAAGAGTCCAAATGAAAATTAGGCAGAAAATTATGAATGAAAAGACTTCTACTGAAATGTTAACAAGTGTCATTTTTCATAATGGAAAAAAATGCTTTCTTTTTTTTTTTTTTTTTTTTTTAAGAGTCCTCTTGTTACTAGTGAAAACCTCTTCAGTGGGTGGGGGCTGTGCACACAGTATGCTTTTTGTAGTTAACTTCTTATCCAGCCACACCCTTCGCAGGAAACAGCGCACTGTGACTGTGGGAGGAAGACAGGGTTAGAGAGGGAGGGAGAAGAGAGAGAAGAGATAAGTGAAAGAGAAGGAGGACACTGTAGGGAAGACGGGAGATGCCAAGGACTTGTTTGCTTTCCGGCTGCATCTGGAACCAGAGGCGTTCGCTGCCATGCCTCCCCCTCGTGTTGGCATGTCCAACCAGCCTACTGCTGAAACTCACCCCAATGCCATCTTATGTGGAGACCCCTAACGTGGAGGCCCAGTTCTGCCATGGTGCCCACTGCCGTGTTTTGGCTTGAGGTCTGAGCCTGTAGGAAAGGGAACTGCTCATTCACGATGATAATCGCAGAGACCATGATTAAATTACTAATAAGCTGCACAAATCACTTCTTGATCTTCCATCCCAAGCAGAAATTCAACTTTCGTCACACTGACAAAATGCTGCCCCTAGTTTATGCTTAGTTATCCATATTTAACTGCAGAGAGAAGACAACCTTCCCCTTTTCTCCTTTCCTCATTTTCTCTTCCTTTGTGCACAATTTCTGGGGTGAGTAATTTGTTTTCGTGATCACATGTAACTCATGAGATAAGGCAATGCCAGGAGTTATCTAAGTTCTTGGGTGCTGGGTTCTCTGCCATTTGGAGGGGTTGGTAATTTTAGCCGGATGCCTCTCTTCGTCATACTAATTAGACCCTCAGCACTGCGGGTGGAGCCACGGGTCATGAACTCACGTCCAAGAGTTCTGCCAGGGACTGCAAGTGTCAAACTGCTGTCTGCCTACAGTACCTGCAAGGTTAGGAAACTGGATTTGGCCCTAATGCCCGTGGCACCCTTTCACTTTCGCTCAAGAGATCAAGAAAATAGAGCTACCATTATATAGGCTGTAGGCTAGGAAATGTGGCCTCACGCTTTGAAGGAGCCAACTGATAAAAAATATTTGGAGCATTCCCATGGGGCAGCCTGGCTAGAAACCATCCAAAACACTGCTGGCGGCCAGCCCAAGCTATGCCTGCCTCGTCTGCCTGAGGGCAGCTCAGGTCCAGCTGGAGTGAGAAGGTCCAGGCCGGGAGAGGGTGTTCCTGGTCACCAGTCTGCCACCACACCAAAGAGAGGTCAACACTGAGGGCCATCCGAAACCGCACGTTTTTTAACAAAGTTACTTTAATTTTGCCTAATTGTTAAAGCATGAAGGC
Organism: Panthera onca; assembly: GCF_046562875.1. Classification (NCBI taxonomy): domain Eukaryota; kingdom Metazoa; phylum Chordata; class Mammalia; order Carnivora; family Felidae; genus Panthera; species Panthera onca. The sequence goes on along the minus strand of NC_138348.1, from coordinate 106,411,495 downwards.
ACATTGTTGAACTGGAAAATACAGAAAGAAAGAAGAAATCATAAAACAATATTCTGGAGTATTTTCTTTCAAGAATATGGATTGCCCTTTTTTACATAGTTGAGCACATATGATGTATCTGACTTTTACGTCCCACTTTTATTACTTTATATAACAGGAGTATTCTTATATCGTGTTGAGAATACTTTGCACTCATCAGTTTTAACGGTTATTTACTATTTTCTCCTCCTGTAGTTTCTTTAGCCACTCCTCTATGGCTGGACGTTTAGGTTATTTACTATTTCTCAGTATTATGAGTACTACAGCAATGATTACCTTTAATGATAGAACTCTTTCATATTTCTGGCAATTTTTTTTTAGTATAGAATACCAAAAGAGAAAGCTAGGACCAAAGATAATAAAAATGGCTTCCACGTATTAAGTATGTACTATGTGCCAAGCAATTTATATTCATTAGATAACTTAATTCTTCTAACCCCGCAAGATTTGTATTATTATTTTTATTTCACAGATAAAGGAAGGCTTAGAGAATCACATACTCATTAAGTGGCAACACTGGGATTCAAATGCTGGTTGGTCTAATTCTAAGATGTATTTGTGATGGTTAATTTTATGTGTCAGCTTCGCTGGGCCACAGCACCCAGGTATTTGGTCAAATATTTTTCTGGATGATTCTGTTAAGGGTGTTCTTGCATAAGGTTTACATCTAAATTGGCAGACTCTGAGTAAAGCCCACTTGTCCTTTATAATGTGAGTGGGTCACATCTAATCAGTTGAAGGCCTGAATAGGAAAAGAAAAAAAAAAAAAAAAAAAAAAAAGACTGACTTTCCCAAGTGAGGGAATTCTGACTTGAACTGCAACCCCTGGCTCTTTCCTGGGTCTCCACACTGATGAGCTCTGGGCTTGAACTGAAGCATTGGCTCTTCTTTGGGTCTCCAGCCTGCTGGACCACCCTGTAGACTTTGGACTTGCCAGCCTCCATAATTGTGAGTCAATCCTTAAAATAAGTCTCTTTGTGTATATATATACATGCACATTCTATCAACTGTGTTTCTCTGGAGAACCCTGACTGATAGGACATTCTCTCATGAGAATATTTTTAAAGTTTTTCAGTTATTTTCAAATTGCACCTCAAAAGGCTTAACAATGAATATTCCCCCCGCAGCAGTGTATGAGAGGACACGAACCAACAATTCACAAAGAGGAGAAATGGAGTGCATGAGTACTGGTCTCACTCACACCCATCTGGCATTTATCTTTTAAAAATCCCATATCGGGGCGCCTGGGTGGCTCAGTTGGTTAAGTGTCTGACTTCGAGTCAGGTCATGATCTCATGGTTCGAGGGTTCGAGCCTCTGTGCTGACAGCTCAGTGCCTGGAACCTGCTTCAGATTTTGTCTCCCTCTCTCTCTTCCCTCTATCCCCCTCCCCCCCGCCCCCGCCATGCTCTCTGTCTCTCTTTCAAAAATAAATAAATATTTTAAAAATGTTTAAATCCTATTTATATACTAGATTAAAAAGGACATTTCAGTGTTGCTTGAATCACATTTTCTTTTCCTGATTAAAGTAATCAAGTATTTCTTTATAAAATTTTTTTTAAACAGATGAATATTTACATATATTTTTTTCTGTGTTTCTATTTTTAAGGATTGAGTTTAACACTGAAATTTCTGGAGTTTATTTTCATATATAGTATATGATGAAGATTTGCTTTGGTTTCTTCCAGAATGGCTCATATATGGATCTAATCCCTTTTATATTGTCTAATCTGCTGGGCTGTGGTTTTTCTCATCTACACCATGAAAGGGTAGAATTAGAAGTTGTTCTCAACTCTTACTGAACGTTAGAATCACCTGAGATACTTTTTAATTTTTTTAATGTTTATTTATTTTTGACAGAGAGAGAGAGAGAGAGAGAGAGAGAGAAAGACAAAACATGAGCAGGGGAGAGCAGAGAGAGAGGGAGACACAGAATCTGAAGCAGGCTCCAGGCTCTGAGCTGTCAGCACAGAGCCTGACGCGGGGCTTGAACTCATAGACCATGCACGAGATCATGACCTGAGCCAAAGTTGGTCGCTCAACTGACTGAGCCACCCAGGAGCCCCACCTGAGGTACTTTTTAAAAGCATAGTTGCTTGGGTGACTAGAGTTTTTGTTTCAGCTGGGCTAGAGTCTGAATTAGAAATTTTTTTTCTTCTCTTTTCTGGTCTTTTTTTTTTTTTTTTTTTTTTAATTTATTTTGATGGGGAAAGAGGGAGAGAGTAAGCAAGCAAGCGTGCTTGGGAAGGAGGGGCAGAGAGAGAGAGAGATTGAGAATTCCAAGCAGGGTCCACACTGCCAGCTCAGAACCTGATGTGGGGCTCGATCCCCCAAACTGTGAGATCATGACCTGAGCTGAAATCAAGAGTCGGATGCTTAACCTACTGAGCCACCCAGGCACCTCTTTTCTGTTTTTTTTTTTTTTTTCTTCCATTATTTAATGTGTAGCCAGGTTTGAGAATGACTGAGCCACACGGCCACTGAGGTCATTTCACCTCTAAAATCCAGATTTGATGTGAAACCACTGTGATACCTGGGGGCCCCTGCTCTCCAGGCTGTTGGAGTTTGGACAACGTGTGGGAGGGACAGGGAATGCCCTTCTCCCCTTCCCTGCTCCCTGTGCACACCTCCCAGAGGGTGCTGGTCCATGAGGACACAGGCCCAGCTCCACTCCCCTTGAGGGCTTCCAAGTGTGGAATCCAATGATTCCTCAGACCTGGATTTCTACAAACACTTTGTCCAAAAGAAATCAGTAGCTGAGGAAAGCCTTGTATGTTTCCTGTGGGTAAAAATCAGGCTCCGGTTGATTTTGCTACTAATTTTGGACCCACTGCCTGTCCTTGTCCAGCTCTGTAATCCAGAGATTGTCCCCGGTCCAGTATTTCTGCCGGCTCTTGCCCTCACTCATCTCAACCGAGACACCGGCTCCTTGGGAAGTGGTGTGCAAGGTTGGCTGCACATAAGACCCCCTGGGAAGCAAAAAAAATGCTGATGCTCGGGCCCTACCCCCATCCATTCTGAACTGACTAGTCTCAAGGGAGGCTAAAAGCATCCATAGTTTCACATTTCTCAGGTGTGGTCAGATGTGAGCTCCAGTGCCTGGCAGATGGTGGTTGAACTCAAGCTGCATGTAGAGAGAAAAATATTCCTGAGAAAGAAAATCCTAGTCAAATTAATGTTTGTTTTTGGCAACAAGGGAAAGGGAGATGAAGTAGAGGGCCTAGTGTGGACAAACCTCAATGAAGGGCCCTCCTAAGTCTGCAAGCAGCAGGGCACGGGCTCCTCCCTTCCCCAGGGCACATCCTCTCCATGCGTGTCTGCTCCAGGATATGGTGTGGGGTGGGTGGGGAGGCAGGTCCGGTGGACAGATCAGGTCTGCTCGCCCATATACTGTGGGAGCAGGGTCTGGAAGTGGCGAACCGCAGGACGATTTCTGCCCGATTACCACCTGCCCCAATCCTTGGGCTGGGCAGACAGCCTGATTCACTCCTCACTTCTCTCACTGCCCCCAGCTTCTACCCGTGAGAGTGTGGCCCCTGAAACGAGTTCCTGAAAGGGAAGTGTCTGGCATTACCTGTTTTGGCATTCACAGAAGAGGTCAGCAAATCTTCAAAGAGGCAGGTTTTTCCTTCAAACGCCCTTGAAAAACTGTTCCAGTGCCTTGCTAACAGTTTGCACCGTAGCCAAAGACTTCACGGACTGCTTTTCCAACTCGGGAGAGGATTTCCTTAACTTTAGAAAAGCGGGAATGAGCTACTGCCAAGGCAACCAATAGGCAACCATAGCATTTGGCCTCTTCCACGTTAGCCGTGCCCAAGGCAATTGGAGGGGTCCCAGGGAGGAGGGAATCAGCCCAAGTAGCTAGTCTCTGCTTCCATCAGACCACTTCCCTTCTGCTCTTCAGGTAAAGGCAGTTTATTACATCTGACAGCTGGCTCTGCCGCTGTGGTGCAAACAGGCCATTTCCTCTTTCATCTCACAGTCTGAGACGGCTCCCTTACTAACTGCACGCGCTGATTCGGGGAAATGGAGCCTTAAAACAGGCTTTCAGGGAAGTTCACACCAATCGATCTTTCCCATCCGCAGTTCATGGATAACGGCAATAGCCTGGCCTCTCTGCCTCCCATCTTTGCTTTCCTACAAGACATGCTCCTCACAGCTCAGCCGGTGATCATATCATGTCACACACACCACCACCAACCCCCCCGCCCCCCAACACACACACACCACCGCCTGCTTAATTTCCATTAGTGGGTTTAAAAATCCAATCAGGATAAAATCCAAGCTCCTTAGGAGGGAGGCCCACGAGGCCCTGTGACCTCAGGCCTCGCTGGATCCCAGCCTCAGCTTATACAAGACTCCCCGGCTAGCCCATTCATACCTTCCTTTCTGTTCCTCGTGATCCTGGTTTGACCGTTTTCATCCAGTCCTGCCTGCCTCTGTTGATCTGAGCACTGGTGATGCTTCAGGCTCACACTTTTCTTGAAACAGATTAACTCTTATGTAGATTCTCAGGCACTTCCTGGAAAAATCCAACATTGACAGATATGCCCAAGTCTGTAAGATGACACAAAAATCTGGCCTTACCATTAGATCATCTGGTAATGGGAAAGAAGGGAACAAACGGGAGGCTTGGGGGAGAGGAAACTACAGAAACTGGGTGCACAACAGATAAGGGGAGTTACTGAAATTACACTATTGTAACATTTAGTCACTGTACGTGAAATGGTACAATATTAATTCTAGGTAGACTGATAAGAAGCCATATTATAATCCCCTACATCAACCATTCAAATATATACAACAAAGAAATACAGGTAAAAAATCAACAGAGGAAATAAAATAGAATATGAAAAGCATTATGTTAATTAAAAATTAAGAAGACAGGAAAAAGGGGCACCTGGGTGGCTCAGTCAGTTAAGTGTCTGACTCTTGATTTTGGCCCAGGTCATGATCTCACGGTTTGGTTTCTGAGATAGAGCCCCATGTTGGACTCTGTGCTGACAGCAGGGAGCCTGTTTGGGATGCTCTGTTTCCCTCTCTCTTTGCCCCTCATCTGTGCATGTGTGTGTGCTCTCTCTTTCTCTCTCTCTTTCAAAATAAATAAGCTTAAAAAAAAAAAGAAAGGAAAGGAGGAAAAAGAAATAAACAGCTGGGAAATAAAGAAACAAAAAGCTAGATTGCAGACATAAACTCAACTGTACCAATAATTACAGTAAATGTTGTGTTAGTGTCTAGCACTACCATAACAAATGACCACAAATTAGGTGGCCTAAAACCACAGGAACTTATTCTCATACAGTTCAGGGGGCCAGAAGTACAAAATCAAGGCATTGAGCAATGCTGGTTCCTTCTGGGGACTCTGAGGGAGAATCTGTCCCATGCCTCTTTCCCAGCTTCTGGAGAGTGCTGCTAATTCTTAATTCTTAGTGTTCCTTGACTCGTAGCTGCCTTGCTCCAATCTCTTCACATGGTCTTCTCTCTGTGTCTCTGTGCACGTCCTCTACTTTTCTTATAAGGACGCCAGTCATTAGATTTGGGGTCTGTTCTGATTTGGAAAGATCTCACCTTAACGATCATCTACAAAGCCACAATTTCCACATTTGGAGGTTCTAGGTGGACATGAATTTTGTGGGGACACTATTCAACCCATTTAAATATTAACGGATTAAACACTCTGATGAAAAGGCAGAGATTATCAGCACTAAAAAAAAAAAAAAAAAGGAAGACTCCACTGTATGGCATTTATAAGATATGTATTTTAAACATAAAGACAGATGAAAACTAAAAAAAAAAAAAAAAAAAAAGGAAAAAACACCATGCAAATTGACATCACTGTAATAATATCAAAAAAGTAGATTTTAAATAAGGAATGTAACTAGAGATAAAGAGGGACATTTCATAATGATAAAAGGGTCAATTCATCAAGAAGACATAAAAATACTAAACGTGTGTGCACATAATAACAAAGCTCCAAAACATATACAATAAAAACAGATGGAACTGGAGAAAATAGACAAATTCACAATTATAGTTGGATATTTCAGTACCCTTTTCTTAGCACATGATAGAAGTAGATGAAAAAGCTAGCAATTATATGGAAGATTTGTACTACAGTATCAACCAACTTGTCCTAATTGCTATTTATAGGACATTATATTCAACAACTAAAAAATCCAAATTCTTTTCAGGCACACGTGGAACATTTACTAAAGTAGACACTGGCCATAAAACAAGTCTCTCTGTTTTTAATATGTAGTTTTTGATGACTAATAAGACACAACAGCTTTTCATATACCTTTGATTATATTCTCTGGAAAACTGTAGTTTTGTGTCCTTTCGCAAAGTTTTTGTTGGGTTCAAACCTCATTAGCCATTTAACTTTGAGCTTGTCACTCTGTCTGAATCGCAGTTCTTTTTCCTATACACGGTATGCTCGTTCATTCATTCATTCATTCATTCATTCATTCCTGCATCTGGCAAATATTCATTGAGTACTGACATGTGCTTCTGTTCTACAATGTTGAGCAAAACATAAACATTCTTTTTCTCGTGGAGCCGACATTCTGATGGGAAGAATAACTACCTAGCTCACAGGGTGATATCATGCACACAAAAGCACTATGTACTGTAGAGAAAAAAACATGAATGGTTATAACTGTTACTCCTTTGTCTTTCAACAATGGTATGATTAGGAGGACACGAAAATATCCTCTGGGTCTCTAAATAGCAACTCCAATGTTCCTGCCTTGGGCTTTATATTACTGATCGCTTTTTATGCCAAATCATTTTCGTGTAAGAAGAATGAAAAACAAAATATATTAAAATTCCTAGCTTATTAAATGAACCTGTCATCCAGCAGGACTCTTAAGGTACTTAGGTATTGGTCGACTTTAATTTTTGTGTCACGAGAAGGGTCAAAAAAGAAAAAAAAAAAAAGGCAAGAACATGGGGAATTGCTGGGGGGCCAAGCTGTGAATTGAGGCAACACCAACATCTTGTGCTGGAAACTGGAACTGGAGAGAGAAACGATGACATGAGTCTCTCTCCTCAAAAACCAAAACCATCCACTGGAACCTGCAGGAAGACTGCAAGCTCGATGAAGGCAGGAACAAGATGGAATTGGGTAAATCGCTGTATTCCCAGCACCAACCACGGTGCCTGGCATAGAGCAGTCACTTAATAAACATCTGAAGCATTATTTAAGTGCCCACACTCCACATATTATAGTTTAGATTTAGCAGAAACCCCCCTATGGTGTTCACGAGGGGAGAGCAGATAGGATTTCATATCAGACTACAGAAAACTGCACATCCGAACCAGATAACCAGTGTTTTTGGGAAAAGTACGTAAACTACAAACTATCTTTAAAAGGCCTTTCCATTTCAGGTTCAAGTGTTTGAAGACGATGTAAATTCCCAGAGACCCAGTGACATCAGAGATAGAACCAAGGGGGTCCTGAGGATCCAAGAACTGAGTTTAAGGACAAATATCAGAGGATCGCAGTTTTTTGGGCTTAGTCTCATTAGGCTCCATTCGCCACAATAAACACGTACATCAGGAATACTCAGTAAGGGAGAGCTCATGTTTTGTTGTTCATGTTTTAGTGAGAAAAATTGCTCTTTGAAAGTTGTTAGCTACTTCTCTGCATTAATAGAGATAGGTCACCTTGGGAAGAGCTACTTGAATCCTGCCTCTAAATTATTCAGTGACAGGGGAGCCTGTGTGGCTCAGTCAGTTAAGTGTCCGACTCCTGTTTCGGCTCCAGTCATGATCTCACAGTTCTGTGAATTCGAGCCCAGCGTCGGGCTCCGTGCTGACAGTGCAAAGCCTGCTTGGGATTCTCTCTCTCTTTCTGCCTGTCCTGCACGCCCTCTCTCAAAATAAATAGATAAACCTAAAAAAAATTATAAATTATTCAGTTATAAATGATAACGGGTAAAGGGCAAACTTTCTTATTAAGTTGACAAAGCCTGTCCCAGAAGACTCCAGGGAGCGAGTGGGCAAATTTGTGTCAGAGCCAAGGAGCCCTCTGGGAGAAATAATTAGAACACTTTACCCCCCTCCTTTTTAAATAATAGCTTTATTGAGATACATTTCACATATCATAACATTCATACTTTTAAAGCACAAAATTCAGTGGCCTTTTGTATGTTCACACAGTTGTACGACTATCACCAAGACCTAATTTTAGATTATTTCAATACCCCACCAAGACACCCTATACTGTTAGCAATCACTCCTCACTTCCCATTGCCCTAGCACCAGGTACCACTAACCTATTTTCTCTACCTATGCACTTGCCTATTCTGGACATTTCATATTAATGGAATCATGCAAAATAGGGTTTTTTGTTTTTTTACTTGTTCAACTTAGTATGTTTTCAAAGTTCATCCACGTTGTAGAATGTATCAGTATTTTTTCTCTTTTATTGGTAATAATTTCTTTGCTATTATTCATAGTTCTATCAACCAAGTAAGATAGGGACTACCTTCCCTAGACAATATTGTTTTATTTTGCCAATTTTTTATTGTGGTAAAATACACATAACTTAAAAATTACCATTTTAAATGTACAGTTCAGTGGCATTAAGTCCATTCACATTATTATGCAACCATTGTCAATATTCATTTCCTAGAACTTGTTCATGATCCCATACTGAAATTCTGTACCCATTTAACAATAACTTCCCATTGTCCCCTCCCTCCAGTCCCTGTAACCACTGTTCCACTTTCCAACTCAGTGTATTTAGCTATTCTAGGTTCCTCATATAGGTGAAATCATACAATATTTATCCATTTATTTGGATTATTTCATTTAGCATCATGTCTTTAAGGATCATCCATGTTGTGGCATGTATCAGAATTTCCTTCCTTTTTAAGGCTGAATAATATTCCATTGTGTGAATATACCACATTTTGCTTGCCATTTATTCATTGATAGACGATTGGATTAATTCCACCTTTTGGCTATTATGAATAATGCTGTCATGAACATTGGTGTACAAAATATCTCTTTGAGGCCCTGCATTCAATTCTTTTGGATATACATGTAGGAGTGAAATTGCTGGATAATATGGCAATTCTATGCTTAATTTTTTGAGGAATTACCATATTGTTTTCCATAGCTGCTATACCATTTTACATTCCCATCAATAATGCACCAGCTTCCAGTTTCTCCACATCCTCACCAATACTCATTATTTTCTGATTTTTTTGAAATAGCCATCCTAATGGGTGATTTGCATTCTCTTAATGATTGTTGCTGTTCAGCATATTTCCATGTGCTTATGGGCCATCTGAGTATCTTCTTTGGAGAAATGTCTATTCAAGTCCTTTTACCATTTTTGAATAGGGTTGTTTTGTTGTTGGTGGTGTTGAGTTGTAGGAGTTCTCTATGTATTCTGGATAGTTATCCTTTATCATATATGCAGTTTGCAAATATTTCCTCACATTCTGTGGGTTGTCTTTCTGATAATGCTTCTAATGATAGTGTCCTTTGATGCACAAAAGTTTTTACTTTTCATGAGGTACAATTTCTCTACTCTTTCTCTTGTTGCCTGTGCCTTTGAGGTCATAGCCAAGAAATCATTGCCAGATCTAATGTCATGGAATTTTTCCTGAATTAATTTTCAAAGTCTGTGTTTTTTGTCATATGTAGCCACAGAATACTCTGCTCATTTTCCTTAGAGGTCAGCAAATGATTGGGCAAGTGATTTCCAGTAGCTCTGCATGTATGTTGGGGCACATATTCAATGATTAGACAGGAAATTTACAACTCTGCCTTTGCCTTTACTTCCTGTTTCACAGAGCCTCAAGGTCAGGTAAATGTGTGAGATTAGGGTCTTCTCAGATCTTTCCTGAGTAGGTTCATAGTCCTAAACATGTGTATGGCCTTCTAGATTCCCAGGAATATGTTTGAGCTTTTCAGAGGCCCCTATAAACATCTCATTCCCCAGTTTTTCCTTTTAAGATTTTTGCTCAGGTCTGGATAGCCCCAACTGGTATCATCTCTTCTGGTAACCGCATTGTTAAACAAATGCTGCTGATTTGGGGGGATGGGGTGGGTGATGAATGGCAAGGGAACAGCTGTTTACAGAGAGAAAAGTCCGAGTTAGGTAAATAAAGACAAGCTCTGAGAATGGAGTGTTTTAGCAAGCTGCCAGACAAGTCAAGTAGTGACAATTCTCTGGCGATAAAGCTTTTGGGAAGTCGCAAACCTTCTCTTTCCTCTCAAGTGATAGCAAGGTGGTCACTTTTAACAACTAGTAGTTAACAACTGGTAGTTGCAAGGGCATTGGGTTTTTTTTTGGTCCCCCTCCCTGTTTTTATATTATTTTTGCTTCTCTTCCCTTATATTCATCTGTTTTGTATCTTAAATTCCACATATGAGTGAAGTCATAGATTTGTTTTTCTCTGAGTGACTAATTCTGCTTAGCACTCTAGTTCCACCCATGTTGTTGTAAATGGCAAGATTTCATTCTTTTTGATTGCCAAGTAATAATCCATTGTGTGTGTAGGCCTATATATATATATATATATATATATATATATATATATATATACACACACACACACACACACACACATACATATACACACACACACACACATATATATATATACACACACCATATCTTTATCCATTTTTCAGTCAATGGATATGTGGGCCCTTACCATACTTTGGCTATTGTTGACAGTGCTCCTATATACATTGGGGTGCATGTGCCCCTTCAAAACAGCACTCCTGTATCCTTTGGATAAATACCTAGTAGTCCAGTTGCTGGGTCATAGGATAGTTCTATTTTTTGATTTTTGAGGAACTTCCATACTATTTTCCAGAGTGGCTGCACCAGTTTGCACTCCCACTAGCAGTGCAAAAGGGTTCCTCTTTCTCTGCATTCTCGCCAACATCTGTTGTTTTCTGAGTTGTTAATGTTAGCCATTCTGACAGGTGTGAGGTGGTATCTCATTGTGGTTTTGATTTGTATTTCCCTGAGAATGAGTAATGTTGAGCATTTTTTCATTTGTCTCTTAGCCATCTGGATGTCTTCTTTGAAAAAATGTCTATTCATATCTTTTGCCCATTTCTTCACTGGATTATTTGTTTTTTGGGGTGTTGTGTTTGATTAGTTCTTTATAGATTTTAGATACCATCCCTTTACCCGATATGTCACTTGCAAATATCTTCTCCCATTCCATTGGTTGCCTTTTAGTTTTGCTGACTGTTTCCTTTGCTGTGCAGAAGCTTTTTATCTTGAGGAGGTCTCTATAGTTAATTTTTGTTTTTGTTTCCTTTGCCTCCAGAGACAGGTTGACTAAGCAGTTGCTGTGGCTGAGGTCAAACAGGTTTTTGCCTGCTTTCTCCTCTAGGATTTTGATAGGTTCCTGTCTTACGTTTAGGTCTTTTATCCATTTTGAGTGTATTTTTGTGTATGGTGTAAGAAAGTCGTCCAAGTTCATTCTGTATGTTGCTGTCTAGTTTTCCCAACACCATTTGCTGAAGAGACTCTTTTTTTCCATTGGATATTCTTTCTTGCCTTGTCAAAGATTAGCTGGCCATACATCTGTGGGTCCATTTATGGGTTCTCTATTCTGTTCTATTAATGTAAGTGTCTGTTTTTGTACCAATACCATACTGTCTTGATGATTACAGCTTTGTAATACATTGTGAGGTCCAGAACTGTGAGCTTTCAGGCTTGGTTTTCTTTTTCAGGATTGCTTTGGCTATTTGTGGTCTTTTCTTGTTCCATACAAATTTTAGGATTGTTTTTTCTAGCTCTGTGAAGAATGCTGATATTATTTTAATAGGGATTGCATTGAATATGTAGATTGCTTTGGGTAGTATCAACATTTTAACAATATTTGTTCTTCCAATATATGAGCATGGGATGTTTTTCCTTTTATGTGTGTGTCTTCTTTAATTTCTTTCATAAGCTTTCTATGGTTTTTGTGTATTGATTTTTTACCTCTTTGGATAGGTTTACTCCTAGGCATTTTACAGTTTTTGGTGCAATTTTAAATGGGATCAATTCTTTGATTTCTCTTTCTGCTGCTTCATTATTAGTGTATAGAAATGCAACCGATTTCTGTGCATTGGTTTTATATCCTGTGACTTTGCTAATAAGTTCATGGATCATGATCCTTTATATCTACTCTCTTGAGGGTTTTTATCAATAAAGGATGCTGTATTTTGTCAAATGTTTTCCTTGCATCTATTGAGAGGATCATGTGGTTCTTATTCTTTCTTTTATTAATGTGATATATCACATTGATTGATTTGTGGACATTGAACTAGGCCTGCATCCCAGGTATAAATCCCACTTGATTGTGGTGAATAATTCCTTTAGTGTATAGTTGGATCTGGTTGGCTAGTATCTTGAGAATTTTTGCATCCATGTTCATTAGGGAAATTGGTCTGTAGTTCTCCTTTTTAGTGGGGTCTTTGTCTGGTTTTGGAATCAAGGAAATGCCAGCCTCATAGAATGATTTTGGAAGCTTTTCTTCCATTTCTATTTTTTGGAACAGCTTCAAAAGAATAGGTGTTAACTCTTCTTTAAATGTTTGGTAGAATTCCCCTGGAAAGCCATCTGGCCCTGGATTTTGTTTTTTGGGAGATTTTTGATTACTGATTCAGTTTCTTTACTGGTCATGGGTCTGTTCAAATTTTCTATTTCTTCCTGTTTCAGTTTTGATAGCTTATATGTTTCTAGGAATTTGTCCATTTCTTCCAGATTGCCCAATTTATTGGCATATAATTGCTCATAGTAGTCTCTTATTATTGTTTGTATTTCTGCAGTGTTGGCTATGATCTCTCCTCCTTCATTCGTGATTTTATTTATTTGGGTCCTTTCCTTTTTCTTTTTGATCAGTTTGGCTAAGGATTTATCAATTTTGTTAATTCTTTCAAAGAACCATTTCCTGGTTTCATTGATCTGTTCTGTTTGTTGTTGTTGTTGTTGTTTGACAGCATTGATTTCTGCTCTAATCCTTATTATTTCCTGTCTTCTGTTGGTTTTGGGCTTTATTTGCTGTTCTTTTTGCAGCTCTTTAAGGTGTAAGGTTAGGTTGTATATCTGAGACCTTTCTTCCTTCTTTAGGAAGACCTGGCTTGTTATATACTTACCTTTTATGACTGCCTCCGCTGCATCCCAGAGGTTTTGGGCCGTTGTGTTATCATTTTCATTGCCTTCCATGTAGTTTTAAATCTCCTCTTCAATTTCCTGGTTAACCCATTCATTCTTTAGTAGGATGTTCTTTAATCTCCAAGTATTTGTCTTTCCAAATTTTTTCTTGTGGTTTGTTTTGAGTTTCATAGCGTTGTGGTCTGTGGGGCATTGCTTTTCAAGGCTGAGTAGTTGAGAGGCAGAGGGTGGGAGTAGGGATAGTTAGAATGCCATAAACCTCATGTTCTTTCCACAACCCAGACTTTTTTTTTTTTTTTACCCAGGAGTAAATTCTCCTTGGAATGTTGCAAAGCCTCAATTAATTTCTAAAGTCCTGAAAAAGTTGGTTTCACACAATTTTTCCCAGTGTTGTTTTTGCTTTTAATGGAGGAGCAGATTTTCAGAGGCTCTTACTCTGTCATCCTATGAATGCTTCAGCTCCTTTATTTTTTAGCTTTGACACAACCTTGAGTGAAGAAAGCCATTATGAAATGACTCCAGGATACTTTCAGGGGAAGAGGAAAGTTTGAACCAGTGATAGAGACTTAAGTCCAAGGTGTCACTGATGCTGGAATCCCTTCTGCTCAGCCATTGGGTGCTGTGTAAGACCACTGGATGTGTAAAAATTTGAGTTTGGTGTTATTTGGATTTTGAGCTAATGGATCCCAGCCTGAGTTGAAGAAATAAACCACTTAAGGGCCAATATACATAGGCTGTGTTTAGGTCTGTAATATCCAGGGAGCTCTTATTCCCTGGAGAGAATCAGGCCAACATAATAGGCCCATAGTAACCCATCTATAGTTGAATCAGCTTTGCTGGGCAGCAGACCTGAGTCTCTTAAGATGGCCGCTAAAAGATGTAGAACTTAAGTCAATAACTCTAAACAGAAATACCAATAAATTTAAACAACCAGTTTTGGTCAGAACCCTGCCAATGAAGAGTAAATAGATAAACAAATATTCATAGCACTTGGGCGACTTTTGTTTCCTCTCTCAGTACATTTGCCTGATGATGCTTTACAAAGTCCTGAAACCTGTCCAGAGTTGACAGATGCTGTGTATGTGCAGTGGCAGGCCTGAGCTTGGGAATGGATAAGGGGACTCATAATCATAGCAGTTAACACTTGTGCACCCTTACTCTGCCAGTCTCTGTGCTTCTCAGAACATGATCTAGGATTGGTGTTGATGTGTGATCTGTTTGTTCACGCCTCATCACAGGAAGTACAGAAATCAACAGTGAGTATTTAAACATTTTTGGTAGCACTTTGACATTGCTACAATTTCCAAGCATGTGATCATTGTTTAAGCATTTTATGTTCATTGTATTTTACACCAGTATCAGTCTAAGTTTGGGGGGAAAAAAATGAAAGACAACCCCAAAACTGGTCCTTTATTTCAGATAGTTGAGAGTGATTATTTCCATTTCATAGACGAGGAAACAGAGAGGCTCAGAGAGATGAATTACTGGGCCCAGATGACCCAGTTAGCAAGTAGGTGCTGGGATTTGAACCCAGGTGACTTGACTTCAAGACTGCAGTCTCAGGGACCAGGCTGTGAGCCTTAGGATGCTGCACTTCACCCCATCAACAATGGCCTGTGGTTGTGGCTGCAGCAAGCAGCCCTTAGCAGAGCCCTCCCATTTAATGCCTCCAACACCCAGTATAGAACTTGAGCTCACCTATCACTGGGCAGGAGGTAAGCAGGGGGCTGCCAGCGGGGCCTGGACACCAGGGTGGAAGGCTGGGGCATAGGTATTTGTGTTATTAATCACTTGTGGCCAGGAGGCCAGGGTTTCCAGCCACAGAAATGTGGGTCTAAGCACTTCACACTAATTACCATGGTTTCACAGCTGTGATCAATTCACGTTTTCTCACTTTGTGCTCAAGCCTGGTCTGTGGGGACTGATGTGAAGAGGTGTAAAAATAAGTTCTGTTTCCAGCCAGATTAATTACGGGCTCTGCTAAGGCCCCAGTGCGACTGCCTGGGCTGCAAGATTGATCGACTCAGCCCTGGGTCCAGCTGTGGGAAGGCCATGCTGGCCTGTACAGGGCTATCCAGGGAGGAAAAGCTGAGCTGAAGGGTGGCTGGCTCTGCCCAGCACCCAGTCTCGGCTGTCACTGCAGCCTCCACTGGAGGGCTCTTCCTTGCCTGCCCCACCCACCCTGCCTAGTGATGTGCTGGGAAGAGGAAAACGAGGCAGGGTCTGTAAAAATGCCTAGGATAGGATGTGGAATGCATGGTATGTTTGGCATAGGCACTTGTTATTGTTATTAGTGTCATTTATTTTTATTGTTATTAATTTTGGTAAACATCTGTCTCCTGCTAAACTCTTGAGTTCCTTGAGGGCAAGGACTGTTTCTCGTTTTCTTTTATTCCTGGGACCCGGCATGGTGCTAGGCATGCTGACGATGGTCTGTAAATGCTTGCTGAATGGATAAGTTAGTTGATTAAATTGACTCCGATTCACCTTATTTCCTCTTTATAACTAATTCTTTTCACTTGTTACTGGCTTCCTTCCCCATAATCTCCATATCCTGTAAATAACTAAGTAATCCCAGATGGGCTTGTCCCACAATTCATGGAAAACTAGCCCCAAGTCCATTGGTTAAGCGAGACATCTTTCAGTTCAATGGTGCCCCCGCCTCACCCCTTTTAATTTATTCACACACATTCATTCAATCCCTAATTATTGAGGGCCAGCTTGGCTAGGGTGCTGAGTTGACAGTGGGAAGGACAGCTGGGAAGGACACAGCCTCAGACATCAAGTTGTGTTTTGATTGGGGTGAGCGCACAGGAGGGACCTGAACCAGGGCTGGAGGGGACTGAGGAAGAGGTCCTGAGCAGAGAGAGAGAGAGAGAACGGCTCTGCTAAGTGTGGCTGGATGAACTAACTGGAGGAGGTGAGAGGGGCTGGAGGAGCCAGATAAGTCCTGATGGGGAAGTTGAACCTCATTTGAGGACAACATGGAAAGAAAGGGGGTGGGGATGGGGTGGGGAGGAGGTGGGAGCTTTATAGACTCTTGGATTTGCCGTGTGGACACCTCACTTTCACCACAACAGAAGGGATGGACTGGAAGGGAGAAAAGCCTGGAGGGCAGGCATAGATTTTGTGAGGTCCTCCTTAGCAGGCTGGGTTTGCTGTTATAGAAAGCCTGAAAATCTAGCACCCTCTGTGTTGCCATGGCCAGAATTCTGATGGGCTCTTTTTACTCAACAGCTGCACAAACCCTGATCCAATCCATAAACTGCTTCAATAAATAATGCATGTCAGTACTCCAGAAACAAGCAATATGGCACTGTGTATTTCATGAGGCGGTGAGTGAAGAGGGGGTCACAGGCGTCACACATCATGTGTGTGTGCATGTGCACATTTGTGTCTACATAGGTGAAGGAAGTAGAAAAGTCTTGGAGGCAGTGAAATTTACTGCCTGAAATTGGGCAGGCAACAGCGGTGAGAGCTCATCAGTTAGCTAAAGGCCACCCTGAAGGCTGGTGCTCTCTGTGACACACAGGGCAGTGGCTTGCTGCAAAGTCATGGGAGAAAGCAGGCGCTGGGGGTGGGTTGGGCGCAGGGCACAAGTCAATGTGTACTCTTTGGAAAAGTGATTTTCAAGCTGCTAAGTGAATTATGAAGTTAAGAAATGACACCTCTGAGAAACAGCTAATCAGATTTGCTCACTTTGCCTAGACTCAGCAGAAGTCACAGGTGGTGAGGTAGGGGTGAGGCTGAGGGGTATTTACAGTCTCATGTGAGCAAAGGGACAGATTGTGGGTGACAGAGGTAAATCGTGTTTTCTATTCCTGCTGATGATGTGGGGGTGGGGGGGAGGTCAATACACTTAACATGCGACTGTTGGGATGAAATGCTTTTGTTGAAAGAAAGTCTTCCTAGGAATTTGTGAGGTTTCCCTTGGGGTGTATCAAGAGAGCAGCTTTTTGAGACGGTGGCCACAGATCCTGTCCAGGTGGTTGGAATGAGCCAGGTCATCTTGCAACAACACCGTGGTCCCACCAGAGCCTGTGGGCTACAGAGCAGCCATAGCTAGAAAAGGGGTCCGTCTGCCTCTGAACAAAGGTTTGGGCCAACCAAAGATGGGAACTACTGACAACGATGACTGAGATGTACTGAGCAGCCACTGTGGGCCAAGCACTGATCTAAGCACCTGCCCTACCTGTTTTTATTAATGCCTTGGAACTCTGGTGGTAAATACTAAGGATAGCCCCATTTTACATCTAAGCAAACTGAGGCCAAGATAAGGTAAGTGGCTACTCAGTGTCACTGAGCTAAATACATTCTGGGATTTTGTAGCCCCCAGCCTCACTTTCCTCCTTCTGACAGCACACAGAGAGATGCTTTGGCTGGGGAGGGTGGGACTGGATTTTCTCCAGCAGCAGCAGCAGCTCTGTCCGTGGCGTAGATTTCAGGGGCCATCCCAGCTCTTGTCCTGGTCTCCTGGCCACTACGCAGAACACCCATCTAATAAATTTCCTCCAGGCTGAAGTCAGCCAGAATCGGTTTCTGCTGCTGGTGATGTAATCGCAGGTTAGCAAAGCAAGGGGATTTGGGTCCAGGCAGCCTGGCTCTGAGGCTTGTCCTCTCCATTGCCCCAGGCTGTGCCCATGGGCAGGGGCAGCCACAGAGCTGCCTCTGTGGGACACACAGCATGGAAAGCAGGGACTCTGGAAGAGGCGATGAGGCCCAGTGAGAGGTGAGTGGGAGCCTTCGGCTTCCTTGCTTCATCCCTCCCACTCCTAGAAGGGCCTGATACCAGTCACATAAGCTGTGGTATGGCGCCATCCACGGCCAGTGGTTTCCCCCTCTGCAATTCGGTCCTGGAAGGAAAGGTTAAGTCCCCGGGTAAAGGAATGCGAAGTTTCAGGAAGTAGGTGAGCAAGACTGGGTGACCTTGGGGGCTGCGATTACACTTGTCTGCAAGAGGCTGGCGGTGACTTGCTCATGATGGCTGCCTCCAAGCCATTGTTCTCCAGTCATTTTGGCTCCTCTGGTTCCCCTAAAGATTGTTCTGCCTCACTGGCCAGAGCTGCTGCACAGGCAAGCCAATTTGGTCAGGAAAATGCCAGCCTGATCATTTTCCAGTCTGGTGTATTTCCTTGCCCAACCAGAGTTTCTTCCATCTGACTGCATTTTTTCCTATTTTTCCTGGCTTGTTCCATGGCTCTCTCGCCCATCTCCTGGGCATCAGGCCTCCTGGAGTCCTGTGTTCAGTGTCCTGGGAAGCCAGTGAGGAGGCCCAGGGTAGAAAATGGGGCTTTTCAAAATGCTTATGTACTTCAAGAGAAAAAAGGCATAGAATTTGTGATTCAATGAACTTATTCAGCAATGTGGAAGAGATTAGCTTTTAATTACTTCGAACTTGAAAAGCAAAATAAATACTAACAGACCAAAGCAATAAATTCATTAATCTTGTAATGCCATTTCTTTTCACTTGATACAATATAATTGATTGCATCTAGTTATTTTTATTTCATTTTTGATTAGGTGATATATACGCATGGTTCACAAACCTGTAAGTTTAAGAACTTAGAACAGAGATAAGTTTTCTTCCCAACCTTGGTCCTCATGTGCCTTTCCCCATAAATAATCACTACTTAAATGTTTTTTAATGACTGAAATCTATCTTAGGAACCAATATTTGTCCTCTGCTAGGCTTATCTCCCAGATTTTCTTATATTATCTTTTGAGATGATCGTTTCCTTTAAAAAACATAAAAAATACATGTTATATAACCAGTACTATGTTGCCATCTTTAAAATTGTTCTCTCTGGTTTTTTGTTCTTTGTTTTTGTTTTTTTTTTTTAACAGACCACTCTCTACTGACTTCAGATGATCTGGTAAGAGGTCTCAAAACCCCAGAAAGATTTGTTGAGTGTCAACTTGAACGTTAAGGTACATGTAGGAAATGATCCCAGAAAGATTTGTTGAGTGTCAACTTGAACGTTAAGGTACATGCAGGAAATGATCAATACCATGGAAAAACTTATCTGTAGTGGCATTCAAATGCTGAAACCCCCCAAAAGAATTTTTGGCTAGGCACACCCCTTGTCTGCCCAGGGTCTCAGACCATCAGTAGGCGTGTGTTCTGTTAGACCAAACAGAAAGGTGTTGGCGGCAATGGTCTCCTCGGGAAATGCCTTCAACTCCGATCAACAAGTATGGCCTGAGCACCACCACATACCAGGCGCTGTGCCGGGGGCGGTGATGAAAATAAAAATGGTGTTGAGGTAATTCTACAGTTGGATGTTTTGGCTTTGGGTGGGCATGTAGAGAAAGAAAGAGAGACAATTGTAGAACAAGACCAATAGAAGGAATAGTGTCCAACTCTGGCCACATATTAAAATGAGTGGCCTAGGGGAGTTTTTTAAAAACTACTGGTCCCTGAGCCTCACATCCTGGATTTCAGATTTAGTTGATTTGGAATAGAGCCCAGGTATGACTGTGTTATTTTAAAGCTTCTCTAGGTGAGTCTACTGTGTAACCAGGTGACAAACCACCACTCTAAGGTCATTACAGTCCAAAATATTCACCTCGAATTGCATTGAGATACAAAAGCATGTGAATACAACTTCTATAATGTGTCATATTAAAGACATCAGAGAGTAAAGTGAATAAAAATGGTTTTCCCTTGATATATCTGGATAAAGCCATCTGCTATCTATTTGAACTTGACTGTATACCCTGGAGCCATGGTTAGAACTGAAACAGGCAGTGCAGGACCGATCCCCTTTATAGTTTGGCATAATACGGGTAGTGCTGAACTTCATGTCTCAGTGACTTGCCTCTAGACTTCTCTCCCTGCTCTTCTCTTTAAAATGATTACTACGTGTTTCTCTTTCCATCTGAAAACAAGGGTTCCCATCAACACAGGCAGGGTACTACTCCACAAATTGTTCCAAGGTCACATAACCCTGCTCTATGCATGGCTCTGAGGAGGTAAAGTGTGTACCTTTGTTTAATCCAGTGTTTCCCAAGCTTATTCGAACACAGAACCCTTCTTCTGTCCAAGGAAGTGAAGTGAGATGTTCCACAGACCCAAGCTTGCATCTCGAATGAAGAACTTACTGGTAGGTTGGCAGTCTCTAAGATGGCCCTCAATGATTCTCACTTGTGATATTTATGCCCTGTGTAGTCTCCTCCCAAGCTGTGTGACCAATGTAATATTGTGTGAGTGGTGGCGTGTGACTTCCGAGGCTAGCTAGTAAAGGGGGTTGTGGCTTCTACCTTGTTTTCTCGGGCAGCTCAGTCTAGGGGAAGCCAGTTGTCATGTTGTGAGGACACTCAAGCAGCTCTGTGAAGAGTCTATGGGACTGGGAGGGACCTGAACCCTCCTATCAACAACCACCACCGAGCTGTGTGGGTCAGCCTCCTTGGAAGTGGATCTTCTAGTCACAGTCAAGCCTCCAGCAGATGGTAGCTCTGACTGACATCTTGACTACAACCTCACGAGAGACTAGAAATACCAGCTAAGATGTCCCCACATTCCCCCACATTCTTGTGAGAGATAACAGATCTGTATTGTTATTTTAAGCCATGATGTTTTGAGATAATTTGTTATTCAGGGTTGATAAGTAATACAGTGGGAGATTTTACCTTTGGGTCTCAGTTTCCTCATCCATAAAGTGGCAATTATAGTGTCTTCATCGTACAGTTACTGTGACAAATTTTAAAGGAGCCAATGCTTGACCAGTAGTATGTGATGAATAATTGGAAGGTATTTTGATTAACTCACTCAGAACATTCTTTTTAGTCTCTATCCCCTTAAAATCTCATTGTATTATATCATTTTGCTATTTATGCTTATATTAATTGTTCCAAATAGATGGTGAGCTCCTCATATATTATTTCTTTTGCCTCACCTGACAACACTTTGAAAATGTTCTTCCACGTTCACAATATAAGCAATAATAGGTGGCCTAAGGCTTGTTTCGCTGTGTCCTGTGAATGCCAAAACCATGCTACATTTATCTGATTCCCAAGCCTGGAGACCAGTCGCCTGTATATGACCATTAGAGCCACAGGACAACCTGCTTCATAGCCTTGGGGATCCCATCTTGTCAGGTAAGGGTAGGGAGACATCGCAGTTGACGGTGCTGATGTAGGGCTTGAGGAGCCTTACTACTCAAACACCATAGTTCCCACTTTCAGAAAAGCCCTCAAGTCTTTCTATTATGTCTGTCCTCAACAGTGACTACCCTAGGTCAGGTTATTATATTGCCTGAACTATGGCAGTGGCCTCTTCCTACCTGGTCTTCCAGCTTCCAAGATTGCCCTTCTCTCCCTGCTCTAATCTTGCAGTTGGAATAATCTTTTTAAAGTTTAAATTTGATCACATCACTTCCCAACTCCAAACTCTATAACGTGATTTCTAAGACCTTGCAAGATCTGGTTCCTATCTACCCTTCCTGTCCCAATTACTCACACATACCTATTTGCAGTGCCTGAATGTGCTAACTTCTTTCTAGTCTGCTGAGCTTTGTACATAATTTCCCCTCTGCTCCGGGACATGTGACATATGAAGCTCTAGAAGGTACCCCCAAAATACCACCACCATCAAAACTCCACAGCTCTCTCATTACAGGCATGCTGTACCTACATAAAATCCTACCATTCGCTGGTGGAAACACCAAGAGTTTAACAGATAGTTCCTCCTATTGGATGGGAGATAACTGGCATGGGGCAAGTGGGCAGGGGTTGGAGAGTTTCACACAAGTTTGGTTTCTAGACTTTAGGCCATACTGTCCACATGATTCCCAAAACCATTCCGGTTGACTGGGGACTATGGCAGATTGAGATTGGTGGGTGAGGACAGTTAGAAGTGAATGGAAGAGGGCCAGGTTAGAATTCTGGGATCCATGGGCCAATGCATGGACTAGACTCTTTCACCCTAGACCTTAAAAAAACAACAATTGCCAACTGGAATGTCCAGTTGCCAGTCTTAAAGGCACCTCAAACTCCACATGTCCATGGCCAAACTGATCCTGAACTTTCCCAAAATGTCTGCTCTTCTGGCATGTCCTATCTCCATGAATTAATATCACCATTAACTACCCAGTCCCTGAGGGGCGCCTGGGTGGCTCAGTCGGTTAAGTGTCTGACTTTGGCTCAGGTCATGATTGCATGGTTTGTGAGTTCGAGCCCCACGTTGGGCTCCGTGCTGACAGCTCGGAGCCTGGAGCCTGCTTCGGATTCTGTGTCTCTCTCTGTCTCTGACTCTCCCCCACTGTGCTCTCTCTGTCTCTCTCATAAATAAATAAATAAATAAATAAATAAATAAATAAATAAAATGTAAACTACCCAGTCCCTGAGCCAGGAAACCTGGACATCACCATGTCCTAACCTCAGACACAGTCACTCATGATGTCCTGTGAATTCTCCATGTTAAATACCCCTTCATGGTCACTCTTCTCTTTTCCACCCATACTGCTGCAGCCTTGGTTCTGAGGCTCCTCCCCTCTTTCTTGGACTATCATTATATGAGTTTCCCAAGAGTTTCTCTGCTCCCAGTTGTGTCTTCCTCCAGATACTCCCATAATGATTTCTGGAAAATGCAAATCTCTTTTGATTAAAAATCCTCAGTGACTCCTTTGTTCCATAAGACTGAGTCCCAGATCCTTGTCATTATACACAGGGACCGTGATGATGTGCCCTGGCTTCCCCTGCAGCCTCACCTTTGACCCGCACCCGACTCACATCTTACAATCTGGCCATGATGAGGTTCATGTGGTTCTACTCTTCCTGGGTCAGGTTGTGAGGTTTCACCTCTGCCCAGTGCCTTTCTCACCCTCTCTGCCTGGAAAGTCCATTCTTACTCAGTCCACCCACCCCACAAACACCTCCCCTGGAGGCACCCTAAAGTCTTAAAGTCTTGAAAGATCTCTTAAGACACAGTATAAGCACCAGAGGCTTGCTGAAGTCTCTCCCGACCACCACTCTGTCTTCTCCCCCTCAGATGAGTAGTTAACATGGTGGGTGTTCCCCATTTTAGCAGCAACTGGCTGACTGGGGGACGGTGTGTGTGGGGGATGGAGTTCAGATCTGTTAGGCAATGGTATGAAAAATTTGCTCAGCGGAAACCATCAGTGGGAGGGAGGGTGATCCAGGATTAACTCTACTTTGGATTTGGCATCGGCACTTTGGCCCTCAGCCTACATGAAACTGGAGTGGGCCTGGAGGATATGAGGCTGCTGGCTGGAAGAAATCAGTCTGGGACAGCCAAGGATGGCAGGCATCCTCTCCGGCCCTTCAGGACCTCCGGCCCTTCAGGACCATGTTTCTTGTCTTTGTGTTTGTGGAAATCTCAATGTGAGTGTATGTGTCCGGTGGGGAGGGGAGAATTGGGTGGAAGCAGCAGAGAGAAAGGGAGAAAGAAGACAGATTCTTGAACATAGGCGGCCACAGGCTTGGAGGAGGTGGCCCTCAGAGGGAGAGGAAGGGCCAGGCCTCTGGGCAGGTAAGGGGTAGGGAGAGTGTCATCCCATGTGACAGCTCTTTTCCAGGCCACTTGACATCAAGGTTTGGACCTTCTGGCACTACCAATCCAGAGTCCTCCTTCCAGGTTGTCTTGGAAAATCCAAGGTGTGTGTAGGGGTTGCATGCACACTCCCACCTCCAGCCACTTAGCCGATACAATATGGCCACAGGGACCCATTTCTCGACAGCAGACATCCTGATCTTGCGGATGGGAAAAAAACCGAGCGTAAGAAATGAAAGTTGCCCTGTGCAATCCCACTGCTGGCTTGCAGGGCGTCCAGTGTGGCCCGCTGGCAGGGGCTGCCCTTGCCTCATTCTGCAGGGGCTCGCTTGCGAAGCCACGGTGGTGCTTTCCCAAACACCGCGTTTTTATTTAACCAATTCAAAAGGAAGTTAACTTCTCCCGAAGCGTCACATAATTGGAAACATGCATTCTGGCAAAGGGGGATGGAGAAATTCTTGGTACGACTCCAGCGAGAAGGCCAATCTATCACCCGCTGGGCCTGACAGAGGCTGGCCCGCTGGAGCCTGGCGAGTTTGGCTGGAGGTGAGGCACAGCGCCTGGCTTGCCCGCTAGGGAGATGCGTGAGCAGTGCTGCAGGGGAGGGCAGGAGAGGGGGCTTCATAAAGAAAAGGGGGTGTGGGGAGAATGACAATAAAGCCACAGCAAATCTCTCCACTGAGAAGCGTAACTCAGCCAGGTGACATGTCGACAACTAACAGAAATGCTCACTCTCACAGGCAGGTAGGTACATGAGAAATATTTTGCCCGGACTGTGTGGTGTAGGGGAAAGGAGGTGACTTCTGTCTGCTACCTAGTAATACATGTCTCAGCTTTTCTAAACCCATTTCCTCGTAGGTAAGTTGGGGGGCACTGGCTCCTGACCACAGAGCTGTCATTAAGGTTAAAAAATTACTTATGAAATAAGCATCGTACAGTCACTAGCACTCCCTATGAATGATAACCTTGCAAGTAATTCCATGAGTTGACTTCCTCCTACTATTTATAAGATCTTGTTGGCCAGCTAATGAAGGGAGAGGAGACACCACCAGAGCAAGCCGGAAGGTCCCTGGGCCATTTTGGCACCTGTGTGGCTCTCAGCTGGTCACATACTCTCCCTTGTGTGAGCCTCCCACCCCGCCTTGATGCCTCTACTTGGCTTTGCCCTCTGTTGTTCCAGACCTCACTCCTGGAGCTCTGGCCCAGCCTGTCCCAGACCCAGCTCTCCACACCTGCGCCGTGCTTCTTACCTGATCGTCATCAGACTGCTCTTTGCTCCCAAGGCCGTGGATGGCTTCCTTCTCCCTTCTCTGACCGCTCGCTTTCTCGACTTGTAAGAAGCTTCCAGGGAATCATTACGAGGACTGACAGCAGCCTCCCTTCTCCATCACAACCTCGCTCCTGGATTTGAGAGAAAGAGTTTCTTGGAGGTGAAGAGCCAGTCTTTGGAACACCCAGGCCTAAATTCGAATTCTAGCTCAGTTATTTAGTGGCTGTGGGACTTTGGGCAAGTTGCTTCATGTCCCTGAACTTCAGTTTAATTGTAAAGTAAGAATAATAATAACAGCCTCATAGTGATATTATGATTTAATTAGAATCTAGCGCTTGAGAAATGTCCGATAAGTGGTAGTTATAGAAAAGCTTATGCTTATAGTTGTATGTGGGTATATATACACATATATACACACATATACATTATATATAACCTCTTCGCCTCCTCCAGTATTCGTCTTTATCCCTGGGCCCACAAAAGAGCACACCCCCTGCAGCCTGCTTCCTCAGGTGGGACCTGACTTCTAATTCTGGTACTGCCTCTCAATAGCTGTGTGACCCTGCAGAAGCCACCTCCTAGAACATTTTCTCCAGGCGCTTTCCTGGTCTGAACATAAAGCAGACACACCCTCCAAATGGAGACAAAGGGACACTGTTGGTGGACACAGGGGCTAAGTAGCCTGGGTCCTCACACGGTTTCAAAGCTGTCGAAACCGAGCTGTGGGAGAGAATGGGGAGGGGCCACCGTACTCCGATTCTGTTTCTCCTCCTCCAGATTCTTCCGCAGACCTTCCTTTGGCCACAGCAACCATGCAGGCTGCAGGAAAGAGGCTTCTCCACCCTGGGACAGCCTCTTCCCTCTCTAAGCCTGAGGCTGCTGCAAAACTGAGACTGAGTCCTTAGAGTCCCTGAGCTTTGGACCACGTGGCAGATAACAGCACGTGGGAGCCTACCACGTGTTGTGAGGGGGCTTTTACCCCCTGGATCAGGCCCTCGGGGCTGTAATAATCCTGGTGCTGGATATGGGGACCCCCCCATTCTGACACGTGGGCAGAATGCTTGCAAATCCAGGCCCTGGAAAGCCAGAAATAAGATAAAGCTGTGATGCAGGCACAGTAGGTCCAGAAGCACATGAACTAAGGAAGGAAGAGGAACTCATAAACATCAAAGCCCCCACCATGGGTGGCACTGCATTAGCATTTTACATGTATCTGTGCCTCATTTATATTTCTGCAACAACCTATGGAATAGCCTTAGTTACCAGTCCCATTTTAGAGATAAAGAAGTTAAGGCTGAGAGTTTGCGTGACCTTGCCCAAAGTCACCCAACTTGTAAGTCCTAATGTCAGAATCTGAATCTAGGTCTTTCTCACTTTACAACTTAAGCACTCAACCATTAAGCCATTCGGGATGTTAAGGAGGCATTCAATTCTCTCAATAGGCTTGCGAGGTATAGACACCATGATCCTCATTTTAGAACTAAGACCCAGACTTTCCCAAAGATTCGAAGTAGGGATTTGAACCCGGGTCTGTCTCACGCCATGCGTGTGTGAGAACAATTATCTGTCCCATCTCCTCAACGGATGAGGATGAGGAGAGCTGGCTTAGGTTTCCTTGGGACAGGACACGCACAAGTGGAGTCTTGTGGTCCCTGCTTTACAGAAGACTTTAAATCATTTTCAGTAACACTGACCACTTTTGCCCATTTAGTAAAAGAAATGTAACATCAAGAGGAAGCATAAAATTTATGAGGGATTTGTTTAATCTGGTACTGTATTACAAGAGCCATTTCAACTCACTGAAAGTATGAAAAGCATTTTGCATTTAACCAAACAAAAGTCTTATGAGTCCACTGATAATTATGCAATTCCAAATTTATGGTTCCTAGGTCCCATTAATGGGATGAAATGTGAAGTGTAACAATAAACTTGTTAGATTATGACACATTGGAAGAGGAATGTGAGGCATTTATTAAAGCCACAGGCATTGATGAAATAGATAGCTGGGGCCTGATACTTGAGGATGAGAATAAAAATTCTGGGAAAATGCCAGTATTTCTGCTCTTTTGCAAAATTCATTAACGTCTGTCACAGAAGGTCAAGGGACCTAGAAAATCTGCATGAAAACAATTAACAACCAGGGGGAGTTGAGCTGGGAAACCAGGTGGAGGAGAAGGTGTGAAAAACCTTTAGAATGTCCCAGAAGGCTTTCTTTTCATATGTGTAGGCCAGGAGCTTAGAGGTGACCTGGGCTATTTTCCAGGAAATTCACAATTATGCCACTAGGAAGACCCTGAAAAGATGGGTTTTTACCAGTGTTGCCTTTTGAGAGTGGTGGTGAGTGGAATAATTTACAAGCCTGTGTGGTTGCCTTCATTAAAAAAAAATACAATGTTGGGGGTGCCTGGGTGGCTCAGCAGGTTGAGTGTCTGACTTCGGCTCAGGTCATGATCTCACGGTTCATGGGTTTGAGTCCCACGTCCGGCTCTGTGCTGACAGCTTGGAGCCTGTGTCATATTCTGTGTCTCCCTCTCTCTCTGCCCCTCCCCTGCTCTCACTCTGTCTCTCACTCTCTCTCTCTCTCTCTCTCAAAAATAAATAAACATTAAAAAATTTTTTTAAATACAATTTTGGATCACTTCTTAAACGCTGTCTTTCGATATGTATGTTTTAAATAAATGACGGAGGTGGGGGACTCACCTGGACTAATCCTGAGAACACGGGTGAGAGGTTTAGTCTGAGCAGTGTCCCCCACTGTTTGCCTCTTGCCTGCAGAAGCCCCAGACTTGAGCGAGCAGAGACCAGCCCTGTGAGCTGTGCCCTGTCCAAATTTCCGACCTGTAGAAACACGACATGGTTGCGTTCTATGCCACTAAGTCTGGGTGGTTTGTTACGCGGCAATAGATAACCAGAACATGGTGGAACCTCCGAAATTTCAAAGCCAACAGTGAATTCAAGATTTAAACACAACAGCAGAAATACAATTATGCCGGCCAGCAGTGTGCCAAATGCAATTGCTCAATCCGTGTCAGGAGACACTAATTTGAGCTTCATCCTAGAAAATTATAAATGGTAGGTGGCTGGTGACAAACAGAGAACCAGCAGGGAGGACAGAGGTGGCTTCATAGGCAGGTGGCGGGCACAGAGCTTAGTGGGGTGCCCAGAATTATGGCAGTTTTCAAACAGTGAATATTAAATCAATGACAGCGCTCACTGAGAGGCCAGAGAGGCTTGACAAACCTGGAACACATGGGCTTCTCACGCACCATATACTCAGGCCTTTCAGAATCCACATAAGCAAACCACTAATGGCTATTCTTAATGCACAAATGCCAAATATTTGCTTCCTGCAGGGAACCTCGGTCTGGAGGATCTCATCTGTTTCTTCCTGGCCTAGGACTAGCCACGTGCTGTGTTTTCCCAGGTTGAGCTGTGAGGAAACACTGTGTTGGACAAGGCAAAGGCCAATGCCATAAGGATACTGGGCCATTGCAAACAGAATCCATGGAAATAAGGCTGCTTGGACCGGGGGAATACATAACCATGTATGTCCAAGCCAGTTCATCTCATGCATGGTTTTCTCAGTCGCCCTGGGATTGTGAAATCCATTTACATGAGACTGCTGGTCAGTGACAGTTAGCAGAGTGAGGGCCACTTGGAAACACATGAAGCCTCAGAGCAAGAAGAGAGCCTACAATCTAGCCTTCTTATTTTACAGAATTGGGAAATCAATACCCAGAGACAGAGAAAGATCTCGAGGTCACACGGACAGTTGGTAAAAGACTGGAACTGCAACTCAGCTTGCCTGACTTCCACTGTGCAACCAACTCATTTTTCTGCACCTTCACTAGCTTTCTGTCTGACTTCATCTAAAGGTCTGCAGGGTGTAGTTTGTATCTTTCCTCATGACTTTAATAATAGGTGAAGATAGAGTTTTCTACGAAGCTTGAGGTCTTCTAAGCCACAACTTCAGGCTCACTTTCACGTTGCACTATCTGTGTAGGAATGTCACAGTGCTGGAGAAGTGAATAAAGTATGCCAAAGATGGCCCATGGGGCTAAAACAGACTCTGGTCTCTAGCTGAGACCCCTCCTCCGGGTTCTTTTTTGTTCGCTGTGCACGCGAAAACCCCCACAGATATGGAAACTGACGACTATAAACTACCCTCCTCACTTGCATTCGTAGCTCAGATCTTTGGAGAAACGGCCTCCTCTGAGTCTGCCAGTGTTAAATAAATCTCCGATCCACCAAGATCTCTGAGTGCCACTTGGTTTTTCTGCCAGCGTTCCAGCCTGGTTCTGTAACAGTGGAAGTATTTCATGTTACCTTCCCAGCTCTGCTGGCCACTGATGAAGGGGGTGGGCTTATGAGGCCATATTTGGGCCTCACGACCCTGTTTCCTAGTCCCTTCTAATTTGTACCTTAATTGACTAACGACGGCTGGTGCATCAGCCAGACAGCAAACAAGGACTCTCTCTCAAAACTTGTTATCAAGAGACTCAGAAACCATGGATAGATGATCATGAACATTTGAAGTAAAAGATTATATAGAGTAATAGCCATTATAGAGAAGTCTGCCCTGCAAAGTCAGAGTGGGGAGGGAGAGCAAACCAGCAGAAAACAGCAGGGGAAGAGACCTTGTGGCCCAGTGGATGAAGGAGAGCACAGCCATCTGGGGCCTTGGCCTCCTTGATGACAATTCTG
Source organism: Panthera onca (assembly GCF_046562875.1). Lineage (NCBI taxonomy): Eukaryota > Metazoa > Chordata > Mammalia > Carnivora > Felidae > Panthera > Panthera onca. Next base: position 106,381,829 of record NC_138348.1, on the reverse strand, counting down.
TGCTCACAGGGCCTGGCTGATTGATCCCTGGTGTACTTGTACCGGCTGGACCATCTGACACAGCACCTTCTTCAGGAGGCTCACAACCCAACAGTGGGGACAAAATACAGAAGTGAATACCTGCAGATTCAATGTTGTGAAGTCAGGAAAGGAACTGAATGTTGTATTTTAGAAGCTCCCCACAACTCCGAAGACTAGCCAAGGTCAAGAACATTGCCTTGAAGAATAAAGTCCTAGTTTCTTTCAGGTCCTCCTTACCTTCTAAGCCTTGGCCACTACTCACCCCCTGGCCCTTATCTCTTTCCCAGTCCTGCCTCGGAATTTCTGCTTACAACCTAGATATTGCTACCAAAACGTTTCCCCTTTCAGAGAGAGACTTTCTCTAAAATACAGGGGGCAGCAGGGTGGAGTACCATCAGGGGCGTCCACAGGGGGAGACTCATCCCTGCTGCCAGCTAACCTCCTGCTAACTGCACTCCACACTGTTTCTCCCGCAGGCCAGGACCCCTCTCTTTCCGCTTACTACCTATCCTTCCAGTGCCCCGAGACTACCTCTGTTAGTGGCTATGAGTTTACTTGAGGGGCTGGGACAAAACAGAAGGAGTTCTCCCATAGGGCAGGAAGAGGTAACCATCTGGTTTCCATACCCTAGACTTCCCTTGGGCCCCAAAAGGACTGCATGGGAGGAATTAAGTCTTTCTCAGGGGCCACCCCAGGTCTTCCCCTGCCTCTCTGCTCCCTTCATCAGGCTGGGTCTCTGAGAAGCTCCAGCTACCTCCTGGAATCCTCACTCTTTCCCCCTCTACGTGTGATTTCCCTGATCTGAGTAGGTTAGGTTAGACGAGCCTCCTGGGCCTCTGATGCATGCAAGATTCTGTTGACAGAACTGCATGAGGCAGTAAAGAAGTAAGACCAGTGTTCCTGGATGTGTCTTCCAAATCCAATGCTCTTTGTAGATGCAGGCTCACTTATTTTTATTTCTGTTCTTTTGAGCCTAACAGTTAATGGAAACACCTATCTCAAGAATGGACACTTTTTAGAGAAACTGGCTAGTGCCACCTTAAGCTAAATAGAGAAAAGTGTTTCCTTCATTAGCAAGACACCTTCTATTTCATCAGAGCTGTGAGCTCCTGTTAGGGTACAGAGACCACTTCCTACTCAGTGGTGGCTTCCATAATGATGAAGAAGCATCAGTATGCTTTTGGGTTGCTTTCTGTGACACCAGGAAGGAAGTCCCACTCACATTTCTGATTCTTGGGTTATCCCACTTTTCCAGACTTGTTTCTTGCTGCTGTTCCCCTCCATCTTGCTTTTATTCCAACTGTTCCTGCTACCTTCAATGCTCTTGTCCTTCCACTCTTTACTATGTGGACTCCTGTCTAGTCTCCTGAAAGTGACTAAATATTTTTATCTCCCATTTAGAACTGTGGTAATTGCTTAGTAAGAGAAAATTCTAATGTCTCAGGTAGCACTTCCCCCTGGAAGCATTTCCTGCCATCTTCCTCCCTCCGAGGGTTTCCCCCTCCGCCCTTACAGATCCTGGGACCACCTCCATGGTGCACTGATCACAGGCAAGTTCAAGGGCTTGATGACAGAGTCATGCCTTAGCAGAGGCCTAGAGCAAAACGTATCAGGACCACGGAACTGGTAATGGGGAGAACAAGCATGATTCTAGATGGTCATGCATGGAGCATTGAAGCAACAGAGAATTGAGGAGAATGGACAGGGTGAGAGCAGAGATGGGGGAGCCACAGTCTGCACAGTGGGCCAGATGGGGAAGGAGAAGGACTCCCCCACAAGGACAGAGCTGGCACAGAAGCACTATGAAGAGAAAAAAGAGGAGAAGGGGGTGGTATTAGGTGGGTGTCTTTAGTTCTATCGGCCTGAGACTTGCAAATTTTTCTGGATTGTAAGTCATAATAAGGCAAACATTTTACTTTATAAACCAGCAGAGATATACCCTGCCTGGAAACAAGTTTCACAAAACAGGCATGAGAAATATTAATGTTTTCTTTAAAAAAATCTTTTTAAATGTTTATTTATTTTTAAGAGAGGGAGAAACAAAGTGTGAGTGGGGGAAGGACAGAGAGAGAGAGGGAGATACAGAAACTGAAGCAGGCTCCAGGCTCTGAGCTGTCAGCACAGAGCCTGATGTGGGGCTTGAACTCACAGCCTGTGAGATCATGACCTGAGTGAAGTTGGACACTTAACCAATTGAGCCATCGAGGCAACCCTAATATTCTTTTCTATCCTACCCTACTCCATCCCATCCCATCCCATCCCATCTCATTCTCTTTCATTACGAAAATGCTGATAGACTCTTTAAATTGATCTTATAACCCATTAACAGGTCACAAGCCACAGTGTGTGTGTGTGTGTGTGTGTGTGTGTGTGTGTGTTCTTTTCCAACATTTTCTTTTGAAAAAGTTAAATCCACAGAAAAATAAAAGAGTACAACAAGAACATCCATATCCTCTTCAACTAGATTCACAAATTGTTAACATTTGGTCTCATTTGTGCACACTTCCTGTTTGTGAAAATAGCACATGTAGGGGCACCTGGGTGGCGCAGTCGGTTAAGCGTCCGACTTCAGCCAGGTCACGATCTCGCGGTGCGTGAGTTCGAGCCCCGCGTCAGGCTCTGGGCTGATGGCTCGGAGCCTGGAGCCTGTTTCCGATTCTGTGTCTCCCTCTCTCTCTGCCCCTCCCCCGTTCATGCTCTGTCTCTCTCCGTCCCAAAAATAAATAAAAAACGTTGAAAAAAAAAAAAAAAAAAGAAAATAGCACATGTATGTGCATATGTATATATGTGTATTTATGTACACACACACGATCCATTTCCCTTATTCATGGTAGTTACATTCTATAAAGTTGCAGCGAACACGGAGTTAGCAAATACTAAAAAATTGCTCCTAGGGGAAACACAGGGTTCCTGTGAGCCTCTGATCACATTTTCATTAACTTGTTTTATGCATGTTTCTGTTTAAAGACACTTTCTTAAATATATGTTGTTGTTTCATGAACAGTGAACTCACAGCCAATAGCATTATATAATTCATGCCTGAGCAAAGCTTATCTGACAGCTGAATTTTCTCCATGTGGCACATCACAGCCTTCTTGCACTGAGGGTCACTAGACAGCACTCGAGCACTATGCTGGGGGCCATTTTAAAAAGCAAAATTTCAAAAAACAAACAGACAAACAAAACCCTACAAAAATGTGGAAAACATGGCACTAAATAGACTGTGAAAGAGAAACCTGTCTTTGGCACAAAACAAGTGAAATGAAGGCAGAGTGTCGCCTTGTTTCACCTTTGCCAGGAATGTGCACCTTGTGCGACTCAAAGTTTTCACCTGTCTGCAGGTGGCCCCAAAGCACCAGGAGTATTGACTTGGGGGTTACAGATAAATCTTAGCAAGCAGACAGATTTGCAAATGGGGGACATGTGAAGACTGTGCATGAACTTTATATATACCTGACTATTGTAAACACCATCTGTCTTCACCCCTGAACGCACCTCTTCAGAGTAAGGACGTTCTGCAGCATAACTACATTACCATCATGCCCCCCAGGAAAACCAACCTTCACCCGATAATATCATCTGATATGCAAACTTCTCCAATTATCCTCAAGAATTTAAAGGGCAGTTTTTGGAGAACCAGAATCCTATTCAGGTTTGGATTTTGTTATGTTTCTTTAGTCTCCTTTAAACAGTCTTACACCAGGGCACCTGGGTGGCTTAGTGGGTTCAGAGACTGACTCTTGATTTTGGCTCAGGTCTTGATCTCATAGTCATGGGATCGAGCCCTGCATCGGGCACCATGCTGAGTATGGAGTCTGCTTTGGGATTCTCTCTCTCCCTCTCTGCCCCTCCCCTACTCATTCTCTCTCTCTCTCTCTGGCCCTCCCCTACTCATTCTCTCTCTCAAAATAAATCAATAAACTTAAAAAAATAAACAGTCTTGCACCCTTTTTGAAAATGGAATTGACAATTTTGCAGAGTTTGAGCCAACTGTCTCTTAGAACGTTCCACATTCTAGATTTGTCTGACGGCCTCCATGTGACTCCCAGCCTGGTGATCACGGGCGTAGGTGATTTTGTGTACTTCTTCTGGCACGCCAGGAGAGGGCTCATGATGTCAGTTTGTCCCACTGCTGGTGAGTCCCAGGTTAAGATGATGACCTTTGGTTTGAAAAGCACAGCTCTAGGTGAGGTAGAGGCCCTGCTGTCAGCTGCAGGAGAGGGGAGACTAGGGCCCCAAAAGAGGAGACAGGGCCAGGATTTGCTGTGTGATGAGTGGCACAGGAAAGCCAGGGGCCTCGTCCTGGCACTGAGAGCCTCCCTCTGGGGGCAGAGGGCCTGCCTTTGCTGTGGAGCCTTTTGCTTGCCAAGAGCATGAAGAAACACAGCGTCAGTGTCTGGGGACGGAGTTTTAATTTCCAGTGAAACTGGGACAAAGTTCTTTTAGGCTAGATATAATTTCTTGTTAAGCCTTGGGCTCAAAGCCTTGGAGCATTCTAAATGCTTAGGAAATTGTTATGGATAGTAACAAAAGGCAGAATAGCTAATGCCTGACATAGTGTTTTTCTACGCCAGTGCCACCAGATGATTTAATATTTAATATGATTGTGGTCAAACCACGTCTGAATGGAGTGAGCCTGAGGCGTATGTAGCCCTGGAGCCAAGTGGCTCGGTGCCCGAGGTGATAGAACTGTGGTTTACGCACCAGCCTCGAGAGGAACCTTCGGGGCTGGTTGAACTCTCGGACACCACTTGGTATTTCCTAACAATGATCTGTAATGCATTTGGGAAGCCCGTTTGAGTCATCCAATTAGACCATGTTTTCTGAGGGGCCCTGGCACAGCTGAGTGGAGCTGCCCTCACTTTATGAGGCGGCTTCCGCTCTCCGTCCCTCATGTGATTCTCACAGCAGCCCTGTGCAGGACCCCAGGCCCATGTTACTGCCCCCGCCCTATGCAGACAAGGAAACTGAAGCTCACAAAAGTTAAGTGACTTGGGCATATCACAAAATCAATGAATGGCCGCCATGAACAGAGGCCTTGACTTTCCAGCCAGGTGTCCTTCCTACTGTGGCTTTGGGAGTTGAGTGGGAGAGGCAGGTTGCTAACTGGTTGGGAAATGCCCCCCCCCCCCACCCCCCCCCACCCCCCCAACGAGCCATTGCAGCTTGTGTTTCTGTGGTGGACTTTAGCAGTGCTCTGACTCATCAGAGACATGGTCTGTGTGGTCAGAATTGGTCAAGAGGCGCCCACTAAAACCCTAACGATTTTCCACAAGGTCAGGGGGGCTCACCCCACTTGTCCCACTTAAAGTGCTCCCATAACTTGGGGGTTAAGACCATGGGCTGAGGTTGGACTGAGATGGGAACCCCAGCTCTGCCTCTTATGAATGTATGAACTTGAGCAGGTTGTTTGACAGCACTTAGATCAGCAGTGAGTGCTCTATAGTTACTAACTGCTATTATGTAAAGTGTTTAGTAAGCACTCAACCAATAGACATTGTTATGGTGGCACTGGGAAATTTTCATAAATAATGGTTCTATGTGCACATGTTGAGCACTGCGTGCATTTTATGACATGGCTCAAAGAGGCTAAAGAAACTTTATCAAGCACAGAAGCCTGTGATTTGCACTTACTTATGATGTACTTATGAGATGATTTTCTATCTTGTCATCAACATGCACTGAGGTAAAGGCTGGACAAGCAGAGATGAGAGATGTGTTTCTTGCCCTCAGAGTTCTTCCAGTCTGGCAGGTGGGGGAGGAGCGCAAAAATTCCTGCATAGAAGATGAAAACCAGGTAAGCTACTGTTGGCCACACGGAGAGGGTTGGTTCCCCTTGGGGTATGAAGAATGGGGGAGGCAAGAACCAGGGCAGCAGAGCAAGGTCTGACAGAGGAGGTAAACTGGAACAGTGTTTCTGGGATTGTATGAAGCCATTCCTACACCCTCCTTACTGACCAGGGATGAGAGAGCCAGGTCCCAAATTGCTATGACCTCAGAAGACCTCACAGGTGCAGCTACCCCGTGGGCAGCTCAGAGGGTCTAGGCAGCTAGTATGGGTGTCCGTCGGAGTCAGTCTGCACAGGGGTCAGGGCAGCTCTATCCACCTATTTATCTGTCTGTCCATCTATCTATTTGTCTGCTCACTCGGTTCTCCATCTGTTTGTCCATCTGTGTATCTGTCCACGTGTTTGTTCATTTGTCTGCCCATCTCTTCATCCACCTCTCTGTGTATGTCCATCCAACCACCCATCTATCAGAACAACCATCCATCCATTTACCATCTTTCTGTGCATCTACCAGTCCTTTTCAGTATGTCTATTTCCCATCTCATTCTATGAAGGATTTGCACTGGATCACAGAAAACACACACCATAATAAAAAACAAGCAAACACACACATAGAGGAATAGGAAGGTGTGAGAAGCCAAGAAGTTGAGAATGAGAATAGGGAAATAAAACTCAGACTATGCTGGAAGAACATAACTGGTTGTTGCTGTAGTCTGAGCCACAGATTTGTCTCCTAGTTCTTTTTACAGTTAGTTTCACGAAGTCAGAGACAATCTACCATGTGTTCAGGGGAATAAAACCTTTTTCTCTTGCTCTCAGTTCGAAGAATATTTTATCTCATGAGGCTTCCTTCAGTTTCTGGGGGGAGGCAGTAGTTTGGTGGTTCCAAACAGTGACTTCTTTTTTTTTTTTTTTAAATTTTTTTTTAACATTTATTTATTTTTGAGACAGAGAGAGACAGAGCATGAACGGGGGAGGGGCAGAGAGAGAGGGAGACACAGAATCGGAAGCAGGCTCCAGGCTCTGAGCCGTCAGCCCAGAGCCCGATGCGGGGCTCCAACTCACGGACCGCGAGATCGTGACCTGAGCTGAAGTCGGATGCTCAACCGACTGAGCCACCCAGGCGCCCCCCAAACAGTGACTTCTAAATCAGACAAGCCTGAGTTCAAATCCATCACTGAACAGCTGTGTGACCTTGAACAAGTCATTGAGACTCTCTGAGCCTTACTTTGGTCATCTGTATAAATGGGATAAGCATGGTGCCCGGCCTCGAAAAACTGCAATCAGGATTGAGTAAGACGGTGTATATATGGTTAATGTAGTACAGGACACATAGGTAGCCTTCAGGACAAGGCAGCAGTTGTTACTATTGAACAACCAACCTGTTGAATATGGTTGAGAATCAGCATTTACTCAGCTTCTGCGTGTAGAAACTATGGGGAGAGTCAAGGCCAGAGTACCCGGCACCAGAACAGTGCCTGTGAGCCCTGGATGGCTGGGAAAGACCGTCATTCCCCACAGTCCCTCCTGTTGGTTCGCAATCTGCTTTTTCCCAGTCCCCAATGTCCAGGCAAGGTAGAGGGCTTGGTCAAACTGCCCTGACCTTGTGGCCCCAGCTGGAAAGCAGACACTTAGCAAGCTGCTGAGACTCACCGAATCTCCCCAGCAGCCATTCCCTTTGCACTTACAGATGATTAATTGCATAGGAGAGAAAGTCTGCATCCCTCTCCCTGGCTGGGATTCCCTCTATCCCGCAAGTCCCTCATAGCTGATAGTAATTCACTCTTAAACTTTCAGTCTGCAGGGGCCCGATTTGCATCTGCAAAGTCTGTATATCCCAAGTAGGAGGTGAACCGTCTCTCCTTAGAGACAAGGAGTGGGAGGCAGGGGCAAGCAGGAGGTGGTGTGGCTTATTCTGTCTGATAACAAAAGCCCACGACTTAGTGGTGAGTGTGTATATTTGTGTTTGAGGGAAGGCAGGGTGAGAATAGAACCATTTCATTTTGTTTTTACTTTTAGGGATCGTACAAATGGGCTCTGGAATCCTCTGGCAGCTGGTGGACTTTGATTCAGCAAGCAATGAATTATATCCTCCAGTTGTGAATAAAATTACAAATATCTTCAAGATGTTCAGTGCTCCGGGGAAGGGCAGCCAACCCTTGCTGGCTCTGTGGGTTACCTCCTGTTGGAGGAGTAAAATGCATCATCTCAGCAGCAAATATTCACCAAGTCTCCCCACGTGGGAATAGATGGCTTAGAATTTGTAGTCATCAGAGCAAGACCAAGGCATATAGTGGCTCCAAAATGATCAATTATTCACTCAACAAAGTTTTGCTAAAAAAAAAAAAAAAAAGACAGCTAATGATATTCTAATACCTAATAATGCATTCAGTTTCTATTATTTGAAAAACGAATACAGTCTAGGCATATGCCACTGGGCCCCCAGAGACCTCTGTTTAACACCCATTGTGTTATTTGGAGACTCTGCTTATAGTCTGACAGTTGGGGCTAGTTGCTCACTAACCTGTGAGCAACAGGTGGGCAAAGACTGGATTCTGTTTATCTGACATTATAATGGCATCTCTTTCCTTCAATACTTTTCTGGGCTTGGGAATTAGTAGCATTGACTAAAGTTTGCCAAATGAGTGAGATGGAGTTAAGTTTTTCTTGTCTCTGTTGATGTGGTCAAGCAAAGGCAAAGATAAAGCAAAGAGCACTCACTTTTTAGGTTACTTCTCTGGAAGGGAGTTTTGGTCCCATCCCAGCTCACCATTGTGGCCAGCCTCTGCCGCAAGGCACCTAGCCTAGTGCCTGAGAGTTCACCCCTGTGGAACTTATAATACAGCTGCTGAGTACCTATAAAGAACAAGTGTTGAGAATTTGTGTGGGGATTTGCATGTACACGTGCAAGCGCACACACACACACACACACACACACTTAAATGATTAAATGATCTGGGCTATTCTCTCCCTGCCTACCTATCCACTCAGTGGTTACAGACCTATAAGCATAGGTGGGAAATTAAAATATGTCCCTTCTTCAGGTGGTCTCAGCTTTTATGAACCTTACAGAGAGGGAGTTATTTGTCACCTTGGTGTTGAGAGGTGTTTTGTTTTCGTGTTTGTTTGTTTGTTTGTTTGTTTTTATGTGATCCATCTCCTTCCATTTCATACTCAGTTGAAGAATCAGGTGTGTTGTAACCATAAAGGAAACCATGGCTCTGCTGAACTTACTGAGAGATAGGCTCTCCAACATGGTACTGTCCCAAGGAATTTCCAAGAGTATTTTAAATCATTGGAGATTGTGTAAGTTTACTTTAGATGCATAAAGTGGAAAACCTGAGTGACTTAAGCAAGTGGGTTTCTTTCCAGCCAAAAAAATGTCCAGAGATAAAAGTGTGTTGGTGACTCCATCCATGGCTGTTAGGGACCCATCTTTTGGCTTTACTAATGTTGGTGCACATTTCCATCTCAAGGTCCCCTCATGACCCAGGATGGTTACAGAAACATTTTAGAGTTCATAATCCAGGCAAGAAGGAGGAAGAAGTGAGGAAAGAGAAAAAAGTTGAATCTCCCATCTAAAATGCTTTCCTGGCAGCTCCAACCATTAACTGTAGCTTATGTATAACTGGCCACACCTAACTTCAAGAGAGACAGGGAAATATAAACCTTTAGCTGAGCATACTGTTACCCAGAATAAAATTTGGGTTCTATTAATATGAAAGAAGAGGAGAATGATTACTGGGGAGGCAAACAGCCTCTCTGCCACAGTGAGTTATTGCTTATGGGCTGACTTCAAAATCCAACCTCTAGTAAGGTAAATCTCCAGAGTTAACTCAGAGCCCTTTACGTCCTCTTGGGCCGTTTCTGACTCGCTGGTTTCTGGAGGGCAGATGTACTGACCTGGGCTAACCCAGACGGCACCAGGCACCAGCGTGACAAGGTGTGACTTTACTCTGCTCTTTGGATGGAAAGAAGCTAGCCTTGAGGGCAAAAAGCAAGTTTCTTTATTCTCATTTCCTAGAGGGAGAAACACATGTGGCAGTGACAGTGTCTTGGGGGAAAGGGTTAGAAACAGGGCAGGCAGGTTTGAGGGAAGGAAAGGCAGAGCTTTGGTCACTGGGGCTGGGGGTGGAGGGAGGACCTTTAGCACTCGGATAACCAGTGGTGAGTTTTGGGAGTCTTCTGTTGAGGGTGTGCCAGAGAACATTTTAGGAGTGTCCACTAGTGGGGTGGGCATCTCACCAGTCAGGAACTGCTGTTTCTCTGCCCTTACACAAAATACACCCTTGATGCATCTACTGCTGGAGTTTGCCAGCTTTTTCTTGTCCCATTTACAACCCTAGCTTGACTTTGGTTAGTCTAATTCCCTTAGAATTATTTGAAAAAAATATAGTCTGAGAAGATAGCAGAAAGGTACATAGGGCCAGATATACAAGGATGTTCAATGTGGCATTGTTCAAAACAGTAAAAAATTGGACATATCCTAAATGTTTTTTTTTTTTTTTAAGTTTATTTGAGAGAGAGACAGCACCCATGAGTGGGGGAGGGGCAGAGAGAGAGAATGGCAAGCAGATTCTGCACTGACAATACCAACTTGGGGCTTGAACTTTGGAACTGTGAGATGATGACCTGAGCCAAAATCAAGAGGTGGATGCTTAACCGACTGAGCCACCCAGCCACCCCCATGACCTAAATGTTCTAAGTGTTCATTAACAGGATATCTATTATATTATGGAACAACCACCTAAAGAATGTTATGTGGTCATTAAGAAAGATAATATTTATATATTCACTGGCAAAAGATGGACTCTATGACAGAGTGATAAAAAAAGGATCACAAACCCCCTACGTATAGGATTCCACTTATATAAAATGTTACACATATTACATATGCATATTTATGCATACAGCAGCATCACAAAGGATGTGTTCCAAAATGTCTGAAGTAGTGACATTTTAAATAATCTTTAACTTCTTTTTAATAGTGATTGAACTTTTCTATAGTGATTGAACATAGACACTTTTCTATAGTGTGTCATTTCTACAATCAGAAGAAATTAGCTATTTTCACTTAAGAAAAATGCACATAAATAAAAAATTGGAAGAAAAGTCACAAATGGTCACATTTTTTTGTTGTAGTTCGGATTATAGACGCCTTTTTTGTCTTTTCCCCAGATTTTCTGTGGAGGCGGTTATGGTATTTATAACAAGAAAAATGAATAAATAATACATTCTAAAGGATAATACTAATGACTGTAGATGATTTTGCATCTCTAATCTTATACTGACATAACTCAACAACTATCTGTCTGATCTAGTCAGCAAAGGTGTGGAAGGGGACAGGAATGACTGTAGGGGATATTCATTTCCAGCAAATAAATAGCTACAAAAGCCTTGCTTGAAATCACAAGTCAAGGAATTGAGAGGGACCCTCTAGGTTGTCTTATCTATTTCTTATTAATGCAGGGTTCCCTTCCTTTATATTCTACCACAGGGAATTCAGTCTTTCCTTGAACAACTGCAGTGGCCAATGAGCTCGTCACCATGAAGGTCTGTTAAATACATTGTTGGTTAGCTCTATTTATTAGAAAGTGCCTGGTCATAATGATCTCAACTCTGTCGCCTTGAACTCCCACTCATCGTTCATAGTTCTTCTAGTCTGTGGAGTAACAAGAGGCAGGTCTTGGCAGTGGCTTTCAGACTGTCTTCAGTGAAAGCCAGGTTTCCCAGGGTTACCTCTTCTAACTGTGCATGTTTCTTCAAAATGCAAGGTGGGAACTGAGAACTTTATCTGAGGTCTGGGCTGGCCAGCTCACACCTACTAGGGGCAATGTTTCTCTTGCCCTGGACCTCTGTTTACAGATGGGGTTCATACTCCACCATTCCTGCTACCAGATCTCTCCTGTGGTTACTACTTCCAAGGTTATCCAGGTTTTTGCTCATTTCCAAACCTGGCTCTGTAGATTTCCTGCCAACTTCCTGAGCAGGAATTATTTGCTATTAAACCCCTTTTCTTTGTAAGTTAGCTAGAGTCAGTTTCTGTTGTTGTAGTCAAGGAGCCCTGGCTGATGCAGAGTCATTCACCTCTTTATTACAAAAAGATATTCCACTGACGGATCACATTGAGATTCTGGTCATGCAAACTCATCCTTAACCCACTCCACCACGCTCCTTTATACCAAAGCTGTCCCTAAGCTAGATCTCTCCATCCTGTGCTTGTGAAGGTGATCTTTAACTTTTAATCAATCTCCATTAAACTTAATTTTGTTGGTTTGGTCAATTTCCATTGAGGTTATTTTTAATGTGGATGCCAGGATAAATTGGGGTATTCTGGGACCCAAATTTCCAATGTGTGTGTGTGGGGGGGTTCCCACCCCAACAAGCTATTCTTGGACACACTGTTGGTATCCAAGAATTCAGCTCATTCTGACACTATTGCCCCCACAGATAGCATCAGATTCCACAGATTAAGGGCTCAGTTTTAGGAGACTACTCCCCCCAGCCTCCCCACTTCAGATGCCAATGGCAAGCTCAGGTTGCTACCTATGCTTCTGACCAACTAGCTCTGGATCAGAAGTTCCCACGAACCCTTCCTTAGGCTCAGTTAATTTGCTAGATACAGCGGCTCACAGAACTTTGGAAAACATTCTACTAGATTTCCAGTTTATTATAAAAGGATGCAAGAGCCAGATGGCAGAGATGCATAGGGCGAAGAATATGGGAAGGGTGTGGCTCTTCCATACCCTCTCGAGGTACACCACTCCCAGAACGTCCACATGTTCACCTACCTGAAAGTTCTCTGAACCCAGTCCTTTCGGGTTTTTATGGAGGCTTCATTACATAGGCACAATCAATTAAATCATTAGTCATTGGCAACTGATTTACCCTCCAGCCTCTCTACCCTTCCCGGAAATCAGGGCATGGGACTGAAAGCCCCACCCCTCTAAGCCTAACTGTTGCACTGCTGGTTCTCCAGGCAACCAGCTCTCATCCTTAGGTCATTTCATTAACGTAACAAAAGACACCTTCATCACCCACTTACTTAGAAAATTCCAAGGGTTTTAGAAGATCTGTGCCAGGAATGGGGTAGAAGGCCTGATATATATTTCTTAGTGTAAATCACAGTATCACACTGGCATTCACAGGTCTTGCTTCTCTAAGTTCTGTGTTGTTTGCAGACACTATCAGTAAGAATTCTAAGTCTTCATCCCAGCCACTGATGCAAGTAGGCAGTCATCATAACAGTTTTAATTTTAATTATGGAATATTTCAAAAGTACAGGGGAGTACAGAAAATAAGATAACACAGCACATCCACACACCTACCATCCAGATTTTGCCATATTTGCTTCTGAACTTGGTAGCACCAAGTGATGGTAAGAATGTATACACTGATCCTACCACTTAGACGAGAGCGGTTCAAAGAGAGTTAAACATGGAGCCACCCATACCCTGCAACTGAGAAGTCTCATTTCTAGGCATGTACCCTAAAAAAGATCTCTCACACAGCACACAGAGCTAAGTACTGGAATGCACACTGTAATAACAGAATACTGCCAATGACTTAAACATTCACTAATCTAGTATATCCGTAAAATGAAATACTGTTATTAAAGCAAGTAGGGTAAATTTATCAACATGGATTAAATCTCAAATATATAATGTTGAATGAAAAATAGCAAGTTGTATAAGGATAACCTGATATGAAATCATTTATATGAGTTTGAGAAAAAGAAAGAAAAAAAATACCAGTTATTAAAGTACTTGGTGCTGCAGATGACCTCCGGGGTCACACTGATCTGGGTCAAAGCCTGGCTTCAAGCTTTACAGCCACAGGCAAGGCATAGAAACTTCCTGAACATCAGTTTCCTCATCTGGTAAGTGGAAACAATAATAATACCTATTTTATAGACTTGCTGTGAAGTCTGAATTATAGACGTATGTAAATTGTTCAGCACGGTGCCTGGTATGTAATAAGAGCTGAATAAATATTAAATTTTGGTTCCTTTCCTCTTGCTGAGGCTAGTGAAACATAAATAGAAATGAGTAGGAGTAGAAAATGGTAGGCAGGGGAGGGCAGGGAGGAAGCTAAATCAGAGTTGTATTCACAACTGGTGCTGGGAATAGCATCGTGGGAGAGGAGAACACCCCAGGACTGGGAAAGTGCACCTAAGCAGAGGGCAGGGAGTAAAGCAGCTGGAAGGATTCAGGGGAAAACAACCCAACACAGCGGGTAATCCAACCCAGTGGAATGAGCTGGGAAGCGTGGCAAACCGGTGACCAAGAGAAGAAAACACATTTGCATTCTTGGAAGGAAATTTGGTGGGAAAACAAACGCTCAGACCTGGAGTCAGCAGGCTGGCCCTGAATCTCCGCCTGGTGCCTGGTCCCTGGGCCGGGGCCGGGGGTGGGGGGCAGGGGCTCCCAGCCTCAAGCTCCACCTTCTGCAGGTTCCATCTTTCTTAACCTTCTTCAGCTGTACTTAGGTTTCTGTCTGGAAACTGATGGAATGAAATGGTCCACACTTCTCTGGAAACAATCTTAACCAACCCTCCGTGTACTTTCTGTGATGACCTTATGAAGTCTCATACTGATTAAAAACCCTGACATGATGGTGTGAGTGCTTTCAAAGTGCTTCAGGTGGAGAAGAACAAAGGCTGATCAAGGTAACACTCATTACCATTTACCTTGAAAGCTGCTTCCCCCCCTCCTCCCCCAAATCACTTTTCTCATCTCCTATCTCTTCTCACCCAGTGGCTTTTTTCTGAGACAGGGTTCAAAATTTTATCATTCCTCTGCTTAATAACATTACATAGCTTCCCTTTTGTTCTCAAAATTTAAGACCAGTTCCTTGGTTCAACCTTCAAGGAGCCACCATAATTTTTCAACCCATCTTTCCAATCGTTCCAATTAATTTTCTCTTGTTTTCATCTACCAGCCATTACCCCAGGCTGACTGCTACATCACTGTATCCTGTCCCTCCTCCATCCACACTGTTTTCCCATCTTTGTTTCTTTCACTGAGCTGTCTCCTTCATCCAGAAGGCTATTTCCTCCCATTCCTACCTGTCCAAATTTTACCCATCCTTCATGCTCTACTTAATGCCAGTTTTTTTCTAGTCTTCCTGGACTCACTTTCCTTCCTCCTGTGCTGGACGTAACTATTCAATTCAGTTTAAGAAACTATTGAGCTAGGTAGGCATGAGGGAGAAAAAAAATACAAATGGTCCATCTTTTCCATCAGCAACCATCTAGTCAGGAAGGCAGGTGCAGAAAGAAACCACAGACCCTAAACCAAGTAACAAATGGACAACAGCAATGTGATCGAGGACTTTCAAGGGCCACAAGGAGTGCCATCATCTCTTGTCTCCTAACTTGTCTAATTCTTCTCTTGCCCAACCCCCTTACCTTAGATTTCCTTCTCCACACAGCGGTCAGAATAATCATTTAAAAAGCCCATCAGATATGACTTCCCCCTACTTCAAGCCCTCCAGACCCTTGCTGTTATGCTTGGAGTAAAATCCAAACTCATCACTCAGATTCATAAAGCCTTTCAAAATGGCCCCCTTCCCACCTTTCGGACCTTCCCTCCGCTGTCTGCCTCTTCCACTGTGCTGTACCACACTAACCTTTATGTTCCTTCAGTAGGCCAAAATGTTTCCCTTCTTAAGACTTTGCATCAGCTTTTCCCTTTCCTTTATCTTAACTATTCCTCCCTGCTCTTTCTTAGCATTTTAGCAATCTGTTTCAATATCTGGTTGGTGAGAATCCTCTGACCCATCCAGTTTAAATCAGCTCTCCAACTGCTCTTACAGCTGACTGCTGCCATTTTTCCTATTTGCCTGTTTATTATGTGTCTTACCCACTAATATCAGCAAGAAGGTCCAGGCTGTGCTGTGGTGTCCACAGCGCAGCCCCAAGGCATGGAACAAGGCCTGGCCCAGAGATGGTACTCAGTAAATATTTGCTGAATGAATGAATGAATGAATGAGATTTCATAGAAGAGCTGACACTAGAAGTTCACTAGTACTGGGAAGGGCATTTTGGGTAGAGGGAACAGCACACATGAAAAGGGATGGTGAGGAGACTGAGACAGCCTTTTGTCCTTCTCAGTTGTAGCACATGCCCACGTAGGTGGAATTGCTCATCTGACTGGCTGTTTTCCCCAAAGACTGGAAGTTTCTGAGGGCAGAGGCCTTATCTATTTGTTTACCATTATAGTTTCAGTGTCCCAGCCCATCATGGGTTCCCCATGGTTACTGAATGAATGAATAAATGAATGAACGAATGAATGAAGGCTCTAAAAAGAGGGGCAATGGGATGTGAAGCTCATAGTTAAGTACCTTGAATGTTGAGCAAAGGAGTTTGTATTTTGTTCTGTGAAATATGGGAGCTGTTGAGATTCTTTTTTACTTTATTTTAAAAATAATTTACTTACTTTTTACCTTACAGCTTTGAAATAATTATAGATTCCTACGAGTTTGTAAAGAAAGGTCCAGGGAGGTCCCAGGTACCCTTCCCCTGGCCTCCATCAATGTTAGTATCTTATCCAACCATAGCACAGTATCAAAACTGAGGAACCAGGATTCATGCAATCCACAGGGCTTATTCAGATTTCACCAGTTTATATGCACTCATCTGTGTGTGTGCATATGTACAGCCCTAGGCAACTTGATCACTTGTGTAGCCTTGAGTAACTTCCGTCATAACCAAGATACTCAACTGTGCCATAATCACAAGACTCCCCTGTGTCAGGGGCGCCTGGGTGGCTCAGTTGGTTAAGTGTCTGACTTCGGCTCAGGTCATGATCTCGCAGTTCGTGAGTTGGAGCCCCACATTGGGCTTGGTGCTAACAGCTCAGAACCTGGAGACTTCTCAGATTCTGTGTCTCCCTCTCTCTCTCCACCCCTCCCGTCCTTGTGCTCTGTCTCTCACAAAAGGAATAAACGTTAAAAAAAAAAAAAAAAGACTCCCCTGTGTCACTGCTTTATAGCCACACCCATCCCCCTGTCCCTGGTACTTGGCAACCACCAATCCATACTTCGTCTATGACATTTCATGACTGTTACATAAATGGAATCAGGCAGTATATAGCCTTTGAGATTGGCTTTTTGTTTTTTTCAGTCAGCATAATTTCCCTCAGATTCACCCCAATTGTGTCACATAAAAAGAGTCTGTTTCTTCTCATTGCTGGGTTGTATTCCATGGTGTATTTGTTTAACCACTCACCGGTTAAAGGACATTTGGATAATTTCCAGGGGGTTTTAACTAAGGGAAAAGCATGCTGAGGTTTGTCTCTCAAGAATTCTAGTGGCAGAAGACAAGAATTAGACTGACATGGTGTTAGCATAAAGAAAAGGAGATAAATAGGTCATTCCAATTGTGGGAGAGAGACGACAGCCGGAACCAAGGAAGTGGCAGTGAGGACAGAGAAGAGGTCATGAATTCAAGAGACATTTCTGAGGTGGTATTGACAGAAAGGGGTGTGTGATGTATTTGAATATAAGGTAAAGGAGAGGAAGAGGTCAACAATCACTTCAACTAATCTGGCTCGAGTGCTTGCAAGATGAGCACGACTATAAACTATGAAACGGCATTCAGGAGCAGGAAGCATTTGGAGAGAGGATAACGAGTCTTCTTTTAAATACCAAGAGTTTGTGATGCGCAGCAGGTCCCAAGTGGAAATGTGCAGTGGCTCAGGGCAGCTCTCTGGGCAGGAGACTGAAGGGACAAGCTACCAGAGCAAAAGTGACGGAAAGGTGAGCAGAGGCCGAAGGACACAACCTTGGGGAACACCAAGAGTTAATGCTCCCAAGATATCCGACACAAGGAGGGGGAGAGCTATTGTGTCTGCACTTAGGTGATCACTGTGTGTTCTTTGCAGGAGCAGGTCAGTAGACAGAAGTATGGTGGGCTAGGTGATGTAATCAAAATGAGGTGAACTGGTAGAGGCAAGAAGCCTAACATGAGCTCTGAAGAAGTTTGGCGCTGAAGGTTGAGAAGGAGGGTCAGGGTGTAACAGGACTCACAGGTGCTCATCAGGAACCCCACAACACCTGGCGCTTTCTGTGACCATGGGCAGTAGCATAATAACCCATCAGATATATCTTTTCTGTGAGTCCACACATGATCTGGGGAACTCTCCCTTGCCACCGTGCTCAGGAAGGTAAGGCCCCAATTGGTCCAACTAGCTCTGGACTAAAAACTACTTGCCATCTTGGGGGTGCAGCCAAGGAATGTTGCTTTAGGAGTATAAGGAACAAAAAATGTGTGGATTTCAAACAGGCCAATGAATGAGGAGAGAAAAGGTAAGGAGCATGGGGGCTGGCAGAGCTGATAGAGCAAGGCCTTTTTTTTTTTCAAATTAATTTTTTAATTTACATCCAAGTTAGTTAGCATATAGTGCAATAATGATTTCAGGAGTAGAAGCCAGTGATTCATCCCCTACATATAACACCTAGTGTAGAGCACCGCCTTTGAGGGAGGGGAAGAGCATAAGTGGAGGAGTCAGAATTTTTCTTTTCTCTGAGTCAGAAATTAATTAACTAAGAATGGCAAGAGGTGATGGTAGTTGGGATGTGCAGGGGAGGGGGGTCTGAGGCAATTTTCTTGGTGAGGTGGGAGGTCACTCTAGTCAACAGTGAGAGAAGAGGGACTATTTGATTGCTTGAAGGGAGTGATAAAGATCCAGAGCAACCCGATTTCTCCATAGGACCAGTCGCCAACTGACATGCTAGATCTGTTTGCTTTTTGGCAGTAGGACATATCCACTCAGTATCCCCAGCATTTGGAACAGTGCCTGAGACGTAGTAGAGCTCAATGAATATTTACTGAATGGATGAAAGAATAAATGAGGAGGAGCAAAATGACTGGTGAACCTCAAGGAGGGCCCAGCTGAGCCTAGAAATAATCCTTCCCTCTCTTGATGTGGCCCTCGTACCTGTGCTTCTCTCTTGCTGCCCTGTATCTGCGTTACCTATAGTCAGTCACACCTTGTCCTGTGTTCTGCAGTGAACATCTTTCAGGGCCGAGTCTGCAACTGATGCAGTGTGGTGTGTCACAGCACAGTAGGTACTCAAAAATTACAGGCTGAATGGGTAGGTATGTGAATGGAATGCCAAGAAGCTCTGGTTGTTACAAATGCCCTTTTTATGTTGCATCGAAATCCAGCTTCTTGTGGTTGATTTCAAGTTTCATAGCATTGTGGTCTGAAAGTGTGCATGGTATGATCTCAGTTCTTTCATACTTATTAAGGGCTGTTTTGTGACCCAGTATGTGATCTATCTTGGAGAGTGTTCCATGTGCACTCGAGGAGAAAGTATATTTTGTTGTTTTGGGATGCAGAGTTCTAAATGTAACTGTCAAGTCCATCTGATCCAATGTATCATTCAGGGCCCTTCTTTCTTTATTGATCCTGTGTCTAGATGATCTATCCATTGTTGTAAGTGGGGTATTAAAGAAAAATTCTGGAAAACCTCCAAAAGCATGGAGGTTAAAGAACACCCTACTAAAGAATGAATGGGTCAACCAGGCAATTAGAGAAGAAATTAAAAAATATATAGAAACAAATGAAAATGAAAATACAACAATCCAAATGCTTTGGGATGCAGCGAAGGCAGTCCTGAGAGGAAAATACATTGCAGTCCAGGCCTATCTCAAGAAACAAGAAAAATTCCAAATACAAAATCTAACAGCATACCTAAAGGAAACAGAAACAGAACAGCAAAGACACCTGAAACCCAGCAGAAGAAGATAAATAATAAAGATTAGAGCAGGAATAAACAATATAGAATCTAAAAAAACAGTAGAGCAGATCAATGAAACCAAGAGTTGTTTTTTTTGAAAAAATAAACAAAATTGATAAACCTCTATCCAGGCTTCTCAAAAAGAAAAGGGAGATGACCCAAATAGATAAAATCATGAATGAAAATGGAATTATTACAACCAATCCCTCAGAAATACAAGCAATTATCAGGGAATACTATGAAAAATTATATGCCAACAAACTGGACAACCTGGAAGAAATGGACAAATTCCTAAGCACCCACACACTTCTAAAACTCAAGCAGGAAGAAACAGAAAACTTGAACAGACCCATAACCAGTGAAGAAATTGAATCAGTTATCAAAAACCTCCCAACAATAAGAGTCCAGGACCAGATGGCTTCTCTGGGGAATTCTACCAGACATTTAAAACAGAGATAATACCTATCCTTCTCAAGCTATTCCAAAAAAAGAAAGGGAAGGAAAACTTCCAGACTCATTCTACAAAGCCAGCATTACTTTGATTCCCAAACCAGACAGAGACCCAGCAAAAAAAGAGAACTACAGGCCAATATCCCTGATGAATATGGATGCAAAAATTCTCAACAAGGTACTAGCAAATGGAATTCAACAGCATATAAAAAGAATTATTCACCATGATCAAGTGGGATTCATTCCTGGGCTGCAGGACTGGTTCAACATTCACAAATCAATCAATGTGATACATCACATTAATAAAAGAAAAGAACCATATGATCCTGTCAATCGATGCAGAAAAAGCATGTGACAAAATTCAGCATCCTTTCTTAATAAAAACCCTCGAGAAAATCGGGATAGAGGGAACATACTCACACATCATAAAAGCCATTTATGAAAATCCCACAGCTAATATCATCCTCAGTGGGGAAAAACTGAGAGCTTTCCCTCTGAGATCAGGAACACGACAGGGATGTCCACTCTCACTGCTGTTGTTGAACATAGTGTTGGAAATACTAGCATCAGCAATCAGAAAACAAAAGGAAATCAAAGGCATCAAAATTGGCAATGATGAAGTCAAGCTTTCACTTTTTGCAGATGACATGATATCATACATGGAAAACCCGATAGACTCCACCAGAAGTCTGTTAGAACTGATACATGAATTCAGCAAAGTCGTAGGATACAAAATTAATGTACAGAAATCAGGTGCATTCTTATACACTAATAATGAAGCAACAGAAAGACAAATAAAGAAACTGATCCCATTCACAATTGCACCAAGAAGCATAATATACCTAGGAATAAACCTAACCAAAGATGCAAAAGATCTGTATGCTGACAACTATAGAAAGCTTATGAAAGAAACTGAAGAAGATACAAAGAAATGGAAGAACATTCCACGCTCATAGATTGGAAGAATAAATATTGTTAAAATTGTCAATACTACCCAAAGCAATCTACATATTCAATGCAATCCCAATCAAAATTGCACCAGCATTCTTCTCAAAGCTAGAATAAGCAATCCTAAAATTTGTATGGAACCGCAAAAGACCCCAAATAGCCAAAGTAATTTCGAAGAAGAAGACAAAAGCAGGAGGCATCACAATCCCAGACTTTAGCCTCCACTACAAAGCTGTCATCATCAAGACAGCATGGTATTGGCACAAAAACAGACACATAGACCAATGGAATAGATAGAGACTCCAGAACTGGACCCACAAAAGTATGGCCAACTCATCTTTGACAAAGCAGGAAAGAGTATCCAATGGAAAAAAGACAGTCTTTTTAACAGATGGTGCTAGGAGAACTGAACAGCAACATGCAGAAGAATGAAACTAGACCACTTTCTTACACCATTCACAAAAATAAACTCAAAATGGATAAAGGATCTGAATGTGAGGCAGGAAACCATCAAAACTCTAGAGGAGAAAGCAGGAAAAAACTTCTCTGACCTCAGTTGCAGCAATTTCTTACTCGACACATTTCCAAAGGCAAGGGAATTAAAAGCAAAAATGAATTATTGGGACCTCATGAAGATAAAAACCTTCTGCACAACAAAGGAAACAATCAACAAAAACTAAAAGGCAACTGATGGAATGGGAAAAGATATTTGCAAATGACATATCAGACAAAGGGCTAGTATCCAAAAATCTATAAAGAACTCACCAAACTCCACTCCTGAAAAACAATACAGTGAAGAAATGTGCAGAAGACATGAATAGACACTTCTCTAAAGAAGACATCCAGATGGCCAACAGGCACATGAAAAGATGTTCAAATCCACTCCTCATCAGGGAAATACAAATCAAAACCACACTGAGATACCAACCCATGCGAGTCAGAGTGGCTAAAATGAACAAATCAGGAGACTATAGATGCTGGAGAGGATGTGGAGAAATGGGACCCCTCTCGCACTGTTGGTGGGAAGAGGATGCTGATGCATAGGGGCACCCGTATCCCAATGTTTATAGCAGCACTTTCAACAATAGCCAAATTATGGAATGAACCATAAATGTCCATCAACTGATGAATGGATAAAGAAGTTGTGGTTTATATATACAATGGAATACTACTTGGCAATGAGAAAGAATGAAATATGGCCTTTTGTAGCAATGTGGATGGAACTGGAGAGTGTTATGCTAAGTGAAATAACTCAGGCAGAGAAAGACAGATACCGTATGTTTTTACTCTTATGTGGATCCTGAGAAACTTAACAGAAGACCATGGGGGAGGGGAAGAGGAAAAAAAAAAGAGAGGGAGGGAGCCAAAGCATAAGAGACTCTTAAAAACTGAGAATAAACTGAGGGCTGTTGGGGGGTGGGAGGGAAAGGAAAGTGTGTGATGGGCATTGAGGAGGGCACCTGTTGGGATGAGCACTGGGTGTTGTATGGAAACCAATTTGACAATAAATTTCATAAAAAAAAAAAAAGAAATCCAGTTTCTTGTGACTGTTATACATTAGTCAGTTTTGCCATTTGGATACATAAAGCCTGTTTCTTCTTTCTTTAGACAGTCCTTCAAGTAAATGGCTGTGGAATCTTCCTATACTCTATCCAAGATAAAGGCACATGATTCTTGTGACTGTCCCTGACTTGTTTGGAATTCCCCTGGTCTCACTGGCATAGGCACTCCCTGGTCCCCAGGGAATGTTTAAATACCAACATCCTTCTGCTGGGGAAACCATGCATCCTTGGTCTAGAAACATATGGGTCTGGCTTGAGTCTCCTTTTTTATTATCCCTTCCTGAAGTTTAAAAATCTATCTCTATGTGAGGCCCAGGGAACCTTAAAATTAGGAGTAAGTCTGCCACTGGAGCTGGCTTCTATGCCAACAATGAAGTATCTCCCCACCCAGTATGATGGGTAACTCTGGGCCTATTAAACCAGCTGCATTCTACCAAGACTTGTACTTTACTCCTTTTTGGACAACAGTGAGAAATGACTGGCAAGAGCCTCTGGTACTCGCCCTTTGAGTTTTAACAGATGAAGATAATAAATAAGGGGTCAGTAGATCCCTGGGGCGGGGGTGCAGCAGAGAGAAGCAGCCTTTTGAGCACCACTGTGCAGAAAGGCCTTTTGGTTAGAGTTGTTTTGCTGAAACTGTTCATCGCCTTCACTGGCCTTCACCAGTTAGGCCCAGGTTGCTGGGGGACTTCATTAGCTTAGATCTCAGATTTCAGCCAGAGGGGAAGAAATTGGCCTCCAAGGAGCAAGGCCATAACCCTTGTGGCTAACTGAGCAGGGTCTGCTGAAAAAAATAATTTATTGAGATATACTTAACATGCAATAAAATGTGTAGATCTTAAGAGTTCAGAGAGTTGGAAGAGTTTTGACAGTTTTAGACACCTATGTAACCACAACTCAAAATGGAGAACATCTCTATTACCCTCCAAATTTCCCTTAGATCCTTCTCATATCAATTCTACCACCCTCCTACCCACTTTCTGACTTCTATCACTGTAAGTTTATATATATTTTTTCTGTTCTTGGTCTCCACATAAGTGGCCTCATACAGGATATGGTCTCTTGTGTCTGTCTTCTTTTACCCAGCACAATGTGTTTGAGATTCTATCATGTTGCTGTAGGAGTCTGTCATTTATTCCTCTTTAGTGATGAGTAGCATTCCATTTGACGAATATGCCAAAGCTTATTTATCCATTCTCCTCTCACTGAACACTTAGGTTGTTTAGTGGTTTTGGCTATAAAATCTGCAATGAATATTTGCGTATAACTCTTTGTATGGACAAATATTTGTCAGTCTTATTATTAGGTAAGTAGCTAGAGTGAATGTGTGTTTATAACACACTGGTAGGTTTCCAAAGTGGTTGGACCATTTTATGAATGCCCCCAGCAATGTATGAGAGTTCCAGTTGCTCCACATCCTTTAGTGATGTCCCTTTAAGAAATTTTAGCCATTCTAGTGGGTATGTAGTGCTACCTCGGGGGTTTTCATTTGCATTTTATGACCGATGATGCTGAGCATTTTTTCACATGCTTATTGGCCATTTGTGTACCTCCTTTGGTGAAGTATCTTTCAGATTTTTTGCCCATTTTATAAATTACATTGTCTTTTTACTCTTGATTTGTCCCAGATTTGTCAGATATTGGCTATGTATATTTTTCCCACTCATCTGTGGACTATCCATTTATTTTCTTAAAGATGTCTTTTTATGAGGAGAAAAGTTCAATTCTGATGCTATAAATTTTTTCTTTTATCATTAGTTATGGGTAGTCTAATTTTCCTGTGAGAGGTTGTTTTCGACCATAAAACATAGGTCTAGGAACCCCAAAAGACTCTGGAATAATTAGGAGTGGGGCAGGACTGGTAGCATCTTTAAACTGTACCATAGCCCTGTAGCTTGGTACTCTGGAAAGACATAAGGTTAACTGAGTAATTGGGAGGTCTAGATTCAAACCAATTTACTGAGTAACCAATTTATTCATCTGCAAAATGGAGGTAGTCACACTTGCTTAGCTGACATCATAATGGGCTCTGGATGATGGGATCTAAATAAACTCTGAAATCCACAGACAAGCAATCATGAGTCTTATAGTAACTACCACCAGTATTTAAAAATTTTTTTAAAAAAAATGTTTATTCATTTTTGGAAGACAGAGAGACAAGAGCACAAGCAGGGGTGGGGCGGAGAGAGGGGTGGGGGGGGGAGGACACAGAATCTGAAGCAGGCTCCAGGCACTGAGCTGTCAGCACAGAGCCCGAGGCGGGGCTGGAACTCAAGAACCGGAGATCATGACCTGAGCTGAAGTTGGACGCTCAACTGACTGAGCCACCCAGGTGCCCCCACTCCCTTAAAAAAAATTTTTTTTTTATGTTTATTCATTTTTGAAAGACAGAGACAGAGCACAAGCAGAGGGTAACTACCACCATTATTATCATCAGCCCTATTCCTGTCCATTATCCTGCTTGTATTATCTTATCCCTCTTCCTCTGCCCTCAACCCTCATTATTAAGCATCTTTACGTCTTTCTTGGGGGATGAGCAGAAAGGAAGGATTGTGAAACCTAAATCCATCTCCTGTTATCTGTGTTCCCAGAAAAATATCCGTGAAGTGTGTCAGTCCCCTGGGACTGTGTGTCGGGGACTGAGCTCTGTGTAAAGAAAGGGACATCTGGAAGAGGTTCCCACACAACAAACTCCTGAGCAAGCCGCCAAATGCATCTTGCCTTTCCCCCTCTAATGGGTCCTTTGATTATGGTTCCCTGCACGTCCCAGTTTTAAACATACTTTTCTAGCAAAATAATCCCTCACTTAAATTATTTTAAGTAGTTTGTCAGGAGGCAGACCTTATTTTCCCACAGGTTAACATACTAAGCTCATGTGTTACAACTAAAAGTAAAGGATGCTGCTGATATTGCCATTAGCCCGTGTGATTTCATAACTGGCTTTTCTTAATGTTGAAAATTATGTGGGAATCTCCACTCCTACCTCTGAGAGGCCCAAGCAGCTGGGGGCCCCTGTCCATTGCATTCAAAGTCTTTGAGAGAAGGTATAGGGAGGGCAATTCTTTTCTTGCTTCAAAGTACAGTCCACCTTCTTGGAAGTTGCAAAGGAAGCAGGCAGGGACCCTCTTTATGAAGTAAATTGTCCACTGGTGATGGGAATGATCTGTTTTCCGAGTTTGGGATACTTGGAAAACACCTACTCTCGTTATGCCCCTGCTGAGCTGGTGGCTTTGACTCCTCAGACACAGAAGGGTCAAGACAGGTCTTTCACGTCACAGCTCATCATGCAGCTACCCAGTAGCCAAACCTGGGGGGCGACTGGACTGCGGTAACCCCAGAAGCTGGCCCACAAACGGAAAATACCATGTCTTTTGGGCTTAGCCTGACAGTACAAGGCTCTTTGTTATCCTCCAGAAGAAGCTTACAAAGTATAAAAGCCACCTAAGAAAGTCAATAGTCTGGTTTTCCACACCTCCTAAGTTTACAGAGGGGCCAAAAAACTCCAAATCAAAGATTCAAATCTAGGTTCTTGTCCCTACCTCGAGACGGGGCCTCCGGGGTCTATGAGGAGTCTGTCTAAGACATCTTGTAATTGAAAGACGGAGGAAATGAAGGCAGGGTAAAGGCAGGGGTTGAGGGGCTTGGTTTACGGTCCTCACCTGGCTACAGCATCATTAAACAGTGGGTCCAGAAAACAGAGGGTATTAAGGGAAGTGACAGGGTCCTTAAGGCTTCAAATCAGGAGTGGTCTGTGCTCTCTGTGTGGATCTGAGAGAGGAGAGTCGAGAGGTGGGGGGAGGCAGCAAAGATAAGAAGCAGCTGGGTGTCATATTACAAAGCTGAAAGAAAGAAGTGGAGAAACCAAGAACATGCAAAAGAAAGATCAGAGAGAGTTATTATTGTGCAATATGCCCATTGCAGACAGACAGGCGGCATTGGCCTTTCATCTTTCTTAGCCTCAGATTCCAAGAAAGCCTTTGCTGCAGCCTGGTCAGTCACACACAGGCACCGGCTGGGGAGAATGTCAAAGTCCTGGCAAATTCCACTCTGGACCAGACGCTAAACTTGGGAAACATCTGCGACTTTTTCAGGTGACTGACCTACTCAGTCCCCACCCTAGTGATCGGATTCCCAAACTTAGCTTTCTTCTGTTGCCCCCACCCTCGAAACCGAGCACTGCAGACAGCTAAAAGGCGGTGGGAACACGGGTCTGCTGCCAGCACCACACACAGCAACCCGTGCAGGGCCCCCACCTGCCCACATACTTGGCAGGCACCGCCCTAGACTCATGCCAACTTGAGCCGAGTGAAAAGCGAAAACCCAGTCCATCAAAGAGTCGTTTTGTCTACATGACACCAAACCAACCAGTTGCTTACATTGGTGCCACATGGCACCAAGGCCTGTTTTGACTGAAATCAGCCGCTCTGACGTGCGTAGTCCACAGCCTGCATTGGCACCGTGTAGAGGGAAGGTAGAGCCATGTGTAAGAGAACTCCTCAGACCCAGACTGAGTCAAACACCACCAACCTGGGTGCCGTTTCCATACGCCCTGCTCTCGAAGGACTGAGCGCTGTTCTGGGCACTGCCACAATCCAGGTGTGTATGTGGCATTAGTTGTTGCCCTGAATGGAAAGTGTTGCGGGGGGTAAAAAGCTCAAGGACACCGTGCTGGGTTTGCAACCGAGAGAATTAGAAACCAGAGCCCCCCAAAAAACACATCCTCAGCTAAGACAGGGTTTGGCATTTGAGAAATGCTTTAGGGAAAGTAGCCTCTGGGTCACAACCTGGACTTGGCTTAACCCAGTTGTGGGTTCTCAGTGGATCTCAAATGACCACCTTCCCAGGTAGACAAATGCAGGGATGAATGTGGACCAGAGAAAGAGCACTGAGACATGCTCGCCCCTTCCTGACCGTGGAAAACTCTGCCAGATGTGGCCTCTCTGGGGATCATGTGAGGTTGGCCTGCCGATTTCTTAGATGACTTCAAATGGCTCTGATTTTAGGTAATAATCTTTGGACAAAAGCTAGAGAAAACAGAGGGAAAAATCAGACCACAAAATACCAAAGAAGGCGTCGGAATATTTCTCCCTCACCTGTACACGTATACGACGCTTTGAACTTTTGACCGTCTCACTCACCACACTGCCAGTCACGCTCCAGCGCTCTAGATCCACAAAGCTCTCTGCCTGCCTCCCACACTCCCTCCAACTTGTTACCTAAACTTGCCATCTCGGGCCTTCTCTGATGTAAAATTTCACCTGCTGCTTCCATCTCTCTTCCCTGCTTGTTTTCTCCTTAGCACTTACCCTCATGTAATACATGAAATATTTCCTTATTTGTCTTGTCTGCCTTCCACACTAGAATGTGAACTCCACAAGGGCCAGAGCTTTCCCCTTGTGCACGGCTTGCTCACTGCTGTACCCACCTGGGATAGCACCTGGCACACAGTGATTAATATGTGTTTGTTGAATGAGTTAGTAATTGTTTTCTGTCATTTAAGTAGAGCAGATAACTTTCATTAACAAATTAGGATACTGAGGCTGAGTGATTCTATGTTCCTGACCCCCAGCTTCTTGAAAGACAGAATAAAACATTTCCAATGACTAGGTTTTGGCCTCTTTCCCTCCCTGCTCTTCCTCAGGTGAGACCGCAAGGCTGGAAGGGACAGGAGTTGCGTATCCTCCCCACCCCCACCACAGAACGCTAAGTGGGCTAGAGTTGAATGTAACCATTTCCATTTGTTGGTTAGTGCTGATAAAATAGTTTTCCTTCAGGGCGGGCCTTGTGAAAAAGAACAGAATACTCTAGGCATATTTCAAAATGGCTGCTTTTCTCCTTGCTGGAAGCATGAAATTCCTTCCTTGATTCCTTCCTTCCTTCCTTCCTCCCTCCCTCCCTCTCCTTCCCTTCCTTGCTTCCCTTCCCTCCTTCCTTCCTTTTGAAAGAGCAAATTCCAGTAGATTCTTATTGTTTGACTGACAGAACACACAAAACCAGGCGGAGATGGGCCCAAGGAAATGACGGTCAGGTTTCATTGCTGTTTGCCCTTTGGTCCTTCATCTTCGAAGTATTTATTATATTTTCTTTTAAAGATATTAGCTATTTTAATCACAAATGCAATTCAAGTGAGAATAAATAAATGTGTTATCTTTTACCATCTGCCCCTCCCCATGTTCCTTTAAATAGAAAAAAAAAGAGCTAAGTGTCTTTTCATAGCCTATCTGGCCATAGCTATCTCACCTATGATTTAAAAACAGACTGTAACTTATCTTCTCAAATTCCTTCTTGAACTACCGTTCATTCTGTTACAGAAATCCTGGGAAAGAAAGTGTATTGGTATGGTTGATAATTTCCAAAAGGTGACGATGGTAACGGGGCTGAAGGCAACTGAGAGGGGTCTTCAGCAAACTGAGGACCATTGAGAAATTGTGCAGAGGCAGACCTTGTCAACAAGGCAGCTCCTTCAATTAATGCTAGGAGAATGCCACCCATTGTGGCTGACCCAACCATGCCACTGGTCCATTTCTTGCTGCCAGCATGGCTCCGTTAAGGCACCCCCTGTGATGGAGTTCCAGGGATCTCTTTCCCCCTGACTGGAACCATGCTGCCATCAATCATGGAAAGTAAACCTCTGAAACTGCAAAGCTACCTCCCAACTGCAAAGCTACCTCCCGACTGCGGAGCCCTGGTTCTAAAAGCTGTCAAACTGCCTTATAGTCTGTGGTTTATTCCCACTGCAGAATTGCAAAAACCTTTTGACTGCTTGAAAGGTATCATTCAATGGGCACCTGTGGTACCCATTGTAAAGGCCCCACCACAACCATCCAGTTTGCCAAGGGCAAGGGCGTGTGTACTCTCCCACCTTGACTCCATCAGTGCAAAAGATCCTTTTTCTGATCTTTACCGTGAGAACTTGGTAAGGCTCCTGTCAGTAAAACTCACAAAAGTGTGGTGGTCTCCTAAGAATGGGCACCCTGGAACTTTTAACTCTCAGACTTGTCTTAGGCTGAGCCTCCAACAATATGTCAATTACAATTTTTCTCACTCAGTACTGGTTCCAGCAAAAGTTTCTACTTCTGGGCGTCTGTTCTGGGGTGCTGTCACTCTGTGTATCTGCTTGCCTGTCTCTCTTAATTTGGGGGCAGCAGTTTTACCTTCAGTCTCCATTCTCTGATGGATCTGAGGAGACTTGTTGATTTTCTTTGTTCAGCCTTTTTGCTTGTTGTGAGGAAAACTTTCAAACTCCTTATAGGCCAGACCAGACTTTAAAAAAAAGTTGTTTTTGTTTTTGTTTTTTTTTTACTATTGAGTTTTGAGAGTTTACATATTCTAGATCCTACTACTTTGTCAAATATGTGCCTTGCAAACATTTTCTCCCAGGGTAGAGCTTCACATCCTCTTCACATGTTCTTTCAGAGCAAAAGTTTTTAATTCTGCTGAGGTCCAATTTGTTTTATTTTATTTTTATGAGGTCCAATGTTTTCCTTTTATAGATCATGCTTTTAATGTCAAATCTAAGAAGTTTATGCCTACATCTAGATCCTAAAGGTCTTCACCTGTTATTTTTACTAAAGGTTTTATGGTTTACAATTGACATTTAACTCCACGATCCATTTTGAATTTTTTGTACAACATGTGAAATTTAGGTTGTTGTATTTTTTGCCTTTAGATGTCCAGATGCACCAGCACTGTTTGTAGAAAAGGCGACCTGATCTCTATTCCAGTTGACCATATTTGTGTAGGTCATTATTCCACTGACCTATTTGTCTGTCTTTCCAATACCATACCGTCTTGATTGCTGTAGGTTTACAGGAAGTCTTAATATTGGATAGAGAGATCCCTCTCACTTCATGATTGTCAAAATTGTTTCAGCTATTCTATGGCCTGTGCCTTTACATGTATTTTGTAAAGAATAAGTCTGTCTGTCTACAACAGTCCTTTCTGGGATTTTGGCTGGGATTGCATTAAGCCTATGTATCAATTTGGGAAGAGATGACATTTTACTATGTTGACTCTTCCACTCCATGCATCTCTCTCCATTTACTTAGGTCTCATTTCTTTCATCAGAATTTTGTCAACATTTCGTAATTTTCAGAATACATATCTAATGCATGTTTCATTAAATTTGTATTAAAGTATTTAAGTTTATTGAGTGATTATAAATGGTATTGTTTTTAACTTTAGTTTCTGCATATTTAAAGCATATACAAGTGTAAAGGATTTCTGTGTGTTGACCTTGTATCTTGTGACCCTGCTAAATTCAGTTATTACTTGTAGGAGATTTTTTTTTTTTCCGTAGGTTCCTTGGAATTTTCTATGTGGACAATCACATCATCTGCAAATAGTTTTATTTCGTCTTTTTCAATCTGGGTATCTTTATTTATTTATTTTTTTTAAGGTTTATTGATTTATTTGGTGGGGGAGAAGAGAGAGAGAGAGTGTGCGAGGAGGAGAGAGAGGGAGAGAAAGAATCCCATGCAGGCTTTACATTGTCACGGCAGATACCAACGCAAGGCTCAATCTCACAAACTGTGAGTCAATGATCTGAACCGAAATCAAGAGTCAGGATGTTTAACCAACGGAGTCACCCAGGTGCCCCAGGGTATCTTTTTAAATTTTTTCTTGCCCTATCCCAGTGGCTATACCTTCTAGTAGTATAAGAGTAGTAAGAACAGACATCCTTGCTTTGTTCCCAATCTTAGGAATAAGTAAGTACTCTTCCATCATGAAGCATGATGATAGCTGTAGACTTTTTGTAGATGTGGAGATAATTTCCTTCTAATTTGTTGAATTTCAAAAATCACAAATGGGAGTCAAATTTTGTCAAATGTTTTTGTCTTAATTGATATATTGTGATTCTCCATCTTTAGCTTTTCAAAGGTAACACTGACTGATTTTCAAATGTTAAACGATCCCGCATACTTGGAAAATAATTCTACGTGGTCATATCACATAATTCTTTTTATTCACTGTTTTTGGTTTGTTAATATTTTTGTTTTTTGGCATTTAAGTTCATGAGAGACATTAATTGGCAATTTTGTTTTTGTACTGGCTTCTTTTGGTTTCCTTATCAGGGTAATACTGGCCTCATAAATGAATTGCAAGTGCTCCCTTCTATTTTCTGGAAAACATTGTATGTAAATTGGTGTTAATTTTTCTTTAAATGTTTGTTAGACTTCTCCAGTGAAACCATTTAGGCCTAGAGATTTTTCTTTATTAGCTTGTGTGTATGTATTTATTATTATTTTCAGGTGTTTTTAAATTGTGACTTCAACTTATTTAATGGCTATAGGAATGGTCAGATTTTTTTTTATCTTGGTTGAAGCTTGGTAATTTGTGTTTTTTGAGGGATTTTCCCATCTCTTTTAAATTGTCAAATTTATGAATGTAAAAATTATTCAGAGTATTCTTTTATTATCCTCTTAATACTGTAGAATCTATGATGATAACCTGTTTTTGTTCTGATAGTGGTGATTTATGGTTTTTTTTCAATTTTTTTGCCATCAGTCTCAGTAGAGGTTTATATACTTTATTTATTTATTTTTAATGTTTATTTACTTTTGAGAGAGAGTGCAAGCAGGGGAGGGGCAGACAGAGAGGGAGACAGAATCCGAAGCAGGTTCCAGGCTCTGAGCTATCAGCACAGAGCCCTACGTGGGGCTTGAACTCACCAACTGTGAGATCATGACCTGAGCTGAAGTTGGGCGCTTAACCGACTGAGCCACCCAGGTGCCCCTACACTTTATTTTTTAAATGAACTTGTTGTTTTCATTTTCTCTATTGTTTTCCTATATTCAATTTTATAGGTTTCTATTCTAATCCTTCTCACTTCCTTTCTTCCGCTTGCTCTTCTTTTTCTAGTTTCTTGAAAAAGTTAGCTTATTGATTTAAGATCTTTCCTTTTATGATGTAAGCATTCAATGTTATACATTTTTCTCAACACTGTTAGCAGTACCCCACGTATTTTGACAGGTATTTTCATTTAGTTGTACGATTTAGAAAAATTTCCTTTAAAACGTCCTCGTTGACCAATAGATTATTTAGAAGTGTGTTTTTTGGCTTCCAAGTGTTTGAAGATTTTCCTGTTATCTTTGTTATCGATTTCTAGTTTGACTGCATTGTGCTCAGAAAACATATGCAACATAATTTTAATTCTTTTAAAATGTTAATGTTTTATGGTTCAGGCCATGGTCTGTTCTATGTTCCATGGGCAATTGAAGAGAATGTGTATCTTGCTATCTTTGGGTGAAATGTCCTATAATTGCCAATATTAAGCTTTCAGTTTATGGCATTCATGAGTTTTATATCATTGGTGGTGTTCTGTCTAGTTGCTTTATCAAATAGTGAGAGAGGAGCATTAAAGTCTTCAACTGTAATTGTGGTTTTGTTTATTTCTGTTTTCAGTTTTGTCAGTTTTTGTTTTATATATTTTGAAGCTTTGTTGTTTGTGCATACACATTTTAGGCCTGTGATGTCTTCTTGGCGGACTGAGCCCTTTATTGTTATAGAATGTCCTTGTCGCTGGCAATTTTCTTTGCTCTCAAGTCCACCTTATCCAATTTTAATACTTTTGATCAATGTTTCTTTTGATCAATGTTTACATGGTATATCTTTTTTATCCTTTTACTTTCAACCTACATAGGTCATTAAATTTGAAGTAAATTTCCTGTAGATAGGATATAGTTAGGTAGTTTTTTGTTTTGTTTTAAATCCACTCTGTCAGTCTTTGTCTTTTGATTAGTCTATGTAGATCATTTGTGATTAAGGCAATTCTTGGTATGTTAGACCTAAAGTATGCCATTTTATTTGTTTTCTTTTCTTTTTTTCTTTTTACTCTGGTTCTTGTTCCTCTTTTTATTTACCTTACTGTGGGTTAACCATTTTTTTTTAGGATTCCACCATGATTTACTTAGTGTTTTAGAGAGATAGACTCTCCAAATATATAGTTTCTATAGTTGCTCTAAGTATTAAAATACACATATATATCATATCTTATTTCACTAGTCAACATTCTACCACTTCGAGGGAAATATGAGAACTCCATTTCCATTTAGCTCTCTTTATTTTTCCCACTTTTAAATATCATTGTCTTGAGTATCTTTTTTTTTTTTGTTAATAAAGTTTACTTATTTTGAGAGAGTGGATGTGCATGCAAGTGGGGGAGGGGCAAAGAGACAGGGAGAGAGAATCCCAAAGCAGGTTCTGCTCTGTCAGCAGAGCCCAACATGGGATCTGACCTGAGCTGAAATTAAGAGTGAGATGCTTAACCAACTGAGCCACCCAGGTGCCCCTGTCCTGAGTATCAAATGATGCTACAATTTTTGTTTCAAGGACTAAATATGATTTATAAAACTCATGAGACTAGTCTATCAAGTACTCTCACTCCTGCTGTCTGCTGTCCTTTTTTCCTTCCTACTGCTCCCAATTTCCTCCTTTTATTACTTTTTGTTTAAAGAACTTGCTTTAGCCAATCTTTAATGGGTATACCGGTTAGTGATAAATTCTTAAGTTTCCTTTCATCTGAGAATGTCCTTATTTACCCTTAATTCACGAAAGACAGTTTCACTGCATACGAAATTCTGGGTTAACAGTTCTTTTCTTTCAACACTTGAAAATTCATGTGCCACTTTCTTTTGGTCTTTGTGGTTTCAAATGATTAATCTGAAAATTAGTGTTCCCGTATAGGTAAGATGTCATTTCTGTCTGCTTTCAAGACCTTTTTTTGTCTTTAGTTTCTAAACATTTAATTAAGACATATAGTTTTGCTTTATCTAGTTTGGGTCTTATTCAGCTTCTGGAATGTGCAGATTGGTCTTTCACCAAATTTGGGCTGTTGTCAGTCACCATTTCCCTGAATGACTGTTTCAGCCTTTTGGAGTTCTTTTTGGAACTCCAAAGATACAAATGTTGGATGTTTTGGATGTTATTACTCACAGGTCCTGGCCTATATTCAGGAGTTGTGGGTCCATGGGCCACTTAATTTTTAGACTCTCTGGTGTCTTTGTGATCTGTTCTCAGCCAGAGAAGCCTCTCAGTCCCACAGGCCTTAGATTCCCTGGCTTGGTGCTTTTCATGGTAGAGGCCTCCTGACCATGCCATCTGGCTGTCTTGGTGTCTTGGCTGGGGGAGGGGAGTCTTATGCCTGCTGGGCATCAGTTTTTCTTTTTTAAAGTTTACTTATCTATTTTGAGAAA
Organism: Panthera onca; assembly: GCF_046562875.1. Taxonomy (NCBI): domain Eukaryota; kingdom Metazoa; phylum Chordata; class Mammalia; order Carnivora; family Felidae; genus Panthera; species Panthera onca. The sequence continues at coordinate 106,347,119 of NC_138348.1, read as the reverse complement.
AGGAGAGCTAGCGAGCTGGGAAGGGGCAGAGAGAGAGAGAGAGAGAGAAAGAGAGAGAGAGAGAGAGAGAGAGAGAGAGAGAGAGAGAGAGAGAGAGAGATGTTTCCCAGGCCGAGCTGCCTGTTCTGACTGGGTTCCTCTTTCTGTTGTTGCCTGGCCATTCTGGTATCTCCCAGTGGGGAAGAGGGATTTCAGGCCTAGTAGGAAAGGATAACTCCCGCCACGGCCACTTGTTAGCAGGGCATTCATCTATTCCACTTGCGGGTGGTGTCTGGCTTACCTGAAGGTGTCAGAGGGACTCTGGATTGATCACGGGGGAAATGCACACATCTGGGCTGTCTTCTGTTGCCAGGCTGAGAAAGGTAGGCTTTGGTCGCCTTTTTCTATGGGGTAAGGGGATGTAAGATGCTCAATTACTGTGCTGTTTCTCTAGCCCTAGGTTTCTGAACCAATTCACCTTCCCCTTACCACCATTTAGAGTTCTCCTTTGGTAGTCTTTTGTATTATTTCCAGGGTTGGTAGTTGTATTTAGTGGGGAGAAGTAGGGAGACACAAGTCGACACCATTTTCTCTGGAACAAATTTTCAGCTCAATAATTTTTACATTTGTCATAGTTTTCTGAATTAGTCCCAATACTGGGTTATTATTTTTTTATATTAGATATATCTAGCTGTTTCCTTAACTTTAAATAGAGTTTGGATTGGTCCTCATGCCTGTAACTTTTGTCTGCTTTATTACAGAAGAAGTTTTTCTTTTTTAAAGTTTACTTCTCTATTTCGAGAAAAGGAGAGCTAGCGAGCTGGGAAGGGGCAGAGAAGCGGGGGGAGGGGCAGAGAATGAATCCCAAGCAGGCTTCATGCTGTAAGTACAGAGCCTGATGTGGGCCTCTCTCTCACAAACTATGAGATCATGACCTGAACTGAAACCAAGAATTGGACGCCCAACAGACTGAGCCACCCAGATGCCCCTATTGTGGAAGAAGTTTTATTACCATCCCAATTTTAAGGTGAAAAGGTGAGAAAAAAGAGCCCACAGTCAGACTGATGCTCTAGCTGAATGTACCCACCATACAGGACTACTGTGAGCATTAAATGAAACAATACATAGGATGTATTGATTATCAGTTGCATGCAGGCAACGGTAAGTGCCCAGTGAATATTACTATTAGCTTTCTTCTACACAGCCTAATTTCTTCCTTAGTTGTTTAAAGTTCCTGAGGACTGAAACAATTTTTTTTTCACCTTGTATCTCTAGGGACTAGAAGAGTACCTGGTAATAACAATTAAACTACCCGAATAGCATTAAATCATTTATGACACCCTCCACTCCCCGCAAGCCTCACTCTTCCCCCTTTTCCAATTTTCTCTGAACTCCTTGTGACTTCAGTTTCTTGCTTTAATTAATGAGCTCATCCACAGCTTTCCTCCTCCTCTCTCCATTTACTGTACCTTCAATAAGTTAGCTTCTCTGTATTCACGTATTTTGATGATTCTGCTTCTCAGTCATCTCATTTTTTTTTAAATTTAAATTCAAGTTAGTTAACATATAGTGGAATGTTGGTTTCAGGAGAATTTAGTGATTCATCACTTACATATAACACCCACTCATCCCAACAAGTGCCCTCTTTAATGCCCATCACCCACTTATCCCACCCACCCCACCCAACACCCCTCCAGCAACCCTCAGTGTGTTCTCTGTGTTTAAGAGTCTCTTATGGTTTGCCTCCCTCTCTGTTTTTATCTTCTTTTATTTTTCAGTCATCTCATTCTTGAACAGAGATATATAATGTTTCTTTTCATCCTGAAAATTTTAGGCGGTAGCAATCACAGCCCCTGTGACCTGGCAGAGTATTTCTTTATACCATCCATGTTACTTGCTCAGAAATGGGTCTATTTCATAAGTTCAGGTTTTTGGCCAATATATTCACTCTTCAAAGCAGATCAAGAAGCTGCCAGAAGTTCTGAATTTGATTCCAAGTTACTGTGATTTAGAATCAAGCCTATACGTAAATAATATTTAAATCCCTCCCTTCGTGTCTGCACCTTAATACTGCCATGTGAAATAAAATCAAACTCCAGAAAATGTATTTACTTTGCCCTCACAAATTAAATAGGCTGGAAAAAGACCCTGAATTATCTACATACATATGTATGCTCTAGTAAACACACACTCTATGAAGTTAGGGACAATATGCATCTAATACCTCCCTCTGTACATGTCTCTTTGAGACTTTACAACACAATTTTCCAAATTACACACCTTTTGCCAATTCTACCATACATCTGACATTATGGAGACTGGAAACTCAAGGAGCTCACTGGATTTTAAAAACCCCACAAACAATAAAGATGAAGGATTTATACTCACAGGTGGCTCAGAAAATGAGCAGGACTCATACTTGGGGTAGACAGCACAGAACTCAAGAGAACTCTTCCTTTCAGCAGGAAACTTAGCTTATGAGATATCCTGATAACCAGAATAGATATTAAAAGAAAGTTAACATCTTACCTAACTTTATTATTCCATTTTTTCTTTGTATTGATCTATGCAGTTTACAAAGACTTCCTCTCAAGCCATTAAAACATGACAAGGTAGGAAAATATCAGTAAAACACTTACTACCATAATTATGATTAAGATACATAATATCCTTAAGAGTTTCTTTTCAACAGACAGAATATGCCAGTAGTTCAAGGATACATTAGATCCTTTCAAATTCAATGTCATGCCATGAAAAGTAGAAAAACACAACGTGAGATAATTCCTTGAATCCAGTGTTTTCAGTCGACTGAACTCTTTTTTAAAAGCAAAATTATCTGTATTTCCGTAAAATTTAGAGAGAAATTAACATCATTGTCTCTGTACACAACCCAGATATAATCAGTGCCATTTCCAACTGGAGTTGGTAGGTAGTCTTCAGGGTTCCATTAGGGCAAATCACTTTTTCTGGACTAAGGTAGTTTATATTTTTGAATCTCTTTGAAGTGGTGGCTGAACTTGCACAGAGTGAACCCCAATGAATTCTGAGAAGGGAAACATACAGCAGTCATGAGAGACCGGTAGCATTTAGTAAGTTTACATGACTTTATAAGTTCTGATGTGTTGGGGTACCTGAATCCAGACATCTTGGATTGTCTGGATGTGTCTGGGGTCAACTGGGTACTCGGGGAAGAATGGTTCAAATTTGGGTAAGAAGATCTACAATCGATCAAATTGAATTAATGGTTCTTTTGATATGAGAACATAGACCATATCTGATTCCAGGAGCAAAATTAAAACACAATCTCTAAGAAAATGAAGATGATGTGTCTAAAGCAGGACTTATTTGGTAAATGATAAGATTAGGAAAACATAAAAGAAAAAAAAAACACCCTCTTTTTCTAGAAAGACTGACCATAGTCTATGACTAAAAGTTCAAAGTTCCAATTCAATATTAAGTACATTTTATAAAATTTCCAAGCTTAAGCAGAAGTTGGGTTCCTTAACAATTCTACAAAGGGCAATATTGCTCTGGAGGGACTGTTAACTCTACAGCATGTATATTTTTTATTATTTAATAGACAGCATGGACTTCATACATATCCATTATCAGTGCCTTGAAAACCAAACAACTTTAAAAGTTAGCAGCAGTTTCTGCAAGTACAAAAATACACATTTATTACATTACATATGGTAGTAAAATTTGTCAAGATATATTATACAAACTCAAAGCATTTTAGATAAAGCATCAGTCTAATATATTATAGATTGACAGAGTATAATAAAATGACATGTAGTCTGTCTTCAAATCATACAATATAATACTTTACAGCAATATTAACAAACTATTCACATGAAATATTACAGGAGTATCTAAGGGAACACAGCGAATAGGAATAGTTATTGAAAACCTCAGCATCTATTTTCTTCTATGCTTCAAATTGGGTAGATAATTTTCTACCCACCCATATGAAAGAAAAAAGGACAGAACTATTATTTTGTAAGTGGAGAAACAATTTCTTCCAGAGAGACACTCCAAGCTGTAAGAATGTCATTCACATCTTGCAGTTCCAACAGTAGTAAGCCCTAAGGGTAAGGGAAATGAATCCCTATTGCCTTTAGATATTATACCACAAAAGATGCATATGGACACTCAGGAGTCTAAATACAGGAGTGGCTGTTTATAAGGTACAATCTACTTCACATCTGTGACTGAGATGGCCAGTGTCATGAAGGAGCTCTTTGGAAACAGAGTTCTGAAAGTTAATTACAATGCTTAGGGCCAACAGGGGCCATGTCCCACAGAGGTAGGCAGCACTTACAGCTAATACTGAAAGGACTTCTACTTTACAGAAAACATTATTATTTTTTTTTCTATAACTGAAAAAGGAAACCTTTAGGACAACAGGGAAAGAACATTTGACATGAAAGTTTCCTAGTGGCTAAGAAAAATAATTGGGGATAAGCTAGTTTGTGGGAGAAAGGTCCATCTGATGGTGAATTAGAGACTAAATGGGTTCTAAGCAACTTCTCGTAAGTAGCTAAAATGAAGGGAGATGCACATCCATTCCTGATTCTATCCTTTCATACTGGCTGGGAGGCCTAAGAAACCGTGGAGATAATCCAGGAGATGTACAGGTACGACCTTTAAGGTCAGAGAGGGGAGAAGCATTGATGGATGTGAGATAAACTAATGGGATGTAAACCATGAATCCTCTGGGACAAAAGTATATAAAACTTGTGGAGGTAAGAAAATCCAAAGCCAATGACTGTCTGAGAGGAAGGCCTGACTGCTACTTTGGTGGGGATTCCATTCTGTGACTCTTTGTAAACTGCCAACTTTAAAACCTCTCTCTCAACTGCCAGTGGCCGTCAGAAAGGGGATGATTTACCAGTAATTGTTTCTGGCTGCTAATCAAAGAGGCAGGGCTGTGGAAAAACACCACCCAGCACAGCAAAGAGGAGCCTTCATCGAGTGCATGCTGGCAGCAGCTTCGTGTGGCCCTCTTTGCCTCACTAGGATAGCGGATGAGGTCAGGAGGTCGCCTCCTAATAGGAAAAGTTGCATTTCTGGAGAATGTTCCTAGCACTGGCATCTTTAAAAAGGACCCTGAAACAAGCAACCATTTCCTTCTTCCTCCTCACAGCCCTGTGTCCTGGAGCCTTGGAAGAACAGTGGAACACCAACAGAAAAACCAACCAACACAACCAACAAATAAACTATCATACTCATGGCTCTTGGATATTCTAGTTTATTCCATTCTAGCTGCATCAATGGGCTGACTCCTGGAGTCTTCCTGTGATGGCACGTGACTAGAGAATGTCACAGAAGTGGCTAGTGGCTTGCATTCAGGGAAACGTTTCACATGATTTCCTTCATTACTGGACATACTTTCTTTTTTTTTAATACTTTGATTAGTGGCCTTTTCTTGCTTAGTTATTAAACATATTCCACGGAACACGGACGTTTCTCTGCACCCTCCCCGTTTCCACAGTCCTTATTCTTCACTTATGATATCCTGGCCTCAGGATATGAATCTCACTCAACATGTAGGCCATATTCTCCCTACAGAAGATGTTTTCTCTGGCCCCCTGCTAGTTATCTCTAAAAACACATGATAGGACCAATCCCATGCTCTAATAAGGAAAAGCCTCCCAAACAGGAGCTGAAATTTGTTAGTCTAAACTTTTTGCCAAATAGTCTCAGTAAAGAGAATTCTTTTGTTGTCCTAAGTGTTAGCAATGATTATCCTTATGCTACCCATCCCACGTATTTTATACAAAGGGGTCATAGTACTCTTGTCTTTATGTCATTATTAGCCCAGTTTCTGCTCTTGTACATATCACGTTCTAACTATGGTTAAACGTCTTTGGTTAAATGCTGGTCCCCAATATCACAAACCACTGTAGGCCCCGAGTCTGGGCTGGGTGCATCATCCACAGTCAAAGAGCTGGGTGAGGATCTCTTACAAGGCAGAGTACCAGGAGAGCGCTGCTCACTGCTCTCTCCTTCCTTGTGTGACTTCACACAAAGCTTGAGTCCATCCTCCACCAGGCTGAATGGAGAGCTACAGTGCTTCTCTGAGTCCTGGCTGGGGTACGAGCTATACCACTGGGCTGTCTGCACAGCTCCAAGTCCTTCCGCTGCCCTTTGGGGCATGTCTTCCTGTGTCTCTTGCAGTGGGCTGGCTTCTGAAATACCAGAAGCATAGGGAGGTGGCTCCATGGGTCCTTTTAGAGAACTTACTTTCTTTTCCTCTGGTCTGGACGCCCTTGCCTTCTTTTTGAGGGACCAGTTTTTCAAACTGGCCACACCATTTCTCAACCATGTGCTTGGGTGAAGAGTTACAGAATGTATTTGTGAGTGCCACTCTACAACATCCTTTTTCGTATACGCCAGGCGGCTGCTGGCCTGCCCTGATGAGGGACCAGGAGTTGCAGAAATGAGGCTGGAATTGCTAAAATCAGAAGCAAGCTCTTCCTGTTTTCTTGGAGCTTGAAAAGTGCAATCTATTGGAGAGGAAGTTTCAGTGGGGGTAAACACAGAGTGTTCCGAAATCTGAGAAAAAGCGCTGTCTTGGGAGCTCACTGACGAGCCAGAGGGGGAAGTGCCTGGGGAGGACAAGCTGGAGTAGCTGGTCCGCGGGCAAACATTTAGTCTTGGGGGCAAGCCCTTCTCGGTGTTCCTGTTTGTGCTACTGCTCTTGCCCACCTCAATCCCCATCACCAAACTCTGGTTAATGAGCTTTTGCCCCTCCATTTGCAAAGACTTGTGCCGCTCCAGATAAGCTTCCTCTCCGTGCAGGAGACCGGCTCCGCAGCTGGTTTTATGCTGTTTCTTTGAATAAATTCCCCTGAGATAGGTCAGTTTGCAGTGCTGGTCATCCATGCTGGGCTCCGAGCAGCGCCGGTGCCTCCGCGAGCTCTTGAGGGCATCCGCTGTGTGTGTCGGGGAGTATCCAGATGTGTCTGTGCCGAAGGGCTGGCTCCCGGGATGGTCCTGAGATGACACGTGACTGTAAGATGCCACAGAAATGGCCACTGGCTTGGATTTAGAAAAGAGTTTCACATGATTTCCTTCATTACCAGACAAGCTTTTCTTCTTAACATTTTTATTAGTGGCGTTTTTCTTGGTATCAGTGCCTGTGACTAAACTCTGTTTAAAACATGTCTTACCCTCTTCCTGGAGGGGTTGATTTTGCTTCAGATAATCCTCATCTTTTCGAGAGAGAATTGCATCACAGCTGGACTTGCGTAGCTTTTTCTGATAAAATTCCCTGAGATACGAAAGCTTAGAATCTAGATAATCGATGCTGGGCTCTGAGGAGCGTCGGTGTCGCCTCAGGCTTTTTGGAACCCCTGCGGCAGCTGTGGACAGGTAGCCAGGAGTGCTCAGGCCCGACGGGGCCCCGGCCTGATCCCGCAGTGGGACCTTTGCATACACTCCCGTGAGGTCCACCGGCTTGGGTTCAAGAGGCCGTTCCATTTGAATGTCTTCATCTTTAGAACGGTCTAAGTCAAAGTCGCTCAGGGTTAAGAGGCCTTCCACCTCAGGCTGGTCGAGGTCATAGTCACTGAGAGTTAACACAGAGTCCATGCTTCTGCTACCCTGACCAAGTTTCTTCACCAAGTCACTACAAGGAGCATCGACATCCTCATTTAGCTCATTTTCCAAGCTGTCATAGGAGGAGTCGTTCAGTTGGAAGCAAGAGATATCTGTCAAAAAAATCAAACTATAATTAACATTTTTACTTACCGAAATTGCATGCTGTGTTAAAAAAAGAAAAAAAAATCTATGTTAATTTAATTCTCCTTTCATATAGATTGTTCAAATTCGTACTCTCAAGAAAGAAAGGAACTTTCACTGTCTTCCCAGAATTAAAAAAAAATATTGCATTATACTAAATTTAACTCAGTTCCTGAAGAAATAGGCTTTCTTAATTAAGATTTCCTCAAAGCAATGAGGACATGTTGTAATACCAAGAAATGGTAAAAAAGACAAAGGAATTCATGCCGGGTGTATCCAGGTTCAGGAGCTGCTTGCTGGTGAGTGCACACGATTTAGTCTCAGAGAAACCTTACTAAGCAAAACTCTTTACCATTCACTACTTTACCTAACCTTCACAACAACCATAGAGGTTAGATATTATGGTTATCTATATTTATAGTTGAAAATATTCATGTTCAGTGGCCTAGAATAACTGGTCAAAGATAACCTAACTAGTAATTCTGGAAGGTTGAATGGTTTCAAAATCGCCCCAGGCCCCACAGTGCTGGTTGTTTCTAAACTGCTGCTTGGCTGGAGTGTCTCTGGGCCGCTCGGAGGAAGGAGGGGGAAGAAGAGCAGGCCTGCCTCTCCCTGCTGGGCTTCTCATGCCAGTTTCAGCCACAGCAGTGGTACTGCAGACATTAGGGACCTTTGTAAAGATTTTTTAAAAGGGCAGAAACATACCAGATGATGCTTCTGAAAGTTTTGGACCTCATCTTACACATTGCTTAACCCCACCAGTGTTAACACTCAGGTGGTCCAGGGAGGAGCAGGGGCCTCCTTCCCTGAGCTGTGGCCCCAAGACAGCCACGGCCCCGGCAAACACTGTTCCAAGCACTGACAGTACCTGACGCATTCTCTTGAGCATCACACCTCACTGAAACCTCTCCTAAGAGGGAAGTGATTTCTTCTCCGAATATCCTACAGCAATTTTCAATCAGAAATTGGATAAGCAGAGAAACCTGCATGAAAAAGGACAAAAACAAAGTGCTGCTTTTCATATATAGCACATCTACTAGTCACATGTCACACATAAATCCTGATTTGGCCAAAAATGAAAAAGAATCCTGAGAAAAATTCATGTCTCCTTTAAAAGTATACAGAACAGTTCCCCCTAAAAGGCAATGATACTTACAAGACTAGTTTTGACATAGAAATTATTTTTAATTGGTGGACTGAAGTCTCCTGTTGCCTTAGCTCAGTGCTAACATATTTATACTAATGCTTGGTCTTTAAAATTAGGGTAACTTAAAACATTCTTCATAGGGCATTTGGGGTGAAGAAATAAACTTCATTAAAATTCACAAAGTATCATTATTAGATAAAGACTTATGAAATGTATTTCCTATGTAAAAGGCAGTTGTCAGAAGTGTAGGAATTATGCATCCTCTGTGGGTTTCTTGTAAAGTAGAGAGACAGCTAGAGAACCCTTGCATTCTGCCTCACTAGTCTCTACCTAGGCATTTCCCTCCCTTAGGCTCCCTGGAGGAGCTTGGGGAAGAGGTAAGATTTTACTGGAGAGCTTTGCACCTCCACTGGGATGTACTGGAACCTTTCCTTAGCTTCCTTGCTCCAAGAGACAAGGAAAAGGAGCAGGCAGAATGTTGGGAGCAACGGGCATCAATATCCCTAAGCCCCATGTTAACTACCAGGCACTAGAGGAGTATGATTTCAGGTAACTGCACTAGGTGGTATCACTACCTCCATTTTTTAGATGAGGAAACTGGATCAATGTAATTAATTTCACCCAAGATTGTACACCTGGCAAGTGGTGGGGCTGAGGAATGAACCTTGGCTTATCTAAGTCCAAAGTCCTTTTTTCTATATTAAAATATATCAATTGCTTTCTTATGACTGTAAGGGTGAAGTCGGTCATGGCGTTTTTGCCTCCTTAAAGGGAAAAGAGAAGTAACCCAACTGCTATCACTTTTTTGCTTAAGAGATCACCTTTCTATAATCTACCAGGATAGGTAGGTAGGTATAAAACATAGGTATAAAACACTCAATGCACTCAAATTTCTAAGGAGGTGTATTTAAGTTATTTAAGAAAATGTGTTTCAGAATTAATACCCTGAATTTTAGGTTCGAGATGGGGACTCAATCCCCCAGGGCATAAATATGAGAAACCTCATTACCTTTTTTGTAAATTCATTTTCTAGTTCTGGGCTGCAGGAAGTAGGAGGCCACAGAATGCTTGGAGCTATACACACCGCTAAATTGAATGCAGTCATCTGATTGGACGAGGAACACTGCTCAATGTTGTGTAATATCCCAAAAAGATACCTTAGGAGAACAACATTGGCTCTCGGGAGCTGGTCTAATAGCCTAAAGACAGAAAAATGCACTCTTTAATAAAGACATTCCATAAGAAGCTTGCGTCGATAGGCAACCCTGGGTTTTCACAGGGTACCACGCAAAGCAAGAACCCGGTTCAGATACGTGGGGTTTCAGTTAACATCGCACATGCAAAGTAAGGGCTACCTGTACACAGAGAATGCGAATATGCCCTGGGGATTCATTTATTTATTCCATACACTGTCTTCACAACCCAGCGAAGATGTAAAAGAATGCAGAAAAACAGCTTGTAAAAAAAAATGCTGCCTGAAATATGTACCTGAAATTAGTACAATGTGTTTTAACTCAGGCAGATGCTGTAATGTTTCATGATATTCTCAACCAACCCCCCACCTCCCAAGAGCTTTTTGATGAAATTAAACACTTAAATTTTAGTGGTTCTTTATTTCCAAGTAGCAACACAGGAATGCAGTCCCTTGGTGAGAGCCTAAACCTTCACTACTAAGACTTTGAGATCCATCTGAGAGCTGACGCTCTGCTCCACCAGCTTCCAAGGCCAGATTTCGTCCCAAATATCTTTATCTCATTGGCATCACTTTCACATATATAAGTCAAGCTTATACTAGTACATTTCCTACTGTTTATATTTTGTAATTGATCAGGGATCTTAAGATTATCACTCACTGAAAATTATTTTTACTACTATCCGGTAAAGAGATGTATATGTTGATACTCATGGTTGTTTTTTTTCCCGACAGAAGTCTGAAACCTGGGAGAGAAAGTAAGGCGATCTGACTCCTGCTGCATAAAGAGCCCAGAGGCATTTCTTCAAGTGTGATGGACTGACACTGAGTATGGTTTTGTACAAATTATCAAAGATATTGAAATAAACCAGAAGATTGCTGAGTGTATTCAATGGAGAGTAAGGTATTGTCTAGCATAAGCTTCTGGGTTATCTGATTCCCCAGAGGCCCTATGCCTTTGAGCTATTTTATAATTCTGTAAATTCTAGATTACTGACAGCAATATACCTAACATTTGTCTACGGACTTGACAATTCTGTCTGGTGGCGAGACAAATGATTTATTTGCTTTCTCTTCACACTACAGTAGAAAAAGCCAGTTTTGCATTCACATGTAAATTCATTTCAGCATTTCTGATTCAACTACATAGGTGTGGTAGTCTGAAATCTCCTTTGAACTGATGGTAACATCTTACTGGTTCTCTCATTAATTAAAGAGTTAAATAAAAATTTTCACATGTGTTCATTTTATATTTGTAGGAGTCTTTCTTGAAAAGAATTTTATTTTGTGTTTATTTTTTCAGAGAGAGAGAGAGAGAGAGAGAGAGAGAGAGACACAGAGTGCAAGTGGGGGGGCGGGGCAGAGACAGAGGGAGACACAGCATCTGAAGCAGGCTCCAGGCTGTGAGCTGTCAGCACAGAGCTCGATATGGGGCTCGAACTCATGGAACGGACCATGAGATCATGACCTGAGCTGAAGTCAGATGCCCAACCAACAGAACCACCCAAGCGCCCGTATATTTGTAGGAGCCTTAATTTTACCGTTTTTTTTTTTTTTTTAATCATCCTTTAACAGTTTGTAGAATATAAAATTTTAGACAATGGGCAACGAAGTAGAGAAGATGATCTTCAAGATCTCTGAATGGCTTTCACCAAACCATAATGGAAGCATAGAGATAGCATGTGTGATGTGGCTTTGATTTCTAGCATATCAGAAATTGTACTATGTTCTACTGATAGATGTCTATCAATAGCAGTAGATAGGTAATAATTCATATTTGAAAGCCGCTCAAGGAAAAAAAAAACTGTACTAAACAAGCAAATGCAAATAAATGATTTTGGGATTCCTGGGTTTTCACAGAACTGGAGTACTGCATTTTGGACACTTCTTTCCTATTCCCTTATAAGGGCAGGAAGCGATCGGAATACCAGCTGTGAGTTCTGCCAGCAACCTCTCTTCGCAGGAGAAAAGACAATGCATTCTTTGTGATAAGACTAAGGCTGTGCAACTCCCTTTTTCTGTGACACTTTCAACAATTAACTGTCTCCCTCCAGTGCTCCCATAATACCTCTTTCACATTTCTCTTATAGCACCCATTATGCTACACTGTGATTCTTGGTTTACCTACCCACTCTACTAGACAGTGAGTTCCTTGAGGGGAGGGAATTTTCTCTGTGTGAATTCAGTTGCTGAATGAGATATACGAGGAGTTGTCTGGTTAGTTAAATATTTACCAAAATTAAGATCACAGATCGTAGATTGAGTCTACAGTATTATTGGTTTAATGGGTTTCAGCTCTATCAGATTCAGATACACAGGAGGTGTACAATGGTCAAGCATTCCATGTGACTAAGATTAGGGGAGAACAATAATAACAATGATAGCAGTTAGCATAAATCTGTTTTCAAACTGGCCCTCATGGATCTGACTTTGCTAGTCATCATTACTTGAATAGACAAGCTTATAAAATAGAAGTTATTTTTTAAGTATTTTTGAGACATGACCAAATTAGAAGAATTACCTTTGAATTGTATTTATTTTCTCTTCATCATTTCCTTGATCCATTACACAGACCCAATGATCATAGAGATCTGATGAAAAAATACTTCCTGGAATATTTCGCAGAAAATCCTTACACAGGAGGAAAAATAAATATTTTAAATCATTATTCTCATGCTAAATATGTACTGGGGAAATCAGAAAGCAAGCGTTTTGTTGAAAAGTTAAGTCCTCCCTTCTTTGGAATATACAGAGCTCTGTGCCCACTCTACTGTCGTGCACACGTAAGAAACACACGCTTTGATTTTTTCTAACAAAAAGCAGAGGCAAATTGGAGTCTGGACCGTAGTGGGAAAGATAAGGACAACCCGTTTGGGCTGAAATCGCCTTTGCATACATGTTAGCATGTGACAGGGGTCTGGCAAACCATCCCAAGTCCTTTTTTCCCTTCTCAAATCTCCAATTCCAAGAAATGCACTGACACATTTGTGAGGTTCAAAACGCCATAGTCCGTCATCCTATCGCTCTACACACATGTGCTCCTGTGTGCCAGGTGCTGTTCGAGGTGCTAGGGATAGAGAGGTGAAGAAAACAAAGCCCAGCTACATCCAGAGGTACTTAAGAGTTTCCCCTGGCACTCCCTTCCCACATTTGGGGAGGAGGGGAGACAGCATGCCGGCCCAGGCCTGGCCGGGCTCTGGGAGCATGGGGCCGCACCCACATGCCTAGGGACACTAAGCATGTCCCTAGTACATCATCCTTTCTGGCCTTTGAGACTCCCATCTGCTGAGACTGCTGGCAGGGCTGGGTGTGGTGAAACCAGACTATAATGCGAGTAGGATATGACCAAAGGTATTTGTTGTTTGACTTTTGTTTATAAAAAGCTTAAAAATAAATTAAATTTGGTCCTGGTCCTATATTCATTTCTGTTCCCGGCCAACTCTCTCTGTTGCTTTTGGCATGGTATTAACAGGGCCAAGCTTGCAAAGTCTGATCTCTACCTCAATAAACCTCAGGCAGAGAAAACTCAATTTCATGTCTCAGCACTGCACCCATGGTTGACGAGCCTCCTGCAAGCACCCGCTAACAACACAGAGAAGGTCAAAGTCAGCAACACAGCAATTTTAACTCTGCCTGCAAAACCAAGTCAGAAGCTTCACCCAAGTGCCTACAGAAGGCACACATGTTACTCACGTGCCACGTTTGTTATCACTGATAGGGAGGCTGTGGTATCTAATTGTTACACTTAGGGGATTAGGTGTGCATCTTCCCCAGGATGAGCTCCTCCAGGGCACGGATACACCCTCAACTTCTCCTTGGTGCACCGCAATGCCACACAGTCCCAGACAAAGTAGAGGTCATTACTGAACTGTTGCTAGTTTTCACATGGTCAAATATTGAAAAGGAATAAAGGAAGGCCAACTAACTGTACTTGAGATTCTAAGATAATTTAAAACACCCCTTTGTAGTGATGTTACCTATTATACATTTTTAAAAAAGTGGCTAACAAGTAGGAAGAGATTGCTTCAAAGTCTTTCTCTGTTCTATTACATCTTCCGTAGAAGTGCAGCTGCATACGTGTAATTCAGATGTGTCATCACAGGACAGTTATCTCCTTTGGGGTAAAGCTACTGAATTTTCATAATTCCAAACTAATTTTAGTTGCTGCACCTACTTTAAAAGTCAGATTTAGAAGAGGCAAATTTTGTTATTTCAAAGTGGGGCAGTGACAATAGCTCTCTTTTTAAATCTCAGTGGAAAACATACTTATGATCTGTCTTGAAGAAAAACATCATTAAATCTTAAACCTACACTTGAAAGATAATAACTCGTAACATCTCAATGAACTCTGCACAGCTGGCATAACAAGTTACGAAATACGACCACCATCACAGCCGGGAAAGGATGTGAGAGCTGGTTCTGAATTACAATCACCAGCTCACAGCCCTCCAATGAGTCTCCTTCCCTCCAAGAGCAGAGCCCAGGTCATCAGCAGAACTCCCAAATTAATTTGAGATGAGATTTCTCTAGGATTAAAAGGGAACTCTTCCTCAAAGGTTCGAAGGATCAAAGTTACAGTGTCTCAAGCAATTTTCTTCCAATTACAGTTTAAAGAGTTAAGCTTGTATTTAAGCAAAGCCAGCCTAAGTAAAAAATAAAGGAAAACTTAAGTACCACTTCCAAATAGTCTTAAACACAAGAAACAAAACAAACCAAAAGTTGAAAAACTTTTGGCAAAAAGTATCTCCTTTCCTGCAACCACTTGGAAGAAATGAGAGTAAAACACAGTTATGTGATTATAAAACTTCAATTACTTGGAACCCATTTAACCAGATGCTTCAATCATTTGTCTTTTGCTTATTTTTGTACAAGTGTTATTTCTGCAATTGGAGACACAATTTGACTCCTCTAGAATCATATTTCTTGATAAAAGCCTCAAAAATTTAGCACAAAATTTTAAGTGTGGTGCTGTGAAGGAAGAACAGCATGGTAAGGAAAATTTTCTAAAACGTAGGCTTTAACCTCTTAAGAGATGGAAGAAAGCCAATTACATGGTTAAGAAAAAGAAAACTCCTTGTGCCTATCTACCCCGCACACATGCCTGGCTAAGCGCACCACACATACGTGTGTTGTATTTCAGGACTGAAGAGGCGTGACAAACTGTGCAAAGCACATGAGATGACCCTAGCTCCAGCTCTCCAGGTTTTGTGAGTGATGCTTTTTTGCAAAAGCCTACAGCAGGGGCTGAGAGCAGACACGGCTCATGTGCCGGGAAACACGTGACTGTTCCTAAAGTCATGAAGTAAGCAGCTGACCAGGAGGAGGGACATGGAAGGGTCTTCCTCCCTGCTTGGTCTCTGGCCGGGGCCCCGCTGAGTTGCAGCCGGGCTGGGAGACGGGAGCCTGAGGCGGGGCTGCAGAGGCTGCCGCTGCTGCAGCTGAAGCCTCTGCTCCAAGCTGGTTCTGACTCTAGGTGTTCAAAAAATGTGAGGCGTTTTCAAGAATGTGGGGAGGAAAACATTCTAGAAGAGCTCTAACTCAGCTATGGATGTGAGTTAAGTAACCATGGGGTGAAGGCTAAGAACCATAACAAATGCCAAATGGGGTAAGGGTTTTATAAAAAACCCAGATGTCGGAGTCTTTCCTACTCCACTTTCACTTTTTTTTTTTTTTTTTTTTTTTTTAATTTATTTTTGGGACAGAGAGAGACATAGCATGAACGGGGGAGGGGCAGAGAGAGAGGGAGACACAGAATCGGAAACAGGCTCCAGGCTCCGAGCCATCAGCCCAGAGCCTGACGCGGGGCTCGAACTCACGGACCGCGAGATCGTGACCTGGCTGAAGTCGGACGCTTAACCGACTGCGCCACCCAGGCGCCCCTCCACTTTCACTTTAAAAAGGCACTAGGGGACAGGGGAAGCCTTGGTGATTGTAAAAGTGAATGGGATTTTCAGCGGTCTCAGAGAAATTTTTTGTTTTAGTTGTTCGACAGATGTTTATTATGATAAACTCTGCTTCAAAGTTTAATACAGGTTTCTTTTTGAAAATTTGCCTTTATTAGGAAGGTAATGAGACTGTGAAGAAATCATCATAATCAGGATGTTTATTTTGGTAAATATGCCACACGTATTTTGGTGATTTTTAATTTTATTATTTTTGGTATGGGGCAGCACAGTGATGGGGGGAGCGGGGTGGGGTGAGAAGACATGCAAGTACCTCTGACACACCAAATCGCTGGCAGTGGCTTTTGAGGGCCAGTGTTGGCTTTGTGAAGTGTTTTTAACACTTCTTAGATTCTAAATCTATTACGGTTCTTTGCAGCTGGGAAAAATGTTGTCATGGGAGGAACCAGTCATGTTTCTCCAGAGCTATGGCAGGGGTAGATGAAGGGAGAACCTTTCGTACCTTTAAGACAGATGCTATCACAAAAATAGATTCACAGTCTAGGTGTACTTCAACTCCAGAATTCAGTTTCTCTTTTAACTCTCTGCAGGATTTCACATTGGCCGACTGTCGGAAGATACCTTTTGTGAGGGGTCCTTTTTGATTAAGAAAGAAAAGCATATCCTATAAGGAAGCAAAGGAAAAAACCAAAATGGCACTTCACACATACAAGCATGGGAACACATACCTGCCCTCTCTGGCTGCCAGCAGTGAGAATGTCCCAGGGGAAGAGTGGTGAAGGAGGAGCTGTAGAAGGACTCAATTGTTTGTTTTTTGGTATCTCTAAATCTTTTCCCTCTGTTTTTTCCTTGCTATATTCAGCATCTGAAATATTTTACTTCACTGACATTGTCTTTTCTTCAATGAACCAACAACAACCAGCCGCTTGAAAATCAAATTTCTCTGACTGCTTCAAGGTCCCTTGTAAACTTGTCTCTCTCTCCTTACCTCACTACCCTTTGCCCTTTATTCTCTAATTCGGACTCTTTCCCTGAATATGGAAATATCCTTGCCAGACTCATTCTCCACTCACTTGTCTTTCTTCCTTATTCTACTTCCTGTATTTACGTCATTCTTTTAAAATTCAGCTAAAAAGAAAAAAAAAAATCACCTTTTCCAGGAAGCTTTCCCCGCTCCACTGCATCATGATCAATGCTTCATTTTGCTTGCTTTCTAGCAAAGAAATTTCCTCTGCTTGAAGTGTAGGAAGGAGGGTGGGTGTTGGGGACAGGCAATCCATGGGACCAGAAACCTGTGTGACCTCTGGTAAACTTGAAGCTTTTATTTTGTTTAATTTGTAAAGCGGTGGCCAGGGTAGTGATACTAACTGCTAACTCTGCTGTGAGGCGTAAGCCCAAAAAGCGGCTAGAGATATGTATGGCATGTTACGAGTGCATAATACAGGGTAAGTGCTATGCATCTTGATAGTGGACACTCAACACAGCGTCCCTGCAGTGATCATTTCACAGAGCAAGGAGACAGGACAGACTCAGTGGTTTCATCTGACCCATTCTATTTCTGGAAGGCAACTAAATGCCAGAGGATGTATATGTGTAAACACCTGAAGCACAAATATGACACACGCCAGATTTTTAACAAGTACAAAAATGGGTAGTTTCTGTTTCTAGGGTGACTAAAGCAAACTTCCAGAATAACGCAGGGTTCAAGAAAGACCGTGAGAGAAATGTGAGGGTTAACGGGACTCTAGCGTGGACTCTGCCTACAGAGCGAACTGTGTTTAGGTGAGCAGACTTGTGTGGCTTTTTCCTGGAACCAGCAGCCGACACGCTCTCTCCCTATTATGTGTTCCTTATGATTCTGCAACAGCTTAATCAGACTTTATTCTATGAAGTAATAATATTCTCAGCCAAAGCCATGGGTGTCTATAATTTTTCTATTTAAGAACAGAGTTCCCTCCCAGAGCTCTCCTTTCCCATTAGTGTCACAGGCCAAAACTCACCAAGACAGGTTTGGGCAGATTGTCGTTCTCACAGATATTTGGCAGAGAAACTCCAAAGAGCTGCCCCGGCAGAGGGGATGTTGGTGACACGGGCAAGTTATCCAGATGAATGCTAGACCCCCGCCAAAAGGCCCAGTTTATGAGAGACCTTCTCCTTTTAAATGTCTTCTGTCCTGAATCTAAGGAAGAAGTGAGATTATGAGAAAAACTCTTTTATTCACTTAACCTTACTTTTATAGTTTCCAACTCACAGTATGTTCATTACTATGGTTCAAAGAGGAAAAAGAATGCTTACGGGTGTCCTTTGTTACTGATAATTCAATCAAAGAAATTTCACTGTAACATTTTATAAATTAAGGAAAAATCAAACATTTAGGTTATTCTCCATCCCAACTTTGGAACATCACTGGTCTGTTTACTTGAGCTTTGGCACTAGACCTTCAAAGACAAAGAAAAGCCTCCCTTATTGAAATATAACAACTTAAAGAAAAAATTGTTTCATATGTACACATATTATCCCATTTTAAAATGAGACCATGCACACAAAGAAGCTGAAGATTAAATCAAACCACAATTAAATGGTGAGAAACAGAAGGGAAGAGGAAGGAAAAGGAGAAGGGAGAAAATGAGAAGGGGAAGAAGGAAGAAGAGGAGGAGGATGGAGAAGAAGGAAAAAAACAAGAGTTGTCTTTATTCAGATGTTCTTTACACATAAATGATGCTTTATTACTTGATGCCCCTCTCTACAGCTAAAAACAAAGACAGGAAGCTAATGCTCTACATTCCCCCCACTTCTTTCCAACTGCAAAGACTTTTTCTAAGGTATCTTTTTAGTTCCTGACTTTAAAAAGCATATTTAAGGCAGCACAGATGGGTGCAAACTTGCGTGAGACTTGCCCTTGCCAAGGTGAAGTTGATGATCTAATGGGGGAACAAGTCTGGTGGTGGTGGTGGGGGTGAGCAAGTATATTAATAAATAAAATCTCCTAAGGGACGGACAAAGCACCAAAGGCATTCAGAAGAATGGTAAAGCACATCTACCCATTAAGAGGGAGGGAGTGATCCTGGAGGCATTTGCATTTGATTTGGATTTTGAACAAACAAAATTTCAACAAGAGCACCTGGCATCACGGCTCGCACCCTGTAAGTACTCAATAAATCATTCTCTAGCAGTAACTGAATTGAGAGATTTAGCCGGAAAGGGACAGCGTGAACAAAACAGGCAGAAGAAAGGTCGACAGTGAATCATGACTGTGAGGTCATAGCGCTAAAACATTTTTGATGTCATCTGTATCTAATTTTAACCTGAAAGTTGATGGATTTGCACACGATCTGATACATAAAAAGACAGCTCTCTAAGGTACCTTTGGACCCCTCCACTGCGGTTCCCCAACCCCAGCACATTACACATTGGTAACAATGATAAACTCTAGATGAAATTTTAAAATACGATAGCCTACCTAAAGGCAGGAAACAGTGACCAGAAGACAGTGGGTAAGTAAAAGTGTGACGCTTACAAGAGGGGATGGCACAAGACAGCTTTCCCATGTGCACAGCTTTTAGCCTGAGGACAGGCTCCAGGGCGGTAGGGTCACTGAAATCTGCGGAAACCTGCACTCTCGCTGGCTGGAAGAGCTACAGAATGGAGATGGGGGGAACCACAGCAGCTGGAGAGTGTGTGTGTTTGGGGAATCCCAGAAAGGAGAAAAATGAAGAGTGGGAGCCCCAAATATCGTGTCTAGGTTCTGCCCTAATCTCTGGCTGGCCCACCAGACACACACGTGTGAGGCAGATTCAAAACGGCTTGTGATTAAGACTCAGAGAACAGAGGTCTGAGGCGGGAGAACCCTCAGGTGGTGCCCACACGACATCGGACGCTATTCTCTCCAGGAAGAGTGCGCGGCGATTAGTCACCTGACTGTGCCGCGGGGCACCACAGCCGAGCAAGCTACCACAGAGGATGGTCAGCTGCTCAACATTGCCTAAGAATGGGACATTTAAAGGGGACTGTCTTTTCAGGGTGGAAAAGGTCGTAAGTGTCAAATACTAATTTCACATATGTGTTTTCTAGAAGAGTTTTATATTGTTCGGCTATTATATCCTCTGAAAAACCAACTTAAAACCAAATACCACAAAAGCCAACTGTGGGAAGACAATCATACAAGTGACATCTTACCAAATGGCCTCAGACCATCGTCCACCGTTGGCTTCCTTAGAATACAGTAAGTGCCTCATCAGTGTACAGATATCCAGGTGCGAAGGTCTGTGGCTCTGGAATCAGGAGCCCAGGGAGACTCCCGGTTCAGATATTTATTTGGGCAAGTTACTTAACCTTATGACCTACAACTCAAAGCCTTGTCAAGAGGATTAAATGGATGTTAAAGTACTGCTTTGCAAGGGTATGGGCCACAGCAGTTTTGATTAAAACTGCAAAGTCCTCCACCTCCTCCCCACAAAGAGGACCCCCTCCTCTTTCCATTATCCATTTAGTGAAACACCCTTTGGGAATGTGCAGACAGAAAGGAATACCAGACTCTGCTTAACTAGAGCACTTCCTGCCTTGACATTCCCAACCTTCACCATTTTAAAGAAACAGAAAAGGAAACCAAACCCATCCTTAAACCCAGGAAGGGGCGGGGGGGGGGGGGGTCCTGTGTTTACCAATGTCAATCTGCAAATGTTTGTTTAATATATATGTTCATATATGTTGAGTAGTTGTACTCAGTGTACTTTCCTTGCATTTAACCTGTTTTTGTTACTTCTAAAACTCTCAGATTTATTTAACTTTTTAGCTTTCCAACTTTTAGGAAAAATTCTTCACCATGAAGTTATATACCCAGCTATCCTATGAGTGTTGACAGAGGATAAAGCAGAAATGGAGTCCTGTACTTCATTATAAATACTTTCAGCTGCGGCCATGCCTTTTGTTATGTACAACATTCGATTTCAGAGTTCATGTTCGCTCTGGGACCGAGAGAAAAACATTTTCATTAAAGTTTATTTTCTTGCAGAGATTTCAATGCATAGCTCTTACTTTCTAAGCGTCAAAGGCTGATGAAAAAACATGCGATTGCTATAAAAAATATAAGGGAGATGTAATTGTAGAGCAAACTAAATTTGAATAGATTGAGCTTTACTGAACAATCCCAGCAATGTCCAAGCTATTGTTTCTTCATGCTTAAATTAGGGATCTGAATGTTAAAAATTACAATTCTTAAAAGTCTGTGCTTATAAATTGTTATAGAAAAATAATTTATTAAAAAAAAATTTTTTTTTAACGTTTATTTATTTTTGAGACAGAGAGAGACAGAGCATGAACAGGGGAGGGGCAGAGAGAGAGGGAGACACAGAATCCGAAACAGGCTCCAGGCTCTGAGCTGTCAGCACAGAGTCCGACGCGGGGCTCGAACTCACAGACCGCGAGATCGTGACCTGAGCCGAAGTCGGCCGCTTAACTGACTGAGCCACCCAGGCGCCCCTAGAAAAATAATTTAAAAGAGCCCTTAGTTAGAAATCTAGCAAGATGGAAACATAGGAAGGTCCTAAACTCACCTCCTCCCACAGGGACACTAGTCTACAGCTAGACATGGAACAACTTCCTCTAAAGAAACCTAAAAATGGCTGGAGCAACGCCTTCATACTGGGAAAAAGAGGGAAACCACATCAAAGTGGGTAGGAAAGGCTGAGGTACAACCTTGTCATAAACTCCACCACTGACATGGTGATCCACAGTTGGGAGGAAATTCAAAATCTGGAGCTTCTCCCTGAGAAGTGCAGCGTTCATACCCCACACATGAGGCATCCCAGCTTTCAAGACTGGCACTTGAGAGATGAGTCCCCAAAATGTGTGGTTTTGAAGACCACTAAGGCTTACACTCACAATACACACAGGGCGGTGCCCAACTGAGGAATGGCTTTTGAAATGCCCACGTGCAGATTCACCGGCCCCACTGCCCAGTGCAGAAGCGGCTCTTTGTAAAGCACCCATACTTTGTCTGTAAGAGACTCATTTCCTAATTTTAGAGCACTGGTCTGAGGGTTAGGGACCCACCAGGACACTCCAGAGGGATGGAGGCTTCCTGCTCTTCCTCTGCCTTGCTAAAGCTAACAGGTACCATGTATATATATTTCACACACACACACACACACACACACACACACACACACACACACACACAGAGTTCCCTTTCCAGCAGGTGCCATCTTTATGATCCTTATGTTCCAGCGGGTGGGCAGCATCTTCCACGCTCTCCCTCTGCCTAACTAAAGCTGGCAGGTGCCATTTTTTCCCCCCTTCCTTTCTTTTTCTTTCCCTTTGCCTTTCCTTCCTTCCTTCCTTCCTTCCTTCCTTCCTTCCTTCCTTCCTTCCTCCCTTCCTTTTTTTTCCTTTTCCTTTTTTTCTGCTTTTTTGGGCAGGTGCCGTTTTTACACTCCCCATCTGCCTTGCTCCAGCCAGTGGATGCCATTTTCATGCTCTTCCTCTCCTGGAGATACACATGTCTGGTGACCAGTTTTGACAGGTTTTTGTGGATTTCACCCAGGGGATGCCCAATGACTGCCTGGTACTGGAGGCCATGGTGACTTGCATTCCTATGTCTCATGAAACTGTAAGAATCACAGATGGTTCCTGGCAGACTATTACACCCAGAGCACTGAAGACAGCAGACTGAAACACACCCCCATCATTTCTGTGAACGAGGCCTACTTGCCAGTCCTGAAGATTCAGCTTTAGGGACAAGCTTCAGATTTGGCACACATCTAGAGGCCATGAAGGTATTCTCAGGGAACACAGGATGGTGGATACATTTTTGCACTTCCCCTCTGCCTCTTTATAGATCACCGGTGTCTCCCAGAAAGAAGCTTATACTTTTATCTGGAACCCTGACTTTTGCTACTGTTGCCCAGGGGACACCTTCAGATGGCCTGGCTTTAGGGACCAGCAGGTTGTATGCTTGTGGTCCCAAAGGACAGCATATATTTGCATTCTGTAAAAGCTGCTGCCTGGAGGTCTGGCTTCCAATCAGCTTAAATATAGGTGCTGAGTGAGATCCTCCCCCTTTGGAACACTGACTGGTCTTGGAACACCCTCAACTACTGGGAGCTATTGACAATAAGACAGGATGCTTGGACAATCACAAAGGTTTCAGAGACAACGAAGAGCCAGGGCAGGGGTGAATGTTAAGGTTCATCTCCTACACAAGGTCGACACTTAAAGACTGGGGGAAGTAGCTGTATAGAATTTAATCTATAGAAACTTGTACAGAGGGTTAAGCAAAATGAAGAAACACAGGAAGATACTACAAACAGAAGAAAAAAACCTCAAAAAAAATTAATGAAGTGAAGGTAAGTAATGATAAAGAATTCAAAGTAATGACCATTTAGATTCTCACTGAACTCAAAAGAAGAATGGATACACACAGAACTTCAACAAAGAGACAGAAAATACAGGAAAGTTCTAAGCAGAAGTCACAGAGCTGAAGAGTATCATAACTGAACTAAAAAAACACAGTAGTGGAGCCGAGGTGGCTCAGTCAGTTAAGCGTCCGATTCTTGGTTTTGGCTCAGGTCATGATCTAATGGTTGATGAGTTCAAGCCCTGTGTCAGGCTCCATACTGCTGGTGTGAAGCCTGCTTGGGATTCTCTCTCCCTCTGTGACCCTCCCTGCTCTCTCTCAAAATAAACTTAAAACAAAACAAAAGACAATAGAAGGGTTCAACAACAGACCAGAGGAAGTAGAAGAAAGGATCAGTGAACCTGAAGACCAGGCAGAGGTGCTCACCTGATCTAAGCAGCAAAAAGAAAAAGGAATGAAAAAAAAAAAAGACTAAAGATGGTAAAGGGACTTGTGGGACAATATCAAGCAAACTAATATTTGCATTTTAGGATTCCTAAAAGGAGAGGAAATAGAGAAAGGGTCAAAAAACTAATTTGAAGAAATAATGGCTAAAAACTTCCCTAAGCTGTGAAGAGAAAAAGACATCCACACCCTGGAATCCTAGAGAGTTCCAAATATGATGAATCCAAAGAGACCCACACAAAAACACATAACAATTAAAATGCCAAAATTTAAAGACCAGGAGGGAATCTTAAAAGCATCAGGAGAAAAATCACTTGTTATGTACAAGAGAACCCCCATAAGACTATTAGATTTTTCAGCAGAAACTCTGCAGGCTAGAGGGAGTAGCATGATATATTCAAAGTGCTGAAAGAAAAAAATTTCCAAGGAAGAATATACTACATAGGAAACTTATCATTCAGAATTAAAGAAGAGATAGTCTTCCAGAAAAGTAAGAGCTAAAGGAGTTCATCACTACTAAATCAGCCTTACAGGAAAGTTAAAGGGACATTTTCAAGCTGAAAACATATAAAAATATAGCACATATAAAAATATAACTCTCAATGGTAAAGGTAAATAAACATATAAGATAGTGTATTGATCACTTATAAAGCTAACATGAAGGTTAAAAGACAAGAGTAGCAAAAATAACAAACTATAATAATTAGTTAAGGGTTACATAAGATAAAAAGATGTAAAATGTGACATCAAAAACATAAAACACAGCAGGGTAGAGTAAAAATGCAGAGCTTTAGAAACTTGAGTTACTATCAACTTAAACTAGAATGTTATAAATCTGTTGTATGTTAGTCTCATGGTAACCACCAAGCAAAAATCTACAGTAGATACACAAAAGACAATGAGAAAGGAACTAAGGCATCACTAAAGAACACCATCAAACCAAAAGGAAGAGAGGCTGAAAAGAAGAAAGGAACAGAGGAACTACAAAACAGCCAGAAAACAAATAACAAAATGGCAATAAGCACATACCTATGAATAACGACTTTAAATGTAAATGTACTAAAAGCTCCAATTAAAAGACACAGAGTGGCTGAATGGATTAAAAAAACAAACATAAGAGTCATCTATATGCTACTTACAAGAGACTTGCTTCAGACTTAAGGACATACACAGACTGAAAATGAAGTGATAGAAAAAGATATTCCCTGCAAATGTAAACCAAAAGAAAGCTGGAGAAGCTATACTTATGTCACATTGGACAAAACAGACTTTAAAAACAAAGTTTATAATAAGAAACAAAGAAAGTCATTATATAATGATAAAGAGGTCAATCCACAGAGGAAATAACATCGTAAATATTTATGTGCTCCTAAAAGAGGAGCACATAAATATATAAAGCAAATGTGAACAGACCTAGTGGAATTAAATAGATGGCAATATAATAATAGTAGGGGACCTGGATACCCCACTTACATCAATGGATAGACCATCCAGACCAAAAATCAATAAAGAAATACTAGCCTTAAACGACATGGTAGACCAGATGGACTTCACATACATACATACAGAGCACTCCATCCAAACAGAACAGAATACACATTCTTCTCAAGTGAAAATGGAAAAACTCTCCAGGAGAGATCATATATTAGGCCACAAAAGTGGTCTTAACAAATTTAAGAAGCTGAAGTCATATTCAAGCATGTTTTCTGACCACAACAGTATGAAACTAGAAATCAGTTACAAAAAGAAAACTGGAAAATTCAAATACATGAAGATTAAACAAACTGAAAATTACTGAAAAACATGGGTCAAAAAAAAAAAAATACCACATACCAAAACTTACGGGATGCAGCAAAAGCAGTTCTAAGAGAGAAATTAGCAGAAATAAATGCCTATGCCAAGAAACAGGAAAATCTAAAATAAACCACCTAACCTTACACCTCAAGGAACTAGAAAAAGGAGAACAACCAAAGCCCAAAGTTATCAGAAGGAAGGAAATAGCAAAGATCAGAGCAGCAATAAATGAAACAAAGACTAAAATGACAAGAGAAAAATCATTGAAACCAGGAGCTGCTTCTTTGAAAAGATAAAGAAAATTGACAAATCTCAAGCTAGCTCACCAAGAAAAAGAAGGCTCAAATAAATAAAATCGGAAATGAAATAGGAGGCTTACAGCTGATATTACAAAAATACAAATGATCATGAGAGACTACTGTGAACAATTACATACCAACAAATTGGAAAACCTAGGAGAAATGGATAAAATTCTAGAAACATACAACCTTACAAGCCTGAATAATGGAAGAAACAGAAAATCTAAACAGACCAGGGGAGCCTGGGTGGCTCAGTCAGTTGAGCATCTGACTCTTGATTTTGGCTCAGGTCATGATTTCACAGTTGTGGGATAGGGCCCTGTATTGGGCTCTGCACGGGGCATGGAGCCTGCTTGGGATTCTATCTCCCCTTCTACCCCTTCCACACTCTCACATGCTCTCTCTCCCTCTCTCAAATAAAAATAAAAATAAAAATAAAATCCATTAAGAAAAAAAATAAAATCTAAACAGACAGTTACTGGTAAGGTGATAATATCAGTAATTAAAATCCTCCCTACAAACAGAAATCCAGACCAAATTGCTTAACT
The DNA here is from genome assembly GCF_046562875.1 of Panthera onca. Classification (NCBI taxonomy): domain Eukaryota; kingdom Metazoa; phylum Chordata; class Mammalia; order Carnivora; family Felidae; genus Panthera; species Panthera onca. The sequence continues at coordinate 106,320,713 of NC_138348.1, read as the reverse complement.
AGTGAATTCTACCAAGTATGAAAAGAGGAATTAATACAAATCCCTCTCAAACTCTTTCACAAAATAGAAGAGGAAGGACACTGTCAAACTCATTTTGTAAGGCCAGCCCTACTCTGATATCAAAATCAGACAAAGACACAAGAAAATAAAATTGCAGGCCAATATCCTTAACGAACATGATGCAAAAATTCTCAAGAATATCATTAGCAAACCAAAGTCAACAATACATTAGAAGGATCATACACCATTATTGACTTATTCCAGGGATGCAAGGATGGTTCAACATTGGCAAATCAATCAATGTGGTACACCACATCACCAAAAGGAAGAGTTAAAGTCATATCATCATTTCAGTAGATGCGGAAAACGCACTCGACAAAATTCCACATATGAGGGAGCAAACTATGCTCCATGGGCCAAATCTGGCCTTACATCTCTTTCTGGACAGCCTTCAAGGTCTTTACATTTTTGAAAGTTGAAAAAAATCAAAAGAACAACAACATTCAGTGACACCTAAAAATTATATGAAATTCTTGCTGGAACACAGCTACATTCATTCGTTTATGTACTGTCCATGGCTGCTCTGACGTCATGCTCAATGGCAGCCTAGTAGTTGTGACAAAGGCCATCAGTGGGGCTCTCACTGATGCTTTGCACTGTTGTTCAACACAATGAACTGCAATGACACATTTACATGTGGATAATACTTTGAGTGCCTTGGGTATCATGATACTGTAAAATTTTAATTTATTACCTGTCATGTCTAGTGTTGAGCTTTTAAGGCACAGAGCAGTATGGATGACTGCGTTATTGCAATAAATCATGCAAGGATATAACAGCTGTGGTAAAAGAATATACTATATGTTGACATAATCACACTAGGAACTCAGCACAATATTCCCAACTCAGAAGAAAGTGATGAGTAGAAAAATGTGGAATATTTAAATGAAATATCTCAGCATTGCAGAATTTCTTTACAAAAATAAAAAAAACAAAAATGAGGCTCCAAAAAATGTCCGTTTCTGAGCGGCTCATTGATGCAGGTAAGGCCATTTACCAGGGGTCAGCTGCTTAAATTTTGTATGCTTCCAGCTGACAAAGAGATGTGTACACAGAAACTACACTTGAGGATATTAGCCTTTTTGGTGAGAACAGCTGCTTGCATAGTTGAGAACATTTGGAGTAACATTAATAGGAAACTAAAAAACAAGGCAAATTATTTTGAGCGACTTTCCTTGGTTCTTGATTAGTTGGCAGATGTTACCAATACTGTTCAGTTGTTTATTTGAGAAGTCAGTGCCTCGTTTGAAGTGACGGAGGTGTTTCAGTCTGCAAGGAACAACTACAGGTAAGAATGCTGTCATAGAATTTGAAAAGTTAATGATAATTCAGTACAACCTCAAGTGGAATCTTCAGATTCCAGAAAAAAGATGTAATTTGACAAATCTGCAAAGCTTGTGAAAATGTAAAGTGTTTAGTATCCAGCGGTATTCAGTGTATAATTCATCAGCAGTACCGCATGGGAAGTATTTGCATCCATCATGGATTACTGGACCAGCAGAGTCCACGGTAAACTTCATTCGCTCTCCTGGACTTACCCATTGCCATTTCTGTGAATTTCTGTCAGAAACAGAAGCTGACTGGCCTGACCTGTGCTATCACATAGCAGCTCAATGGCTCTCCAGGGGTAAAGTTTTATAGTGAGATTTGAGCTCACGGCTGAGATTGAAATTTTTATGAAAGAGAAGATTTTTTCTAGTAGTGATTGGCTTTGGAAATTAGTTTTTGCTGCAAATTGGATGATGTTTCTTAATGAATTACAAGGCAAAAACGTGTTTAGACATAAAACTTCTGAAAGTTTCATTTTGAAAACAACTGACACTTCATCACGAGTAACGTCAAGCTGTTTCTCCCCTTCTTGTGCTATCAGAAGTTAAAGAAGCAAGATCTCCATTCTCACACACATTGGTAACAGATATATTTTCTGAGCTCCAACTACAGTTGCAGTGCTATTTTACCAACCTCAATGCAAGTGCAAAGGAAATTTCCAGATTCCCAAGATCCTTTAACTGTGCCATTGAGAAGCTTCTGCCCCATCTTCAATTGGAAGTGATTCATCTACAGTGACATGCTCAAAGACAAATATCAAAATTCTACAAATGCCTTCGAAGAGGGGAATATATGCAACTAAAATTATATGCTAGTAGAATGAAAGTAGTACTTGGAACTACCTATGTGAAAAGATATTTTCAAAGACGATAAAATATATAAAATCTCATTACAGATCAGAACATTTTGCATTCAATTATGATGAACTTGGTGCTCCAATTACGCAAAAGGTTATTCCTCCAAAAGAATTCAATTCTTCTCATTACTAGACCTGTATTACATGAAACCGTACTCAATTATTACTATATATTAATTATCATCAATAAAAATGGGTGGCAATTTGTTTTCTCTCTTGTCACATGAGTAGCTACATAATTTCCTCAATTTTGTTTGTTGACCTGCAAAGTTTACTATCTGGCCCTTTATGGAAAAAATCTGCTGAACCCTGATTTAAATTGGTGGTTTCCAAAGCAGCTGTAGCTCTAAATCTTATGTGTTAAAAAATACAGAACTGGTTCAACCGTAAGTTTTTAGTTGCACAGGTGATTCTGATGCCCAGCTTTGTTGGCACCATTGGTCTACAATTACTCCAGCTCTGATCCTCTTATAGCTGTAGCCACAATTATCCTAACTTCCAATTAGGAGAAACAGAGGATTAATAAGCACAGAGTGCCTACAATTTAATTAAGCAAGTCGTTGGCAAAATTGGGTAAAACCCTTAGGATTTTTGACTCCTGATTATTGGTCAAACTAATTAAAATGAAAGTGACAAGGGACACAGAGAAATAATTTTGAAAAACCTGAGAATTAAGGTAGAAGAGCGAAATATTCTTCTCAGCTTATAGAGGTGACATTCCTTTTGCATCTTTAAAGACCAACAAATATTTATTGAGCACTTACTTGTAGGTATGTCAAGTGCTGTTCCAGGTGCTGAGAATAACAAAACAGACCACAATACCTGCCTTCACGGAGCTCACGTTTTAGTGGATGGAAAACTATGACATCTCTATGATATCCCTTCAAAATGGCCCAAAGATGTGAGGAAACAGCCTTGGAGTCCCCAAAGCTCAATTTACCATCCTAGGAGGGAAGGTGGCCGGCGCACACGCAAGGTTAGGCTTTTACAGCTGTGCTGGCAAGATGGCGCAGCCCCCGATGGAGGGCTTCAGTGGAGTATAAAGTCTGAGGTTGGTCACCACCACAGAGGGACAGGGGGCACGTGCCTGTGTGGGGGAATGCACACAGAAGAGTCGCCGTGTTCACCTGATCCCCCAGCTGGTTCAAAGGGACAAAGGTGTCTAGGGAAATTCGGCACCAACTTTCTGCTCACCCACTCACACTTTCTGTATCATACATTTTCTTCTATTTCCCATACAACCTAGCTTTCAGACTGAGGGCTTAAAGCTCAAACATGGTTTCGGGTAAGTAACGGGCCTCATGTGTTCAAGATCACTTTTATCATTCTAAAGTATTATGGGGTGAGTGAAAGAGATGGCTACGTTGACAGGGAACGCAGATTAGATTAGCAGACTAGGGAGAGTTTCCCATGCAGATCACCTTAGTCTTCACATACTTATCTACAGCAAGATCCACAGTCTCCTGAGCCCCGTCACTGACGGACTCCCTCTTATCATGTGACCAGTTAGGGGCACCACACAGGGCGATGTGTTACAGTACAAAGAAGGCAGTGAGGACCTGAGCCACTGCCCGGTGCCTCTGACGCTGCAGCGAGCAGAAGGTTAAAGGGGAAAAGCACAGTGAAGACAGAAGGAACAGCCTGTTCTGCTAACTGCTGAGTACACGCCTACTGCTGATTTATAAAATTATCTTCTAAAACTCCATCTTTCCCTTCAAAACACTTAGCAAATTCAAAAGAAAAAAAAATACCTCATCTGGCTGGAAGTTTGGATCTCTGCCTTTGTACTGACTTTTTTCAAGAATAAAAACTTTTGCTCAAAACAGGCTCCTCGAAGGAGGAGAAGCAACTCACCGCTCAGCTGCTGGGCTGCGGCCAGGCGGCTGGGCTTCAGGATGAACTGGCACTGCAGCTCTCGGGGCAGCTGCTCCATGAGGAAGGACTCCTGGAGGCCGGACGGCGTGCTGCTGTCCTTCGATCCCTGTGTCAGGAGCACAGTGTCCCGAAGATGGCTCATTTTAATTCCATAGGGATATTCATGCCCTACACAGAGAAAAATCTCAATGTAGACTTCAGGCTGACGGGCACCGGGGACATGTGCGCCACATACTACAACGCACTGCAGTTTGCTCCTGGGACTTCGGGAATAAAGAATCCTTTTGTGGATTGAATGATCACTATGCACGCTCTTACGCTTGGAGACCACAGCATAATGCAGGTGGCCCTATCAAAGTAGTTTTAAGCAGGTGGTTGGGGGCGGGGGGCGGGGGGCGGGGAGGGGGAGGTGAGAAAAAAAAATCAAAGGGAAAAGAATCTTAAAAGAATATCTTCTTTGGAATGCACAGATTAGCTTGTGAGTTGCATGATGTTGACTTTTCCTATGTTCGCTTCTGAGAATATTTAAAGGTATTCTAGTTTTCCTTCAACACGAACCGTATCTGTAAATCCTCAGCAAATCCTTGACATCTCTCACCCTTAAATCCATGGATTAAAAAATCACACAGCGATAAGGATCAAATAAGTAAACTTTAATGGTTAATATTATTCAAATAGTAAGAGCAAAGGACTATCTATTTCAAGCATCACTATTATTCAACACAAGATGTCTGTCTGAAAAAGACATTTCATCACTTCTTATTACTTATATAATCAGAGTTACTTCAGAGCATTAAGACTGGTTTGTGTGATTTATGCTTTCCTCCCACTGCTGCCCTCTGAGGGTAGTGTTCACAGGCAATAATCAGAAGGAAGACTGCGGGGTATTAGAAACACAGAAACAGGATTCAAAGAGGAAATGGCAAACACAAATTAAATCCTGGACATCTGATTGCTCTTTAGTCTTCTCGGTGGTTGCATTTCCTTCACTGAAACCTTCAAGTTCCACTGTGCTGTAGATCTGCCTTTTTTTATTTTTATTTTTTTTTTAAGTACAGAGAATAAGTTCTCTTCTATTTCTAATTTATCACTGGATGTCACCCTGTGACCTCTTCCCTGTCCATCCAGCAGAGGCATGTAATACCAATGTTCCAATGATATCAAGCTCTACAGCTGCTTCCACGGATTAAGGCCAAAAAACGAGTAGCCAGCAGCTACACTACAACAGAAGTTTCCAAGGCACACTGAAATATACAATGGAGAATCGCTGCTAAATCGTGTCCCATGGTTGGTTGGTTGGTTGGTTATTTATTTATTTATTTAGTGCGAGTTAGCAATCAAGCTTGAAGCTGTTTTAAGCCTGAAAGCTGCCATCCGAATAGTTTTAATCAATAGATTTTATTAAAACAATTATTTGATTTTTAATCACAACCTCATTGCTGATTTTTACAAAAATGACACCATTAAAAAAGAAAACAAATGCAGTCAATTTTATCCTCAGCTATGTGTATGACAGGTTGCTTTACTTTAAGTCTGAGAATATGTTGGTTTTAGATTATTCAGATCACTTGAAACATCCTGAATTAGAAAGCAGTTATCACCCAGGTAAATGAAAGGATTACATGAGATAATGCATATAATATGCTCTGCACACTTTCTGGCAGCTAGTAAGCATTTTTTTTTTTTATTGGCAGAAATCATTATCATCCTTATACTTATTACTGTTATCATCTCAAGATCTGTTACAGATACTGTCCCGTCCCTTATTTGCTCTATTTCTGTTAAACCACCCTGGGTGACCTTACTGATCAAGAAGCATTTTTAGCGGGGGTGCCTGCGTGGCTCAGTGGTTAAGCATCTGACTCTTGATTCTGGCTCAAGTCATGACCTCAGGGTTGTAAGATTCTCTCTCTTCCTCTCTCTCTGTCCTTCCCTCGCTCTCCTCCTCAAAGCAAACAAACGCAAACAGAAACAAAACACCCAAAACAAACAAACAAAAAAGAAGTATTTTTTTTTTTAGCTAAATGGTTTAAACAAGGTGAGATGTAACCTATTCACTTCCAATAATTCCTCAGAACAAATGCTGGAAAATCTTTCTAGAGAAATTGCAAAGTACTGAAGTAGTAGCTTGCTTACAAGTCAGTGAATATTTTTAGGACTCTAAATGGATTAATCTCCTTTTCTTTAGGATGCCTAGGGCAGGTGTTGAATACTCACTGATCAACTAAGAGGCATGACTGGATTACAGATGGTCTTCCACAGAGGCAATGTAGTAGGGAGGAAAGGGAACAGGAAATTCAAGAACTGAAGATGAAAAATATATATAGGGAAAAGGAATACCAATACATGTTGTTTTCTCATGGAAAAAATTTTAAAAAGGTTTGCAAAATAGGTGTTTGTAAAGTAAAAAAAAAAAAAACAGAAAGAGAAATTTACATTTCTCTTCTCACCTACACCATTAACTGCTTGAGTGAAGAGACACTATTTGCCTAGCCCTTAGGAAATGGTTGATAGGTATTTACTGAATGAATGAATAAATATTATATGAGATATAATATTTGATGGCACTTAAATTCAGGACTCCATGACTAGTTCTCATAGACACTTAGAATTACAATTAAAACACAATCCTATCTTAGATATTTGAAGAAACTTACCAATAAGTGGGTATGGTGCCTCTTCTTTGCCAGAATTGACCCAAAGCTGGTAGTCTCTCTCAGAGCCCTTGGAGATAAAAATATTAACAATAATTCTGTCACGTTTGGTAACTGAACAAGGACATATTTTGGGGGTGGATCTTTATGTTTGGAGAAAAAATGGGGACAATATAAATGCTGTTCAAGTTCATGGGGGTGAATACAGTTTTTGAAGATGGCAATGCTAATTCCTACAATCCATATTCCTGTCTCATCCCTGGCAGAGGACTCAGCAGTCCTGTCCTCTCTTCCTAGTGATGACCAGGGATCCACAGACTGCAATGGAAGAAGGCCCTTATGGTAATGGGTAGCCCACAGAACGTAAAATTATAAGCCCCTTTACAAAGCAGAAAGAAATGTCCTAGTTTTCTAAAAGGCTGATCTCTTCATTAGAGTCCTGACTTCTGCCATGCCTCTGGACTTCTCAGAAAATACTGGACTTAATCTCCAACATGCCCCTGCAAAGACATCCTCGTTATCCAGAAAGCCACAACAATGCTGTGTCTGTGATGAAAAAGTGAAATCTCAAGGGCTGACTGTATTAGCTCAGCAGTTTCTGAGCAGAAGGAGAATGACCAAGAGGCTTTGAGGAGATAGGTGGCTGGCACAGTCTACACTGGTTTTATTTTGGGCAAGTCCAGTCCTGGATACAGAAAGGACAAGAATTCTAGAGAATAGGCCCAGTCATAGAACACAATGAAATTGTTCACAGGCAGAATTATAGCCCAGCAATACTAAAAATCTCACTTGAAAGAAATAATACCAAATTCAATAGACTTTGCTGCATCCTCCAGGACAGGATAAAGGACCAATGTTCTAAATGAAGCTAGAAGAGACTGGCAATATTCAATATTCTTGCCTTTATCTTTGGATTAAAAATCAACGTTCTGACCTTATAATAGAGGGTCCTGGATGCGGAGAATTACTTCTGGCCCCCTCCTCTACCCTATTTGTCACTTCCTTCCCCATTCTTTTTTCTTTTTTCAACGTTTTTTTTTTTTTTTTTTTTTTTTTTTTATTTATTTTTGGGACAGAGAGAGACAGAGCATGAACAGGGGAGGGGCAGAGAGAGAGGGAGACACAGAATCGGAAACAGGCTCCAGGCTCCGAGCCATCAGCCCAGAGCCTGATGCGGGGCTCGAACTCACAGACCGCGAGATCGTGACCTGGCTGAAGTCGGACGCTTAACCGACTGCGCCACCCAGGCGCCCCATCCTTCCCCATTCTCAGCTTAAAAAATTTTATTGCAAATAGGGACAGCAGGCAATATGATAAAAATCCTTCATTTTTTTTTTGTAGCATCTGAAAATATGCAATAACCCATTAGAAGAGCATAACCAAATAGCCTCCATTCCTAATTATAATGAATAGGAATATTTTTGGTCTCAGGACATGGATTACTTTTCTCAAGGGAAAAACATAAGTAAAATGAATCCTGTCACTAATCAGTCTCCTTTCCCTTGCCTTAAACTATTCCAAGATATAAACACATGAGCTTAAAAATCAATGCAGAGGCGCCAGCTTTACCCAGTGCACATAAATCTAATCATATCTTAAGTATATTATTAAATGTGACTAAAATAAATGAGATCTCTTACCCTAAATTGTGATTTCTCTGAGTGCCTAGGGGCGTAGGATAGCACTGTGTCCAAGTGAATTGAAATGCAGCTTAGAAGACTGTGACACATCTAAGACGTTTGGCATGTTGCAGCACAGTAACACCGCGCTTTCATGTTCGTAGACAATCTTACTCAAGAAGTGGTGTTGTTCAAGTGCTTCCTCTAGTGTCCGTCCCTCTGAAAGTCACTCCCGTTAACACAAGGCCCACGGTATGCGGTCTATACACTGGCAGGGCGGAGAGGACGAGGATTTTCCAGTGTTCTCCCTACCTCATCCTCAAACACGCCAATCTTCTCCATTAATTAAATTTCAAAAACTCACCTTTGCCCCGCAAAACAGAAAAAAGCAGAAGCTAAAAGTAAAATGGAGGGGAGATGCGGGATGCACACTAAAGCTCTTTAAATCCAGGATCTGATTCAAAGCCTGTTGTGGTTTTTAAAAGTTATTTATTTATTTATTTATTTATTTATTTATTTAAATTTACATCCAAGTTAGTTAGCATAAAGTGCAATAATGATTTCAGGAGTAGAAGTCAGTGCTTCATCCCCTTACTACAACATGCAGTGCTCATCCCAACAAGTGTCCTCCTTAACGCCCCTCTCAAAGCCTGTTTTTCAATTTACCAATTCATTAGAGGTACCAGCCAACTCATCTTCTGGATCTGCAGTCATGAACATTGATTCTAGCTATGTGTTCTTCATGTATAAATTCTACTACAGAGCAAATCCTTCAGAATTCACCATCCTAAGACTGGTGGAATCTTGGGATAATAGAATAATGAGGTAGAGGAGAAGAACCAGGAAAGGAGAGAAGAGAAGAACAGTTGTAGAGAGACACGTACATGTGAAGGAGGTTAGAACTTACTCATTAGAATCTTATACCAAGAAAACTCCCCAACTGAATGTGCATACAGCATATACGATAAAAACACATATTATTATCATTCTACCAGTACAGTCTAATCTTACTATGCTTTCCAGCTCAGGTAAGTTTTACAACGGCAGTATAAGAGGAACATCTAACAGTAAGGCTTTCCTGTCCTTATTTCCTCCATTTTGGGGGGGACAAAACATGAATTCGGTATTACCAGTAATCAGCTGTCTTATGATGAAAGGGATAATATTTATATGAACCTACAGAATAAAAAGTTTGCTTTTCACTAAGAGTATGTAGGAGAGTAACTTACAGTTATCCCTAGCATTGGTAGTGACATGTTGATAACTTCATTTGCTGTATCTGAATTCCTTACTGTTATAGTTTTAGACTGCAGAAAAAAAAAAAAAAGAAATGAGAAATATAGTTATAAATAAAGGGTATTAAATCAGGTGAACAAATAAGTACTGTGAAATGATTACCCAAAGGCATCTCTCGATTTCAAGTGTTGACGGCGTAAAGCACTTGACTTAAGGAGAAAACAAACCCTTGATATTCATTTACTTTCATTCCATTATATATTATGGCTTTTGATAAAACACCTATTTCTCTTAATATAAGGAATACGGGGCTCACCAAACAGAAGGCCTTAAACAAGAAAGAAAAGGATTAACTACATATGAGAGAGAGTTGATGGACTACCCTCCCAGCCACAAAAAAGGACCTAGACAGGTTGGTCGACGCATCGCGTCCCTCACACAACCCTTCACGAAGAAGGGAGAGCGCTGCGCCACTTCGCGCTGTGTCCTGAGCGCGGGCTCCGCGGTGCGGGTTTGACACGGTGTGGGTCCCGCTGTCATTTTCTCCACATGGCAAAAAGTGGAGGTAAAATCAGAATAAAAACTGGCTACACAAAGACATTTCAAGTTTAGAATTTTTAAAACCACTATTCTTTAAAGCACCTTCTATATGTCAAACACTGTGGCTACTGGGATTTCCAATGTTGAAATCTGCAGAGGCCTTAAAACCAGTGGGTCTAGAACTGAAAATTTCACAAAGCTCAATTCCGTTATCAACTCTGCTACTGAAGAGGATATCCGGAATAGCTCTGTGCTAAATTACATTTAGAAGTTACTACTTAAAAATAGAAAGAAAGTTTGCAGCAAACAGAAAAGGGATTAACAAGATTTTGAGATATCTATATAGAGTTCATAGAATTCCAAGACACTTAAATATAGGACAACGCTATGCTAGCAAAAAAGAAATATTTACTATGCACATAGGATTTATGTGTTATAATTATCAGATGAATCAGCAATGAGGGCTGTGTCCCCCATAGGGCTTAAACGGTACAAATAAGTAGTATAAATGGAAACAAAATCCCATAAAAATAAAAATGATATAAAAATAATGCTAAAGTGAAATCCACTGACAACTCACCACTTATCCTTCCATTACAGTATTTTTCTTTCTCTATGAGCCAATTACTCAACATGACAAACTGCCTCTTAAAGTTGTTTGCTAATTGATTTCAAATTGTGCTCCTTGTAACTCCAAGGATTATGCAAAAGTGTCTGAGAACCCAACAGGCAGGGCTTTGAGCACCAATCCCAGTGTCTGTCTTCTACCGGAGTGGCACAGATGTTTTACAAACTGGGCTTTAACCTGAGATATAATTTCATGAATGGCAACTGCCTTTAAAAATTTTCAGTCCAAAAACCCATCCTTAAATTAAATTTTAAAGAAATTCTCTCATGAAGTCTTTTGTAAAGTGAACAATCTATCCTGTAATACTATCTCCCAATGTACCTGGTTTCTAAGATAATGATTTTTCTTAATATTAGACATATGTTCAAAACAGTAATTATAAAAAAAAAAAAACCAGTAATTGTAAGATGTGTGTTTTCCCTGGCATGCCTTTGTGGCAGACAAAACAAATGAATTTCGGCAGATAGTCCTCTCTGGCTAATAAACAAATAAAAAAACCAGACAAAAATGAAAATGAGGATTCCCCCCCCCCCCCCACCCCACCACGTTAGCAGAATTCACCGACCGGTTGTATATAACTAAAGGCCGAGGATAAAGAATGTTTTCCATACACGCATGCCTATTTTGGTGGCAATCACTCTTTCTGGAAGCCGGGCCTCCCTGAGAGGAGACTCTTGCCATGAAGTAACTTCAGAGAGCAAAGAATAGTGTGTCATATCATTGTTGAGTTAACCAGGGTACCGTTGATAAACACAGAGCACCCAACCTGACATCTCCTGTCTTTTCTTCCAAAAAAGAGTGGGACTCTGGTCCTTTGTCAAATACATGCTTTCCATATACTGAAAATGTTAAAAAAAAAAATTGCAGGGGATTTTCCATGAAAATCCTAAATGTAACCAATTGCCACAACAATTAAATCAAGACCGGCAGAAGGTGGGTTTTTGTTTTTTGCTACCTTGCTATAGTAGATCTCTGTGTTTCACACCGTAAAAATTTGAGTATTTCCCTCAAGCAGTGACATCTGGCACTCAAGTCAGAACATTTGCATAACTTTGGCCTTTGGCCAAAGCATAACTATTTTGTACTACATCCTTTTCCAGTGTGATGTAGAGTTGTTGTGAAGTATGGCAATGCACAATGTCATAAAAATATCCACAAGTGTCCATTTTATTCGTTGTTGATAACATCTTGGCATTTATTCTCTATTTTTAGTCATCAAATTCTACATAATAACGAGGGATAAGTAGACTTAATTTTTATTTGACCAATATGATAAAAACTGTGGGGTAGGAACATGCTGATCCCTTAAAAATGTCATCTCTCCCAGCTCATACATTTATTAAGCCAATGGATTCAATCCCTAAAAACTCAGAGAATGAAAAACTCAAACCACCTTCTACTTAAGAAGTGACAGGTTAGAAAAAATTGCTTAATACTAATAGGAAATACATCCTTGTGGAAATGGCTTTACTACAAGCTGCTGCAGCTGCTACTGAAAGGATCCAGAGAAACATTAATGCCAGAGGGAGGAAAGAGACATCTGACAACCAATATTCTTTCCAAGTGTAAATGTTAAACACTGTTGTGAATAGGAATTTCTCTGGCTTCTCTTTCTCTAGGGTTTACTTTTCACATATACAAAGACATACATATACCCAGAAAAATGCATTTTCCCCACAACGGTACTTCTAAATGTCTACCTTCCATAGCACAAACATAGCCTGTCTATCTGTTTGCCTGTCTCTGTTTTTATCCACAGTGCTCTGCTTTATGCAGGGAGCTGGAATTTAATTTTCTGGCTTAGAAACACTTACGTAGGCACAATTCCCAACGTCCTTGGCGAAGATTTTGAGGGGAATGGTCTTCGGGTAGTCCTTCTCTTTCTCTAGATTGATGTACCTAATCAAAAGCAACGACAACCCAAAACAACACTGAGTCAGATGGATTTCGCTAATGGCTTATCTTAAAATCAATCTATTTTGCTAATATTTTCAGTATACTTATATGCTATTTTTTAAAAGACAGATGGAAAGATTCGGCAGAATCTGATTGCATTATGGGTTGAAAGATCATTTAAAAAAATTCTCAGGACATTAGGTACAGGCACAAAACGAATGGGGGATCTATTTCACTTGAGGTTTGAGGAGCACAGTCAGGTTTAGGCACCTCTGGGTGGTGTTTTATCTTCCAAGTTTTCCTACTTTCTCTGGAGAGGCCTGGAATCTTACTGACAAGTACAGTAACATATATAATACCTTACTGCACCAAACTAAGTGGCCTTTTAATTCTCATTTAGCTCTCTTGTTGAGTGTCTATCTTCCCTTAGGAAGGCAGAGAGGGGAGAAGGGAGGGAAGGGTTATAGAAATAAGAGATGAACCTCAAGTTGACCACTTTTCGTCTGTATGCTCAAAGGTGGAGATCCTAATTGAGTTCTGAGGTGCTCAGAAAACCCTCCATATTTGGAAACTTAATACATGCTTTGAGGAAACTGTTAGCTCCAAATGGTAGGCTCGGGAGATGCGAGAGATTATGGACTAATTTCTGTCTAGAATGATCTAACCAGACCTCAGTTCTCCCTCCTAGGAAATAAGGAATACATGTAATGAAGAGAACATTATTTACAGTAAGTAGTAGCTGGTGTACAGTTCACACAATAGTTTATTTTGAGGACAAATGAATAATTTCTACTAAGAAAAAGGGGAATAGCTTGGGGTATATCTCTGTGGAGAAGAATTTAATTCTTTTAACTACAAGTTAAAGATTAAAAATATGCACATGGAAACAATACCTCTGAAGGAGAGAGAGCCATTTGTCCTTTTGTTCTGGAGAACTGCAATCAAAGAAAATAGGAGAGAAAAATTAAACACACAACACATTTATGCTAACATATCTGAGACTGTCGTTCCAGACGAACTATCAGTGGACTGTCGCTGGGGCAGCCACATACTCCCACAACTCTGACAGAGCTGCGTTCTGGGGAGTCCTCAGCTGGAAAATCCCCACCAGGAAAAACTATACGATCGAGTTCACTTTTACTAAAACCTCTTGAGTAGATCCAAGACAGGGCCACTTTCCACTTTATGGCTTTTTTGCAAGTATAACTCTAATTTGATCTGGAATCCAAACACCTGGCTGGTCAAAAACATACACAAGCTATCTGATCACGAGCAAATCACTTCTCATCTCTAAGCTTGTTTCCACATCTATAAAATGGGGCTAGTTGTCTCAGAGTGTTTTTGCAGCTTTAATTGGTACACAAATATAAAGTATGCTCAATTAAAGAGAAATTTGGCATATTGATGGACATATCTTGGGCCAGAAACCAGTTTCCTGTCAGGAAAAGAAGTATTTCTACATGTAAACAGCATAATTTAGCAAACTGGTTCTCATAAAACGTCTCCTTAATTACTATAATCTTCTAAGATCAATTAGTTTACAACTAAATCATTATTAATAATTTTTCTGAGGTTACTGCTTAGCTTAATTCTTAAGCTAAGAAATAATTCAATGTTTATTTCTATATGGTCTTGTTACTCACTATCTTGTAAAGTCATATTTCTAATCTTCTTAACAAACTTGGAAACCCTAGTTCTTCTGTTCCAGAAAAATACACTTAACAAATATTTGTAATTTGTTTCTAACTCTGTTGCTTAGCAATTTTCTCCACCCGCAACCTCCTAAGATCAGTTATCAGAAAGTGTATGACATCTCTTTTACCACTGACCATACAATTTCCATCTTCCACAATTCTTTACAACCTTTTGATGTATTCACCTTTCTTAAACAGAACATTTTCTACGTTCATTTGTGTCAAATCTTAGACTTATTTACAAAAAACTGTGTTGAAAAACAGGTGAGTTTTCCTTAGACCTGTGAACTTTTTTCAAAGCAGTTAAAGAAAATTGCCCCTTTAAAACACTTAGTATTTTTTGTTAACTTTTAATTTTTTATTGATGTGAAAGGCACAGAAAAAACTATATAATGCTTAAGTGTACAGCTTGAAAATTTTTTACAAAGTGAACACACCTGTGTGATTGAAATTCAGATTACGAAACCTCGGGAAGACTCTGTGTGCGGCTAACTTCTAACAGAACTGGATAGTTTTGTTTTCTCTATTATAAATGTAACCAAACAATATGTACTATTTTGTGTCTGGCTTCTTTCCTTCCACATTATGTTTATGAGACTTAGGTATATTACTGTTCTTAGAACATTCATTCTCACTGCTGTATTGCGTTCCATTGTTTGAATATACAGCATGAATTACTTCAAAAATGAACAGTTTATGAAGTGTGCAAGTTAACTCACTGAGATTGATTTATATAGTATTCCTGTGTTTTCCCCTTCACCTAGCCTGTGTAAGAATCCAGACCTTCTCTTTCTTCAGTGATTTTTAATCTCTGGCACTTCTACAGAAATAAGAACAAAGTTATCTCAGAGTTTCACAAACACCTAAGCTCATGTGATAAGAGCAAGAAGAGGAGAAAAGAATTATATCTTAGAGAAGGAGAAACGGCAGGGCAGCCTGGACAGATTCTCTCAAGTTTGGGAGGGGACAGACTCTGTTATCCTTGAGAGTGCACAGGGACCCGGATGTTATTTGGTTGAGGTGCCTCAGGAAAGAGAAAGACCCCACAGGAAATGACTGCTGGCAGTAACTGGGGAGGCCTGTTCCTAAGTTTTTATATCCGTGAAAACAGCTGCATCCCACACTCGGCAAGGAGTCAGAGCATCTCTGAATGTAAAGGGCGACTCTGGGCACAGAAAAAGATAATGTCAGCAGTGACCACAACAGACCAAAGGTCAAAACCTTTCATCTGTTTGGAAGACATCACAGAAACCTCCTGCATTCTGGTTCTACTCTAAGAAAACAGGGTTCCAGTAAAGAAGAAAATTTGATTTCCTAACAGTCTGGCAAATGGAGGCTCAGGGTGAGTTTTAATTTGATCTATAAATAAACAGGCTTTTCTTGACTACCTGAGTTTGTAGACTGAGATCCACACTAGGTGCTTAAGTTAAAATATTCTTCCTCTGATTCTTCTGACAGATCCATGTCAGATTTAAGTACTTCCTGTGTCTTTTGAATAATGTTCTCATTACTGTGTAGTTATCTGTAATATCAAGGCACGGTACCTGTTTTTCTGGTGGATATAGATCCTAGGTTTGAGGATCAGGGTACAAGAGATATGAAATTCCTTCTGGTCTTTTTTGAGATGTGATGATGTACTCTGTCTCCTAAGGTAAAGCATGAAAAGTTCAGTGTTGGCTCTTCCCCTAACTTGACACAACTGGGAATTCCTCACTGATTCTGGCAGTTGTCAGTCCTAGATTTCAAAACCAACAGTCTTTACCTTTTGGTTTCTTTACAGACGTTATAGTGACTGGCTAGGAGAGACTGCTTCTTGAGCTGCTAGCCTGATGGTATTTTAAACTGATCATGACCTAGATTTTTCTTAATATTTATTTGATATATACCGTTTCTGGCATTCTTCAACCCTTCCTAAAGATCCAAGCTTCCCTCCAGTATCATTTCACTTCGGGCTGAAAAACTTCTGTCAGCATTGTTTTTTTTTTTTTTTTGGAACAAAGTTCTGCTGGAATAAATTTTTAGAGTTAAAAAAATCTCTATTTTACCTTCATTTCTGAAGGATATTTTTGCTGGACATAATATTCTAGTTTGAGAGTTTTCCATTTCCATTCCACTGTCTTCTGAAATTACCCAAGTTTCTGATGAAAAAACCACAGTGGTGCAAATCACTGCTCCCCTAAATGCAACGTGCTGTTTTTCTCTGGCTGCTATTAAGATTTCCTCTCATCTTTGGTTTATAGCAGTTTGTCTATATAACATAACTAAGTGAAATTCCCTTCATATTCCTGTTTGGGGTTCAATGATTCTGTACGTTTGTATCTTTCACAAAATTTGGAATGTTTCCAAACCATTATTTCTTCAACTATTTGTTAGGTCCCATTTCCCTTCTCTCCTTTTCTGGAGTTCCAATTACATGTGTATTATATCTTCTGGTATTTTCTAACAAGTTTCTGGTGCATTTTTCATTAAAAAATGTCTTTGTTTTCTCTGTTCTGCACATTGGACAATTTGTATCAATGTATCCTCAAATTCACTGACTCTTTCCCCTTTCATTTCTATTCTGTAACTATTAATTTAAGATATTGCGGTTTTCAGTTCTAAAATTTTAATTTGGCTCTTTTTTATATTTTCTCTTTCGCTGTTGAGAAATCTTTTCATTCATTTCACTTGGCTTTTTTCCTTTTACCTAGAGAGCACAATATAAAGGTTGCTTTAAAGTTCTTTTTGGGTAATGGATCCAACATATGGATCATCTCAGGATTGGCCTCTATTGGTTATCTTTTCCCTTTTCTGATTCTTTGTATGTCAAGAAATTTTATACTGTATTCTAGACATTATGAATATTTTGTTTTAGAGACTCTGAGTGCTGTTATATTTGCAAAAGAGTATTGGTGTTTTTGTTATTAACAGGTAACTAACATGATTACAATGAAGCTGCAAATTCTATCTTACTTGTGGTGAACAGAACCTTGGTTCCATTCTTTGATCCTCAGATTCAAGCTGTTTTGAGTCTCTTCCATGCGTGTTGGTTCAGCAATCAGTCAGAGACTTGGGTAGAGTCTGTCCGCAAAATCTGAGCCTTCCCTTCTCTGATACCATCCTTTTTGAGACTCCTTCCCTCACGATCTTGTGGCTGTGGCTGACTCAGGCTCTTATTCTGGTTGTTCAGCCAGAAAGACTGGGGGTTTCTGTCAGTTTAGTTGCCCTGCACCATGACAGGACTGTAGCCTGCCCTTAGGCCAATGCCTTAAACATAGGAAACTCACCCAATGCTGGTGCCTCCTTCCAAGTTTCAATTCCTCTCCAAAATCTGCCAACTTTTGTTCACTTTCCAGACCCTTTAGGTGGTCGTTGTCTGTATTTTATTCAGAGTTTAGAGTTGTTATCTGTATGGTGGTCAGTCTATTAAGACCTCACTCTGTCTGCTGTATCAGGGACAGAACTCGTCAACACAACTTTTTTAAATTTTAAATACTATTTTAAACTTGAAATAAGTTTAGACTTCCAGAAAAGTTGCTACGATAGTACAGAGGGTCCTTGTATACCTCTCACCAGTTTCAGTTTCCTAAAGTTATCCTCTTATATTATCATGGCACACTTGTCAAACTAAGAAACCATTACTGGTACGTTACTATTAACTAAGTTCTTGACTATTCAGATTTTACCAGTTTTTCCATTAATGTCCTTTTTCTGTTCTGGGACCCAAACCAGGATAACACATTGCATTTAGTTATCACATCTCTTTAGTGACTGGTCTATGACAGTTTCTAGGTCTTTTCCTGCTTTGTTTTTTTTGGTTTGTTTTTGTTTTTTGCTGTGATAATCTGGAGGAGTGCTGGTCAGCTTAACCTACAGAATATCCTTCAATCTGGGCTTGTTTGATGTTCATCTCATGCTTGGACTGGGACTATGGGTTTTGACGAGGATAATACAACGGTGACCTGCTCTTCTCATCACATTCTATCGAGGGGCACATGACATCATTAGTCATGTTAACCTTAATCTTTCTGGGTAAGGTACTATACTTTTTGAAGAATACAACATACGTAAAACTTGTTTATACATCTGTACTTCTTCTTATAACAAGTTTCATAAAAACCTCTTAATTAAACACCTCATGTAGTCTTGTCCCTCTCTAGAAATCCCTTCCTTTCACCTGTAACTCCAAGGAGATTAGGCAACGGAAAATGATACTATCTAGAGAAATCTGTCATGGAAAAGAAGATATGCAGACAATGATATACACACATGTTTCTTCCAAGTAAGTTCTTAAAATCTTGTGGTAGGCCAATAATGCATAATAGAACTTAATGACATGCCTGTTTTTTATTAGAAGATTAACAGCTTGGAAATTTTGAGTTATCTGGCTTTAGGATGATACCTGACATGTCTGGTGGTAGAGGGGAGAGAAGAGACCAAGAGAAAAACGTGTGCATGTGATGAGCCCAATTCTTTAAGTGTAAAACAAATACCGGACGTGAGGGTGCAGCTGTTCGAAATCACTGGTGTGAGGTTTGGTATGCTCACCTGGACCTGAGAAGTGCCAATGTGGCACGTTAGGGTTAAGAGTACAAAGATTCTCTATTTATACATTCTCCATCCCCATCCCAGTCACAGGGTGAGTCTTAGGAAACTAACTTTTACTTCTTGGGTCATGAATTCATTTTTGATTGTCACATCTCTATGCCAAATCAGAACCTGATTGTACAGTTCAGGTACCCCCATTATTTCACAACATTAATTTTATTTCTATCATTAAAAACTATTTCGTTAGAAAATCTGGGAGTATAAAAGTTATTCAAGCTTAACTGGACGATTCTATACAATTTTTCAGTAAAAGTCTATTTCAGTGGGTTGAAAAGATCAAGTCAAAAGCTCACTATGTAAAACAATACCTGAACATGAGCAAAGGGGAGGTTGGAGAGTGTGGTCTCTGCGTGAGCCTCTATTCCTCTCCCCCAGCCCCGAGGTCTTTCAGCAGAGCCCCTCTAAAAATCACTGGTCAAACCAAGATAGAGGACTCCAGTGTTCTCACTATTTACCATTACTCTCCACATATTTTAATAAGAAGCTCTTGGGGAGAAACACAAGGCATACGAGTGTCTTTATTGGGGGCATGTCAAAAGATGACTTCAGAATAAATCAGAATAAAATATTTCCCTTTGAAAAATCAATAGAACAAAATTGGATTAACTTTTTCTTTTTCATCCTAGAAATTACCTAGTTGACTGCATTTAACATGTAAATACAGGAGACGCTATGGTTCTTACCTGAAAGTGGCCACGAAGTTCACCGTGGGCCAGCCCAAGACAAACGATTTCAGGGCATTGGTGTTGCCTTCTCCCACTTCGTCCACACAGCTTGCTGTCCACATGTCACTTAATTTAATTTTATTTTTTATCTTAAAGTTGTTGTTATATCTAGAAAGATAAAAACCACACAGGACTTCTTGTTGTTTTGTTTCCTAAATTTTATGAGAGCTCTTGTACTTGTGACAAGAGGACAGTTTCCACTAATCATGGCAAAGAGTGTCTTATTCACTGTTTGTGACTTCAGTGCCTACAGCAGGAGACTGTAAGATGGCTGGTTACCTGGGACCCCAAAGGCTCTGGAAACATGTGTTGTATTAGTCCTTATGCCTGCATTTATGGGCAGCAAACGGCCATAAACTATCTATATTTTTTTTCTAAGTTGAACATTACATTTGGATCAAAAATCTAATTTTAAATTTACTGCTGTACTAAAAAATTAATGCACTGATTATTTATAACTTCCTTACTTCCAAAAAGATTTGAGTGGATGAACAAAAGGTTAAAATACACATTACTTATTAAAATATTTATAAAATTTTCACCTTAAGAGAGAGAGATGCACATAAAAATTATAATCTGGAATTAGAGGACTTTTCAGCATATTTCCAACTGAATGCTTACAAGTTTTTCTAGTCTTTACAAGCAAAGGTTAGTTAAATTTCTTTAAAAAAAATGTTTTTTCTGGGATGCCTGGGTGGCTCAGTCAGTTAGGTGTCTGACTTCAGCTCAGGTCATGATATTGTGGTTCTGGAGTTCAAGTCCAGTGTTGGGCTCTGTGCTGACCGCTCAGAGCCTAGAACCTGCTTTAGATTCTGTCTCCCTCTCTCTATCTAACCCTCTCTCACTCAAGCTCTCTGTCTCTCAAAAAAGAATAAACATTAAAAAACTAAAAAAAAATTTTTTCTTTTAGAGAGCAAGAGAATGAGCAGGGGAGAGAGGCAGCAGGGGAGACAGAGAGAGAATCGCAAGCAAGCCCCATGCACAGTGCAGAGCCCAACATGGGGCTCAATTCCATGACCCTGGGATCAAGGACGGAGCTGAAGTCAAGAGTTGGATACTCAACCAACTGAACCACTCAGGTGCCCCTAAATTTCCTTTCTTAAAAGTTTGTTCATATCATTTCCCCTTGTATTCTGGCTAAAATTGAAAAACTCTAGCTAAAAACAGACCCTTAACTAAACTGGAAAAAAAAAAAAGGCAGGAAGTACTACACTTAAGTGGAGTTAACGCAATTAATATTTATCTCCAAGGACCCAGAAGGTAATCTACTTTAAGTTAGCATTGAAATCGCTTTTTGACAATTTCTACCTAATCTTCCTTAGAACCTAATATTGAAACCACCATTATCTCTTGACCTAAATTCACAGATTTCATGCTCATAATGGACCTGAGACTTAGTTAGAAGGCACTGGAAAGATAAAGAGAATGCTTAGGGAAACTTTGACACTTCCTATCACTCAGAGCCATTTGTGGAAACAGAAAAAAACTGACATGAAATCAAAGACACTTCATATGGCAGTATTCCTAAAACTCCTCCATGGAATATTTAAAGCCAAAACTCTTCAGTCGGATTTATGAAATGAAAAAGGATCTTGCAGGAACTACGCATGAAGGATAACCTAGATTCAAAGCTTCATTTATACTTCCTGTGGGGCACACTCACTGTAAGTGTAACAGAAAAGCACCTTGTGCCATAATAGCGTTTTTCTATATTTCATTTCAATATTTTTTTCATCTCGTTGCTACAAATCTTTGGATTAAAAAAATTTTTTTTAACAATTATTTATTTTTGAGAGACAGAGTGCGAGCGGGGGCGGGGCAGAGACAGAGAGGAAGACACAGAATCCAAAGCAGGCTCCAGGCTCTGAGCTGTCAGCACAGAGCCCGACGCAGGGCTTGAACTCACGAACCGTGAGATCATGACCTGAGCCGAAGTCGGACGCTTAAGCAACCGAGCCACCCAGGCAGTCCCCAAAACTTTGGATTTTTAAAAATCAAACAGACACCGAAGATAAAATTTTACTTCCTTTTTTAAAAATATTATTTTTTGAGAGCGACTATTTAGGTAATCTAAAACTGAAAGTACACATGTTTTTCAAAGAAAGGTATGTTTCCGTATCTCTTGTCACACAGTTTGTGTTTTCTAATGCAGGTCTCTCTCTATATCAGATACTTCAGATACCAGGTGGGAGCTGTTCACATTTACGGCCCTGAAGAAAAGTCATTGTGATGATTTTTTTCCCTAAATCAATAAAGTGCCAAGATTACCTACCTTCTGACACAAAAAATAAGAAGTTGCCTAAAAGTGTAAACAATCACTTCCATTCTACTAGCTATTATTTACTGAGAATTTCCCATTTGCCATCCAGTCATTGTGGTAAACACTTTACACATATTATTAGTTTAATCCTCAAACAGTTTACAGATAAGGAAAAGGAGTTATGGAGAGATTTAGCTAAGTAACTTGCCAAAAGTCACACAGCTTAACTAGCATAGCTAGAATCTGAACTTGAGCAGTGTTGACTTCCTAGCTAATTTAATGCTCTTAACTATGTATTTATAAAAAGCCCTGGATGTTGTCAGTCTTATAAAGCATCTGGATGCAAGTATTTTACCATGAAGTTCCCTTCAGCTTTTCTATCTTCAGCCTGTTTTTTATCTCTCTGTACCTCCATGGTTTTCTGATGGGACTGTCACTACAGAGGTGGAGAGGAATCTCATACCCACTCATGTCTGCAAAGATAAATGGAGTAGTTTCAAAATATTTAAAACCTGTGTTAAATAAAATTTTTATATTAAGATGGATAGTTCTGGGGTCATAGTGTGTTTCTTCAAAATTTTCACTCTCAATTTCCAATAGTATTAGACTATTTTAATAAAATTTACAAAGTAACAACCCAAAAAGCAATTCTTTATTTCCACAGTGTAGTCCCTTATTACAAATTTATTAAGATGAGAGATGTATGTCCTTGTTTTTCTATGCTCCAGTCTTTGTACTAGAAGGAATGCCAGTAAACTGCTGAAATACACAGGATTCTAGGGAGATGGCTCTCCAGTCTAAGATGGAGATGTTTTACTAAATACATTTTGGGGTAGAGAACATGGTATATTCCACAAGAATCTGATGATAATTCTACTGATAATGAATACATGATCAGAACTTTTTTTTCTCATCATCTTTGTGACCTAAATAGAACACATCATTATTTCCCTATTTATATAGGAAATTAATATGAGA
This sequence comes from Panthera onca, assembly GCF_046562875.1. Classification (NCBI taxonomy): domain Eukaryota; kingdom Metazoa; phylum Chordata; class Mammalia; order Carnivora; family Felidae; genus Panthera; species Panthera onca. Next base: position 106,297,776 of record NC_138348.1, on the reverse strand, counting down.
AAAGCTATGGCTTAGGAAGGTACAAAGTACCTAGTCACTTCCTTTTAGTAAATTCCAAATGGCTGCTCCATAGTTATTAATGCAATATTAACTTCCTTCTAAATACTTTAAAGTTTTTAAACACTGCCTTAAAAGATGGAAAGCCATAATTCTATCAGAAAAATAGCTTTTTATTTAGCTTTTGAAGGAATATGAAAGTAGTCCCTAAGGTCCCATTCAGTTTTAATACTTGTTCTAATTGAGTATGGAAAAGAACGACCACAAACTCAAGGTAATTTTAGGTAAACATTGTCAACATTCAGCATAAAGTGAATAAAATACCTTAGCCAATAAAAGTACAAAAATTAAAAACCATTTGTATTATTGCATTCACTAAAATCACTTAGTTTCACTAAATAAATATAAATAAATACGGAACAGCTGGTCAACTAGTTACCCCACCTGAACTTATTTCTACAGCATCAACCTAAGGGCTGAAAGCAGTTCCCAAATGGAGCCTGAAGATGAGCTGAAGTAGTATTGAACTTGAGGTAGTGAATTTGTTTACTAAGCACTAAGTAACTCCTATCATTTCAACAAATGAATTGATTGAGGGTATAACCCCATCTTCTGTCACAGGGTAAAAAGTGGCAGAGATCTGGTATTACAGGGGCTGGTTCTTCTTGGTTGCCGTTTATTTCAGGAAAAAGTATTAAGTTCTTATTAAGAAGGATCTGTGACTATATCAAATGTTATCTACGAGAATGACCATATAATGATAAATTGTGGTCAGAATTTCTGCAAGGTGGCAGTATTCACAAACCATGATTATCTTCTCAAATCCTTATGTCCTCTCTATGGCAAGGGTCTTGGGCTCATGCCCCTCGCCCCAAATTAACTTTGATCACTCACACTTTTTAATATCCTCAATAAATGTAGAAAGTACTTAAAATAATCTTTCATGAATTGACTCTCTTAAATAAAAACAGAATTAAATCAACTGTTACTAGATTTTGTCACTTAATAAAAACATTTAGGTAGACACAGACAGGTATCCCAAAAGCAGTAGGTGAAAAAACATGGTGTATATCTTATGCGAGAAAGGGACAATCAAAATAAAAAGTCAGCTATACAAGTAGATGATGGGCACAGATTTGGCAGTATATTTAAAACAGCAATTTTCTAGTGGTAAACAAACTATATAAAAATTTTTTCAGCAAAACACTATATAGGTTACATAAAACCCCATAATGTCTACATTAGCAATAACCAGAACAGTAAGTGACAGGTAAGAAAACAAGTCTTCTACTCTAAATATTATCATAATTGTTGAGGGAAAAACATCCAAAAAAGGTGAAGGAAAATACTTTCCTTCACAAGAACTGAATACATGCTATAAGTAAATAGTCTCTAAGATCCTAAAGTATAGGAGATGGATTACTGTAATAGGTTTTTGTTGTCTGCTTATCTCTCTGCAGGCTGAGCACAAAACCATGCACATAATGAGTACAAAGGGCCACCCACTGGAAATAAGGCCTAGATTAAAATCCCAGTCCACCACAACTCCTGTTACATGACTTTGGGACAAACCCCCGAGTCTCAGTATTCATGACCTAAAACAACTCTTATCTTGCAGGATTGTTAGGAAAATGTAATAAGATCTTTGTGACCCTGTTAGAGTATCTAGCATACAGAACCCATCCAATACATTTTATGTAATGAAACGGCAACTAATGTACATTAAAAAAATGATTTGTTCCTCATTCGACAGCACATAGCTTCGAATGGACCTAATACAGAGGCTTCCATGGACAGACTTTCCTTTCTCTATATTGTTATATTGCTATCTATAACAACAAATCCACTTCCAAAACGACATCTGTAGGCATTACTTGTATTCAAAATATGTTTTAATCTTTGCTGATTTTGAGTTTCATTCCTCTGTCATCATAAAAAATATGTGGTAAGATTTCAACCTTACTAATTTTGTTAAGACCTGAGCTATTGCTGGTCAGGAGGGCTTTTATTTAAAAAAAAGAAACCAAAAAAACAAAACAAACGCAAATGACAAAAAGACAAGTGTCGGTAAGGACATGGAGACACTCCAACCCTTGTGCATTGTTGGTGGGAATGTGAAATAGTGCGGCCACTATGGAAAACAGTATGGAGGTTCCTCAAAAAAAATAAAAGCAGATCCAGAAATCCCACTTCTAGGTATTTATCAAAGAAGTGAAATCAGGATGTTGAAGAAATATTAACACTCATGTTCAGTGCCGCACTATTTACAATAGCCAAGGTGTGGAAAGAGCCTAAATGTCCACTGGTAAATGAATGGATAAAGAAAATGTGGTATATACGTACAATGGAATATTATTCAGCAGACTTTAAAACGAAGGAAATCCTGCAATATGTAACAATGCGCATTAACCTAGCAGACATTGTGCTAATGAAATAAACCAGTCACAGAAGTACAAATACTGTGTGATGCCACTTACATGAGGTATCTAAAATAGTCAAACCCATAGAATCAGAGTGGAATGTTGGTTGCCAAGGGCTGAGGGGAGAGAGAAAATGAAGAGTTTTGCTAATTAACAAGTATAAAGTTTCAATTATGCAAGATGAATACATTCTAGAGATCTGCTATACAACACTGTGCCTATTAGTTAACAATACTGTCTTGGACACTTAAACATTTGTTAAGAGGATTTCCTGTTAAGTGTTCTTCCCATAATAATGAAAAAATACATTCTGAAGCACATTCCGGAACAGTTTTCTTATCTTTATCCTTGCCTCGAACTTTCAAAAGAAAATATCAATGGTTCACTAAGCATTCTAGCGAGACAGCAGAACACACACTGGTTAAAAGCAGACTCTGGGGGCATCTGGGTGGCTCAGTCGGTTAAGTGTCTGACTCGAAACTCGGGTCTCAATCTCAGGTTTGTGGGTGTGAGCCGTGCATTAGGTTCCATGCCGGATGTGGAGCCTACTTAAAAAAAAAAAAAAAAAAAAAAAAAAAAAAAAAAAAAAAAAAAAAAAAGCACAGACCTAGGTTCAAATGTGGGCTCAACTAATTACTAACTGTGATGTTGCTGAAGTCACTTAACTTCTCTGAGTATCAATTTCTTCTTTAAAAAGAAAAAAATAGCATCTGCCTGACAGAACAGTTATACAGGTTAAAGTCTCTAGAAAAATCCCTATTATACAATAAGATCCAAATAAATGTGAGGTCTCTATTGTTGTTAGCACCACTCAGACTAAATACACTGCTTTGCAAAATTAGTATTGAGCCTTGTCCATGTCTTCTTTACGACATGGCGTAACTTAGGTGTGTGAGTGACAATAGTAGAAAAAACTATTTACTGTTCTCTGGTGACTAAAATCTTGTTAATGTTACTGGATTTACTGAAACACTCTGATCTTTTATTAGGTTCAGTAAACAATGAGAATGGAGGATGAAGCAAGGGGCAACCACCAGGTCGCGGGGGCACTTAGTATTGAGCAGAAAGTCAATTCTTCCGGCTACCTGTGACATACATTCCAAGTATGTGTGTATCCTTCATATAAGTGCCACTTCCCCACATAAACCCTCACTACGTTTCATCAGGACTACTATAACCTCCTGTCCAGTCTGCTTGCTTCTCTTCTCAGGCCTACCCTCTAACCCGTTACCTATCACAGCCAGAAACAAGATCTTTTTTTTTTTTTTTTAATTTTTTTTTTTTAACGTTTATTTATTTTTGAGACAGAGAGAGACAGAGCATGAACGGGGGAGGGTCAGAGAGAGACACACACAGAATCTGAAACAGGCTCCAGGCTCTGAGCTGTCAGCACAGAGCCCGATGCGGGGCTCGAACTCACGGACCGCGAGATCATGACCTGAGCCGAAGTCGGACGCTTAACCGACCGAGCCACCCAGGGCCCCCTTTTTTTTTTTTTTTTAAATTAAGTTTATTTATTTTGAGAGAGAGAGGGAGAGAAGGAGGGAGGGAAAGAGGGGGAGAGACAGAGAGAGAGAGAGAATACATCCCAAGCAGGCTCCACACTGCCAGTGTGGAGCCCGACACGGGGCTCCAACTCACAAATCATGACCTGAGCTAAACCGAGAGTCGGGTGCTTAACTGACTGAGCCACCCAGGTTCCCTTTCAGAAACAATAGCTTAAAAATATGAACTCCTCTAACTGAAATCCCTCAGAATAAACCCAAACTCCTTATCACAGCCTCTGTTGCGGCTGGCCTCCGAGAGGCCGCCAGTGATCCTGGCTTCCTGGCATCCACACCGTCGCACGGGTATCTCCCATGCTGCACTCCCGTGGGTCTGTGTGGCCAACACCACGTCAGAAATGGCAGCACACCACTTCCAGGATCGGGTTATGAAAGACTGTGGCTTCTAGTTTGGGTGTTCTCTCACGTGCTTACACTGTGTCCCGCCCTCCTTTGAAGGAAGCGATACCCTGTTACGAGCAGCCCTGTGGAGACACCCACGTGGCCAGAACCTGCAGAGCCTGGCCAACAGCCAGGGAGGAACTGAGGCCTGCCAGCGTCCACACGAGCGAGCGGGGAAGTGGATTCGCCAGCTGCCATCAGGATGTCAGATGATTCTAACCTGGTCAACAGCTTGACTGCGACCTCAAGGGGACTTGGAGCCAGAACCACCAGCCAAGCCCCTCCTCAGTAGGAGAGTGCTACGGATGACGTGAGTCTTCCTGAGTCCGAGATGTGTGCAGGTATAAACTGGTTTTGGGTGACTTGTTACATGGGAGTAGATCATTAATACAGCCCAAGAGGGTCCCGACAACCTGGTCCTCATCGATTTCTCCAATCTCGGTTCACAGTCTCCTGCCCATTATGCTCAGCTTTCCTTTAGCTCCGACAAGGGGCCAAGCTCTTCCCACCACCTGCTCTTGCGTCTCCCAGAATGCTCCTCCTCCTACCGCCTGAATGGCTGGTTGCTTTTCAGCCCTAGATGATTTTTCCCCCGACTGTACCTACCAACATATATCCTGTATTTTACCTCACCCAGCACCCTATTTTCTTCACAGCACTAACCACAATCTGCAACTCCTCCACATGTTGGAACAAAAGCGCCAAAAACACAGGGACCGTACCTGTCCCATTCTTCACCGTATTCCCTGTATGTGTTCAGAACATGGCACTGAGGGGGGCCTAAAATGAACACTTGTTGAATGAATAAACAACCGAAACTTTTTCTTTGCAAAAATAAAACAAAAAAAACATAAAAGTTACTTCAAATATTAGCTCTGGTAACAGAAGCCAGACATTCTTTACAGTAAGCACTGGACAGAAAGGCTACCCTGTTAGTGGGAATGCAATTGTATAAGGGTAACTGGGAGAGAGCTCACGGTGTACTTACTTGATTTTGGCCACAACAAACAGATCATTGAACAGGAAAAGATGCCGCTCCTGTCTCTGCAGGCCTCTTTTGAGTTCTACCCGGCCATCAATTAGCAAGGTCCTACTGGAGCACACGAACGATGAGAGAAATGTACACGTGTCCACGCTGGCAGAAGGGCTTTCCCTGTCACAGATCAAACACCACAGATCTTTAGTCAAATGATCAAATACAGGATGGAGTTCTATAAAATTATAGCTTCTGGTTGTCAAAATAAATAAATAAATAAAGCTCTCTGTATCTTTTTAATGCCATGACAGTTTCCTAACTGGTCCCTCAGTCTCTCTCTAACACAGTCGTCTTTTACATTTCATTATGAAAAATTTTCAAACATAAAGCAAAGTGTAAGTTGTATAATATACCCCCAACCTAGATTCTACCATGAAAATTTACTGCACCTGCTTTATCATGCATCCATCGAACTACCCATCCTTCTATCTGTTTAATAATCCGTTCCATTTTTGGCCTTTCAGTGTTAACTGAAACACAGCAGTATGTCTCCCCTTAAATACTCCGGCATGGAGGTCACTGACTAGGGTTCAACAGTTACTAACAATTTAAAAAACATGAATGCACAATGAAATGCACAAACCTTAGATGTATATTCACTGAGTTCTGACAAAGGTATTCGCCTGTATAGTCTAAACCTTATCAAGATGAGAACATTATCATCACACCAAAATACTTCCTCTTGTACCTTCTCAGATGTTTTATATATTAACTGAAGATGGCTTCTATGTATTGGCTTTTGGGTTGTTTATTTCTTCACTGTAGGCTGAGACCCATCAGCTCAAAAGTCTACTGGCACCAAACTGAAATTTTTATACACTTGATTATTTAAAGAATAGTCCAAACAAGCAGATTCTTAGCCACTTGTAGCTTGCCTGCTTTGCATATGCCACGTAACTTCAGAATTCTCTGACCCAGAGATTCCCTGCTGCACCAGGGATCTGCATCCCTGGACAAGGAATCCCCAGAGACACTCTATGGTCTCCGCCACCTCAGGAGCTCCTTTGCCCTCCTCTCCTTCTGGTTGGTGGTCTTTAGGCCCCAAACCTCAAGACAGTCTCATGTTATGAGGGACTTCCTTTCTGATGCAACCCTGCCCAATGAGATCTTTTTCCTTGTTTAGCCCCTAAGTCTCACAAATTCCTTACAACAGTCTATCCCCACCCCATCACCCTCAAGGCAACCACTATTATGACATTTTTTTTTTTCCCCAATGAAGACGAGTTTTGCCTGTTCTGCAATTTCACATGGAGCTACCATATGTACTTCTTTGTGTAAGATATTTTTTAGTTAGCATACTTTTTTTTACATTAACCAGTAATCTATTGCTTTCATATGGTTGAATAGTATTCCATGACATAAATATATCAAAGTTTGTTTACCCATTCTCCTATTGACAGACCTGGACTCTTTCCAGTTTTCAGCTATTATATAAATTAAACATTGTCCTGGTCTTTTTGTGACCTATGTTTTAATTTCTTTTGAATAAATACCTCAGAATGGAATTGTTGGGCCACAGAGTAGGTAGATGTTTAATTAAACAAATTTTATTAATGTTTTTATTTATTTTTGAGAGAGAGAGAGAGAGCGAGCGTGAGACAGCACGAGCAGGGGAGGGGCAGAGAGAGAGGGAGACACAGAATCCGAAGCAGGCCCCGGGCTCTGAGCTGGCAGCACAGACAGAGCCCGATGTGGGGCTCAAACTCACAAACCGTGAGATCATGACCTGAGCCGAAGTCGGATGCTTAACTGACTGGGCCACCAGGTGCCCGGTGGATGTTTAATTTTAGAAAAAAGTGCCAGTTTTCCAAAGTGGTCACCCCAATTTTTATTGCCAAGAATATTTCCGGAGAGGTCAGTTGCTCCACAGCCCTGCCAACATGTGGTGTTGTCGCTCTTTCAAATTTTGGCCATTCCAGTGGATACATAGTAGCATCTCATTAAGATTTTAATTTGCACTTCTATGGTGACTAATGATGTTGACTCATGTTCTTTTTGGTTACTTGTGCATCTTCATTTGTGAATTACCTTCAAATATTTTGCCTATTTAGAAAAATTGGGTTAGGTATCTTTTTATGGATGAGTTATAGGAATTTTTTTTACATATCCTGGATAAAAGTCCTTTGTCAGGTATGTTTTGCAAATATTTTTTTTTTCCTTGCCTGCTGCCTGTACGTTTTCTTAATTGCGTTTTTGATGAAGTTTTTAAATTTTGATGAAGTCTAATTTATCATTTTTGAATGGTATTTATTCTTTGTGACCTTTCTAAGAAATCCTCACCTACTCCCAAGTGGTTATAAAAGATATTCTCTAATTTTTTCCACTAAAATCTGTATAATTTTAGTTTTTACTTGTAAATATATGCTCTATGTCAAAATAACTTCTTTATGGTAGAAGGCAGGGGCTAAGGTTCATTTTGCTTTTCTATATGGATACCTTATAATTCAGCACTATGTGCACAAAAGACTCTTCTTCTATGGATTGCTTTGGCACCTTTGTTAAAAATTACATGAGTATAAAGCATGGGTCTATTTCTGGGCTCTCTGTTCTGTTCCACTGATCTATTCGTTAATTTTTATGCCAGAAACACACTGTCTTACTATTTTATCTTTATAGTAAATCATGAAATTAGGTAGTATAACTCTACCAACTTTTTCTGTTTTGAGATTGCTTTGGATAATCTGAGTCCTTTGTCTTTCCATATACCTTTTAGCAAGTATAAACATGAAGAACACAAGAGAGAAAGTCTATTGAGGCTGGGGAAGAAGAACTGAGCTCAGTTTCAAATACACTTTGTTTGAAATTATCAGTGGACTAGATGGCATGGGGAAATGAGGCAGGCAGCTAGCACTCAGAAGAGGGGTCAGAATGAGATGTAGAACTGGTGATCATACAAAGACACGTGCATAAATAATACTATGGGAGTGCTAGAACTGCCTAGGGAAGGAGCACAGTATATGAAAGAAAAGAAAAAAAGGCAGAAACACTTCCCTGAGAAAAGAGGTGATTTGAGGTGGCGAGGAAAGGAGAATCTGTGAAGGAGATGGAGGCTGGTGAAAAGCAGCAGAGGAAGAAGAATGAAAAGCAGAGGAGGTCTGGGGTGCTGACACTGGTAGAAAGGATAACGGGCTGAAGCTTGAAAAGATGTCTGGGAAAAAAAAATCAGTTGCTCATTAAGACTTTCAAGAAAACAGTTCCAGGAGAAGGAACAGTAAGGTTCTGCAGAACTCAAGTGGCCTGGGGCATGAGGAGTTAAGGAATGAAAAGTAAAGACTTAAAGGCTGGTTCTGGTTATTTGTTAGCAGCTAAACGCTAGAAGGCGACTTTAAGAGGAAAGGCAGGAAGAGTTGAGAAACAATCAGCCCTGAAGGCAGGTGTTATTATCCCTCATTTTACAGATTTGGAAGCTGATGTTCAGGGCAGTTAAAAAACACAGCTGCTAAGTGAAAGGGATTTACAAGTAAGCATGGTTTCAAAACATGTACTTAAAAAAATTCCATGTAGTCTTTCATTCACGTTGACTCATCTCTCATCCACCCATGGTAACTGAGCTCAGCAGTTTAGGACTTAATGGGGGTGGGGGAAGAAGTGGGCTAATCCAAGCTTTTCTGCTAAGTAGTGTAACATGGGGAGTTACGTGGTTGCCTCAGTTTCCTCATCTGTAAAATAAAGTCAGTTGGAGTAAAAGGCCCTTAAATTGTTTTTATAATTTGTATATGGGACTAAGTATACAAACCTGTACTCAAAAGGTGGAATTAAGATTACTGATGAGAAGGAAATAGATAATGGATATGGTTAGCAAGCAACCCTAACCTACAGTTTATAAATACAGGGATAAGCATACTTGAGAGTCGCCTCAGGGAAACAAGTTGAAACTCAAATAAAATAAAAACCAAAAAACAGTAATAACAAAAATAGCAATAAGAACTGAAAAACACTTCCTTATTAGTCTAATTTTAAAAAGGAGCTCAGAGAACAAGAATTTGTCAAGGTCTCCCATCAAAGTATCAGGTGGAAGAGGCCATGTCCTGTCATCCTGAGTATCTGGTCCATGTGGTGGCCAGCATAGGTGGGGATTCTGGGTTATCCACATTTCTTGGGTTGGGACAGTGTGGCTCACGGTGTCTGAGCTCTCCTGGGTACACTAAAAACCCGAGTACGCTCTGAGAGAATGTCCAAGTGGTCAGCCGTCCCTTCCCCTGCTACAGCTGTCCTCAAAGTGTGAGGCCGGCAAGCAGCATCAGCCTCTTAAAAATGCAAACTCTCGGGGCACGTGGGTGGCTCAGTCGGTTAAGCGTCTGACTTCAGCTCAGGTCACGATCTCGCGGTCCGTGAGTTCGAGCCCCGCGTCGGGCTCTGGGCGGATGGCTCAGAGCCTGGAGCCTGCTTCCGGTTCTGTGTCTCCCTCTCTCTGCCCCTCCTCCATTCATGCTCTGTCTCTCTCTGTCTCAAAAATAAATAAAACGTTAAAAAAAAAATTAAAAAAAAAATGCAAACTCTCAGGACCACCTCAGACTTACTCAAACAGAAGCTTGGGGGAGGGGGTTGGCTCAGCATTCTGTATTTTAGCAAGTTCTTCAGATAATTCTAATGCACACCGAGGTTTGAGAACCACTGCGCTCCAAGACCCTGTAACACATTCTGGTTCTAACCTTAGAAAATTCTACAACTCTGTGTTCAAAGTAAGTTAAGTATTAGTAGCGTCTATACCTACATTTCAGGTAAGGTGAGCTTCTGAGAGCTGTTCCATCTTTTCCTGCCATTTTCGGGCCACCGTTACCTCTCCGAAGAAGTGAATTCCATTATGCTCACTAATTACTATTTAAGCACATACCATGTGTAATTTAAAGACACGTGTAAGTGAGGAACAAAGCAAGTAAACCAAAGACCCCTGAAAGTGAAGGAAAAGGAAGCTTCTATGTTTAATATGATAGACTGAAATTAGGCAGTGAGAAAAGGCCCATATTCACCATCATAGAAAAAAATCCTTTCTATTTCAAATTCTTTTGGGATGGGGAGTGGGAGGAGACATAATGGCATCTTTTATCATCCTTTATTATGTAGTGATTTTCAAGTTTACAACAAAAAAAGAATGAAACTTCACTCGCTGTTATGAGAATTGAGCAAGGACAAGGCTAGCAAGCCCTGGACAGATGAAGGGATGGTTAACACCGCATTCTACGTAGCTGTAGTTCTGTTAGTGCCCGACAGAAGCTCTTCTCCAGGAGAAAACTCATCTGTGGCATTTTAGTTTTAGGTTTAATAACTAACTGCTTTTCAATTATAATTATAAACCATTAGAGAGCAGTATGGCTGAAAATAGGGATGTTCAAACTACTACTCAAAGGTTCCAACAGTAAATAGTTTAGGCTTTGCGGGCTCAACTCTGCCATTCTGGCTCAGAATCAGCCACAGACAATACCTACACCAACAGATGTGGCTGTGAGCTGCTTATCTGGGTCATGGTTTGATGACCCCCGATTTAAACAATAGTTCTAAAACATTTAGTTTTACTTATTTATTTTTTTAAATGTCCATTTGTTTTTGAGAGAGAGAGAGAGAGACAGAGGATCCAAAGCAGGCTCTGTGCTGTCAGCAGAGAGCCCAAATGTGGCCGGAACCAGCGAACCATGAGATCATGATCTGAGTCTAAGTCAGACACTTACTTACCCGACTGAGATACCCAGGTGCCCTAGTTCTAAAACATTTAAATACTTATAAATAAAGGCTAATATGAAACAATTAGGGAATTAGAATTGTCTGTTTGTTTGGGATTAGTGTAGGCCAAAATTTAATTAGGGCACTAAAAAAATGTTTTGCATTTTAAAGCAACTCCGAAGGATTTTCACATGTAATAATTCATTTTCCACCTTACAATAATACTTTCAAATAAGTAGATTTGATAGTGGTGTGGAGAATCCACAATGAAGTTAAAATATTTTTCTTTTTCAGTGTGGATTTATCCACGTACACGTCTGCAGTCTGTCATTTTGAAGATCCACATGTAAGTATGGCACGAGATACCTCATGACTTTAGCAAGCTAAGCATTGGTTAAAAAGAAAAAAAATACAACCAACATTTATGCAGTAGTCTAGGGTAAAGATAAACATCTCAGTACTCACATAATTTAAAATGAAAAAAATCTGTCCCAGAAGGAAACAAAAGCACAAATAACCTTTGTGTTTTTAAAACTACAATCTTAATCAGTGTTTCCTACTTAAAAATGTATTTCTCAATTATGTGAGTCTGAAGTGTTTATTTTTATTCTGAGTGCAATGTAGATGTGTTTATTTTAGTCTTTTAGAGTATGGAAATGGGGAGGAGGGCAAGACTGTAACCTTCTATTTAGCCTCTTAATATAGCCTGATTAGGATTTACAAGTTATAATTAACAGAACTCTAAAATGATCTAACAAATACAAGCTGAGTCTAAGAATTAACCTGCTGCCGGCTTCTTACGTATGTATTAACATTCCATTTTCAAATAGGTTTGTGAATCCATTTCTAAAAGGCAAAAAGGAATTTTTTAACCTTAGTGATTTTTTTACTAAAATTAGATAATAGCTTTCATGAAACTTGGGTCACCATAATACCTCTTAATACTTATTACTAGGGCTCATTGTAAAAGTGAGTTTACTTTTAGGTACAGTTTTAGAGGAGGTCGTACTTCATCCTTAATCACAGAAGAAAATAAACTAAAATTCAGAATACTTCTTGAAAATTTCTATGTTTATAACCGGTAATTAATTAGTGATTATGATGACAAGTACTAAATAGGATCTTGATAACCTCAAACCCTAGCACATGGTCACCGCTCATTCCAAATGCCATCTCTTCCATGAAAATTTTATTCAGTTGAATTCTTCATTGGTATCTCTTATCTGATATCTAGGACTTATATCCTGCCTTATACCTCTTAAATATTCTCATTCAACATGTATTGGGTCTATGATCACCACATGACAAATTAATTATTACAGTGATAAGGGTCGCCTTTGGTGGGTGCCTGCCATGGACCAGGTGCTGGAGATAGGCATGGTCCCTAGAGTCAGGGAGTTAGTGCTACAGATACATCAGACAAGTAAACAATGATAAACTAGACAGGTAAGTGCCACTAGAGAACTTCATAGTACAGGGGCACCGAGAGGAGCAACCATAAGAGCCCCTACGTGAGACAGGACTGCTTAGAGAAGTTTCTTGGAGGAACCAGTCTTAAAGGATGGACGGACGGATGAAGGCTGATGGGCAGGCTATGCAGAAAGAGCACAGCACACGTGCCGGGTGCTGCGAGTGCCCGGGGGAAGTTCAGGAAGATGGGTGACACAGGCCTGAAGAGGAGCAGCAGCAGATGAGGAAGGGGCCACATACTGGATGTTTCTTCTATCACATTTGACTTTATGTGAAAGCACTAAGAAGTGTCAAGCGAGACATCGTGTCTTGTAATTTCCTGAAGAAAAGAGATGAGGGCAAGCTTAGAGGAAGGGAGACCTTCAGGAATTCACTGCAGTGATCTAAGGCAAGAAAGGTCATGGACCAGATTTGGCAGTGAGGAAAGGACAGAAGATACAGGAAAAAAATATATTAGAGAGATATTAAAAATACACATTGTTGAAATCTGCAAAGTGATTAGTTATGGGGGTGAGACAGAGATAGAGCTAAGAAAAAAAATACTAACTTAGCACCCAGACTCTATTTATTTATTCATTTTTATTTTTCATCCAACAAATGTCTGCTAAGCCTCTGTATGTGTCGGCTAGGCCTGCTGCTAAATGTGAAGAAATGGGGTAAGCAATCCTCTCCTCTGGTGAAACTCTCAGTCTAGTTAAACTGTCAGCTAGGTTCTTGACATCACCCATCATTTTTTGCTCAGTTCCGTTTGCAGCAGAGGTTGAAAACCACAGGCCACAATCGTATTTTATTTGGCCCACCCAGAGGCCTCAACAACATTTAGTTTTGAATACCCAGTTCACCACATTCCCTCTCTTTCCACTTTTTCTCCCTCTGTTTACTGCACCTCTCAGGGACCTGAAAGCATTTAAATCTGTGTGATTTGTGTCCTAGTGTTACTTTCTTTTACATGTTTATAGCTTAATTTTTAGTTTTTTTTTAATTACGGGAAAACACATAAAATAAAAGTTATCATTTAAACCACTGTAATAAGGTATAATCCAGTGGCATTTACTATATTCGCAGTGTTGTGCAACCATCACCACTGTCCAGTATCCTCATCATCCCCAAAGGAACACCTGTGCCTATTAAGCAGTCGCTGCCCGTTCCCCACTCTAGTCAGTCCCTGGCAGAGACTAACATCTTCCTGTCTCCATGGACTTGCCTGTTACAGACATTTCCTATCATATGACACATGGCCTTTTGTGACTGGCCTCTTTCACTTGGCATAATGTTTTTCAGGTTCATCCACACTGTAGCATCTATTGGTACTTCATTCCTTCATACTGATGAATAACATTCCATTGTATGGACGGATCACACTTATTTATCCATTCATTAGTTATTAGTTGATGTTCATTAGGGCTGTTTCAACCTTATGTCTACTGTGAATAGTGGTGCTCTAAAAATTCATGTACATATTACACTTGAACATCTGTTTTTTTTAGGTTTTTTCTTTTTTTGAGTATAAACCCAGGAAGGGAGCTTCTGGATCATACAGTAATTCCATGTTTAAATTATCGAGCAACTGCCAAACTCTTTTCCACAGTGGCTGTATGATTATACATTCCCATCAGCAATGCATAAGGGCCCATACTTTTGACTGTTCCCTCTTTGGTCTCCACATAGAACCACATCTTACCTTCTAAGGATATTCAAACTAAAAATAAAATCTTCTGAGTCTAGATGCTCACACCCTCTCCTACGGTTTGTAACGAACTCCTAACTGAACTCTTAACTTCCTCGCTCTCCCTTCTTCAATCTATACCACCAGCTTCTAACTTCCATCAAATCAGTCTTTCCAACGTACATGCCAATGATCACACACGGCATGGGCACTGTCGAAAGAGGCAGCCCAACTCATTAACCTAGCTTTCAAGTTCTGACATCTGTTTACCCCACCTGGTTGATGGAATCTCAGGTTGGAACTCTCTATACTGCCTGTGTAAAAGTAACCCAGGTGAGTCTTAACAGATTAAATTAGTCCAGAAACACTTCAGAACAAAAAGAGATGACTGTTGAAATAAAGCCACAAAAACCACTATCGACATCAAAATTTTATCTTAATCAGCAATAAAAATACGTCCATCAGGCGCTCATGACTATCTCAGATGTGTCAGCATTGAAAGCACATCTTTAGGAAACCTAGTTTGAAGCAATAATCTGTCTTACTGATAGGATAAAACATGGGAAAGCACTATGACACTTCAACAGTCATCATCTAGGAAAAATAATCACACCCAAATTACCAAAGAAAACTGCATACAGATTCTAACATGATGTGGCTGTACACAGTAGGTGCGATCATGTCCACTTCACATTAACATTAGAGACGCATCATGTAGCTCATGTTATACAGTTTGAATCCTGACTTGGAATTACAGAACGGAGCCTAGTGATAACGTTAATGGCAGGATCAAAATGAACTAAGCTAGGACAAGGGTTTGTAAGTACATGAACGAATGGTTGGATAAATAGCGTGAGCAAGGCCTTAAAAACAAGAAATACACAACGGAGAACTTTTAAATTACCAAAATGCTGACTGGAACATGCAGCACAAGTGGTGTAACAGCAGTCTTATAACATCAGTGTTAATATTTAAAGAGCAAGGAGGGGTGCCTTGATGGCTCAGTCAGTTCAGCATCTGACTCTCAGTTTCAGCTCAGGTCATGATCTCACTGTTTGTGAGTTCAAGTCCACATCGGGCTCTGCACTGACAGCACAGAGCCTGATTGGGAGTCTCTCTCTGTGCCTCTCTCCCTATCCCTCCCCGACTTGCATTCTCTCTCGCTCTCAAAATAAATAAATAAAACTTAAAAAAGACACAGAGTAATGAAAACATAAACATTACATAAGCAAAGACAGAACAGCAATATGGAAGGAGAGAGTGAAGGACCGAGAAGGACACTAATGAACAGTTACACTAACAGCACACGATCATACACAAAGAGACATTACTTCCAAAAATGGGACTGAACTACATAACTTCTTTAGAGCCTTGACAGAAGATGCTTAACATCTATTAGGAATTCACTTAGGAAAGTCTTGACAAGTCTTGTCCTTGACAAGACATTATAAGGAAGGAGAGAACAAGATCACACATTTTAACTTTGAGAGTTAAAAAAAAAAACAAAACAGTTTACATACAAATGATACACAATGATGTAGGCCCGAGTGGAGAAAAACCTGAGTTTTAGAACTACAAACACTCCAGTGAAAACGGCAAGTCTTTGAGAACAAATCTACTTGATTATGAAATAATCAGTAGGAACAGAGAGATTCCAACCAAGGACTGGAGAAACCAATTTAGTCACTTGTGTGGCTTATTGACTTAAAAATACTGTATATCTTAATTGCCAACTAAAATTGGTTTGGGCCATCTTGAATCATATACGAATGCTGAACATATTTATAAGCTACTCAAGGAAATTTATACGTGTAGTGATTACAATGTGATATGCTTTATATGTTGTTTACTGATTCAACAATGAGCCAGGTCACCAATATGCTGACTGGGCACTCCAGTGGCTTGACTAGCTTGATTCAGGCAATAATTATACAATTGTACACTGAAAAGAACAAAAGAATCATACCTGAATAAAGGCAGTTCTATCTACAATTTTTGGATCTGCTAAAGTTAAAAAGTATCATCAGATAATTTCTAGTTAGAAAATTAATATATTAATTATATAAATATATCATATTATACCGGTGAATTAGAAAGTTCTCAATGCAGTAAGCTAAAGGCAGTGACTTAAGTTATCTGCTACCTCCAGCTCACTTATGCCAAAATGTTAATATTGTTATTAATATTCTGTTAATACTCATTTAAGTGAGTTGATTCAATTAGCTGATTTATAACTAATAGAGAAGTGTTAGCTTTGATAGCAAACTTTGTTACCAAAATACCTACATATTTTGGAGTAAGAAAGAAACACACAACAGATACTTGCTTTATCACTTTATTTTTTATTTTTATTTGAGACAGAGAGAGAGAGAGAGAGAGAGAGAGAGAGAGAGAGAGAGAGAGAATCTTAAGCAGGCTCCATGCTTAGTGCAAAGCCTGACGTGGGGCCTGATCCCATTCCTGGGATTATGATCTGAACTGAAATTGAGGGTCAGACATTCAACTGACTGAGCCACCCAGGTGCCCCAGGACTTTTTTTTTTTTTTTTTTTTTTTAAGATACAGCAGTGAGGGGGTGCCTGGGTGGCTCAGTCAGTTAAGCATCCGACTTCAGCTCAGGTCACGATCTCACGGTCTGTGAGTTCGAGCCCCATGTCGGGCTCTGTGCTGACAGCTCAGAGCCTGGAGCCTCTTCAGATTCTGAGTCTCCCTCTCTCTCTGCCCCTCCCCTGCTCATGCTCTGTCTTTCTGTCTCAAAAATAAATAAAAACATTTAAAAAAATATTTAAAAAAAAAGATACAGCAGTGAGTTGAATGAGTTGAAGTCTCTTAAAGAAAAAAAAAAAACTCATGAGAAGTTCTGCAATAAAATTTTGAGCACATTCTTGGTCTTGATAAATTTATTTCAAATTAAGTCAATTTGGGAAATAAAAGAGAAAACAGTTTTTTTAATGTTTATTTATTTTTGAGAGAGAGACAGAATGTGAGCGGGGGAGAGGGGACAATGAGAGAGGGAGACACAGAATCTGAAGCAGGTTCCAGGCTCTGAGCTGTCAGCACAGAGACTGATGCGGGGCTCGGACCCACCAACTGTGTGATCATGACCTGAGCCAAAGTCAGATGCTCAACCAACTGAGCCATCCAGGCACCCCCCAAAAATAATGTTTTGAGTGGATGCTAAATAGTTCAATATTAAAGGAATATTTTAATCCAACGTATTGTTTTTCTATATTGAGATGACAGAACTATTTGATGAAGTTTAACCTTTATTTTTTAAATCCTCAATCCTACTTCATATTTACAAATAATTTGCTCAGTGACATATTAATGATTGCCTGCAGTGTATTCAGCACTATTCAAGGCACTGGGGATATAACAGCCAGTGAAGTAGCCACAGGCCATGCAAGAACTTCACCTTTCATTCTGAGTGACACAGGAAGAGGGGATGGTTTAGACAGAGAAGTGACAGAATCTATATGGTAAAGGGAACAGAGGAAGACAAAATTGGAAGCAAAAGTTGAAACATATAATGCTTGCTTAAAGAAAATTTTTAAAAAAATCATAGTAATGAGTAGGCTGAAGTTCCTTAAGTAAAAACTCATTAGAGGCTTTTTGAAAAGTAGTAACTTAGGAGAGAAATAATGGTGGTTTGGTAGTTGTGGAGGCGGTAACAAATAGTTCTATTCTGGAAATACCTGGAAAGTAGAATTTAATAGGATTTGATGATAGACTGATTTTTGACATAAGCAACTGGACTAGGACTGGGATAAGGAATTTGCTTTTGGATATGTTAAGTTTGAAATTCTTATTAGATGTCAAAATGGAGATTTTAAAGCCATGAAAGAGATCAGGCCATCTAGGGAGTTAATATAGAGAAATGGCTCAAGTACTGAGCCCTGAGGCCAGCCAACTTTTAGAAGTTTGGACAGAAGGAGAAACCAGCAAAGTAGAATGAGCTGACTGTCAGTGAACAGAACCAAGAAGCCTAAGGAAGAAGGGAGAGACTGGAGTGACCAATGCCAAAGAACGGTCAAAGAAGGTCATTTGACCATTGGACCTAGCATTACGGCATTCACCAGTGACCCTGTCAAGAATAATTTTGGTGGGCATTTATGAAGAAATGACTCCAGTCTGGTTAACATCAGATGTTTGGTAATTGATGATTCTGCAGTCACTGTCTAACCTGTCCAAAAGCACATTCAACATTCAACTTTTGAAAGAAAACAGTTAAAAAGATATCAAATAAAACTGAAAACACACAAAACAAGTATCTAAACCCAAGGAAGTACTTATAAAATGGTCTTGGTCATTAGTTGGGAGGACTATTACAAAGCTCCAACAGTAGGCTCTCACTATAATAGATAACACAGCTAAACTGAATGGAACATATAAGCTATCTCATAATTAGAACAGATATTTTCATATGTTCCAGAAATTTCTCCCTCACAGCGCTAAGAAAGTACTTTCCCTCTGAGAATGCAAAGCATGCTTTCTTGTGCTTAGTGGCAGTAAATTCTATCAAACACTAGCAGCTTTTCATAAAATTGGTACTTAAGTCAAGGATCTGTTAGTATGTTATAAGGAAAAGATGTCAGAACTTTCTTTGACAGGCATTTCAGTTTACAAACAGAGTATGTTTTAAAACTACTCTGTACACAAAAGGTACCTGAATAACTACCAAAAAGCCTGGGATGCTGTTTCATTCAACTGCTGGGACTGAACCAAACTCTGTCCACCAAACTCAGTCATACAGATGACTGAATCCTTGAAAACAGGATTTAACAATTGGTAAGGACACCAGTAATTATAATTCCAAAAAAAAAAAAAAAAAAAAAAAAAAAAAAAGGCTCAGAAGTCCCATGCCATAACGTGAAATGATTCTTAACTAAGTACATCTCTGCTGTTGGCCTGCAATAAAATATTCTCATTGGTCTCCTTTTGATAAAAGTACCCAAAATTCAAGTAACTGAGCTTTCCAGGTGACTTGATTGTTTATTTTACTGTACTAAAACCTTACTTACTGTACAATAAAAACAATAACATATTAAAAAGATGCTGTGGTTTGTGGGAGTTAGGGCTGACTTAATATATCTCAAGTGTTTCATGCAAGCAGATGCTGGAAAATCTCATGTTGCTGTTACTAACCTTTTATTTTATTTATTTATTATTTTTTTTAATGTTTATTTTATTATTTTTGAGACAGAGAGAGACAGAGCATGAACGGGGGAGGGGCAGAGAGAGAGGGAGACACAGAATCGGAAACAGGCTCCAGGCTCTGAGCCATCAGCCCAGAGCCCAACGCGGGGCTCGAACTCACGGACCGCGAGATCGTGACCTGAGCCGAAGTCGGACGCTTAACCGACTGAGCCACCCAGGCGCCCCTGTTACTAAACTCTTAAAGCATTCAAATTCTAACATACCTTCCAATTTCAAACAAAAGTAAACCCAAACCATAAAATAAGCTTTATGTAGAACACAATATTTACTGTCAACAAATGTTGTGCTACATTTTTTTTTTAAACAAAGAGACACAGGTATTGTGTTTACTACTGCATAAGAAACTATCTATTTTCCAACTACTGATCCTTTTCACCTGGGACTCTCACCATCGGTACAAGTATCTGAATGAAATATGATGTAACATACTGTTACATATTGAAAGGCCTGGTATTTTAAATAAATCCTTTCATCTGGTGCAATTTTAACATCTGTCACCAGAATAAGAACTAAGACAAACGCAAAAAATCCTCTAAATTGCCCAGGGGTATTTTGATTGACATCTAAATGCGCTGAAAACAGTGTAATCAGATATAAAAAAGATGCAACAAAAGGCCACAGAAAAGAGGTATAACCTCCAGTATTAAGGGAGTTTGGGAGTCAGGAAGTGTCCTTCAAGACAATGAAGTAGCAGAGAAGGAAGAAGAGGGATGCGCAAGGAGAAAGACATGAGACTGGGAAAAGTTTCACAGAGGAGTCAGCATTTGATTGGAGGCCTTTGGAGAGTTATGTTTTTGACAACTGAGAAAAACTTCAGCATAAAAAGATCAGGTGATCTGCTAAAGGTCACAAAGCTACTCTTTGTAGAGTCAGGCCTGGGAAAATGGTTTCTCAGTGCCCAAAGCAAGTAGGCTTTGGACTAGGCATTAAACTTGGGACAAAAGCAGCAGTTTTGGTGGTACTTTTCACATAGTTCTTCTCATAATAAATGATCTTTACCTACTTCCTGTTTTTCTGGCTGAAATAAGTCACAATAAGAAAGGTATTAGCAAACATTTGGCAAAAAGGACACCGAGAACAGGAAATATTTGTTTATGTAATTTACGTGATAATCCTCTTCTCTAAACACAGAAACTATATGAAACCTTTTGTAAAAATGTCAGTATCCTGGTAGGTTAGCAGTATCTGACTCATAACAGGTTATTATAATTATTTGCTGACAGAACGTACTACAAATGTGCTACATGGCACTTAATTATATATTATCTTTTGTGCCCTCTACTTATTTCCTATCTATATGCCATGTCTCCCCAGCTGGATGGCAAGCTCCTAGTGAGCACTTTATATCCTGCATCAAGGTAGGATCCGTGTCTTATTTTTAATCCCATTTCTAGAACTGTGCCTCATACAGAAGCCTCAGATGTTTTCAGGATGAATAGTTAAATAGAATATCCTTAGTTTCTTAATTTCTTCTCCCCCTACAAAACAAGTTGAGAAATCACTCAATTTATCTGGATCATTCAGAAATCAAGACCAAACCCCAAAACCACTTTGCTCTGAATCTGCGTTGTTAGTAATGCTTTTCAGCTGGAGTAGGGTAGGGGTGGCTTCTGGCTGATGGTTATCACGGTTCCAGTAGCCCAGTGGCCCAGGGGAGCACTGGGTAAAGAACGAAAGTGACTCTCTTGAGGGGAGGCAGACCCATTTGATTGTTTGCTTCTGTTCTCTACCTTACTTCATGATTGCAGTCACACGCCACTCTATTTCTGGAATTCTCTTCCATCAGTGCTCCTAAATTAAAATAAAAGAGGAGGGGGAAAGAATTCCAGAAAGATGAATATTTGACTTCACACAATTTAGTTCAGAGTGGTGGGGCTTTTTTCCCAGTGATCAAAGCATTCCAAACAGTGAGAAAAAGCTAAAAGCTATTAGAAATAACCTAAGCCAACTGTCTCTCTTGCCCAAGTTCACAGACTCTAACTCAAACTCAGCCACTCCAAGACTTGGGCTGCGGTGCACATGTGCAAAAGCATGCACTGTGATGCTCAGCATGGTTCTGAAATTCTAACCCCTGATGCAAGGGCAGACTTTTCAATTTTGCTCTTTACAAAATACAAAGCCTGGCATACACTCAACAAGTGTTTGCTGAACTGAAACCCAGAGTAAACTAGAGACACCCAAGAAACATTAAAGTACTCTCTAAACGGATCCCAGTCATGGGGAACCATCTTATTAAAATCATATTAAAAGCCTCTTGTCCTTCTCAAAACTTTTTTTTTTCTCATGTTCAAGTTATCAAGAGAGAGCTCACAATGTTCATAAATGAATGCTGAATAACACATGTCTTCATTTCTATTCCACTCGACGTCTTTAAAAATGTTAATAATCAATGGAACCCCCAAAAATGCCTGCTGGTGTGTGTTAAAGTGTGAAACCGACATAGTAAAAGCTAGACAAAATAATACTCGACAGCTCAACTAAAACCACACCACATTTCAAGTCATTTTTTGCATACCTAAAGTGACATCATTGCCTTCACAAAGCAAAAAGCATGCACTGCGTCTCTGTTGGTTGAGCTGAGCAAACGCACATGTGGCCCGATTTATTTGCAGACTGTGAACATTTTAGTGCGCTGCTAGAAGGTGCCTTCTCAGACCGATGGGCACAAGTGCTTAAGCAATACGCCCTGTCAGAGAGGCCTTACTGGAAGCAGAGGTTAGTGGGAAGTGCTCTACCGTTTCCATCATTCCCAATAAAATTACATTGGAAAAAAATTCCAGAGGGTTTGGAGAAGACTGGAGAATAAATTTTGAAGTAAAACGCGATTAAATTCTAATGGAAGTGTCATTCTCCTGATTCCTCAGAAAAAGCTTCTCCACTGAAACTCAACTCTGGATATTTACATAAAGTGTTAGTATTCCACAAAAACAGAGTCGAATTAACTACATTTCTAGAGCTGCCTAAATTCTATTCTCCTTTTTATAACCAGGAAGCTAAGTAGATTGACTCTTTGGAAAGAGAAGAAAACGGGTGGTGATGGTAGGGGTGGAGGAGAGAGGGCAAGACTTCTTCTCTTCTAGAACCAGAGCTTCATATGCCCCAAATACTCAGAACAAAATCAGGGTTCCTGTCCTCCTTGAGGGCAAGGGTTTCTGTCTGTCTTGTTCACTGCTATGTTCCCGGCAGTGCCTGGCCCCAGGAAAGCCTCAATAAAATATCTGCTAAATGAATTATGATGATGAATGCTCATCTTGTTATGACTGCTATAGACAGTTGTGGGGCTTTTTTGAAGGTGGCATATATTGTCAGGGTTAGTGATGTGGGAAGGAGGCAGGTCTCTGAAGTGGGCCAGAGTGCCCAGCTCTGCCTTCTCACTTTTTCTTTGATCTGCTGTCTTATAAAAGAGCTCCTTGGGGTTGGCACTGAGATGACCAGAAGAAAGGGAGGAAAGAACAAGTCCTTACTTACAAATGATATTTTCTAATGGGATGATGTTGTCTTTATTTCTTTTAGAGCCCAGAGTTTCTCTGAGTTATCTCCCATGGGATGTTAACAGGTGTCCAGCTCAGGGAAGACTGCTGTGAGTACTCACCCTAGTTACTCCCTCTCTAACTGCCCCGTTTTGTCTTCTCATACAAGGTACTAGTTTATTTTTTTCTTTTTTCCTTTTTTATTATTTATTTTTTAAGTCATCTCCACGCCCAATGTGGGGCTCCAACTCACAACCCTAAGATCAAGAGTCACATGCTCTACTGACTGGGCCAGCCAGGCTCCCCCTGGGTACTACTTTCTAATACTCTCATTTTTTATATTTTGCTATCCACATCCCCCCCCCCCCCACTAGAATGTAAACTCCGTGAAAGCAGGGACCTTATAGCTATATCAGGCAAATGCCTAGAAATGCCTAGAAAGTGTCTGATACAAAGCTGTCACTTAATTATTTGTGGAATGAATTAACAATTGCTAGGCAATGTTCTAAGAGATGACACCAACAAAATGCCTGTCTCTTCTCGAGTTTATTTCCCATGATGACATAACATCAGGAAAAAGAAGCCTGAGGGAAACACCGGATTGAAGATGTTTCTTTACATCCCTATTTCACAGAGCTTTTACTATGCTATACATACAGTGTAAACTGATGAAAAACCTTTCTTCTCCCCAACTGAACCTCTGACAGGAGAAATGCTTCCCATTTGCATTGACACACGTGAGAAATGCAGCCCTGTGTCTTGCTTAGGTAACCCCATTTAGACTTCCTTGGCTGTGGGGCTGGCTCTAAGGAAAGATCCCTGGATTTCCTCTTGGGCCAGTCTTATGTGGTGATATCAGGGATAACTGGGGAGAGATGCTCCATGGTGTTTGCAAAACAAGGGCTAAGACTGAATTGAGAGTTCCAGCTGTCCCTTCCCCACCCCCCCGCCCTTCCCCACTTGGATATTCTCCCTCCACTACCAGTGTAAGACACCTTGGGTTTTATTTATTTAGCTTGAGAGTTTCTGAGGACCTTCATTTATTTTGTAAAATTCTTGGCCATAATCTTCAATTATTTTTTCTACCTCATCTGTCTCTCTTCTTGGACATAATTACATGTACGTTAGACCACTGGATATTGTTCCACAGCTCCTGGATGCTTCACATTTTTCTCCTTTGTGTTTCTCTTGGGAAAATTTCTACTTATCAATCTTCATGTTTACTGATTCTTTCCTTAGCTGCATCAAGTCTGCACATAAACATATTGAAAGAATTCTTCACCTTTGGCATCACATGTTAATCTCTAAGATTTACATTTGACTCTTTTTCTGTTTCTTTCTCTCTGCTAAATTTTCCCATCTGCTCATGAATGCTGTTCATCTTTTCTACAAGATCCTTTACATATTTTTTAAAGTAATCTCTATGCCTCATGTGGAGCTTGAATTCATGACCCAAGATCAAGAGTCTCCTGTTCCACCAAATGAGACACCCAGGCGCCCCTAGATCCTTTGTGTATTAATCATAGTTGTTTTCATGACCCTGACGGAGAGTGCCAACATCTAGCTCATTTCAGTCTGGTTGGTGCTTTTTTTTTTTTTATGTGTAAAAGTAGCATTCAAAGAAAGTTTTAATTTCAATTTTAGTTAACATGTGGCATTATATTAGTTTTAGGTATACAATATGGTGATTCAATAATTCCATATATCACCCAGTGCCCATCATGACAAGTATACTCCTTAATCCTCATAACCTGTTTCACCCATCCCCTCACCCTCCTCTCTTCTGGTAACCATCAGTTTGTTCTCTACAGTTAAAAGTCTGTTTCTTGATTTGTCTTTCTCTTTTTTCCTTTTCCTCTGTTGTTTCTTAAATTCCACATATGAGTGAAATCATGTGGTACTTGTCCTTCTCTGACTCACTTATTTCGCTTAGCATTATTCCCTCTAGCTCCATTCATGTTGGTGCAAATGGAAAGATATCATTCTTCCTTATGGCTGAATAATATTCCATTGTATGTATATACCACATCTTTATTCATCCATAGACGCACACTTGGGCTGCTTCTGTATCTTGGCTACTATAAATAATGCTGCTATAAACATAGGGGTGCATGTATCCCTTTGAATTAGTGTTTTTGTATTCTTTGGGTAAATACCCAGTAGTGCAAATGCTGGATCATAGGGTAGTTTTATTTCAAATTTTGTGTAACCTCCATACTGTTTTCCACTGTGGCTGCAACCCCTTTGCATTCCCACCAACAGTACATGAGGGTTCCTTTTTCTCCACATCCTCCTCAACATCTGTTGTTTCTTGTGTTGTTGATTTTAGCCATTCTGACAGGTGTAAAGTTATCTCATTGTAGTTTTGATTTGCATTTTCCTGATGGTAAAGGTATGATGAATATCTTTTTACGGATCTGTTGGCCACCTTTGAGAAACATCTTATCATGTCTTCTTCTCATTTTTTTAATTGTATCATTTGTTTTTTGAGTTTGAGTCGTTTAAGTTCTTTATATATTCTGGATACTAACCCTTTATTGGATATGTCATTTACACATATATTCTCTCATTAAGCAGGCTGACTTTTAGTTTTGTTGATTGTTCTTACACTGTGTGGAAACTTTCTATTTTGATGTAATCCCAATAGTTTATGTTTGCTTTTGTTTCCTTTGCCTCTGGAGACATATCTTGAAAAAAGTTCTACAGCTGTTGTCACAGAAGTTACTGCCTGTGATCTCTTCTAGGATTTTTTGGTTTCAGGTTCCACATTTAGATATTTAACCAATTTTGAATTTATTTTTGTGTATGGTATAAGAAAGTGGTCCAGTTTCATTCTTTTGTATATGGCTGTTCAGTTTCCCCAGTATTATTTGTTGAAGAGACTGTCTTTTTCTCACTGGATATTCTTTCTTGCTTTGTTGAAGATTAACTGACCATATAACTGTGGATTTATTTCTGGGTTTTCTATGCTGTTCTACTGATGTGTCTATGTGCCAATACCATGCTGTTTTGATGACTACAGTTTTGTAACATAACTTGAAGTCCAGAATTCTGAGGCCTCTAGATGTGCTTTTCTTTTTCAAGATCATTCTGGCTATTCGAGGTCTTTTGTGGTTCCAAATACATTTTAGGATTGTTTGTTCTAGTTCTGTGAAAAATGCTGTTGGTATTTTGATAAGGATTGCATTAAATGCATATGTTGCTTTGGGTAGTATAGACATTTTAGCAATATTTGTTCTTCCAATTTATGAGCCTGGACTGTCTTTCCACTTCCGTGTTACTTCAGTTTCTTTCGTCTGGGGTTTTTAGTTTTCAGAGTACAAGTCTTTCACCTCTTTGGTTAGGTTTATTCCTAGGTATCAATTTCTATTGTTTTTGGTGCAACTGTTAAGGTTTTTCTTTCTTTCTTTTTTTTCTTTTAAAAAAAAAATTTTTTTTTATGTTTATTTATTTTTGAGACAGAGAGAGACAGAGCATGAACGGGGGAGGGGCAGAGAGAGGGAGACACAGAATCTGAAACAGGCTCCAGGCTCTGAGCGGTCAGCACAGAGCCCGACGCGGGGCTCGAACTCACGGACCGCGAGATCATGATCTGAGCCGAAGTCGGACGCTCAACCGACAGAGCCACCCAGGCGCCCCACGTTAAGGTTTTTCTAAATTTCTCTTTCTGCTGCTTCAATACTGGTGCATACAAAAGGAACAGATTTCTGTACATTGATTTTGTATCCTGTGACTATACTGAATTTGTTTATACGTTCTAGAAGTTTTTTGGTGGAGTCTTTCAGGTTTTCTATATAGAGTATCATGTCATTTGCAAATGGTTAAAGTTTTACTTCTTCCTTACCAATCTGGATGCTTTTTATTTTTATTTTTTTGTTGTTTGATTGCTGTACTTCTAGTACAATGCTGAATAAAAATGGTGAGAGTGGACATCCTTGTCTTGTTCCTTACCTCGGGGGAAAAGCTCTTAGTTTTTCCCCATTAAGGATTATGTTAGCTATGGGTTTTTCATATATGGCCTTTATTATATTGAGGCATGTTCCCTTTAAGTCTACTAGTTTTATCACGAATGTATGTTGTGCTTTGTCAAAGGCTTTTTTTTTTTTGGCATCTATTGAAATGATCATATTGTTCTTATCCTTTCTCTTACTGATGTGATGTATTACACTCACTGACTTGCAAATAGTGAACCACCCCTGCAACTCAGAAATAAATCCCACTTGATTGTGGAGGACGACTGTTTTAATGTATCGTAGGATTCAGTTTGTTAGTATTTTACTAAGAATTTCTGTATCTGAGTTCATCAGAGATACTGGCCTGTAGTTGTCTTTTTTAGTGGAGTCTTTATCTGGTTTTGGTATCAGGGTAATACTGGCCTCATAGAATGAATGTGAAAGTTTTTCTTCCTTTTCTATTTTTTTGGATAGTTTGAGAAGAATAGGTACTGTTTGGTAGAATTCACCTGTGAAGTCATCTGGTCCTGAGCTTTTTGTTTGTTGGTAGTTTTTTGATTACTGATTCAACTTCTTTTGCTGGTTATCTGTCAAAATTTTCTTTTCTTTTTTATTAATGTTTTATTTATTTTTGAGAGCAAGAGCGCACAAGCAGGGGAGGGGCAGAAAGAGAGGCAGACAGAGGATCTGAAGTGGGCTCTCGCACTGACATTAGAGAGCCCAATGCAGGGCCTGAACTGTGAGATCATGACCTGAGCCAAAGTCAGATGCTCAAAGATGCCTTAGTCTGTTCAAATTTTCTGTGTCTTCCGGTTTCAGTTTTGGTAGTTTATATTCCTAGGAATTAACCACTGCTTCTAGGTTGTACAATTTTTTGGCATATGGTTTTTCATTATATTCTGTCATAATTTTTCATATTTCTGTGGTGTTGGTTGTTATTTTTCCCCTTTCATTTGTGATTTTATTTCAGTTTCTCTTTTTTTTTCTTGAGAAGTGTGGCTAGAGGTTTGTCAATTTTATTGACTTTTCAAAGAACCAGCTCTCGGTTTCATTGATACGTTCTACTGTTTTTGTTTTTTAGTTTCTGTTATAATTTATTTCTCCTCCAATCTTTATCATTTTCTTCCTTCTGCTCATGTTAGGTTTTGTTTATTGTTCTTTCTTGAGGTAGGTCTGTACTGCTATAAACTTCCCCTTTAGAACTGCGTTTGCTTCATCCCCAAGGTTTTAACCATTCATTTTCATTTGTT
The DNA here is from genome assembly GCF_046562875.1 of Panthera onca. Classification (NCBI taxonomy): domain Eukaryota; kingdom Metazoa; phylum Chordata; class Mammalia; order Carnivora; family Felidae; genus Panthera; species Panthera onca. The sequence continues at coordinate 106,269,694 of NC_138348.1, read as the reverse complement.
TCCAGGTACTTTTTAATTTCTTCTTTTATTTTACGGTTGACCTCTTGACTGCTTAGTAGCATGTTATTTAATATCCATGTATAGATGGTCTTTCCAGATTTTCTCTTGTGGCTGAGTTCTAGTTTCATACTGCTGTGGTCAGAAAAGATGCATGGTATGACTTTTATTTTCTTGAATTTTGCTAAAGCTTGTTTTGTGGCCTAATATGTGACCTATTCTGGAGAATGTTCCATGTACACGTGAAAAGAATGTGTATTCTGCTGTTTCAGGATGGAATGTTCTGAGTATGTCTGTTATATCCATCTGGTAGGGTGTGTCATTCAAAGCCATTATTTCCTTGATGATTTTGTTTAGATGATCTGTCCACTGATATTAAGTGGGGTGTTAAAGTCCTTTACTATTACTATATTATCATCAATCAGTTCCTTTATGTTTGACTGCCTTATGTATTTGGGTTCTCCTATGTTGGGTGCATAAATATTTACAACTGTTATATCTTCTTGTTGGATCGTCCCCTTTATTGTTATATAATGTCCTTCTTTGTATCTTGTTACAGACTTTGTTTTAAAGTCCATTTGGTCCAATACAAGTATTGCTACTCTAGCTTTCTTTTGACATCCATTTGCATGGCAGATGTTTCTTCATCCCCTCACTCTCAATCTGTAGGTGTTTTTAAGTCTAAAATGAGTCTTCCCTAGGAGTATACAGATGGGTCTTATTTTTTTTTCCAATCATTCTGATGTCCTGTGCCTTCTGATTGGAGCATTTAGTCCATTTACATTCAAATAAATTATTGACAGATATGTATTTATTGTCATTTCATTATATCCTATGGTTGTTTCTGTAAATTTTCTGATCCTTTTTTATCTTTCTTTTATGATTTGCTGATTTTCTTCAGTGATATATTTGGGGTTATTTCTCCTTCTTCTTTGCAACATTAGTGGTTTTTGGTTTGTATATACCATTTGGTTTGTATATAACATTTTCTGTATAGAGCAGTCTGTATTAAGTTGATGGTTAAGTTTGAACCCATTATTTACTCCTCTCCTCCCCACATTTTATGTATATGTTGTCATATTTCATATTGTTTTATCTTGTCAACTGATATGTTTTAGAGAAATATTCATTGTTACTGCTTTTTTGTTTCCTACCTTTATACTGTCACTTTTGGTCTCTCCTTTTCACTCAAAGAGTACCCTTCAATGTTTCTTGCAGGGCTGGCTTAGTGGTCATGAACTCTTTAGTTTTTGTTTATCTGGGAAACTATCTTTCCTTCTCTTCTGAATGATAGTCTTGATGGATAGAGTATTCTTGGCTGCAGGTTTTTCCCATTCAGCATTTTGAATACATCATGCTTATTGCTTGGAAAATTTCTGCTAAAGAATGCCCTACTAGCCTTATGGGTTTTCCCTTGTATGTTACTGTATTTTTTTCTTTTGGCCTTTAAAATTTCTTATCATTGTATTTTGCCAGTTTAACCACAATATGTCTTAGGGTGGATCTGCTTTTGTTGTTTCTGATGGGAGCTCTCTGTGCCTCCTAGATCTGGATTATCTGTTTCCTTCCTCAGATTAGGGAAGTTTTCAGCTATTAATTCTTCAAATAAATTTTCTGCCCCCTCTTCTTCTTCTGGGACTCCTATAATACGAACATTACCATGTTTCATGGAGTCACTGAGTTCCGTAAGTCTATTCTCGTTTTGCATAATTCTTTTCTCTCTCTTTTGTTCAGCTTGGTTACTCTGCATTACTCTTTTATGTCATTAATTTGTTCCTCTGCTTCTTCCAGGCTGCTGTTCATTCCATCAAGCATGTTTCTCATTACATTTTTTTTTTTTAAATTTTCTTTAACGTTTATTTATTTTTGAGACAGAGAGAGACAGAGCATGAATGGGGGGAGGGTCAGAGAGAGAGGGAGACACAGAGTCAGAAGCAGACTCCAGGTTCTGAGCTGTCAGCACAGAGTCCGACGTGGGGCTCGAACTCACGGACCGCGAGATCACGACCTGAGCTGAAGTCGGATGCTCAACCGACTGAGCCACCCAGGCGCCCCTCTCATTACATTTATTGAGTCCTTTATTTCTGCCACGTTGTTTCTTATCTGTGTGTAAAGGGTCTCACTCATGTCTTCTGTTCTTTTCTCAAGTCCAGTGAGTATTATTATGATCATTGCTTTGAATTCTCTGTCAGGAATGTTAATTATATCTGTTTCGCTTAGATCTCAGGCCATGCATGGCCTTGTCCTGTTCTTTTATTTGGGTTCAATTTCTCTCCTCATTTTGTCTGCCTTTCTATGTCTGTTTCTGTGTGTTAGGAAGGTCAGCTATGTCTTCTCTTAGAAGTAGTGACTTTATGAAGAAGAGGTCCTGGAGTACCCTGCAGGGAAGTGTCCCTTTTCATCAGAAACTGGCACTTCAGGAGAGTATCCTATGTGTGTCGCTTATGCCCTGCTGTTTTGTCTGAGTCACTTTTCCTTTCAGTGCAGTCATCTGCACTGACTTTCTGCCTGTTGTGGGCTGTATTTGCTCTCTGTGGTGTCAGTGGGACCCAGGCAGGCCAGCTCTGTTGGGGCAGCATGCTTGCTGGGGAACTTGGGAGGTGGGCAGCAATGTCAGCAAAATTTGCATTGGGCCACTAGTCTTACGCCCGATCCCCTGAAGTGCTGCGGTGGGTTGGGGCTAGGTGCCAGGGCACCTGGGGGGTGCGAGGCTGGGCATGACAGGCACATGATTTTAACAAAATTTGCCCTGAATCCAGGGCAGAGGTTAGCAGGCTTGGAGTGGGCAGATCCTCAGGAGAACTCATGGGTGTGGCGCACTCGCTAGAAGGTCAGGTAGCAAGGGCCTGTGTAGTTGTGCCTCCTGCAGAAGGCTTTGTGTTTATGCTGGGGGGGGTAGGGGAGGAAAATGGCACGCGCCGGCTCCCTTGTTTTCACAGAAGTCCCCAAACACACTCTGAAATCAGTATGAACATATCTGCCTCCCATTTGCCTCTGGTATTGTACGAACTGCCATTTTTACGTTGCCTCTCCATGCAGGCTGTTGTCTCTTTAAGGGCAGTAACCCAGCCGTCACTGGCCTTCCGTCACTGGCCTTCCCAGCTCACCCAGTGCTGAGTCAGCTGACTTCAAGGTCCAGGCTCCAAGTCCCACTGGTTATACTCAAGGAATTCAGCCCCTCTCGTTTTCAGAGCCAAACGTCATGGGAATTAGTTCTCCCTGTGTGAGCTCCCTGGTACAAGGGTCCATTTCTCTCTGCTGTCCATGCGCACGGCTCCCTCCCTCCTGTGGCCAGCCTCCCCTCATCTTTCTGATCTTCCTACCCTTTCAGAGGCAGCTTCTTCTCTACACTTAGTTGCAGAGTTTATTCTGCCAGTCTTCAGATAGCTCTCCGGTTTATGACTTGGAGGTGGATGACATCTAGTCAGAAACGTGCGATGGGGTGAGCTCCGGGCTGTCCTATCCCGCCATCTTCCCAAACTCCTCCTGACTTCTTCATCTTGTGTCAGTGGGTTTTTTTCTTACTACGTGATGTGTTGGGACATTTTTCCTGAACACCGGACGTTGTGATAGAAGAAGAAGGGAGACTGAGGTAAACAGTATGTACTCATGGAAACAGGCGTGCCTCTTCTTCTGCGAGGATGTTAGCATGAGACGCTGTGTCCACTTCATCAGCTGTTGGGCTGGGTTTGCATCTTGTTGTTGCCGTCTTCAACCTCAGTGTGCCACCGGCTGCAGATCCGTCTGGCGGTGGACTACCGCTGCCTTGTGCTTGGTGCGGGGCTGGAGTTTATCTCATGGTCCCTGCTCTACTTCCAGCTTTCAGCAGTCCGTGAATGCCTGCACTACAAGGGGGTCTCCTGCCGAGTCCTGCTCTTGCCCTAGCAATAGAATCCTAGTGCTTGTTACTTAGCATTAGGCAGAGCCTACGCACCCAGGCCTCTACAGCGGGGTTTTAAATTTCTGCCCCTCCTCAATCTCCACAAAGGCCAAATTCTGCCTTGAATTAGTGACAGCTCTTAGGCAGAAAGAATTCCCAGGTTCTCCCCAGTGGTGGCAGACCTCTGGTTTTTATTGGTGCAGAATCCTGGGAACAACAGGTGTTTCTGTCCTTCCCATGCAGGCAGAAGGTCCAGAAGCAGTGGGTACCTGTGAGGTGTGTAAGTAAGAAGCTCCTTTCCAAGAAGCAGACGGGGTCGGCTTCTTCCCCTCCTTAGGAAGCAGTGGATCTTCACTTGGGCCCTGGGAGTGAGAGGGTCGCTGACCCTCCCCTTGTGGCTTTAAGGCCTTTGCTTAATGCAATAGAAGATTCTGATGAAGAAGGGGGTGTTTCATGCCTGTCTCCTGGAGACAACCAACCAACTCTGGCATACCTGTGGCACTCATGTGGGCTCCTTTCTATCTCCTGACCTACCTCTAATCTTTCTTGTGAGAAAACCAAAGGAGGCCCACGAAAAATAGCCAGCAAGTGAATGGGAACCCCCTCTGTGTTCTGAAGGTGAAACAGCTTGTGCATCCCATCTCTGCTCAGAATGCTCAACACTCTGGAGTTAAATTCACTTGGTTGTCTTACAAACTCAGTTCACCAACTTGTTCAAGAAAAGTTATAAATTGAAGATTTTATGGCCTTTACTCATGATTATGATGGGAATGATGGTCGCCTGAGTATTGATTTTACTAAGGAAAGCAGCAGTTATCAGACATTTGGTACTTCTTCAACCCCAGTCCTTGAAGATGTGAGTTACATCTTTTCTTTTTTGTCAAGTCTCTTCCACTTCTAACTTCGTCAGATTCTGAGACTATCACGGAAGGGAAATATAAATGTAGGCTGGAGCTATGAGGAAAGAGAATAAGAAACTAAATCTGGCTCTGAGGTAGTCACTGGCCATTGAGAGACACAGACACCTAAAAAAAGATCAAGTTACAATGTGTTACGATGAGAAAGATACAAACTAGCTTACATGGAAAATCATGATGGGAACTTAGTGTGAGGAACTGGGGGAGGTTGGAGAGGAAAGAGGAAAATCTGGCCAGGAAAACTATAACAAGGTATAAATTGAACTGAGTCTTGAAGTAGTTGTTTAGTGAGGAAGCAGGAGAGAAGGATATTCAAGGAAAAGAAAGGGAAATACACCACAGCAGGGTTTAGGACCGGTGGTGTGGGGAGGGAGTGCGGGGAGTCTGAGGAGAGGAACAGAGGCTGTGGACTCACACACACCTGAGTTTGAAACCTGGTCTGCTATTTCAAGACCGTGGGGCTTTGGACAGGTGGTAAAGCCCTTTAAACTGCACTTCCCAGTCTGTGAAATCAAAGTATTCATGCTTACCTCTCAGGTTTGTTGTGAGGATGAAAGGAGATAATCCACCTACAGTCTAGCTAAGCACATCTGGAACGCATCTGTGCTCCATACATAACGGCTGGTCATTTAGGACTTTTCTAGAAGTCTTAAGAAGCCTAGAGGGTCACCTGTTTTAGGAAAACAATTGTCTCCATGTGGCCTGAGTATAAAATCCTCTTCTTCCTTAAGACATTACAGTTCCTATCTCCTTTTTGGCACAAAAGCCAGAATACATATTTAAAAGTAGCTCAGAGTCCCTCCTACTGGAAACCACAACTAACAATTTATGCCTGGCAAGCGGAAGAACTACTAATTTCATCGGTTTCACTGTGTCGACGTAGGAGGGAAAACAGATTTAAAAAAAGCACGCACTCAAAAACCATTCTTATGTACAGGCCAGAGTTAAAACTCAGGTTCACATAGCGCAACTAGAGCGAAACACAGATATACTGCTCAGCAATGACTCCATTCCTGTACTCAAAACTAAGGATTAGCCCATGTCTACAACATCCAAGACTCAAGCTGTTGTTGTTTGTTTGTCTGCTTTTGTCTTGGGCGACCAGAGCCTGCGGCAGCTCTCTGCAGACATTTAGGAATCCCGAAGAGGTCTGGAAATTGCTTCCCTAGTGTTGCTAAGAATTAACTATATTCCGTGAATTTCACTCCCTGGGCTATGCTCCCTGGCTACAGCTTAACCGCATCATAGAGCAGGACTTCACCTAGAGAAAGGCCTAGGACAGTGCTTTTCAAAGTTTAGCCTGTATCTGAATCATACGTAGGACTGGCTAAAACACACGATGCTGAGCCCCGGTCCTGGAATTTCTGATTCATGATGGAATGGGCCCTCGAATTGGTATTTCTAGAACATTCCTAGGTGATGCCGATGCTCCGGGTCCCAGGACCACACTTGGAGGACCACTGCCTTCAGAAGTTTTTGTCTTCACAGAAGGGGTATCGTCTGCTTACCTGAGGCATGTGTTTTAAGAGTCCACTGTCACTGGCTCATCGAGACAACTGTACCAATGGGATACAGTGAATAAATAACACAGGGCAAGGCAAGGGCAGAGAAGAAAGAGAGGTCAATGGTTCTTCCATCAGTTTTTAAAAGGGGCTGAAACCTGAGGCTTAACTTTGAGGTTGGTGGAGTGTTGGTAGGTCAGCCTTTTTTTTCATATTATTTTTATTAGATCTGGGGGCACAGAACCAATTTATCCAAGCCCATTAACATTTGTTCCATCCTACTTAACACACCAAAGTGTAGTGGACAGTCTTAGGAACAAAATCACTAAGGCCAATTACCCCCATCTTTCCCCAGAGGTCATTCCTCTCAGAACTAAGAGACTTTACTCACATTTCTGGGTACCTCTTTTAAAACAACCAGGGACTTCTGATTTTTTTTTCTTTCTGACTGCCCTGTGCTTGATTACATGGGTCTCTTTTACATCCACTTTCTTATTCGTGAGGTCAGATAGGAGAGAACAACGGAGCTAGAGCGGGGACAGTGAAGGCTTGGGTCCTAGCGCCAGCCCCAGCCCCAGCCCTTACTCCCTTGACTGCGTAAGTCAATCCTTCTGACTTTCAGCCTCCTTATTCATAAAAAGAACTGGTGGTGGAAAGAGCTATAGGATTATTTTAGAAAAGTCTTTCCAATTCTGAAACTCCAAGATTCCATATTTCCTTCCCAGTATGAAAAGAGGGATATTTGTATCTGAAATGAAGAGACACAATAAAGGAACAGTGAATTCTATGTGACTTTGTAACACATCGGTTCAATGCAGTACCTCCTAGCCACACATAGAACACTTTCCTCATCACTAAAATACTGCTTGTCAGCACTGCTTTCAAGGTCTAATCGTGAAAGAGTCAACGGTTCTCTTTCCTTTTCCACTGAGGCACATTTCTTTCCTCTTTTCTCCTCCCCTCACTCCCACCAATAAAAACTCTGCCTGGAATCATTTACACGTCTGCCTTAATCTTAACTTTATGTTATAGTTGTAACTACAACTATACATCAGAAATATGTAACTTTATAACACAATTCTATTTCCAGAATAGAAAATGATTTTTGCCAAGAAATGAGTTCTTTAGTAGTACAATAGCCTCTAGAAATCCTTAACACAGCACAGCTTCTCATCTGCCTAGAATAGTTCAGGTATGATTCTGCTTTGAAGCTAGGGATACCGCCTGTAATGTCACATAGCTGAGGCATAGATAACAACCTTCAGAGCTTACCCCTCGTACTTCAGGGTTCCCACCTGTATCTTCAAGAGACTTCCTTTCAACACCTTGTGTAACGGTCTCTGTAAGTTCTCCCTTTCTTTCTATAAGCAGTGCGGTCAAGAACATGGGTTCTGGAGTCAGATAAACCTGAGTTTAAATACCGGCTTTGTCATTTATTAGTTGTGTGCCTTAACATTTAAATTCTAGGAGCTTAAACTTTTCTATGAATGGGGATAATTAAGAGGACCTATCTCATAGCACTGTGGAAGTTAAAATGAAGAAATGTATTTAAAAGCACTAAGCAGGTAACAAATGCACAAAAAAAGTTAGCTACTGCTATTAAAGATCACATGAAATTCAAATTCTTGCCCAAAGAACAAGACATCTGGTAAACTGTCCAAACTATCAACTTGCAGATTACTTTCTAATTGCACCTTTACAAAGGATATCAGATCGCCTTGGTCACATATGACAACATGACATTATGTACTTCCTGAAGTGATGCAGTATGAAATACAGATTCTTGCACAAAATGATGACTTGGGTACCATCAAGCAGTTAGACACAACTTCCAGTTTCTAAGAAATATGGGTGTAATAAAGGAATAAATAAAATGATAACACAAAGAAACGAGACAAATTTGGAACATGGGCTATAGTGGCCAGGCTTTAGGTTGGCATGCCATGATAGCTGCCTATTGGTATTTATACCCTCTTATCCCCTTCCACACTGTATTAATGTTGGTTCTTATGACCAAGGTAATATGGCAGAAGTGACATATGTCACTTCTAAGACTATGTTATAAAAAATAATGTAGGTTTCATCTCTTGTGTGTGTGTGTGTGTGTGTGTGTGTGTGTGTGTGTGTGTGACTTTCTCTTGGATCACCTACTGTGGATGGAGTTAGAGGCCAAGTTGTTTGCAACCCTATGGAAAGATCCACATGGCAAAAACCGAGGCCTCCTGGCAATAGTCATGTGGGTTCCCGGTGGTGGATCCTAAAGCATCAGTCAAGCCATAAGATGACTGCAGGGTCAGCTGACGTCTTGATTACAACCTCATCAGAGATTCTGAGCCAGACACACTCAGCTAAACTGCTTCTAGACTTCTCATGCTCAAAACCTGTGTGAAATAATGTTTGTTGTTTGAAGCTTCTAGGTGTGGAATAACTTGTTACACAGAAATAGATAATAAGTCAGCTGTCCCATAGACAAAACCAGAAGTTAGGACTAGTTCCTTAAAAAGTTAATAGGAATTAAAAAAAAGACAGTTGCAGGTACTTTTCTATATTACAAGAAGGTAAATACACATAACAACCAAATTGTGAACTCTGATTTAAATCCTGGTTTAAAAAACAGTAGCTGTTAAAAAATGTACTGACTGTTAGGGCGACTCGAATATACACATGTATTAGATGATATTAAGGAAATTTTAATTTTCTCAGGTGTGATAATGATTTCGACTTTGTATGGAAGAATGCTCTATTGTTAAGAGTTTTGTGCTATTTTGCTGAAAGCACTATGTCTGCAATTTAATTTCAAATGCTTCATAAAAAGTATAGCTTATACAGGTACCTAGATAAATACAGATGAAACAAACAAGGCAAATGTTAACAATTATAGATAAAATACAGGTAGTGGGTATGTAAGAGTTCATTGTACTACTCTATAAACTTCTATGTTTACAATTTTTCCTATTTTAAAATGTTAAAGAGCACTGGAATGTCCCCCCTGCCCCCATTATAGATAAACGTCTTTAGATTAAAAAAAAAATTCAGCCCTATGGGAACGGAGTCCAGATTTCTACACAACAGACTGCTGATATTCAGTTCAAACGTTTGCACAATTCCAAAACAAGCATATCAGAGGACTATTGTTGAACCAGTCGTTCCACTTAAAAGTTGCCCTATCTGTCCAATGTTTGCTGGAGGTTAAAAAATTAGAAGTTGGTACTGATTACTTTGTCCTCTTTTCCTGTTTTCATCTTACTTCCTTTCTCATAAAAAAAGCAGACAATTACGAAGTCCAAGAGGAATTAGTCCATTTCAGTATCCAGGTGCACAAACATAACCATAAGCTCACTTTTATATAATAAATGAAGAACTTATGTGTTTATCCAAAACACAGGGGGGAAAATCACAGCGGGGGAAAAACAGCAGGAGGACAAGGAATTCACATCCAGAAGTTAACTGAAAAAGGTTCTTTAAAGCCAATGAGTTAATCTGCAAGTTAAAAAATTTTTATTACTGTAATATTGATATGAAAATATTATCTGGGTGAAATTTTACTTACTGTAATACCAATATGAAAATAGAAAATATTACCTGGGTAAGCTCTCAGTTAAAGAACAATTCACTGACACTCTCATCATCAACACATCCAAATTATACTTAAAAAACTGACATAGCCACTTTATAGTCAAAATAATTCAGCATTTTTTATGTAAAGAACATTTTATATTTCTATACTGCATGACGAGTTTTGTTTTTATGTCATACACTTCTAATTATGCTTCCATGGCAGAGTAAATATTTTAAAATTTACTTCACATTTATTTATTGTAACATACAATTTAATATATAAGTTTCACTTCACACCAACAGAAAATTAAATGGAAACTACCCTGATCCCAGCACATGTACCCCCATGTCTATAGAAGTGCTACTGACAATAGCCGAAGTATGGAAAGAACCCAAATGTCTATCGACTGAGGAATGGATAAAGAAGATGTGGTATACATACATAATGGAATATTACTTGGTAATCAAAAAGAATGAAATCTTGCCATTTTCAATAATGTGGATGGAACTACAGTGTGGTGTGCTAAGTGAAATAAGTCAGTCAGAGAAAGACAAATATCACCCGATTTCATTCATATGTGGAATTTAAGAAATACAACAGCTCAACATAGGGGAAAGGAAGGAAAAATGCGATAAAAACAGCAGGAGGCAAACCATAAGAGACTCTTAAATGCAGAGAACAAACTGAGGGTTTCTGGGGGGAGGTGGGGAGGATGGGCTAGACGGGTGATGAGCATTAAGGAAGGCACGTATTAGGATGAGCACTGGGTGTTATTTACAAGTGATGAATCACTAAATTCTACTCTTGAAATCATTATTACACCACATGTTAACTAACTTGGATTTAAATAAAATTTAAAACATTAAAAAAAACCCCAAACTACCCTGATCCCTCACATCAACATACACTGTTAGCGAGGCTGTGGCGAGAACAGGAACTCATCTACCTCACTGGGGAGAACAGAAACAGTACAACTTTTACGAAGGGAAAATGTGGCAATATCCAGCAAAATTATGCATGGCAATCCTAGTTCTGATAAGTATCAGATTTTCACTGCAGGTTCATTTACAGAAAAAGAATGGAAACAAAGTAATCAATCATTCATAAGTTAAGGGACTGGCTTATGGTACATATAAGCAATGGTTTACCAGGAAGCTGTAAAAAAGGAAGAAAAATATATCTATATACAAGTACAAAGTGATCACACAGATATATTGTTATGTAAAAGAAGTAGGGTAGAAAGCATATAGAATATTATTGTTTCAGAAAGAGAATAAATAACATATACATTCACATTTGCTTATATTGGAGTTTTTTCAAAATTACTAATGGGAAAGGGGAAAAAAAACAAAGTTGAAAGAAACTAAAGAAAAATAAACTAAACTTGTTTGACTATATCTTGTCTTAACAGATTCAACTTGTGCCATGTAAATATCTATGTAATTATAAAATCGTATAAATGTATAAAAAGTTAGTTTTTATACAAAACTATAAAACTGTAAAATTGTAATATATAAAACAATAAACATTTTGTAAAATTATAGTTTTAATTTATAATAAAACTTGATGAAATCACAAAAAATAAAATTAAAACAAATTAGCCAAAATAATCACCTAGAGAAAAATTATTCCAAGTTATTTTAAAAAACAATAATATAACTATCACTGCTGGGATATGCCACAAAGATAAGGAGTCACACTATTTTCAGTAATCTGAAATTACTGAAGTAATTCTGAAACTGTTGTATATTTATATATTAGAAGATAATGTGATTATTCGATAATCTACTTCCTACATTCCTGGAGTCACTGGGAGTGGTATTATCAGCATGAAGGAAAGGAAACATGAATATTAACAGCAACTATGTTAAGTAAAACACCTGAATCTGAGTTGGAAACTGACTTATATTCAGTTACTACATATTTCGTCTCTAAAGAAGATACAGTCTTCTTATGATATCCATTGAAAAAGACCTAAAAATGAAAAATGATGACCAACCTAGTAGCAATGTATGTGCCAAGTGCCCAGATTATAGTCTTGAAGAAATACCTGATTCCGCGTCTGAAGCAGGAAATACACAAGATATACCAGGAACATCTTGTCAAAACTGAAAACCACACCTTTTTAAACAACCCATTTATCAAAGAGGAAATAAGTCAAAAGGAAAATTAGGAAGTGTTTTCAACTGAGAAGGAAAACACTGCATATCAGAATTTGTGGGATGCCACTGAAGTAGCACTTAAGGAGGAATTTATGCTGTTCATTGCCTATGTTAGAAGAGAACAAAGATCTTAAGTCAACTACCCCAACTTCCACCTTGAGAAACTTAACAAAAACAATAGCAAGTTGAACCCAAAACAAGAAGAAAGTAATAATCAAGATCAAAGTGGAAATCATTGAAATAGAAAACAGAAAATTGGGAAAATTAATGAAACCAAAAACTGGTTCTTTGAGAATACTGATAAAAATTGTTAAACCTGTGGTAGGCTGATCAAGAATAAAAAAAAAGACACTAATATTACTATTATATAATATACTAATATTAGAATTATTAGTATCAGAAATTTGAGAGGAAATATCACTACAGATTCTACAGATGTTGACAGAATTAATAAGGAAGGGTTATGGAGAATTATATGGCTATAAATTAGACAATGCATGATGAAATGGAAAAAAATCTTTAAATTACATAATCTACCACAGTTTACTCAAAAAGAAATAAATAACCTAAATAGTCCTATTAAAGACATTGAATATGTAGTTGAAGCCTTCCCACAAAACAAAATGTTATGCCTATGCAGCTTCACAGGTAAATTCCCAAACATTTAAGAAAGAATACTAATCCTACACAAACTCTTCCAGAAAAGTAAAGACAAGAAAGATCCCAACTCAGTCATAGAGGTTAGCATTACCCTGATACCACACACACACCAAGATAGTGTAAGAAAAGGAAACTAAAGACCAATATCCCTCATGAACACAGATGCCAACATTTAAAAAATACTCTTCGGCAAACTGAATTCAACACTATCTGAAAAGGATGTTATATCATGACCAAGTGGGGTTGATCTCAAGAACGCAGAGTTGCTTTAACATTCTAAAACCAAGCAACATAACTCACATATTAACAAATTAAAAATAAAAAAATCATATGATTGTCTCACTAGATGATAAAAAAACGTTTGACAAAACTTAATATTCTTATAACGAGTCAGCAATTTAGGAATAGAAGGGAATTTCTTTTTTCCTCCTAATGTCAGGAATAAGACAAAGATGTCCACCATCATTACTTCTTTTCAACACTGTACTCAGGCTTTGGCCAGAGAAATCAGGCAAAAAAGGAAATAAAGGGCATCTAGATTGGAAGGAAGCAGAACTATCCTTGTTCACAGACAACATGATCATCTTTGTAGAAAGTTCAACAGAATGAACAAAAAAAAATCTATGAAAACTAATAAGTGAGTTTAGCAAGGTTGCAGGATAAACAATGCGTAATGTATGACAATCAATTGTATTTCTACATACAGGCAACAAACACTTGAAAAAAATAAAAAAACACTTTATAAAATATGAAATACTTAGGGGCAAATATGACAAAATATGTAAAACATCAGTAAACTAAAAAAGATAAAACATTGCTAAGAAATACTAAAGAAGACCTAAATAAATGGAGAAATACATATTCTTAAAACATCAATCCTGTCTTGATTGATCTATAGATTCAAAATCTTCATTGGTAATTTGCAGAAATCATACAAAGAATGTTTTCCAATTACCACAGAATTAAAATTGCAATCAAAGACAGAAAAACACTGGTAAAGCCCAAAAATACATGGAAATTAAATAGCACAATGTAATAACCATGTGTCTAAGAAGAAATTACAGGGAAATTGAAAAATATTTTTGAACTAAAAGAGAATGTAAATACAACATATCCAAATTTGTAAAATGCAGCTAGAATAGTGCTTAGAAAAAGTTTTTCATTTTTAAAGGATGAAAAGGTTAAAAATCACTAATCCAAGCTTCCATTTTAAGAAGTTAGGGAAAGAAGAACAAATAAATTCCAAAATAAATGAAAGGAAGGAAATAATAAAGTTAAGGGCAAAAGTCATTAAAGTAAGAGATTTCTGTTCTCAACCATGCTAGAAAAACTGAAACCACTTAAAAAAAAAAAAAAAAAAAAAAAAGCAAGCAAGCAAGCAAGAAAAAGAATGGAAGAAAGAAACAAACCGACAACCATTTCAGAAGTGGACAACAGGAGCACAGAACAGTGAGCCCTAAGAAGAGACAAACAAATGAGGTGAGTTTGAAGGTTACCCCAGACCTCTGAATAGAGATCTAATCCAAACTGCAGGGAAGAGGAAGGCAAACTGACCCCCGCTTGAAGAGAAAGAGTTAATAATTCAAGTAGGCCACAGTGGCTAGAATTCACAAAGTGGAGGAACCAATGAAGAAAGAGCTGTCTAGGGACAGAGCTCAGAGATCTGCTAAGGGTTCTGCTCAAGTTTTCATATGAGAACTGACCAAAGCATATGTGTGAGGAAGTGACCTGGGGCCAGGGAAATGATCACCAGGAAAAAGCAGGTAGAACTAATACAGGGGTAGAAAGAGTTCATGTTTCCAATGGCCAAAGCAGAGGAACCTCATTAATATAAGGGGCTTTGGGTGAAAGATGGTATGATTATTTATGTAGAAAGTCCTAGTGAATCTACCAAAAGAGTGCTATTGGAACTAATAAGAAAATTTAATAAGGTTGCCAAATACAATTACTATGTGATTTTTCTATATATTAGCAATGAATAATTGGGAAATTAAAAATTTTAAACTGTACCACTTATAACAGCACCAAACAATTTACAATTCCCAGGGATAAATTTGACAGAATATATGCAATACACTGAAACCAATAAAATATTGTTGAGAGAAATAAAAACAGACTGAAATAAATGAAGAAATATTATGTTTATGGATGGTAATACTCAATATTGCTAAAATACCAATTTTACCTATACTGATATCAATGAAATGAAATCAGCATTAAAATTCCAGCAACGCTGCCTACAAGAGACTCATTTTAGACCTAAGGACCTGCAGATTGAAAGTAAGGGGATGGAGAACATGTATCATGCTAATGGCCATCAAAAGATAGCCAGAATAGCCATATTTCTATCACACAAACTCGATATTAAAACCAAGACCGTAACAAGAAATGAAGAAGGGCATTATATCATAACTAAGGGGTCTATCTACCAGGAAGATATAACAGTTGTAAATATTTATGTCCCCAAACATAAAGAAACTCATCGATGATAATACCATAACAGTAGGGGACTTCAACACCCCACTTAGAGCAACGGACAGATCATCTAAGTAGAAAATCAACAAGCAAACAATGGCTTTGAAGGACACACTGGACTGGATGGACTTAACAGATACATTCAGAACATTTCATCCTAAAGCAGCAGAATACACATTCTTTTTGAGTGCACAAGGAACATTCTCCAGAATAGATCACATACTGGGTCACAAATCAGCCCTCAACAGGTACAAAAAGATCGCTATCATACCATGCATATTTTCAGGCCACAACACTATGAAACTTGAAATCAACCACAAGAAAAAATTTGAAAAGACCACGAATACTTGGAGATTAAAGAACTCCTACTAAAGAATGAATGGGTTAACCAAGAAATCAAAGAGGAAATTAAAAAGTACATAGAGCCAATGAAAATGAAAACATGACAGTCCAAAACCACTGGGATGCAGCAAAGGCAATCATAAGAGGGAAGTATATAGCAATCCAGGCCTTCCTAAAGAAGGAATAAAAGTCTCAAATACATAACCTAACCTTACACCTAAAGGAGCTGCAAAAAGAACAGCAAATAAGGCCCAAAAGCAGCAGAAGAAGGGAAATAATAAAGATTAGAGCAGAAATCAATGGTATCAAAATTTAAAAAAGAACAGATCAATGAAAGAATTAACAAAATTGATATACCCCTAGCCAGATTGATCAAAAAGATAAAAGAAAGGACCCAAATAAATAAAATCACAAATGAAAGAGGAGAGCTCACACCTAATACCACAGAAATACAAATAATAACAAGAGAATATTATGAACAATTACATGTCAACAAATTGGGCAACCTGGATGAAATGGACAAATTCCTGGAAACATATAAACTACTAAAACTGAAAAAGTAAGAAATAGAAAATTTGAACAGACCCATAACCAGTAAAGAAATTCAATCAGTAATAAAAAATCTCCCAATAAACAAGAGTCCAGGGCCACATGGCTTTCCAGGGGAATTCTATCAAACATTTAAAGAGTTAACACCTATTCTTTTGAAACTGTTCCAAAAAATAGAAATGGAAGGAAACTTGTGAACTTATTCTACAAGGCCAGCATTACCTTGATTCCAAAACCAGACAAAGATCTCACTAAAAAGAACCACGGACCAATTTTCCTAACGAACATAGATGCAAAAGTTCTCAACAAGAGACCAGCAAACTAGATCCAACAACACATTAAAAGAATTATTCACCACGATCAAATGGGGTTCATTCCTGGGCTGCAGGGCTGATTCAACATCTGCAAATCAATCAATGTGATACATCACATTAATAAAAGAAAGGACAAGAACCACATGATCCTCTCAATTAATGCAGAAAAAGCATTTGACAAAATACAGCATCCTTTCTTGATAAAAACTCTCAAGAAAGTAGGGATAGAAGATACATACCTCAAGATCATAAAGGCCATATATGAAAGACCCACAGCTAATATTATCCTTAATGGGAAAAAAATGAAAGTTTTCCCCCTAAGGTCAGGAACACAACAGGGATGTCCACTCTCACTGCTGTTATTCAATACAGTGTTGGAAGTCCTAGCCTCAGCAATCAGCCAACACAAAGAAATAAAAGGTATCGAAATCACAAGGAGGAAGTCAAACTTTCACTCTTCACAGATGACATGATACTCTACATGGAAAACCCAAGAGACTCCACCAAAAATCTGCTAAGTCACAGGATATAAAATCAACATACAGAAATTGGTTGCATTTCTACACACCAGTAAAGAAGCAGCAAAAAGAGAAATCAAGGCATCGATCTCATTCACAATCACACCAAAAACCATAAAACACCTAGTAACAAACCTAACCAAAGACGTAAAAGATTTACACACTAAAAACTATACAAAGCTTATGAAAGAAATCGAAGAAGACACAAAGAAATGGAAAAACACTGCATGCTCATGGATTGGAAGAACAAATACTGTTAAAATGTCAATACTACCCAAAGCAATCTACATACTTTAACGCAATCCCTATAAAAATAACACCAGCATTCTTCGCAGAGCTAAAAGAAACATTTCTAAAATTTGTATGGAACCAGAAAAGACCCCGAATAGCCAAAGTAATGTTGAAAAGAAAACCAAAGCCAGAGGCATCACAATTCGAACTTTGAACTAAGCTGTAATCATCAAGACAGCATGGTACTGGCACAAAAACAGACACTGGCACAAATGGAACATAATAGAAAACCCAGAAATGGACTCAAAATGATATTGGTCAACTGATCTTTGACAAAGAAGGAAAGAATATCCATTGGAAAAAAGACACAGTCTCTTCAGTAAATGGTGTTGCGAAAACTGGACAGCATCATGCAGAAAAACGAACCTGGACCACTTTCTTACACCATACACAAAAAATAAACTCAAAATGGATGAAAGAGCTAAATGCAAGACAAGAAGCCATCAAAATCCTAAAGGAGAAAACAGGTCACAATCTCTTTGACCTCAGCCATATCAATTTCTTACTTGACATGTCTCTAGAGGCAAGGGAAAGAAAAGCAAAAATGAACTACTGAGACCTCATCAAGATAAAAGCCTTCTGCACAGTGAAGGAAACAATCAGTAAAACTAAAAGGCAATCAATGGAATGGGAGAAGATACTTGCAAGTGACATATCAGATCAAGGATTAGCATCCAAAATCTATAGAGAATTTATCAAACTGAACACCCAAAAACCAAACAACCCAGGGAAGAAGTGGGCAAAAGACCTGAACACTTTTCCAAGAAGACATCCAGATGGCTAACAGACATATGAAAAGATGCTCAATATCACTAATCATCAGGGAAATACAAATCAAAACCACAATGAGATACAACCTCACACCTGTCAGAATGGCTAAAATTAAAAACTCAGGAAACAACAGATGTTGGCAAGGATGCGGAGAAAGGGGAATGTTTTTGCACTGCTGGTGGGAATGCAAACTGGTGCAGCCACTGTGGAAAACAGTATGGAGGTTCCTCAAAAAACTGAAGATAGAACTACCCTATGAACTAGCAATTACACTACTAGGTATTTATCCAAAGGATACAGGAGTGGTGATTCAAAGCAGCCCATGCACCCCAATGTTTGTTTATAGCAGCACTATTGACAATAGCCAAAGCATAGAAAGAGCCAAATGTCCATCGACTGATGAAATGATAAAGAAGATGTGGTTTATATATATCATGGAATATTACTTGACAATCAAAAAGAATGAAATCTTGCCATTTGCAACAATGTGGTTTGGAACTAGAGTGTATTATACTAAGCGAAATAAATCAGAGAAAGATAAATATAATCTCATTCATATGTGGAACTTAAGAAACAAAACAGATGAACATAGGGGAAGGGAAGGAAAAATAAGATAAAAAGAGAGAGGGAGGCAAACCATAAGAGACTCTTAAACACAAAGAACAAACTGAGGGTTGCTGGAGGGATATTGGGTGGGGGGATGGGCTAAATAGGAGATGGGCATTAGGAGGGCACTTGTTGGGATGAGCACTGGGTGTTGTATGTAAACAATGGATCACTAAATTCTACTCCTGAAATTATTCCACTATATGTTAACTAACTTGGGTTTAAATTTTAAAAAATCCCAGCAACATTCTTACAGAAATTGTCATACTGATTAAAAAATTTCTATGGAAGCTTATAGGACCTAATACCAAAGCAATTTTGAAAAATAAGAACAAAGTTGAAGAACTCTCACAATCTGATTTAAAAACATTTTAAAGCCACAGTTACCAGGACAGAGTGATACCAGCATGAACAGTGTCCAGAAGTGGACACAAATTTACATAGCCAAATGATTATCTGACAATGGTGCAAAGATAATTAAGTGGGGAAAGAAAAATCTTTTCAAAACTGATGTTGGAACAACTGGAGAGCCATATGAAATAAAAGTATTGATGCTGATCGCATATGATATACAAAAATTAACTCAAAATAGATTGTCGCCCTAAATGTAAAATCTGAAACTATAAAAATTCTAACATAACACATAGGAAGAGATGTGGACCTTGGGTCTAGGAAAAAAACTCAGTAGTACACAGAGCGCACAAAAGTGTAAAAGAAAAAAAAAATGATAGATTTCATCGTAATTTGAAACTTGGCTCTTTGAAAGACATTGTTATTGAAATGAAAAGGCAAGCTACATACTAGAAAACAATAGTCACAAAACCTAGGGCTCAACAAGGGACTTACATTTAGAATGGTACTGACAACTGAATTTTCAGAGATTAGGGAAATACCTTGTATCTGCACTAACAGGTAGCCACTATTCATATGTGACTAAGTGAGCACTTGAAATGTAGCTGCTGTGACTCAGGAACTGAATTTACAGTATTCAGTTTAATTTAAATTTACACTGCCAGTGGCTCCCGGCTACCATACTGGGCAGCACAGATCTGGATTTTATAAAGAATACTTAAAATTCAACAGTAAGAAACCCCCCCAGCCCCCGCCAATGAAGTGATGTGACCTGACACTTTACCAAAGATGATATATATGGATAGCAAATAAACTCGTGAGAAGATGCTCAAGTTCATTAGTAATCAGGAAAACACAAACTGAAACCACAAAGGGTAAAATATATTCCAGAATGACTAAAATTTTAAAAAATGACCATACTAAGTGTTGGTGAAGATGTGGGACATCTGTAACTTTCATATACTGCTACTGGGAACCTAAAATGGTATAACCCTTTTGGAAAACACTTGGGCAGTTTCTTACTACATCTACCATACAACCAGCCATTCTACTTCTTGGTACTTAGCGAAAAACAAAAACATATGAAATAAAAGTACACACAAATACTGTACATAAATGTACAAAGCAGCTTTATTTTTAATCACAAAATTGGAAAATACCCTACGAGTAGATGAAAGGGATACACAACTTGTGGCATACCCACACACGATACTGTTACAATACTGCTCGGCAATAAAAAGTAACATGGTATATTTATATAAAATCTGCAGAAATGTAAACTAACCTATAGTGACATCAGGAAGTTCCCTGATTGCCTGAGGAGAAGTCAGCAGGGTAGCAGGAAAGTATGAAGTACAAAGTACAAAGGCACATGAGGAAGTTTTTGGAAGTTATGAAAATGTTCATTATCTTGATTGTAGTGGTGGTTTCATGGACATAATATGCAAAAAACTCATCAAACTGCACACTTTAAATATGAGTACTGAACTTGACATAATTAAACTCTAATGAACCTTTAAAAACAAAAAAAAAAAATCAATGAAATAAAAAGTGAACACACAGTAAGGAAAAGCAATAAAACCAAAAGCTGGTTCTTTGAAAAAATAAGTAAAATTGTCATGGCCCTAGTTAGACTGATCTAGAAAAAAAAAGAATTCAGTAATTACTAATATCAAAAATTAAAGAAGTAATATCACTACAGTTCTTACAGACATTAAAAGCATGAAAAAGGTTATGAATAACTGCGGTGAATAAGCTTACAAATGGGATGAAATGCATACTTTCCTTGACTTTTTTAATAAACAAATTAACAAAACTAACTCAAAAGGAACAGAATACCCAAATAGTTTTATCTTTGGTAAAGAAATTAAAATCATAATTGAAAGCTTTCCTCCCCAAAATACCTCAAACCCTAGACAACTTTACTAGTGAATTTTACCAAGCGTTTTAGGAAGATACAATGGCATTCCCTTTCACACCCTTCTTGAAGGAAGAAGTAGCACTTCCCAACTCATTTTATGAAGCCACCATTACCCTGATGCCCAAACCACACAAAAACGGTACAGGAAAACTGCAGACCCCGTCTCTAATGTATATGGACTGAAAATATAAACTCTTTCTAACTACACATAACCCTTTCTTACTATAAGAAAACATCAGACAAACCCAAATTGAAGCACTTTCTACTAAATGCCTCAAAACTGTCAAGGTCATCTGGGGCACCTGGGTGCCTCAGTCAGTTAAGCCGCTGACTCTTGATTTTGGGTCAGGTCATGATCTCATGGTCATGGGATCAAGCTCTATGTTGGGCTCTGCGCTGACAGCATGGAACCAGCTTGGGATTCTCTCTCTCTCTCTCTCTCTCTCTCTCTCTCTCTGCCTCATCCCTGCTCTCTCTCTCTCTCAAAATAAATAAATAAACTTAAAAAAACTGTCAAGGTCATCAAAAACAGAAGTCTGTTCTTCTGTCATAGTCTAGAGGTGCTTAAGGAAGATGTAATGACTAAATCTAGTATTGTATTTGGAATGAGATCCTGAGATAGAAAAAGGACATTAAGTAAAAATCTAATAAGTATGTCCTTTAGTTAATAATAATGTATTAATATTGGTTCATTAGTTGTGACAAATATCCTGTAGTATTTTAAGATGTTAACAAGGAACACTGAGGGTACCCATAAACTCTGTAATATTCTTGCAACTTTTCTGTAAATCTCAGATCTATTCTAAAATAAAAGTTTATTAAAAAAAAATCAATGTCATTCACTATATTAAGACTAAAAGAGGAGAACAACAACATATGAACATTTGTTTTTGAGAGAGAGTGACCACTCATGCAAGTTGGGAAGGAGCAGAGGGAGATGGAGAGAGAAAATCCCAAGCAGGCTCCATGCTGTCAGCACAGAGCCTGACGTGGGGTTCTAGCTCAGGAACCATGAGATCATGACCTGAGCCGAAATCAAGAGTCAGATGCTTAACTGACTGAGCCACCATGGTGTCCCATCATGTGATCATTTCAAAGTTGCAGCAGAAGTATGTGACAAAATTCAATTCCCGTGCATGATAAAACACTAAAAAGCTGTTAGAATAAAAGGGTACTTCCTCAATTTAATAAAAGACATGTACAAAAAGACTCTGTAGCTAGCTAATATCACATGCCATGGTGAAGGCTAAGTATTTTCCTGCCTAAAATGAGGAAGAAAAAAGGTCAAGTCTGCTCATACCACTTCTATTAAGCAATGTACCAGAGATTCTAGCCAGTACATGAAGGTAAGAAAATAAAATAAAAACTTAACAGATCAGAATGGAAGAAGTAAAACTCTCTTTATCCACAAAGGAAATGAATGTGTATACAGAATATCCTGAGAAATCTATATTAAAACTAATAGAATTTTTTAAAAAGCTAACAGAATAAGTGAATTTAATAAGATCAAAGGATTAAAAGTCAACAAACAAAAAATCAACTGTCTTTCTATATATTAGCAATGATCAAATGGAACATGCAATAGAAAGTTATAATATCAACAAAAACCATAAAAGACTTATTACAAAGTTCAGTAACGAAAATTTTATAGTATTGGTAAGGACAGACCTATAGACTGATGGAAAACAACAGAATTTAGAAGTAGATCTACACAAGTTGATTTTTGAAAAAACGTTCCAGAATGAAGACCTATGTCCTTTTTTTCCCAATTGGCAAAAGAAACTCTTTTCAATCCTTGGTACTGCTACAACTGGATATCCATAAGTAAAAGTGATAAACCTATACCCTTCCTTTATGCCATATATAAAAATTGATCATAGGCCTAGTAGAGAAGAAAACACAGCATACTATCTTTGAGACATTCAAGTATTCAAATATTTCTTAGATAAGACACATAATATATAAGCTGTAAAAGAGAAAATATGTTAAATTAAACTTCATCATAACTTAAAACTTTTGTTCTTCAAAAAGCACTGTTAAGAAAAATGAAAAGACAGATTTAGAGGAAATATTTTTACTATATGTATCTGACAATGGACCTATCTACCTAGAACATACAAAGAACTTTTATAATTCCCTAGGTTTACAAATAAAGAAATGTGCAAAAGATTTAATCAGGTCACTGCACAAAGAAAAACAGGCAATGATTACATGAAATGATGCACAGTATCTTAGTCTTCAGGAAAATGCAAATGGAAACAATGGTGAGATACCACTACATACCCACTTACCAAAATGGTAAGGATAACCATTTTGAACAGTCAATGAGCAAGTTTTGGCAAGGATGTGGAACAACTGGAACTCTCATGCATTGCTGGTGGGTATGTAAAATACTATAAACACTTTAGAAAATAGTCTGGAAGTTTATTTTAAACTTAAACACTTAACTATAGGATCCAGTAATTTAACTCTTTGGTATTTACCCAACAGAGTGAAAACACTAAGATCCGTATTCAAATGTTCACAGCAGTTTTCTTCATAATAGCTCTAAACTGCAAACAACTCAAATGTCTACCAACACTAACTAAGGAAGCTAACTGTGGTATATCCATATGATGAAATATTGCTTGGCAATAAAAAGGAACAAACTTTTGATATATGTAACATAGATGAATCTCAAAAACATTCTGTTGAGCCAAAGGAGACAGGTACAAAAGAAATAAATAGGACAAAAGAAAGGTATTTCCACTTGATGAAAGAACTATCCTGAGCTTTATGGACCTCACAATATAATTTCAAAACACATAAAGCAAGAAACGAATACAGTAACATGAAGAAATGTACATATCCACAGCTGAAGTGGGAAACACTACACAGCTCTTTTAGGGAGTGACAGAACAAGAGGACAAAATACTAGGAAGGGATTGATGATTTACATGGCTACATATTTTTCAACATACATGTAGTGCTTCAAAAACCTATGTATCAAGTCATAAAGAAAATTTAGAAATCATATACCATACAACCATATTCTCTGGTATAGGCCATAAATTTAGCTATTAACATTAAAAATTATAGTCAAAAATAAAAACAAAACAAAGTTATATAAAACGCAGTATATAATATTTCAACTTCCTGCTTTATACTAGAAAATACCAAAGCTAAAAGGTAAAAAATACCCAGATGTTCATCAATTGATGAGCAAGTAAACAAAATGTCTCCAGCTATGCTTTTTTTTTTTATTTTTATTTTTTAACATTTATTTATTTTTGAGACAGAGAGAGACAGAGCATGAACGGGGGAGGGTCAGAGAGAGGGAGACACAGAATCTGAAACAGGCTCCAGGCTCTGAGCTGTCAGCACAGAGCCTGACGCAGGGCTTGAACTCACGGAGTGCGAGATCATGACCTGAGGTGAAGTTGGCCACCCAACCGACTGAGCCACCCAGGCGCCACGATCTCCAGCTATGCTTCTAATGGAATACTATTTCACTATCAAAAGTAATGAAGTACCAACACAGTTACACTGTGAATGAGCCTGATGCTAACTGAAAGAAACCAGCCACAAAAGAGCACACAGTGCACGACTGCTTTTATATGAAATGGCCAGACGAGGCAAGCTATAAGAACAGAAAGAGGGAAGTGGCTGCTTAGAACTGGAGACGGGGAAGATGGGACATGGGTGATGAGAAAGGACCGCTAGCTAATGGTTATAGGGTTTCTTGTAGGCAGGATGAAAATGCTTTAAGATCAAGGTAATAGCTGCACAATTCTGTGAATATATTAAAAACCACTGAATTGTATATTCTAAGTGGGTGAATTATATGGTATAAACTGTGTCTCAATAAAGCTGTTTAAAGAAAAAAATGATGTCATCTGGCCCCCCTTCCCAACAAATTACATGATCTGGAAAATGAGCGTTTTCATTTACAAATGGAACAGATTTGTTTCCATCTTTTCACTTCTATAAGAATACATAACAGGTACATGGGAGAAACATTCTAGAAAGTTAGTTTCATAAACTGAAGATGACTAGTGGTTATCTATCGCTGCATAACAAACTACTCCGAAACACAGCATCTTAAAACAACAAACATTTATGATCTTGCACAGTTTCTATTGGTCAGGAAGCAGGGAGTAGCTTCGCTGGCTGGGTCTGGCTCAGAACTCTTATGAGGCTGCAGTTAAGCTAGGCCTGCAATCCCTGAAAACTTGACTGGGGTCAGAAAATCCGATTCTAAGCTCACTCATGTGGTGGTGGTTAGAGGCTTCAGTTCTTCCCCTATATGCTGCTCCATGGGACCTCTCAGGACGTGGTTCCCTCTGACCCAACCCCAAGCAGGTGATAAGAGAGACAGAGAGAGCATGAGTGCAATCAAGATAGAAGCTTGGCCCTTTATAATCTTAAAAGTGATACGCCATCATTTTTGCAATATTCTACTGAATACACAGATTGATTCTGATATAATGTGGGAAGGGATTAGACAAGAATGTGAATACCATGAGGTGGGAATCACTGGGGCCATTATGGAGGCTGGCGAGCAAAATAACATTATGACAATAAACAGACCAAAGATCCCACACAAGCAAACGTTTGACTTGTACAATGAAAGGGGACAGACGGGATACATATTCCTTTGCAGTATGACAGATATACCCTTGGAGATGGAAGAGTTGTGATAAAAAGGTTTGCAAGGAGCATTCATACCATTTTCCATTTTCCATGTGATGGAGTTAGGATTAGCGTAAAGAAACAAAACTGTGGAGTCAGGGACTGACGGAGGAAGTACGTAAATGATCTGACTTAGTCAACCTCACTCTCTCCTCCTCCCTACCACTGACAGATGAACAGAGTCCAGGTTGCAGAAAGGCAAGGTGACTCTACCAGGGTCATATGCAGTGATAGAGCAGGGACTAGACTCCATTCTCTGTGTCTTAGTACACCAGGAGCTGTACATCAAAGAACCAGTGGCAGTGAGTCTTAGTACAGATGGTATGTTACACAAGCGAGCATTAAATCAACATGCATTAAACAGCTCGTCACTCCAGAATTGGTATTTCTTTGTGTGGTCTTTTGACGCCGGCTGCATTCCTTGATCAGGCAGTCGTGGACTCTTACTCTTCTTTCCACTCCAACTGAGAGTTGCCCTACTTAGCTGGGGGAAGGAAGGAATCACTCATTCAGCTCAGCTAATATTTAGAGTATCCGTTCCACACCCAGCACTGAACGTGTACATGCGAAGAGCAGCAAACATGGTCCCTTCACTCAAAAAGCAGTCAGGTGGAGAAAACAAGGCCTAAATGTGGACTACTAAGACAATTACACATCACATGACAAGGCGGCACAAGGATTTATGTATTTTAACAGTTTTATTTAGCAAGAAACTTCTATAATACTTACAGTGTGCCAGATACATTACAGTATTAACTCTCTGAATCTCCTATGAGGGTATCCTCATTTTATAGATGAGCAAAGTGAGGCCTTAAGAAGTTAAGGAACTTGTCAAAGTTCTCTCTCCTGGTAAGAAGCAGGGCCAGATTCTAAGGTAGGATGGCTGCGGGTCCACACTTTCGTAACCACGATACCATGAAGCTTCTCAATAATAGTGACAATCATTCTTCTGCCTCCCTCATAAAATCTTTTCTCAGGGTTCTGAAGGAGAGTCAGTTCTGAAATTCTGAAGCTCCTCTGTGAAATCCTAGCTTTCAAGCTGTACAGGGGAAAGGGATGACCTAGCCGAGTACAATAAGGATGTCTCAGGACAGCCGGCTCACCCTGTGAAAGGGGTGAGGAAAGGCAAATAAACATTCACTAATGAGACAGTGCTTTCCTGGTGTCAATATGAAAGATAAAATTGAATCATAACTGCAATTAGCAAGTTAGGCTATAGTTGGAATGAAGAAACTAAATGGATGCACTGTTTTGCAATTGCAAAAATAAATTGATTGACCCTGTCAAAGCCCACTAGAATGTGGACAGACTTAATATGATCTTCCAATGATTTTCTCCAGGAATCATGCCATAGGAAAACAGCACAATACACCAGGACCAGATGTATTTGATCGTTTTTAAGGAACATGAAAAGCAGTTTGAAAAAAAAAAAAAAAAAGTGATCTGTAGGTCTGGGAAGCCTTTTGCTTAACAAAGCAATGAATTCAATTTTGGTAAAAATTTGTCAACTTTGCCACTTTATAAAGCAATAGCTGTCTCTTTCCTTTACAGTTGAATTTTACAATTTTGGAAAATATTCCTCACAAGGAAACAGAGATCTTGCAGGCCACTGGCAATCTTCATGTATTAAATTTCTACTTTGTTCTTCTGATCATATACCTTGAATTATCTATGGGTCTCTCAATTAAAACCCAAGGATGTATTGTCCAAAACTGTAAGAACAGGCCTTATGTAGAGCCAACTGGCATATAATGCCAGGCAGCACAATGGACAGTATTTGGCACAGGCTTTTTTTCTAAGATAACATGTCTATATAACTTAGTATAATTTTGTAAAAGTATTAAAATTTTTTTCAAAATTCCTCTAAAATTCAAATTTTTATTTCAAAGTCTTGTACCAAGAAATTGTACCTAGGTGTAGAAGGTTTGCAGAATTCCAAAAGAAAATCTAGTAACTTCTCTTTCAAACTGACCTTTCCATCAAATTATATCAAAGTGCTACCACAACTATCTTAGGGTGTGCAGTATGAGAATGGCCTTCATAAGGTCATTCAATTCATTCCAGTTACTGTATCTGGAAAGTTCACATTAAACCATCACAGGTAGAGGTGGTTTTCATATTGTGAGAGTAGATTTGATCACAGTCCTCAGAAAACTACTCCAGAATATAAATATACTCCTTGCATGTGAAGGTATGATAAGTTATCATCTACTTTAGACTAGTGTTAAAATTATAATGCTAACATAACAGAGAAACAAGGAAATGGGATGATGAGAAATTTGTAGAACACAATGGGGATAGCCTAAGTAAGGCAACGTTGGCATGTGTGTGTGTGTGTGTGTGTGTGTGTGTGTGTGTGTGTAGTTATGCACGACAGGAGTGAATTGACCAAAAGGAAAGCCAGTTAGCAAACAGCTGCTAACTGTTCTCCAATGCCCTCTGATATGGCTCTGTCACCCTAGCATCCTTATTCCAAACTAGCCAATTCTACCTGCGCCTTCCCTTGACTCATAGCTTTGGCACATATGGATCTCCTAGAGACTCTTTGCCTTGAGGAACTGAGCAAACCAGGTAAATCTTCCCTGTTTCAGGGCCTTATTTTCCAGAATCATTCTAGGTGTACTTCAAACTTCTGCCTACAGAGATATCAAGAGTTGTCAGGGTCTAACAAGAATAAATCCAAAATGTTCTGAGCTAACCATGCTTGAGACCAGACCTAGAAATATAACTGTCTTGTTAAAATGAATTTAGTATTAGAGTCTAGCTGGCTTTTATATGGCATCTTTCATCCTTTTTATTTCTAATCTGTTATGCTCCTCAAAGAGTCTTTCTGTGAGGATTATGTACTTCTATTTCTGTTGTTACTATTGCTACTACTACTAGTAACAATAATAATAGCCTTCATACATATAGCACTGACTATGTGTTAGCAATTACATTAAGAAATTTACATGTGGGGCGCCTGGGTGGCTTGGTCAGTTAAGTATCCGGCTTTGGCCCAGGTCACGATCTCACGGTTTGTGGGTTTGAAACCCACGTCGGACTCTGTGCTGACAGCTCAGAGTCTGGAGCCTGTTTCAGATTCTGTCTCTCTGTCTGTCTATCTCTCTCAAAAATAAAATAAATATTAAAAAATTAAAAACAAAGAAATTTACATGCAAAGACCTATTTAGTCTTCCTTACAACCTTATGAGATAGATTTTGTTATTATCTCTGATTTATAAACTTACCAAGATCACACAGCTAGTCAGGACCAGTATCGGGATTTAAAACTGCCAATTTGGCTCCAGAATCCATGCTTTTAGACACTTTTGTTTACGTAATGCAAAGAATATACCATGAAGACCAGGGGGACTGGGGTTCCAGTCCCGTCTCTAAAGCTATAATAAACTGTGTGACTTAGGGCAAGTCTTCGACTCAATTTCCACTATACAGTAAGCCAGGCTCAATGATTTGCTCCTGGTTATACAATGCTTTGAAGATAAAGTTGATGCTTTTCATTAACAAACTTGAGTTTTCTGGATGAGTCAGGAGGTTTAAAGCTTGAAAAATGAAAAGTGTCTGAGGGAAGGAAAGAGGCAACTAATAATAACTAAGTCAATCTTCTGAGAATTTTCACATTCCATATTCCAAGCATGAGATTCAGATTTTACAGAGGAAAACATGGAGTCTCAGAGATTAGGTGATTATTCCAAGGTCACACAGAAAGTCAGGGTGGAGAGCCAAAGCCCAAGCACTTCCTGCCTCACCACCCACCGTGCGTGCCTGGCGTGGCCTCTCCTCTCAGCAGCACTGAGCTGACGCTTAAAGGTAACATATAAAGTACAGAGCACAAAGTCCTGCGAACCACACATAAATTAATTTGGAGGTGAGGAGATAGGTGAATATGAACTTAAAAGTGCTAACAGATTGTAACTTAAAACAAAAGTGGGTGGGTATATTTTTGTGTAACTTCTACAAGGTGGGTTGGGTACCTATCCAAACAAGTGAATTTCTGGAGGGAAAGTCTGGAGGACTTGAGTGTACCCAAGTAAAGGATGAAGAAATACCACAAGCTATTCATGTGGTATTTCCAGACCACATACATGAGTTCTTGAGGTATTCTGCTGCACGATATAACCTCCTAGCAATAACTCAGAATCATTTTGTCAAAAGGAACCTACCTTTCTCCTTAGCCAGAATTTCACAAATAATGCCAATAAACAAGGAAGGTCTCTTAGGTATTGGATACTGAAAGGAGGGCAGCAAAGTCAGAAACTACTATGCTTACTTACTAAATTCCTATTTTGGTTTGGAAATGGGAGTCACTTGTTCTTTCACCAATCATCCAACAATAATAAATGAACACCAGGTACGTACAAAGGATTATTTTATCAATCAAAGGCACGGACATTAAAGGGAACATGACATAAATGGTGATGCCAATGCAGTGGCATGAGTGCTTAGGATTACAAGAAACACAAGGAGCTCCGGAAGCATGAACGTTATTTATGATGGGTTAGAGGAGTGCCAGAAGGAGGTGACACCTGAGTCAGCGGTAGAGTGGAGTGAGTTTAGGAAAACTGGCTATAGTTCAGAATGATCAGATTTCAGAGCATGCATAAGGAGATCTGTTGATTTACTGAGTTCCACAAATCATAATTATGTAGCTATAGAATTAGAAGGGTTTTATTGGATAATAAGTTCGACACTGTCATTTTACATTTAATGAAACTAAGCCCTCAAATTAGGTGCCTAGTGTCCTACCAAGGACGTCTACTGCATGAGGTGAGGTTGTCTTTAAACACAGAACTGAACAATGTGATGTTTGAGAATAAGAACAGGTAAATGCAGCCATGCTGGCAAACCACTAACCTCAGTGTGAAAGAGGTCTGTCATCTGCTATGCCACATAATAAAATAATTACTTAGAGAAATCACCTCCAGCTGATCTGAATGGTATCCACATACAAAAAAAAAAAAGTTACAATCTATAAACCACCTCTCCTTCTGTACTGTATGTGCTGATCCACGAACTCTGGATATAAAACTGTTTAACACATAAATACAGTTAACTCACCAACTAACCTAAGTCTTCCCTCTCTTTTAAACCTAGCTCTTGTTCATTAAATTCAATAAAAATTGAGGTGCAACAGCTGTTAAGCGAAGGGATTCTTTTAAATCCCCTGTAGATGTTTGCTAAACTTTGGATAAAAACTTTATCATCATTAATTACTAAGCAACACCTTATCAGGAAGTCACAAGAAGAAACATCAAGGTTCTATCACAAAGCCAAAATCAAGTAAGGGTATAATTCAAGAAATATGCAATGTTATGATGATTGTATTTCATCCAAGAAATGTGAAATGCTAAAGTACTTTATTCTTTAACAAGTTAATTCCCATGATATTACGTGTAAAGAAATAGTAAAGATTCTTTTTAGGTACTAGAATTCTGTTGTACAAAGTTCTACTTGAAACAGGTGTGCTATCAGCTTGGACTTTAGAAGTTTTTCATGTTTTCTGGGTCTGATAGAAAAGCAAAATTCTTGAATTATGAAAATGAGTTATTTTTAACAACTTTGGAAAAAGAAATGATTCACTTTATAAAAAAATTCACTATAGGATTTCTTTAAAATAGCAAGTTCGTTAATAGTCTGATTCATGTAACTTTTCAAGAACATACATTATATATAGGTGGACAAAATTCAAAGGCTTTCTCAAATGGTTGGTATAACAGGATTTGGTCTCTAACTACAAAAAAACCCTGAAGACTTGAAAACGAAAAGAACTTATACAATTACAGTAAGGAAGCAAATAAACATTCTAATCACATTTGCATAGACAAGGGTTTAGAGGGACAAACAAGTGATCAATAGTGGTTACTCCTGAGGAGCCTGTAGGGACTTTGTTGTTTTATAATGTCCACATTGTTTGTTTTATAAGAAGTATGTATTGCAATTCTGTACTTTCTTAAAATTCAGTTTCAATATTCATTTTTTAAAAACATTCTTTTGGGAGGGAAAAAAGGATTTTTTTTGTAGCTTGCCATAGTGGTTTTCCTTCAAGAGTGTATCAGAATCAGCCATGAAGAGTTTCTGACAATTATGCAGCTGCTTGGGTACCTCTGCAGAACATTAACTTAGAAAGCTCTGGAAACCACCAGACCAGATGACCTTTATGATTCCTTCCAATCTGGAGATTTCATTACCTACAAATACTCTGTACACATTCAACACCCAACAGCTTTCTTTTCATACACATTAACCGCCCAACACTGCACAGAGGACAAGCATTATTTCTATAAGATGGGAGAAGGCCCTCCTCCCCGGCTCTGTGCACTCACTTTACTGTCCTAGAGAAACTCATAGGAGACAAACTGAAGACTAAAACAGGAATGGGGAAGGGCATGGCTGTGTACTATCATTATTGGTTCTCTAACTAAAAACAGTCCCATAAGGTGGGTAAGTGTTACCATTTTCTCTAGCCTGGCACTTCATCTCTGTCAGTTCTCAATCCTATTAGACCCAATTCCCCTTTGTTATATTAAAGTCTACACATATATATTCATTTTAGTTCCTCCTTTTCTATCCTGAAACGAAATTCACAGATGTTTAATAGAATTTCAAAAAATATCATCAAAATACCCTAACAGCAACATAAAAGAAAATGAAATAAAAGTAATTAATAATAAATTATGTATTTCAATATGCATATGTCCTGGCATGACTATACTAAAATACAATGAAGTAGTCATATGCTTACACTACTTACATTTAATATATTTAAATTTAACAGAAGCTGGATGATAAGAAACTATGACATACAACAAATATAGGAAAATGAAGTAAAGTCACGTGATTTTCTGAAATGGTTCCAAACAATATAAAGTACAACTATCTTTGATATGCAAGATCGTGGCATTTCTGGAAAATTTAGTGTTTATTAAAACAGATAAAGATATGTAAAAATATTTTGTATATAAAGTAGAGTTAGGTTACAGGCATGGACAATCACATAAAGTTTTCTAGTCCCCTTCACAAAAATGCCATACATGTGATATTCAAGGCTATGTAGGAACCACACAATTCTTTTATATGTAGGATGCCCTGTGCATTACAGGATGTCTCCCATCTCTGGCCATGGTCCACTAAATCACTGAGACAAACTCAAATGCTCCACAAAATTCCAAAATGCCCCCTAGAAGTTAGTGCCACCCCAGTGAGAATCACTAGTATATATGAACTTCAAATATCTACATGCATAATATTATAGGTTCTCACACTGGCCTAGGGGGTAAATGGGCCACTACTGACCCCTGATCTTGGGCTAAAGATTCTCTGATATAAGGGCTACTTGTAATTGAAAAGCCTGGGATACATCTATCCCAGAAGCTTCCAGTAAGAAATTATACCTAAAACTTTTTTTTATCTGTATTTTTAAAAGTAGTTAATAAAGCTATTTTTACATGTAGAGTATATCCATATACACAGTTGTACTAATAACTCTGTCTCTTCTCTCTACTTTCCCTGAAAAAAATACTTTCTCCTAAGTTTTCTAGGTAGTCAGGGTCAAACTGAAAATATTACCATTCCCTTTTTTCCATACTAATGCAGAGATACATTAATGAAAATAATCCAAAAGTCATTTACAAATGGCACTGAAATATATTATTTATTTGGAAGAAGAACATCTTCCTACTTAAGTTTTGATTAGGCATCTATTAAAAGTTATTTTCATTTCCTGATCAACCCAACGACTAAAGCGTGTGTCTTCTGGTGGCAGGCTGAGGAGTTGCCTGAGTCTGAGAACATGATGAGTCCTAAGAGAGAGACTGAAGTATTTTGAAATTTTCACTAACTGGGATTTGATTACATAATTTCTTTTTGGCACTGAAAAAAATTCATGCCTCCATACAGATTTTATGTTAAATTAGCATATCATTCACAGAAATACCAGATATACCCTCACTTTAAGTAAAGGGGATGAGGACTTCACTTTATATAAAAGGATTCACAGATTAGAGGAAATCATCACAGGATTCTTTTGAACATAAAAACTCCTGGTTAAAATGCCATTTAAAGATTAACGAATAAGTTAATGATGCAATATTCATTCAATTTCTACACCTTATTAAAGACTTTCTTAAAATGTCTATTGAAACGGTATTTAGCCTCAGTAGGTGAAATGGCCCTTTCAACAGCTAATTAGCCTGTTTTTCCACTTCAAATTCTATTGATTAATTCACTAATTAATTTAATAATGCACACAAGAAATCAGCATTCCGTTTTTTATAATCTCAACTTGGGTTATCTTTCTTCATACCTAAAATTGGTAAAAATTTACCTTATGCCCATGCACAAGCATCACCTTATTATAAAAAAAAATAAGCTAAAGTTCATGTGTTACCAAAGATATATGGTGATTAAAATAACTCATCTTTTAGTATTCTGATCGCTAATTGTTTCTATAAATAAACTTTACCAATACACAGAGGCCTGCACATTTGTGTACTCTGTGCTGTGAGATTCTTGCATCTGATCACAGACCACCTCTAAAAGGCTTTATGGGGGCGCCTGGGTGGCGCAGTCGGTTGAGCGTCCGACTTCAGCCAGGTCACGATCTCACGGTCCATGAGTTCGAGCCCCGCGTCAGGCTCTGGGCTGATGGCTCAGAGCCTGGAGCCTGTTTCTGATTCTGTGTCTCCCTCTCTCTCTGCCCCTCCCCCGTTCATGCTATGTCTCTCTCTGTCCCAAAAATAAATAAAAAACGTTGAAAAAAAAAAATTTAAAAAAATAAAAAAATAAAAAAAAAAATAAAAGGCTTTATGATTCACATAAAATACAGACCTTCTTAAATAATATCAGAACAGAAGTCATATTTTCTATTATTAAACAGAGAATTCTGGTGCTGATAAAAAACAAAAAAACCCATACATTAAAAAAAAAAAGATAAACGTAGCACTTGCCAAGTGTGTACTACAGAGCTATTTACTTACTTGGTACTGGGCCTTTTTTGTAGGGCTTTATCCAGGATAAGAGATGGCGCACTCCTCCTCCTTTCTGCTAGTGTTTTCATTTTCTGTTGAGAAAAAAAAAAATCAAAATGAAGACCGCGTGACTTCTAAAGCAAGTAAATGCCAACTTTCAAACCAATCCAGCAAATTTTGTGTTGCCGATCCTTGCCTCTCCAAGAGTTTGCAGTCTCATTACAGAGATAAAATAATCACATCTAAACTAGAAGAGTACGTGTCAAGAAGTGGAACAGGCAGTAAATATTTTTTATGAATAGACAATAAGGAGGTTAAATGTTGATCAGAGTATTTGATCATAACCATTATCATCAATTGCAGCTAACAGATAATATTACTTATTATGTACCCGGCCCTGTGCTAAAAGCAGGACTGGATTATCTCATTTATACCCCTAAATGTCATCTGAGTAGGGAGGTTCCACTATCTCTATTTCATAGGCAGGGTAGGCCCCAAACTGGGCTTCAAGGGGAATCAGGATTTGAAAAGGTCAAGTAAAGGGAGGAAAAAAAAAAAATTAAAGCAAAAGAGACTAGATTCTTACACATCTCATAGACCTTTAAATTTAAATATTTACACATCTGGGAATCCCTTCTTCCACACAGATTTTTTTTTGCTGGAACTTAAAAAAAAAAACCAAAAGAACACTTTTTTCTTTTCTAAGTGGTATATAAACATAGGATTAACTGGATAATTCAAGTACTCTGTTTCAAGGACCTAAAATTTATGGTAAATGGGGATTTATTCAACTGGGATTATTCAGATAAGTACCCTCTAAATTCAGTCTTTTATATTTAACAAGTCTAGATAGAGTCAGAGGGCGTGCTGCCAGATACGGATGAGTAAAATCACCAACAGAGTCATAACGAGCCATAAGCAAGGCACAGGCTGTGGACACTCTTCTGTTCCCCGCCCCGTCCTGGCCAGAGGGCTCACCGACTGCTGGAGGACCCAGGCCAGCCATCCTGGGAACTGGGTATGCTCCAATAGGAACCATAGAAAACGTAACTGGCTCAGTGGCAGTACCTCATTACATTATTCATAAAGGAACTACTTCTTAGCTAGTAAAATAAAACCTAGATCCTAGCCTAGGAACACAGGAAGAATAATCCAGTGAGAAGGGGATAGAATTCTTATCCCCCAAATTCACCATGTCCCAGGATCTCTCCCCAGTTACTCTTGTCACGAGTGTCATGCCTCAGTGTTGCCGATCCCCCCCCCCCCCGCCCATTAATCTTTTGGTTCACATGTGGAAACTCTATGCTGAATCCTCCTTAATATGGCTCAGATAGCAACTGAAATAATAAACCATGAATAAAGGTAAAGGACAGGAAACAAATGGGTAAGAAATATAGAATACCATTCTTCTCAATCAGAAGTTACTAACCATGAATGGGTTTCAGGGAGGGTTAAACTGTTTAATTTTCTTTTTTACACAGTATGTATATAGTGCCTTCCTTCTGGAGAGAAAGCCCACGATTTTCATTAGGTTCCCAGAAAAGTCTGTGATTCTGATAACCTACTTTCTATCTTAAGCTGTAAGCCCCATCCCACTGTTTCCATTACTCACATCTCTTGGGAACCTAACTCTCCTGAATCCACCATTCCGAGGCCAGTGTGACCGCAGAGGTGGCAGGAAGAAGGAAAATCTGGGAGACAAGTATTTGTGCCACAAGGTCCAGTGGCCTGTCCTGATGTGAAGAGTCTCAATAGTAAAAGACTGGTTGATTTTACTAAGAAAGGTAGCAATCTGTTCACATGCAGATTTTCCACAGGATTCTGTTTCACCTTTAGGTCTGGGCTAGATTCATACTCCCAATCTTCCTGACTCCCTTTATTCAGTATCTATTTACCATGCTTCGAACTTTCAAATGTGCCCAATCCTTTAAGTTTTACCTGTGCTCCTCCTTATCCTCCGTTTTGACCTTAGGGTCTGCCTAGTCTACCTCAGTGGGAACCACATTCCTGTATTTATCTCAGCAGACTTACTTCTGAGGCCCCTAACCCTCTGACACCACTGTCCCCAGATCCAAGCTCCCAACAAAATCTTCATTAATAAACGATTTCTCATTCTGAGCTCCTTGCCTTTCAGGTTTACAAAGAATTTGGAAAGGATTCAAAAGATAGCCATAAATATGATTTAAAATGTGGGGGGAAGAAGAATCTGTGAGAAAGGCTAAAATGACCTGAAATTCTTCATTTGTAAACAGTAATAATCTCCAAATTAATGCAGTCATAATACAGAGGATAGAAAGCATCATCCAAGGAAGATAAAGCAAAAAGAAATCCAGTTTGGTCTTGGGTAGTGGTTCTTTGAGGAATTTACGAAAGCTGTGAATTAAGTTCTGCACACAATTTTTCAAGGGGTTCAGCAACCCACATAAAATGGATTCCTCGGGGATTCATGGACCCCAAATTTAAAACCTTCTGACATAAGGAAATCTTCCTGAGAGTGATGGCTGCTAAACATGAGAACGAATAGTCAAAGAAGGGTGACAAATTTTCTTCCGTGCTTTTAAAATAGGAGTTTTTCATGGAGACTTAATGTAGAGGACCATTCATACACACACTAATTATACTGTGTTTTCTTAGTCATAAAATTGTCAGATGTATGAGGAGTCCAATGCAGAGTGTGTCCACCTCATCTAGTGGATTCACATGCACAGAGTGTGATCAAACCACGGGAAAAATATTATTTTTGAGATCCAATTGTTTGTAGTGAGACTCACTCTACCGCTATTGAGAAATGCAACATCCAAGGCAATTCAGTCACTCCTCTGGGCATTTCATTTCCCAATCCAGAAAATCAGAAAACCTGGACTACATAGGTTCTTAGGTCCCTTCTATTTTTGACATTCTCATGTTAAGTGTCCACCAAAGATTTACCTTAGATATGCATGGAAATAAACATCACATTTGCCAATTTAAGATTCACAGGATTCATTCCTCTTGTAAGTAATTAAAAATCTTAAGAATGGCCAATATGAGCTTAATAGATAGATTTAGGTATCAATTAGTTAAAAATACACAGATCTCTTTCTTTGGCTCAAAAGTGTAGCAAAGCAAAGGGCCAATGGTGATTTCAAAACAAATTCACTTATCTATCAGAGACTCTGTTCTCAGGCAATAAAGACTTGGATTTTCTTTTTGTTTATAACAACTGCGTGAAAGACAATGCATGGAAATAGAATGAGACTACTGACTCCTTTACAAATAGATTACAGTGCAAACTTGTCAGGACAGGTTGAGGCTATACTTACCCAACATCAACAAATTTCAGTTGTTCAATGACAGGAAAAACTATGATTCTTTGCCTCACAGAAAACAGGGTAGGTTTAAGACAGTGCTTTTTGTTGTTAGCTTAAAAATCACAATTTACAGCATGATTTTTCAGAATGCCCACGTGCTTGATGTTCCTATCATTATGATGACCTCATAAATACTGGATGTCATTCTGAAAGTGAGTATTGTAAAAAGGTAATCTTTTGGGGCGCCTGGGTGGCTCAGTCGGTTAAGCATCCGACTTTGGCTCAGGTCATGATCTCACAGCCTGTGAGTTCGGGCCCCGCATCGGGCTTTGTGCTGACAGCTCGGAGCCTGGAGCCTGCTTCAGATTCTGTGTCTCCCTCTCTCTGACCCTCCTCCATTCATGCTCTTTCTCTGTCTCAAAAATAAATAAACATTAAAAAATAAACAAATAAAAATAAAAAGGTAATCTTTTTAAAATATAAAATACATATTAGGTTAAAAAATAAACTGCATTAATCTTTTGGGAATGATTTTCTTGATAGTGTACCATTTACCTAGTATTCAAGAGCCCAAAAAACTAAACAAGAATTTTGTATGAGCTAAAAAACAAACAAACATGAAGTAGCATTTATTTGCCCCTCCACCTCTAATTGGGAAAGATAAAGAGGACCTTGTGAGAAATTGTAAAAGGGAAGAAATGCAATTAAATTTTAAAAATGGCTCTTTTTATTAACAGCAATTAGGGAAATATAACACGAACACAAGAAAGTAATTAGATCTTTGGTTTCCTAAGCTGTCTCCTCTGCAGTTATATTTAGTAAAAAAGGGAAAAATCCATTCTGCCAAAAGTGAAATAGAGATCATAATTGAAAATAAGAACCAAATGCCTGCAATTCATTTTTTTGGTATTTCAATAATGCACAACATTAACAGCTAATCTACAAGTTGCTTTCCATCTCAGTTGGATTCACTGTGTGTTCAATTCTCTGTGTTCCTATCTTGCTTCACATATTGCACCTCAGTTATGGCATCTCGTGTTATACTATTTATCTCTCTGCCACTTTCTAGAGGGTAGGGATTATAACCTCTTCCCAACTTTTTCCTGTCCTTCAACAATTATTTACTGAAATTCTGCTCTGTGGTAGGTCTATCTCTGCATTCCCCAAGCCTATTACAAAGCCTGGCACAAAGTATGCACTCAATAAATGAAAGCTTTATATGAATTTTAAAACCTACTATTCTCCATACCTATATCGCTATCCCTAAATACACACTCGCAGAAAAACAAACCTTTAAGGGGCTCTGCTGGAATGCTATCATCAAGCAAATGTAAGCATTTGCTGTGAGCTGTATAGTTATGAGCCATCCTTATACAACACAAACTACATCTTTTGACATAGTGTTGTTGACGTACCTCTTTGAGCTACATGGTAAACATCTGCTGATTAAAGTTATTTACCTGCCAACAAAAGGTACAAAGACACCTGGCTATGCACATGCAAAAGAATTAAGTTGGATCTTACCTCATACCATATATAAAATTAACTCAAAATGGATCAAAGATCTAAAAGAGCTGAAATTGTAAAAAATTTTAGAAGGACACATGGGCAGAAATATTTGTGACTATGGATTGGGCAGTGGTTTCTTAGATATGACACCGAAAGCACAAACACCAAAAGAAAAAGAACAGATAACTTGGACACTGTCAAGATTAAAAACTTCTGTGCTTCAAAGGTCACTGTTAAGGAAGTGAAAAGAAAACCCACAGAATGGAAGAAAATTTGACAAAGGATTTGTATATAAAGAATTGTTACTGAATTGCCACAATTCAATAAAGATAAATACTCCAATTTTAAAATGGGCAA
This sequence comes from Panthera onca, assembly GCF_046562875.1. NCBI lineage: Eukaryota > Metazoa > Chordata > Mammalia > Carnivora > Felidae > Panthera > Panthera onca. The sequence continues at coordinate 106,230,086 of NC_138348.1, read as the reverse complement.
ACAATATGAATGGGCAGTTCTCCAAAGAAGATACACAAATGGCCTATAAGTATATGAGAAGATGCTCAACATCATAAGCCATCAGGAAAATGCAAATCAAAACTATGAACTATCATTTTATACTCATTAGGATGGCTGTAATAAAAAAGACATAAGAAGTGCTACTGAAAATGTGGATAAATTGAACTCTCATAAAATGCTGGTGGGAATGTAAAATGGTGCCGTCACTTTGGAAAATAGTTCAGAGGTTCTGCAAGTGGCTAAACACAGAGTTACCATATGATCCTGCTATTCCTCCAGGTACATACTCAAGAAAAATGAAAACAAATCCACACAAAACGTGCATGTGAATCTTCACAGCAGCATCATTTATAACGGTTAAAAAGTGGAAACAACCCCAGTGTCCATCAACTGATGAATGAATAAACACGATGTGGTATATCCATATAATGGAATATTACTTGGCAATAAAAGATGTACTGACGGGGCGCCTGGGTGGCGCAGTCGGTTAAGCGTCCGACTTCAGCCAGGTCACGATCTCGCGGTCCGTGAGTTCGAGCCCCGCGTCAGGCTCTGGGCTGATGGCTCGGAGCCTGGAGCCTGTTTCCGATTCTGTGTCTCCCTCTCTCTCTCTGCCCCTCCCCCGTTCATGCTCTGTCTCTCTCTGTCCCAAAAATAAATAAAAAACGTTGAAAAAAAAAAAAAAAAAAAAAAAAAAAAAAAAAAAAAGATGTACTGACATGTGTAACAACATGAATGAATCTTAAAAACATTATGCTAATTAAAAGTCAGGTCCCAAAGGACCACGTATCGTATGACCCCATTTATATGAAAAATCCAGAATAAACAAATCTACATACTTAAAGTAGATTAGTGGTTGCCCAGAGTTTGGGGACATGAGGTGACTGGGATGTGATGATGAAGGGGCGTGGTGTTCCTTTTTGGGGTAATGAAAATGTCCTGAAACTGACTGTAACAATGGATTCACAATTCTTGCAATAGACTAAAAGCCACTGAATCATATACTTTAAATGAGTGAACTGTATGGTATGTGAATTATAGCTCAATAAAACTATGAAAAAGAAAAAAAAAGAGCTAAATACCAAACTACTAAAACACTGGGTTCCATCCCAGCAAACTGGTTCACAACCAAGAGCCATAATTTTCTTTATTTGTATAAGAATCATCCGTAGTAGCATATAAGAAAATGAAAATTGTTTGCATTTTGTACTAACTGTTTGAGTGGCTCTCCATTTGAATTCCTCGGAGATCTGAGGAGTATGCCCACCTGTCTACTGGGGTTTGCCACTGGCCCTCCCCAACTCCTCTCCCCTCCCCTCCATGGTGCCCTAGCCTTACTCACTATTTTCATGCAGTAAAATTTCAGTAGCAGTATCTGAAGTCAGCGACTTAACACTGCCTGCATGAGAGTTCAAGGTGGTAATACAAGCATGTCTATGTAGGAAAATGAAATTGTAAACAGGTAACTGAAGAAAAAAAGTTCTGTTCTTTTATTTTCAACAACTCAGAAAACACTGTTTACATAAAAACCTGCATGTAGTCCCTCACTTGAAGTTTAACTTCATATCAACCAAGAGATACCGTATGAGTTTTGGACCTCTAAATCACTCCGAATCTGGTCATCCTTAGTTCTCACAGAGATTACAGGAAAAGAATGCCTTTCAAAAGAAAGGAGCAGGATGAAAGATTTAAGTCAGATAAACTGCAAGTTTTCATACTTTCTTCTGTGACAGTCACTTTTATAACGAAAAAATCCAAGCATTTCCACTGAATTTAAGTCAAATGTGAAGTCGCTTTCAAACATTTAAAATGACCATAGCATCAAAACAAGGGCTTTGAGGAAAGCTTTTAAAGAATTTAAGTTTCAAGGCTAGAAAAAAAAATCAAGTTTACAAATTAGCTTATTCGAATTTGACAAAGCTAATCCTTTTGTGAATGGTCTGTACAATTTTGCAAGCAATAAACAGTTTCTTTCTGGTCTTCCCAACACACAGGCAGCTTTTAATTTGTGGAGACGTACCTCAAAGACACTGGCTCTGCAAGGAAACAAGAACATTAATTTTAACCTTCTGCCTTGCTTCTAGGTCCTAGTATTACAACCATGTTTTGACTGCTGGGTGAGCTGAAGCTTCTCGCTACTGGCAGTTTGGTCTCTGATGTGAATGACCTTCTATTTACTCATAATCATCCTACCCAGAACCAATGTGAGCATTTGATTAAAACAAATGTCATCACGGTAGACTGTTGTACAAGAATAGAAGCTCTTTTCAGAGATTAAGTAATGTTTTTACTTTTGGCTATATTTCTTCTTTCTAGGAGACAACCACTTTGAAATAAAACAATAAACATGAGAATCTATGTAATGTAGAAGAATGGGCTCTGAGTTAGGAGGCACTGGACCTAAATTCTGCACCCTGTTTCTAGCACTTAACCTCTGAGTCTTCTCTGTAAGATGACATAACTGTCCCACCTACCACAAAGAACAGAATAAGATTCTATGTGCGAGACCTCTGATTGGAAAGCACTGTGATGTGACACTGTAACATATAGAGGAGTGCTTTAGAGTGCATACGTACTCTACATACATAAATATGAGGACGGTAGGACTCCCCTTACACGTTATTCTTTGTTCCTCTGCCTCCACCGGACCCATAGGGCTTCTGGAGTATCAGTGAGGGCCCTGAAGTTGGCTGGACATTCTTTTGTGGCAAAGTCACCAGTTTCAACCTCTGGTCCGACGCATTCCTTTTCGGGAGCATCCCGGAGTAGACAGGGTCAAACACCAATGCCCTCTCCCTCATAACCCCTTACAAGGCAGGGCTTCACTACATCTTTTCCATACATCATACACATCACGGCCCATACAATATGATATTATTTACACATCCATGGCACACTGTGGTAAACAAAGAGGTTCTGCGGATGCCCTGGTACCCATCTACCTGCCCAAAGGCTAAGGGGCTGAGGGTATCTCACACAGCTCTAATGGTTGGCTCTACCATTACAGCCTCCTCTGACTTTTCTCATGCACAGGGGAAGAGTATAGTAATCAAGTCCAAAAACCATCATAGTAAAAACAAAACAAAACAAAAAAAGCAAGAATGTATAAAATGAGAATAGAAAACAGGCCCAGGTCTATCTAGATTCAGACAGAGAATAACCAGGTAATGACTATTGCCAAAGCTGAGGTTCAAGAAGACGAATGCAGGGGTGGAAGAGAAAATACAGACACTCTCCTAGGTGTAAATTAGGACCCAGGTAAACAAGGAAGGCAAAAGGCCACAGAGCAGCTGGGTTTTCCAGATCTCTGAAATGTGAGCTGAAGTGGGCACACATATGTTCCATTTTCAGAGTCCCTACACAAGTGACCAAACATCCAGAAATAGGTGTTACCTTTCAGTTGTGCCATGTGACAGCTGTCCGTCAAAATTAGGTCAAGGCTGCCCAGCACAGCGCTGACATACAGCGCTGACAGGCCTATTTCTGCTGCTGGTCGGATGTTTCTAATCTAAACTTGTCCTAGATAAGGAAAATCAGACTGAAACAAAATTATAAAATAAACTGGGCCGTGTTGCCTGCAAGCCCCATTATTGGTGGCTGACAGGGGGCAGCTTCCTCTGCTCCCTTTCCAGCTCCCACACTGTAGCCAAGTCTTCATAAGTAAACAAAGGCTGAACCCCACCCCCATCCAAGGTTGCTTCAGAAAAACCGCTGCAGTTGCTACTACCAAACTGAGCATTCACCCCGCAGGCTTTCTGCACACACCGGCATCTGCAGAGTCCCTGTGATCTAGAACACTTGAGATACCAACAGGAAGAGCGGGAGAGCAGACGTTCCTCTCAACAAAAGTTTATCTTAGAGGCAGGATGTTCAGGATACTATAACAAAATAACATAGACCTGGTGGACTGAACAACAGACACCGATTTCTCATAGTTTTGGAGGCTGGGAAGTCCAAGGTCAAGGTACCAGCAGATTCAGTTCTTGGTGAAGACCCTCTCTCTCTCGTTTGTAGAAGGCTGTCTTCTAGCTGTCACCTCATATGGGGAGACAGAGAAACACACAGAGAGAGCAAGCTCTCTGGTCTCAGTAGGGCACTAATCCCATCATGAGGGTTCTGCCCTCGTGACCTCATCTAACCTAATTATCTCCCAAAGGCCCCGGCGTCTAATCCTGGGGGTTAGCCTTCAACATGAATTTGGAGAAAGGGCACAAACATTCACCCTGTAGCAGAGGTTTTTGCTAAATGCTCTGGAGACATGAGAGGTATGAGTCATGAAACTCCAACAGATCACAGTAATGTGATGCACATACATTTCTTCAAAGCACTATGTACACGAGTGTGTGTATACATGCACATACATAACCCTGATGCTATACACCCACTTATTTTTGTGACACTGTAGTTTATAACACGTTAGTGGCAATTTAAATTGAAATCTAGTACATTTTCAGCTACGGATAACTTCCAGGAAGGCAAGCTGTATAATCACATATTTTGGTTATGTTGTTACGTGGTCCTTTAAGGCAGAAGATATCTTTACTTTGCGAAGCACAGCCACCAAGTCCTGGAGGCAAGATAAGAACTATGAAGGAATTCAGACACCTCGGTTACTGAAGTCCCATTTTCTGCAGGCGCCATCAGCCGTCTCACCTCTCCTGGTCCACGGAACATGTTCCACCTTCTGTCCACACACATTCCACCAAACCACACCCGGGACAAAACGGACAGTGAGAAACTGCTTCACAACAATCTTCACTTCACTACTGAAAGCGACAACTGCACTATTTAGGTATCTGTGACTTGTCAATACTCAAGTCCATTAAGTTGCAACTCTCCAGATTGACTATTTTACTTTAAATTGGTAATTACTTTTTATATCAATGTGTAAAAATAAGATTGTCCTAAATTTTATTCCATAAAAACATAATTTATTCTGTCCTAACTACGAATGTTAGATTCAGAAAAAAAATAATTTTTCTTTTGCCATGTCAAATTGCAATATTGTGCTCACATTTTAAATAAAAACAACTATAGAAGCATAGTTATAGGAAGCGTATGAAATGGAATAACCAGGAAGCATATGGAATGTCTTCCTATACTCAAGATTCAGGACATAAGGGGCTCCTGGGTGGCTCAGTAGGTTCAGAGTCTCACTCTTGATTTTGACCCATTGGATTTGATCATGATCCCACAGTCTGTGGGATGGCGCCCGGCATCGGGCTCTGTGCTGATAGCGTGGAGCCTGGTTGGGATTCTCTCTCTCCCTTACTCATACACATGCTCTCTCTCTCCTCTCACTATGCCCCTTCCCTACTAACATGTGCTCCCTCTCTCTCAAAGTTAAATAAACATTTAAAAAACGATTCAGGATATAAAATGTTTTCTGAATTGGGAGAGTTTCAACTGGGTTTCCCAAACATGTTACTGTCCATAGTGGAATCATCTGAGGCACAGAATTCATTGCACCCACACATAACTTGGAACTGCAGTTCTAGAAGTTTGGGGAATATGCCAAGCTTTCCAACAGTGAGCAAGACTGATAGATCAGTGTGGCAAATAGGCCTGGCTGAGGAACTCCGGAAGTACAACAAGTGCCTTAAATAAAACTTCTGAAAATGACAGCTACCAAGGCATAAAAATTACACATTTCCAACGTAATCAGACCAATGACTGTAGCATTGATTGTCACTATTGGTTCATATTTATTGTGATGATTTACTTTATCAGTCAACTTGATTGTCCACAGATTCCCAGATTAAACATGTCTAGGTATGTCTGTGAACTATTTCTGGATGAGATCACCATTTATCTCATTGGATTCAATAAAGCACACTGCCTTCCCCACACTGAGTGGGCACCATTCAATCTCTGGAGGGCCTTCATGGAACAAAGAGTGGAGGAAGGAGAAATGTGCCCCTTTTTTACTGCCTCACTGTTAAGCTGGGACATCTCTCCTCCTCTTGACTCAGGAAAAGACAGTGGTGAATTAAACTACACTTTTCTGGGTCTTTTGCTTACAGATGGCAGATCATGGGACTTTTATTGGTCTGTTTCTCTGGAGAACCCTGACTAATGCATTTACCTAATGTTTACCTAAGGCAGCAGTGAACATAACATTCAATGGTAGATGGAAAAACTGGAGACAGACTCTGCTCCCCAAAGAATGAAATTACCTCTCAGGATAAAAACCTCTCAAATGTGCTTTTCTCAGCTGGTTACATAGAATTCAGATCTACTCTCTCTTATATCTAATATTATAAATAACAACAACAGCACCTATAATCTAGTTAGGAAGAGAAATAGAGTTTGAAGATCTGGTTCCAATTTCAGCTTTGCTGCTTACTACATGTAGCCTTGGCAGAGCTCAGCTCCTTCTTCTGCAGAAATAGGTTAATAATTCTTACCTCATATCATTGATGTGTATTATATACAGTTAGGCATTCACATAAAGAGGTTTTAAAATTTTTACTATCCCATACATTATAAACATTAAATTCTTATCTTTCTGCTCAAGTTTCCATCTTATTTGACATTTATGACCTTCAAGGGTGACTCCTTTGAAAGACAGTGTTATGGACTGAATGTCCATGTCCCCCTCAAATTCAGATGTTGAAGCCCTAATTCCCATTGTGATGGTATTAGGAGGTGGGGTTTTGGGGAGGTGATTAGGTTTAAAGGAGGTCATGAAAGTGAGGCCCCTGTGATGAAATTAGTGCCCTTATAAGAAGAGACCAGAAGTAACTAGTTCCATCCTCCTCTCTCTTCCTTTCCCTGATTCCCCCAACCCTTCCCATGAAGACACAGAAAGAAGATGGCCAATCACAAGCCAAAAGTAAACTCTCACCAGGAACTGAATTGGCCGACACTGAGTTCATGGGAATTCGGAGCCTCCAGTACTGTAAGAAATCAATGTGTGATGTTTAAACTACCCAATTTATGGCATTTTGTTATGGCAGCCTGAGCCCAATAAGACAGCATTCACTCATTTGCATGTAAATATTCTTGTATTAAATTCAATGAAATAAAACTCTTTTTATTGCTTTACCCCTCCTTCCACCTGCTAAAAGATACTAATTGACTTCTTCAGTTTTTTCAAAAGTGCAGAAAATACTTTCTTCTTTTGACCCATAAGAAACAACCTTGAGATATACAAGACATGGATTATCACCACCATTTTACAGACAAAGAAACAAAGTACATTCACAAGTTCAGAGTTCACACCAGTGATAACAGAGGCCATTTTTCATTAATCTAATTCAGATCTTGATACTTCCAGACTCCTCTCAGCCGAAACCACTTCATGTACCTGATTTTATGAAATTCACTTTGTGAATAACACCGGAAAAGGCTTCAGTAGGATCCTGGTTTAACCACAAATACAATATTTTCTCAGTATTACAGAGTAAAACTAAAGCTTACTCACCAAGATGTTTCATTCAAACCCCAGCATAAGACACACACACATGGCCAAAGTTGGCTCTCGTGGGTGTTCTACCATGAGCTGCTATAAACAGATCTGGACCCAGAGAATGCAGAAAGAAAAGACAGAATGAAGTGTACAACAACAGCTGCCACATTTTAAAATGTTGGAGCTATTTTAAAATCCTATTGCTTTGACTGACTTTCTGCGCCTGTAAGTCTGTCTTCTGTATCCCAACACCCATCTTATTTAAGAAGTTTTCAATTAACACATGAAACCCAAGAGGGTGCTTGAGTATGACACAAGTGATCCCTAACCAAAATTATTCTAATATGTGCTTCCATTTCATTTCATAAAAACTGCTCTATCCCAAATGTAGATATCTTCAAAGATACATTACCCAGAAGATTTATACAGAGTTTTATCGAGAATTCATTATCCAGAAGCATTATATATATATAAGTATATATATATATACATATATATATTTCTATTATCTTTTAGAACCATATTTTTAGAAATTACTATACAAATCTATTGTGTGTCTTCTGAAGAGCCTAAGTGACAGAAAATCCTTGCTTTCTAGAAGTAATCAAATTATCTGACTAGTGAATAAAGGTGGATAAACCAGGTAAGAAATTCTGCTTCAGGTTAAAATAATAAATGTGGCTATTAAAATAAAGAGAATAGCTTCTAATACAGCATCTACAGACTGGCTCCTGAAATGCATCAGACTCTTTCCTGCTTCAGGATCTTTAAATAATTGCTCCCACTTTTTGAAATCTTTTTACAGCATCTCGTTTCCACTCATAAAAGAGTAAAGCCTCACTTAAAAGAGGCTTTCCCTGAAACCTTAATTCTAGAGTGGCCTACCTGCACATCCATGTTTGTCTAAATTGGCATTGCATTTGTTGTTTTAAATAACAGTTATCACCATTTATTAATTTGTTATTATTGTTGTTTTTGTCTCTTCCTCTCAACCTGTGCTTTCCAGTATATTATCCACTAGACTCATGTGGCAACTTGAATTTAAATTCAAATAACTCATAAATAAGTAAAATTAAAGAAAATGACAAATTTGGATTTCATCAAAATTAAGAACTCAGTTCCTTGAAAGACACTGTTAAAAGAATAAAATGACCAGCCACAGGACAGGAAAAAAGCATTTATAAATCACATATCTGACAAAGAACTTGAGTCCAGAATACACAAATAACTCTCAAAACTCAATAATATGAAAACTGAAAATCCAATTAAAGTTAGGCAAAATATTTGAATAGATACTTCACTAACAAGAACACATGGATGACAAGTAAGCACATAAAAAGATGCTCAACATGGGTCATTAGGGAAATGAAAACCAGAACCATAGTGAAATACTACATTATACCTTCTAAGATGACTATAATCAAAAAGATAATTAAGTGTAGGTAAACATGTGGAGAAATTAGACTCATACACTGTTGGTGGGAATGTAAAACCACTTTGGAAAACAATCTGACAGTTTCTTAAAAAGTTAAACATACACCTAAAATATGATGCAGCCATTCGACCTCTAAGTGTTTACCCAAAGGAAATGAAAGCGTAGGTCCATACAAAGACTTGTACATGAATGTTCACGGCAACTTTATTTGTAATAGCCAAAATGTGGAAACAACACAAATACCTATTAACAGGTAAAGGGATAAACAAACTGGTTTCTCCACATGATGGAATACTACTCAGCAATGAACTGAACTGCTTACATATGCAAAAACATGGATGAATCTTCAAATAATTATATTGAATTAAAGAAGCCACACCAAAAAAAAAAAAAATACATAGTATGATTTCATTTATATACAATTACTGAAAATGAAAATTAATCTGTATTGACAGAAAACAGACCAATGGTTGCCTAGAAATGGGGAGGAAACTAAGGAATTAGAAAGGGGCACAGATGTTAGGGGATGATAAATATGTTCATTATCTTGACTGTGGTGGTGGTTTCACAAGTATACACATATGTCAAAGGTTATGGATTTATATACTTTAAATGCGTATGGTTTATTGTATGTCAATTATAGCTCAATGAAGCCATTAAAAATTTTTTTAGTTCTTCAGTTGTACTAGCCACATTTCAAGTGCTCAACAGTCACATGTAGCTGGTGGCTATCAAACTGGACATCGTAGATCAAGAGCAGTTTCATCAGCACAGAAAATTGAGCAGCAATGATCTAAGCCAGGGGTCAATGAAAAAATCAACAGCAATGATCTAAGCCAGGGGTCAGCAAACTATACACCAGGGACCCAACCACTTGTTTTTCTAAGTAGAGCTTTATTGGAACACAGTTATGCCCACTCAACTACATACTGTCTATGGCAGCTTTATCTGCTATAACAGCAACGTGGATGGCTGTAACAGATATCTTACGGTCTACAAACCTATATTATTTACTATCTGGCCCCTTAAGAAAAGGTTTGCTGAGTCTGGTCTACATAAAAAACTCTGAACACAGGGGCCATATCTGTCCTGTTCATGGTCGTACATAAACCAACTAACGTTTATTGAGTACCTAATATGTAGCACTGTCCTAAGCAATGGAGAGGCAGCCTTGAACAACACAAGTAAGAGCCTTATTCTCATGGTTTTCACAATCTGGTGAAGGGATCAGGTAACATAACAAGAAGTAAGTAAGCAAATAGGTAAGGATGAATGCTAAGATGACAATAAAACAGAAGGTAGAGGGGTGCCTGGGTGGCTCAGTCAGTTAAGCTTCTGACTTAAGCTCAGGTCATGATTTCGTGGTCCATGAGTTCATGCTTCACGTCAGGCTCTGTGCAGAGCCCAGGGCCTGCTTCAAATTCTGTCTCCCTCTCTCTCTCTGCCCCTACCCTCTCAAAAAGAAACACTAAAAAAAAAAAAAAAAAAAAAAAAAAAAAAAAAAAAAGCAGAACAACAACAACAGAAGGTACACAGAATGACTGAGAGGGAACTTCCACTTAGGCAGTCAGAACAGGCTTCTAGGACCTAACACGTGAACAACATGAGGAAGTCAATATTGCAAAGACCTGTGGCAGAAGCAGAGGTAATGAAGAGGAATGAATATGAAGGTCTGATGTGTGAAAAAGAAGATCCACGTGGCTGCAAATACACAAGATAGAAAAGGTAGATAAGGTGGGAGAAATAGAGAAAGCTAAGAAAAGGAGTCTGAATTTTATTCTAAACATGATGGAAAGCCACTACAGAACTTTAAACAAGTGAGCAATACAATTTATGTTTTTAATTTTTTTTTTCAACGTTTTTTATTTATTTTTGGGACAGAGAGAGACAGAGCATGAACGGGGGAGGGGCAGAGAGAGAGGGAGACACAGAATCGGAAACAGGCTCCAGGCTCCGAGCCATCAGCCCAGAGCCTGACGCGGGGCTCGAACTCACGGACCGCGAGATCGTGACCTGGCTGAAGTCGGACGCTTAACCGACTGCGCCACCCAGGCGCCCCCAATTTATGTTTTTAAAGTCCTGGCGCTGCTAAGTGGAAATGGGGCCAGGGAAGAACAAGAAAGATGTTAGACAAGGTTAGGGAGTTTCTGCAAAGGTAGAAGGGAGAGATGGTGGTGGTTTGGCCTGGACGACAGCGGCAGCAGTAGATGTGAGGTGGAGAAATTAAAGATAACGCTTTGAAGTAATTGTTGACTGGCCTTTCTGAAGGTTGCTGTAGAGTAAGGAAATGAGAGGAGTCAAAAATGAATCCGAGATTTTGGCTTAAACAAGTGTCACACAGTATACTACAAATTTGGGAGAAACTTCAATTAGGGCTAATACTGAATGCTTATTATATGACAATATTCACTCAATTTGACATTTAATATTCCCAACAATCTTGAGAAGGTAGGTACTAACTATTGTTATTTTCATTTTACAAATAAGAAACTGATGGTTAAGTTTAAGTAATTTTCCTAGGTCAGAAAGATAGTACCAACACAGTAGAGACTTGAACCTAGGTCAACACACTCCAAATTTCACCACATTGTATGAAACTCCCTTCTTGACAGTTAATTTCTGGGAATGTGAGCCATATTTTAGGCAATGGCAGTACACTGGATTAAAAGTCTCTCAGGATGACTAGCTTGCAAGATGCTATTGTTTTGTTTGTGCTCTTATTCAAGATCACCTTATTTTCATAGAATAATGGATACAATTTCCATCTATATGCTTTTCAAAGCAGTTTCTGCACCATTACCCTTTTGATTCCCATTTTGCAAATGAGGACAACAAAACAAGTTAAGTGATTTCCTCAAGATCATTAAGAGAGCAATAGAACTAGAAAGAAAAGCCAGGTGAACTGATTCCCCACAGTGATTTGGCCAATAAACTTGTCTTTAAAAATTCTGACCAATTAGAAAAAAACACATTTTACATTACTACCCAAAATACATATACATGTATGAAATAGAGAAAAAGAAGTACTACAAAACTGTACTTATCATTACTAACTTGCTACCATTTTCCTAGTTAATGTTTTATAATGTTGATTGTAACTGTCAATTTAAACAACATTGATCCAAGCCTTGGAAATTAACACTATAACCGCAGAGTAGACTTTTTTAGAAGACTTGTGACTCACTAAAACTACCAAACACCAAAAAGGCAAGATGAAACATAAAAAAGATCAATCCGTTGGATATTTGGGTTACATGAAGACTGGAGTCCACAACAGTATAAATGGCAATGATTCTATGAGCTACATTTTGGAAATGTTTATTATTATTATTCCTTTCTATTGCTAACATGGAGGTCTGGAATCAAGGCATGCCTGTTACTATTTAAAATATGCAGAGATGCACTTTTCTGGAAAAAAAAATATTAAATGCAAAATAAAACAGTTCTTCAACCTCATTTCTGCCCCAAAGGGAGTAAAAAGCTGTAGAACGACCAGGTTAGCAAAATCTATTTCGTTCAAGTTAATAAAGAAAAAGAAAAGAAAAAAAAACTGCTGGTAATGTGACAACCCATTATGATGTATAATGAAGGACAGCATCTTAAGGACAATGGCTTAAGACTGGAGGCAACCTTTCATTTCTTCAACAAGTACTACTTGATAAATGATCAAGCTACTCCAAAGCCCTTTGCCAGTATGCTTAATTTCCCTTAGTAAAAAAAGGAAGACAACTGTCCAGGAATATAAATTTTCGAATTTTCCCAATTCCTTAAGTTTGCAAGAATAAAAAAAAAAAATGCTTTAAAATCTGTGTCAATTACTTTGAACATTCATTTACCTTCCTGAATGTGGCGCTAGCCTGGTAAATTCCCTCTCTCTCTCTCTCTCTCTCTCTCTCTCTCTCTTTCACACACACACACACACACACACACACACACGCTATCCCTGTGTCTCATCTCGCAAGGGGAAGAGCGACAAGGACAAACCATAGCCTCAATACATCAAAGGCTGGCCAGCTCTACAGCCCATACATAAATCACCAAGTTCATGGGCACTCCTAGGTGGCTCCGCGACACGGTCAACGTCCTTGGCAGCTCCCATTCCCTTCGATACTCCGGAGCACCACCTCAGCTCTCCTCAACTGACCTTCAGCCAACCCAGGACCCTGCTGGGCAGACTCAGGAAAGGCTGTGAGATCCGCACCAAAGGAAGGCCTGAGCAGCCCCTCCAGGCTCTAATATAAATGCAATGCCTCCAGGCATTTCTCTGGGAAGAGTTCGGCGATCTCCTCTAATCCCCGTGTGTTTCCACAGAAGCTGGGAGGGCACCACCGAGACACAGGGCAATAAAAGGCCAAATACCAGGAGGTCCTGGGAGGGGGGAGGAGAGGAGGGCGAGGGCTGCTGCCAGACACCCCCAAATCCAGTCCCCGGAGAGCCTTGCAGCAGAGGCCGGGGGCTCGAGGCCACGTGCACTTGCTCCGGGGACCTTTCCAAGACGCCGGGCCGGGTCGGTACCGGCACGCAGCATAGCGGCCGGGTGCGCGGGAGCGGAACGCCACAAGTTGTCGCCCGCGTCCCCTCCCGGCTCTGGCGGGGCACCCCCGCGCCACTCCACGCCCACGCCCGGGCCCCACTCCGGCCCCGCCGCGGCCCGGGGAACCCGCAGGACGAAGGCCCCTGTGCCCGGCCCCCGCGACCCTCCCCGCAGCCCTCCGGCCCCACCCAGTCCGGTTCCAGGCCGACCCAAACCACCGTGTCCCCGCTTTGCAGACCGTTAGCATCCCAACCATACCTGCGGGTCTGACCACCAACCACTCCACGGACCCGGAGCCGTGGCGGAAGCTCCGCGCGGGGCGCAGGAACCGACCCCCCCCCCTCCAAAAACACCCCACAAAACCCCGCGCAGCGGCCGCGCCTCAGCGTCCAGGTGAGGGGCTGAGCGCCGCAGCCCGCCCTCCTACCTTCCTCAGCGCGGGCCCTGACGACTCGAAGCTGACCCGTCTGCTGGCGGTGAGCGGCCGGGGGGGGGTTTCGGGGGGGGCGGTGGACGGGGGACAGGCGGTGCCCCAAAGCCGGCCCGCGCGCCCCGACTGAAAGAGCAGCCGGGCCGCCAACCCCGCGGCGGACGGACGCGGGGAGGGAGGCTGCGGGGCCGCTCCGGGAGCGATTACGACTCTAGACGCTGAGGGCCCGGGGGGTCTCGGGGTGACTTGGGAGACGGCGGCGCCGTGAGGGCGGGGAAGGCGGGAACGTCCCGGGACACACGCAGCGGGCCGCGAGCCTCGAGCGTTAAATCCCCGAGGCGGTCGGCTCGCGCGCGGCGGTGGCGGCGCGGAGGGCGCGCGCGGGGAGTGGGGCGGCGGCGGCGGCGGCGGCGGGCGGGGGGCGCCGCTCAACGTCCTCACCTTCTTGGTGCCGGGGCCTCCCGCGATCCGAGACACTCCTGTCAGAGAAGAGGAGCGCCCCGGCTGCCCCCCTAGAGTCTCCTGCTGGGGGGACATCGCTTCCATGAAGAAGACTTTCCCGCAGAGCCCAGCCCAGGAGGAGGCTACGCGGTCATGTCCTCGGGACGGCGGCCAGAGCGAGGACGCGCGGGCCCGAGGCGGCTGCGGCGCTCAGGCTGGGAGCCGGGCTCCGGGTGCGGGCGGCGCGCCTCCCGTCGGGGCCATGCACCGCCGCTGCGCTCACCACCGCGGGCTGCAGGCGATTGCGGCGGCGACCGCCAGTCCGCGCCGCGGCCCGCCCCGCCTCGGGCCCGCCCCCTCCGCGCCGGGCGCCCCGCGCGGGGACCCGCCCCCGGCCGCCGTCCCCGGGCCGCGGCGCTCCCAGCGGCTGCCTCGGACTGCGGCGCGCGGGGCCGGGCGTCTTTCTCTGCAGACACGGCTCTGCTAGGGGTACAGGCGACCGACTGACCTTGCCAGCCCGCGGGAGCTCACCGGCCCGTGTCACGAACGGGGACCTCTAGGGCACGGACACGCGCCTCTCCCGCCGCCCGGCCCACGCGCACCCGACCCCCATTCCTGTCAGCGCTGCGCCCGCGGGGGACCGCGACGCGGCGGCGCGTGCGGCGGCGCAGTCGCGGCGACCTCAGCCCGAACGGAGGAGTTGCGGTGACTCCCGCCTCGCTTTCGGCGGACTGCAGAGGGGTCGCCCCCACCCGCACCCCCACCCCCACCCCTACTCCACCCGCAAAGCCTCGGGATGGAGCTGCGCGTCGCAGGGTGCCGCGTTCGCGCACACTGAGCAGCCCCCAGTGTCGCTTAACCTCTGGAGCAATCCCGAACGTTAGCCTGTTCGGGTAGCCCTCGTTGGCTTCTGCAGCCGCAGGTCAGCAGACCCTGCACAATTTGCACCGGCGGTTTCCGCTGTCTGCGGCTGCAGAGACACTGGCATTCCGAACGTGAAAGCGCAGTTAAGGAACATGCAGGCAAGAGAGAGCACTCTGAAATTTGGCTTAGCCATTGAGAAGGCTACAATATGTGGAAGTGTTTATCAGATATCTGCGCCGAGAGCATAACTTCCTGACAGCCCAAATAGTGGCAAATTTTTTTAAGGCCAAAGAATAATCAGAGGGAGGGGATTTGGAGCCGACCCGGGTCGAGTTGAGTGTTGCTGCACTTTGCAGGACCAACTGACTGGTGCGGATGATTCGGTAGGTGGCATTCTTCCCTTGGAGTCAGGACTACAGAAAGGGCGGATTAGTAATGAAGGACACCACTGCATGATACTATGTGGTTGAAGGGGGTTTATTTGTTTTTGTGGTTAAAAAAAAAAAAGATCGAGGTTCCTGTGGGGTTGGGCTGTTATCAGGACAGGTTGTAGAAGAATGGGGCTCTGGCCGGCTCTGTTCCAAGCAGGAGATGCTATCCAAAACACACACACACACACACACACACACACACACACACACACAACCCCAAACTCCGGAATTGTTTATTATGGAAGTAACAGGGAGAAAATGTTCCAGCCCATTTTAAGCCTTGTCCACATCACATTGTTCAAAGCAGACTTATACAGGCTTTATAAGTCTTGATTTATATAATACATGTGTACATAAATCATTCTAATATATATATGGATATATGTGTGCACAGACACAGTTTTTCAGGGGTGGCTCCCTGCTTAGACCCATGTGTAATGCCGACTTCACCCACCATAGAGTTTGTCATGAATTTTATGTCACAGAGGGCTTTGCAGTCCTTTCATTCCTTGTTGAAATCATGCTGTTGTGTTTCCTATCATGAATGGACAATCCCAATTTTCCTTACTCTGCTTCATTTTTTAAATTTCAATAATACTTATCCCCTTCTAATATTTCCTTAAATAGGAAATAGTTATATTTATGAAAATAAAATATTTACGAAATATGCATTTCATTTAATATTTCATTTATTATGTTTAATGTGATTTATGTTTGTCTTCCAGGGGTCAGAAATCTTGTTGTTTATTGTTGTATCTCAAGAGCCTAGAGCCCTGTCCAGCACAATAGATGTTTGTTAGTTGAATGAATGAGTGAGACACAGAAAGGATATGAGATAGATCCAGAAGGGCCAGGCCTGAGTTGGTTATTTTAGGCAGAGATAATATCTCATGCTCCAATCAAAGTATTATTTATACTGCACATGTGGAAAACTCACTTTCAGTTCCGAATTTGTAAGTGCTTTTATTTCAAATTCCATGAATTTTGATTTGCATAAAAAATACCATTCCACTCAGGAGTTTTGAGGGAGGTCTCACTTTGTGAAGAAAAGTGTGTTTGCTCAGATTAATATCACCAGAATAATGTTGTGAGAACACAAATCTGATCACAGTCACTCCCCAGCTTAAAACCTTCCTTGGCTCCTAAGTCTATGTAATCAATTTCAAATGCCACAGTGTGCTATACAAAGCTTCCTACAATCTGAGGCCTCAGTCCCACTTCTTTGTCTTCTCTCCTGCCCTACTTCAACCCTCACTCACCCTGTTCTCCCTCACACTGAACTATTTGCACTTCCAAGAGCGCCTGGACCTCTCACATCTTCATGCCTTTGAACCTGCTGTTCCCATTGTCTAGGAAGTTTTCCATCTATATGTTCCAACCTCTGTTGTTTTACATGTATTCATCTAGTTCCTGGTGTATAGTAAATACCTGATAAGAATTTGTTGAGGAAAGAAATCTTTATGTCAATAATTACCTCCGGAAAATCTTTCTGAATTTACTTCTCTTTACCTAGCTAATTTTTAAAAATATCTATTTAATTATTTGAGGGGGGGGAGGGGCAGAGAGAGGGAGACAGAGACTCCCAACCAGGCTCCGCGATGTCAGTGTGGAGCTGGACACCAGGCTCGATCTCACAAACCAAACTGTGAGATCATGACCTGAGTTGAAACCAAGAGTCGCACGCCTAACCGACTAAGCCACCAGCGCCCCTACCTAGCTACTTCTACACAGCAACCACACACACAGGGTTAAGTGTACCTTCTGTGGTAGTAGCATGACATTTATTGAGTGCTTACTTTATACCAGATACTAATCTAAACATTTTACACCTACTAATTCACTTAAATCTTAATAGTAATCCTACAAGGTAGATTCCCTTACACCCCATTTTACAGTTGGGAAAACCAAGCCACAAAGATGTTAAATGACTTGTTCAAACAGATGGTAAGTAGTGAGACCAAACTTGGAAACTGGGAGCTGTGTTCCAGAACCAGTTCTCTGTCTCTCTCTCTTTTTTTTTTAAATTACAGTTTATTTTTAATTTATTTTGAGAGAGAGAGAGCACACAGGGGTGGGGAGAGGGACAGAGAGACCCCAAGCAGGCTCTGCACTATCAGTTAAGAGCCTGTCGTGGGGCTCTATCTCATGACTGTGAGATCATGACCTGATTCGAAATCAAGAGTCAGATGTTCAACTGACTGAGCCACCAGGCGCTCCCAGAACAAGTGCTCTTAACCCCTTACATATACTGCCTTTCCCGTGTGCCTCCTTCTCTTCATAGCACACATTACATTACACTATTATCATCTATTTTACCTGCCTTTACATGCTTATGCTTCTTGAAATTAAAGGTTGTGCTTTGTCTTTTCTTCTTTGTGCCAAGCAGAGTTACACTCTTAATGATTTTTTTTCAACAACTTTGCTTTGAATGAATGAGTGAAGTAGTAAAAACAACCATTTTCATTAAGCTATACAGTTGAAGGAAGATGCTCTGATGGGGGAGAAATAACCGTGGACTAGTCCTATATCATTCCTTAGACCGTGAAAGATTTTGCCTGCACTGGGAATGTTATGTTGCAGAAAAGGATGATGCCAGAAAATAAAAGTGATGACAAGGCATTTTAAGGAGTGTGATGACCATGTCTGACACAAGCAGGATGCATCCAGAATATTTTGAAACAAACTGTAAAGCAAAGTACTAAGAATAGCAAAGTGAAGCAGCTGGGAAACACCAATAGCAGACCTTTAACAGGAACTAGTCTAAGAATGAAACCAAAATGTTTAGCCAACCATTAGAATGAGTAACAGTGAATAAATTTAACTATGAAAGGGGATGTCTGTGCAACTCATTCATCGAATGTATATTTATTGTGTGCCTGCTATGTGCCAGACACTGTGCCATGGGCTTGGAATATAGTCAAGTTGAGTCCTCAAATGTGATCCTTGTAAGCCCCAAGATGCACACAAGAATCATGGGCAGTGCTATCTGAATTTTCTAGAGCAAAGGTTGCAAGCTGAGGGGCCACAGAGTGAATTCAGGTGTGTTTTTCAACATATAAACCTTTCTTCTTTTTTTTTCAAATTTGTTGCCAACCTTAAAAATCAAGATATTTCACATAGAAATCTGGGTGAAATTTCTCCAAGCAACAGTCAGCTAAAACTGAGTTGCAGCTGCGTTATTACATTTAATGCTCATGACAACTGTATGGTTGTCATAGTCACCACTGTCTCTAGTGCTGGGTAACTACTAACAGTAAGGTAGTGGAAGATGAAAAACTGGCAAGAGAGGTAAAGAGACCAGAGAAGAATGAGAAACACCAAGTGAGTGTGTATGTGTGTGTGTTTTAAAGTGATACAATTTTTCAGGAAGAGAAAAAGTTGACAGTGTCTTATTGCTGTAAGAGATCAAGCCGTCCCCAAGGTGACTATGAGCCTTGATATAAGAGAGGTTTTGGCTTAGTTAATTATCGGGGTCAGATACAGGGGCTTCCTTTCTCATCCCTTGCCTGGAATCTCAAAGGGGGTTATTTCCTTAAAGAACAGAATCCCCGATTTAAGAGTAGAAGTTTTATGAAGTGGGAGAAGTTAGGGAAAGCAGAGAAGGAAGAAAAGAGGAAGGGGAGCATAGAAGGAGGATGTTAAGAGCTGAGGCTGGCAAAAGAGCTTGGCCAGACTACAAAGGACCTTGGATTCTATGGTAAAATTTGGACATTGTTCTCTGAGGAAAGTGGTAAAAATGACTGGCATTTGTTGAATGCCTGCCATGTGTTAGATGTACATTACATGCGTTATCTCATTTAACCTCTACTGTCACCAAAGACGTTGGTGTTCTTATACTCATTTTAAATATGAAAATCAGGCTCAAGAAACTAGCAACTTTCTGAGGTGACATAGCCAAAAAGTGATGGAGCCAGGAATTGAACCCAGATCTGACTGAGTTTAAAGGCTATATGGTTATGATGTCACCATATTATAATAATAATAGCTATCATTCATTGGGAGTTAACTTTGAAGGATACGGAGATATGTATTTGGTCATCAAACACTAAGCTAAACACTTTACACACTGTCATAATCTTTGAGACAAGCCTAATGTTTTGTATTTTTATGCCTACTATACAAATGAAGAGCTCAGAGAGATTAAGCTACTTATCAAAGATCATATGGCTACTGAGTCCAAGAGCCAGAATTAAACCCAGGACACCAAAACTCATGCTCTTAACTCCTGCACTTGATGGTCTTATTTTTGTTCCTTGTGACTGAGGAGTATCATAAATTGTGTTCCATTCATTTCATGGGAGATAAAACCAGATATGACTCTAAACCCTTCCACTCAGTTCATGGTAAGCTTGCTTGCTGGTCAGAGGCTTAGCTTAATTATTTTTAAAGTGTAAGTTATATTACAAAACAACTTGATATTTTAATAAGAAACAGCAAAAAGGAGAAATGTCTGTTTTCCATCAGAGTTTTAGGTTGCTCTGTGAGTCAGATCACATTAATTAACTGATTATCATTTATTTTCTACCACATGCCTTATGCTCTTGCCCTTTCTTCAAGGGTAAGCACAATCTGTGCTATCTCTCCCCCCACAAAGCCCTTTAGGTTTCTTTTCCTTTTTTTCTTTGTTTTTCCTAGGCATTTCAATTGACATGTTTTTAGCTCTGTCTACATGTTTATGTTACAATCTTCCCTGGACATTTGTGGAAACTAGCTCTCCTAACTGTGCTCCTGTTTCACGGCTGTATCTGCTGCGAGGTGATCATTGTCTGTGCTGATACAGTACATGAGTAGGTTCAGTAAGTTGTGCAAGATTACTCAGCTAATAAACGGTGTAACAGTGTTCCAGTCCAGTTCTAACTCTCAGAAGTATGAAACTTAAATCCTTCCCCTTAAATCTTATGTAAATTACATATGAAAATCAATTATTGCATACTTGCCATAGGAAATAACAGAAGATGATATGGTAATAAAACAAAAATATGTTGATTGCAACATTATTTATAGTAGCCAAATTATGGAAGCAACCCAAGTGTCCATTGATAGATGAATGGATAAAGAAGATGTAGTGTCTATACAGCGTGGAATACTACTCAGCCACAAAAAGAATGATATCTTGCCATTTGCAGCAACATGGATGGACCTAGAGGGTATTACACTAAGCAAAGTAAGTCAGTCAGAGAAAAACAAATACCATATGATTTCACTCATACATGGAATGTAAGAAACAGAACAAACGAACAAAGTAATAAAGAGAATCTCCCAGACTCTCAAATATAGAAAACAAACTGGTGGTTGCCAGAGGGGAGGTGGATGAAATAGGTGGTAGAGACTAAGAGCATACTTATCATAATGAGCACTGAGTAATATAGAGAATTATTGAATCATTATATTGTACACCTGAAGCTACTATATAACACTCTGGTAATTCTACTTGAATTAAAAAATAAAACAACAAAACCAAAAAAAGCTTTATTTTTTAATAGTGTTTATGTCAACTAAAAAGAAGTTAGATATAGAAATTCTAAAAAAATTTTTATTTTAAAGCATATTTTCCAAAGCATGTTGTATGCAACACTAGTCCCTTAGGATTAAAAGGAGGGGTTCTATAGTCAAGGGTTCTATGGGAAATACCACTAATGTAATAATGTACGTATAAAATGTGGTATAGTAAATCTTTGATGAATTCTGTAGTTAAGAAAAAAAACGTGCTTAATCTTTTTCTGCCTCTCTGTGCTCAACATGTTAATACAGCCCTGTAAGAACATTGCTGGGTATGCAATGAATTGTAATGCAGTGTAGATGGGAGAATGGGGCCTGTTACTCTTTAGTCACGTGCTCTCCACGGTTTCTTTCTCTAGATGTACAGTGCACTCACATCCTTACAATTTTAAAATAAAACTTTCTTCTATCATGCTTTCTTCTTGAAGTATCACTTACTACCCTCCCCTCGCCTTTCTTTTTTTCCTCATTACCAGATTTTGGAGAAAGGAATCCATATAAACTACCTCTGCTTTTTCATTGCCTTCCCTTCTTGCATCTATGAGATCCCTTTCATCATTTCCCAGTGAACAAACACAATAGCTTCTATTATCAGTTCCAAGATGACACTTTGTAGCATATGTCCTGCCACTCTTCTCTTGGCAGCCATGACACTACTCTTGCATTCATTCATTCATTCATTCATTTTACCAATATATATCAACTACCTAGTTATGGTGGGCACTGAAGACACAAAATGAACAATTTAGACATGCTTTCTACTCTTCTAAAGCTTATTTTCCAGTTACTCTATTTTTCTGAATTCTCAAAGTCACCTTCACTGGATCCTCTTTTCCTACTCACATGTTTAATATATGCATCTCTCAAGGCCCTGTCACTTCTCCTTTCCCAGCACGCACTTGTGTGGGCAGACACACACACACACTTAAGGTGTTGAAGAGGAGAGTCGTGACTTTTGATCCCACAAATTTTGAATAAGTGACTTTATGATTTTCCAAATACTAGGTATAACTATAACACTTATACTATTATTTTTATTCAAAATAAAGATTGTTCTATCACGCATGAATGAAATGGGAAGTTGATGTTTTTCCTCTGATAAATAGGTGTGTGTTGAATGAAGGAAAGAAGAAGTGGATTTCAGAGGACTGCATCATACATATGAAAAAGACACATAAGCAATTAGCAAACAGTTACTGAGAACTTCTCAATTTTCTGTTAAGCAGTGATTAGGAAGATGGCAGGTTAAAATTTTACCATACCATAAAATCTTACCATCAAATTTCTCCTGAAATGCATATCCACAAAATGAACAAAAAGAGTTTTTAAAAGTCACCTACTGCCACCAGAGAAGGAAAGGAACAGAACCTAAGCCTGCAGTTCTCAAGCTTAGTCTCAAGCATTGAAAAAAAACGTTTCACCTTGGGAACCTTTCAACATAATATTGGGGCATCTTCTACAGAAATTCTAATTTAGTTGGTCTGGGGTGCATCCTAAATGTAGAATTTTTTTAAAGCTTCCTACCTGCATTAAACAATACTGCATTAGGTTAAACAATACTGACCTAAGTAAAACATTCCAAAACATGTTGTTGGAAGTTGGGGAGTGGGGAGTGTGAAAAAGTTTCCAGAGAGTAGTAAAGAAGAGTAGTGATGGTTTATGTTCCTTATGTCACTCAAATCCTGGAGGGCAAACTTTTCTCCTTTTCTCCTGATCAATGATTAGCAGAACTGCTGCTAAAAAGAAAATGGTGATAATGAAAGGAACAATGAAGCTGCCTCTTTCTTATGGAAAGGGGGACTTTGGAGCTACAAGTCAAGAAATGATCTAAAGCTTGAAGGTCTTCCTTTATTGAATGGTGTACCACCCTCCACCCCAGCTACAAGCAAGCAGAGAGAAGCAGAGAGTCTTAGTATAGAATATATAATAAAATCTCAGAAGAGATAGCAGGGAATGAGCAAGATGAAACATAAACATGTCATAAAATGACATGGCAGTGATGGAAAAATACTATAGCACAGCATGGAAGCCATGCATTGCATGCAAAAGATAGAGTCTAACCTAAATGAAAATATGAACTAAAGGAATAGAAAACAATTTATAAATGCTGCATTCTGTAGAACATAATGAGAACCTGTATTGAATGAATAGGAACTCAAAGCTGAAATGACAGATGAAGAGAGGTTGTAAGCTTAAAATGAGAATCAAATCAAAGTCATTACAAAACAAATAAGCAAACTAGATGCAAAAACTTAATTTTAAGATCAAAAGAACATCCTATGTTCTTGGTGAATTAAAAACAGAATAATTAGCACAAGGATACACCCTTAGTAAACTATTAAACTTCAAGGTTCTGCCAAAACGTAAGTTCTGTGAAGCCATGAGTTTGTTTTGTTCACAGCTATATTGTTAGTGCCTAGAAAACGTTGGGCAAGTTACAGGTGTCCAGAAAATATATGTTGAATGAATGAAAGCGTAAAGGAAGATTACTTCACTTATTCAGGCATGAAAACCAAGTTATCTAATTTCTAATTCCACTTATAAGGAGGTTGGAAGTCGCCAACAGAGCTTAAAAAGTAAAAAGCTGAACAGACTGAAAAATTAACCATTCTTCTTGGATCCGTAGGATGGGAAGACACAGGGCAAAGTGCTGCACCTAAGGTTGGAGAGACAAGCAAATACAGGGAACCTGGGCTTACTGACGTGGAGACTCAGAAACAGAAGCTGTTGCAGCCCCAGCATGGGAGAACCTGAACTGTAACTGATGAGTTGCTGGAGGCTCAGTGTGGACAACTTGAAAGTGAAAATCTCCAGGGGGACCCAGACATAGTGTAGGGGGTGTACCCCAACATTGTAAGATTTCTAAGGTACTAAGTAGTGGAGGAAAATCCCTAGGTCTTCCAACTGAGACAGGGGGAAAAGAACCATTTTGAAATACACCAGAGCATTCTGTTTTTCTAATTAAGGCCTGCTCTTCAGGGAAAACTAGTTCACCAGAGTTTAACCTGGGGTATTATCAGAGCTTAAGTGACCTGGAGAAAGGAAATATCCAATCCCGGCCCTCATTAGCCATCCTGTCCCACCCAACAGGGGAGAAAAAAAGCTGAGAAATCCTTGTAAAGTTCACAGTCCAGGAGCATAGGTTCATGAAAACACAGACCTAATCATAGAACTATCAACCCCTGTCCCTTCTCCCACACCTCACCAGCACATTATTAAAGGCCTATTTATAGAAGTTCCTTTAACCTAGTGTCTCATGTCTAGCTATCAAGATAAAGTTATAAAGCATAAAAAAAGGCAAAAAAAAAAAAACTTACCACAATTTGAAGAAACAGGGTAAGCATCAGATAATAGCCATTAGATTTATCAGACTGGGAATTTAGAACAACTATGATTAATATAATAAAGGATATACTGGATGAAGTGGACAGCATGCAAGAACAGGTGGACAGTGTAAGCAGAAAGATGGAAATTGTAATGGAAAAAAAAAAAAGAAATGCTAGAGATTAAAAAAAAACAGTAACAGAAATGAAGACTGTCTTTGATGGGCTCATTGGTGGATTGGACATGGCTGAGGAATGACTCTGAGCTAGAGGATATATCAACAGAATACCTGAAAAGACCAAAAAGCAAAGAGAACAAAGGCTTACACATAATGACAATACTCATGAGAATACCCAGTGATAAGGAGAAGAAAGAGAAAAAGGGACAGAATAAATGGTTTGAAACAATAATGATGGAAAGTTTCTCCAAATTAATGTCAGACATGAGACCACAGATCCAGGAAGTCCAGAACACTACATAGGATAAATAACAAACAAACTACACCTAAGTGTATAATTTTCACATAAAAGAAAATCAAAGATGAAATAAAAAATAGTGAAAAAATCTAGAGGTAAAAAAAACCTTACCTAAAGAGGAGCAAAGGTAATTACATGTGACTTCTCAGAAACCATGCTAACAAGAAGACAATGGAGTGAAATATTTAAAGTGTTGAGAGAAGGGCACCTGGGTGGCTCAGTCGGTTGAGCACCTGACTCTTGATTTCAGCTCAGGTCATGATCTCATCATGGTCGTGGGATTGAGCCCCATGTTAGGCTCTGCACTGGACACGAAGCCTGCTTAAATTTCTCTCCCTCCCCCCTGCTTGCACACTTGCTTGCTCTCTCTCTCTCAGAATAGAATAGAATAGAATAGAATAGAATAGAATAGAATAAAACAAAATAAAATAAAATGAAGTGTTAAGAGAAATAAAAACATCAACCTAGAATTCTGCACCCTGAAAAATTACTATTAAAAAGTGAAGGAGAGGGGCGCCTGGGTGGCGCAGTCGGTTAAGCGTCCGACTTCAGCCAGGTCACGATCTCGCGGTCCGTGAGTTCGAGCCCCGCGTCAGGCTCTGGGCTGATGGCTCGGAGCCTGGAGCCTGTTTCCGATTCTGTGTCTCCCTCTCTCTCTGCCCCTCCCCCGTTCATGTTCTGTCTCTCTCTGTCCCAAAAATAAATAAAAAAGGTTGAAAAAAAAAATTAAAAAAAAAAAAAAAAAGTGAAGGAGAAATAAAAATGTAGATAAAAATTGACAGAATTGCTTGCTAATAGACCTGCCTTGCAAGAAAAATTAAAAGAAATCCCTTAGAAGGAATATAATATACATTAGAAACTCGGATCTACATAGAAAAAAGGAAAAGCATCAAAACAAACAAGTGAAGATAAAATTTTTTTTTCTTATTCTTAACTGCTCTAACAGATAACAGTTTGTTAAAAACAATAATAGTGGCCAGTGTATTTTGTTATGTATACATATGTATATGTATATACACATATGCAACTAATATAATACTTAATGTTGAGAAACTCAAAGCTTTCCCACTAAGATCAGGTAAAAGACAAGGATGTTCCTTTGCATCACTTCTTTTCAACATCATACTGGAAGTCTTTGCTAATGCAATAAGGCAAGAAAAGAAAATAAAAGGTAAGTGCACATGGGTGGCTCAGGTGGTTAAGCATCCAACTCTTGTTCTTAGCGCCAGTTTTGATCTCAGGATTGTGAGTTCAAGTCCCACGTTGGGGGTGAAGCCTACTTAAAAAAAAGAAAAAAGAAAAGAAAAGGTATACAAATTAGAAGGAAAACATAAAAGTCTTTTTTCTTTTTTTTTCTTTTTCATCTTTTCCTTTTCCTCATTTTTTTTCTCCTAAATGGCACAGTCATCTATGTAGAACATTGAAAAAAATCAAATAACTCCTGGACCCAATAAGTGATTATAGCAAGGATGCAGTATACAAAGTTAGTATACAAAAGTCAATTGCTTTCCTATGTGCCAACAATGAAGAAGCGGAATTTGAAACTAAAAACACAATAACATTTCCATTACCATCCAAAAAAATAAAATACTTAGATATATCAAAATGTACAAAAGATCCATACGATGAAAACTATAAAATTGTGACAAATGATATTAAAGAGGAACTAAATAAATGAAAAGATATTCTATGTTAATTGATAGGAAGACTTAATGTTGACATGGTATCTATTATCCCCAACCTGACCTATGGATTCAATGCAATCCCAATCAAATCCTAATAAATTATTTTATGAATATTGATAAACTGATTCTAAAATTTATATGGAGAGGCAAAAGACCCAAAATACTCAACACAATATCAAAAGTGAAGAATAAATTTGGAGGACTGATGCTACCTGATTTCAAGACTTACTGTAAAGATACAGTAATCAAGAGTGTGATATTGGTGAAAAGCAGTCATATAGATTAATATAACAGAATACAGAGCCCAGAAATAGACCCTCAATAAATGCAGTCAGGTGATCTTTGATCAAAGTGCAAAAGCAATAGAATGGAGTAAAGATAATTTCTTCAACAAATGGTGCTGGAACAACTGGACATCTGTATGCCCTCTTCCCTCCTTCTACCAAAAAAATGAATCTAGACACAGACCTTAAACCCATCACAAAAATTAACTCAAGATGGATTATAGACCTAAATGTGGAATGCAAAACTATGAAACTCCTAGAACATTGACATAGGAGAAAACCTGGGTGACTTTGGTTATGGTGATGCATTTTTAGATGCAACACCAAAGAAATTACCCATAAAAAAAAATTAATAAATTTAAAACTTTTGCTCTGCAAAAAACATTATCAAGAGAATTAGAAGAGAATACACAGATTGGAGAAAATATTTGCAAAAGACACATCTGATAAAAGATAGTTATCCAAAATGTACAAATAACTCTTAAAACTCAACAATCAGAAAACAAACACACTGGTTAAAATATGGGCCAACAACCTTAAAGACCCCTCACCAAAGAAGATACACAGATGGAAAATAAGCATAAGAAAAGATGCTTTGCACCATATGTCATCAGGAAAATGCAAATGAAAACAATGAGATGCCACCACATACCTATTAGAATGGTCAAAATTCAAATCAGTGACAAAACCAAATGCTGATGAGGATGTAGAACAGCAAGAACTCTCAAGCATTGCCGAATGGGAATGCAAAATGGTACAGCCATTTTGGAAGATAGTTTGGTGTTTTCTTACAAAATTAAATATATTTACCATAGGATCCAGTAATTGTGCTCCTTAATATTTACTTAAAGGAGCTGATACCGCATGTCCACATAAAAACATGCGTGCTGACATTTACAGCAACTTTTTCATTAATTGCCAAACCTTGAAAGCAACGAAGATGCCCTGCATCTTGACTGGATAAATAAACTATAATACATGGAGGACCAAGACATGGAAGAACTTAAGTGCAGAGTACTAAGTGGAAGGAGCCAGTCTGAGAAGGCTGCATACTGTATGATCCAACTCTATGACACTCTGAAAAATACAAAACTGCAGAAACAATAAAAAGATCCGTGATTGGCAGAGGGGTTGGGGGAGGGAAGATGACTAGACAGAGCAAAGAGGATTTTTAGGGCAGTGAAAACACCCTGCCTGATATTATAAAGATGGATATATGTCATTATTCATTTGTCCAAACCCATTGAATGTACAACATCAAGAGTGAACCCTTAGGTAAACTTTGGACTTTGTGTGATTATAACATGTCAATATGGTTTCATCTTTAGTAAAAATGTACTATTCTAGTGAATGACATTGATCATAGGGAAGGCTATATATATGGGGGGCAGAGAGTATGTGGAAAATCTCTGTACCTTCCTTGCAATTTTACTGTAAACTTAAAGTTGCTCTAAAAAAATAAAACCTTAAGGGGCGCCTGGGTGGCTTGGTCGGTTAAGCGTCCGACTTCGGCTCAGGTCATGATCTCACGGTCCGTGAGTTCGAGCCCCGCGTTGGGCTCTGGGCTGACAGCTCAGAGCCTGGAGCCTGTTTCAGATTCTGTGTCTCCCTCTCTCTCTGCCCCTCCCCTGTTCATGCTCTGTCTCTCTCTGTCTCAAAAATAAATAAACATTAAAAAAAAATAAAAAAAAAAATAAAACCTTAAAAGAAACAAAAACAAATTACCTACAAGGGAAAAGAGTTGAGACTGGCTTTAGGCTTCTCCATAGCTAGAAGAAAACACACTAATAACTGCAAAGTTGTAAGAGGAAAAGTGACTCAAGAGTTTTACCCAGCCAAAATGGCACTGGACCAGGTCCTTTGCACATTATCTCATTTAGTCTTTTTTATTAAAAAAATTTTTTTTTAACGTTTATTCATTTTTGAGAGACAGAGATGGAGCACGAGCAGAGGAGGGGCAGAGAGAGGGAGACACAGAATCGGAAGCAGGCTCCAGGCTCTAAGCTGTCAGCACAGAGCCCGACGGGGGGCTCAGATTCACAAACCACAAGATCATGACCTGAGCTGTAGCCAGACGCTTAACCGACTGAGCCACTCAGGCATCCCTATCTCATTTAGTCTTAACAATGAACCTATGACAGAGGTACTATAATTTTTCCTGTTTTTAAAAATGAGGAGTCTGAAGTTCTGCGACATAAAATCACTTGCCACGATTCTGTGAGCCCAGAATCCAGGCATTCTGACTTCATATGCCTTTATAGTAATTCTCTCATTTAATTCTCATCATAATTCTCTGGATGATTTTCCCCCCTGCTCAGATTAAAAACAAAACAAAACTTAAGTACTAAAAGGTGAAATAATTTTCCCAAACACCTGATAGGGCTTTAATTCAGGCCTATATAATTCCACCAGTCATGGGCTTTCCAGTGTGCCAACCTTTAGAATTTTGTGTGTATGTTCATGTGTGTGTTTGTGTGTGGGCTTAATTATTAATTTCATCTGAGTCTACCCACTCCCATCTCCTCTTCACCTTTTCTTGGAAAACATGCTGTATAGAGAAGTCCTGATTCCTATGACTCACTTAACTCGATTTTATGATCTAGTAAACATGCCCTTGGCAATTTTTAATTCAAGATCAGAACTGAACTTTGTGGCTACAGAGCTTATGTTCCAGATGTGCTTCAGAAGCCAAAGAAATTAGAGCAGGGCCGAGAGTGGTGAGATTCTCACAATATAACTAAATACTATTGTTCTACTGAATTCCTTCGCCTGGAAACAAAGTTTTCCTGAGGAAAACAAAACAAGTCTATAAGCTCTAGTTTCTCTGCCTGTTAAGATAGTTCCTTACTTGTCCTTTCTTTTCTTTGTTTTTTCTTCTTCTTTTTTTTTTCTAAGGATATATATCTATATCTATATATCTATATCTATATCTATATCTATATCTATATCTATATCTATATCTATATCTATATCTATATATCTATATATCTATATATCTATATCTATATATATATTGCTTTAGAATGAAAGTTCCCAGTTATGGAGTTACTGTGAGATGGTCACATGTGGAGATGTTTTACAATATGATTCTATGAAGCAATCGCCAAATACTTGTGTTCGTGAATTAGAAAACAGAAAACCTTGAAGGAGCAATTACTTTGGCGTGGGTTATGTGAAAAGAAGTATTTGATATGTGTGCAGAAGTATGTAACACTTCAGGGATGAGCAACTCAATTAATATAGGTTTTATTTTTGTGTAATAGACCACATTGTCAGTAATTTATGCCCTGATTTTATTCTACTGTGTTATGAACTCACATTCTGAGGTAGTAGGCTGTGGACAGAAGCTTCTATCATGCTTTGAACTGAGCTTTTAGTTTCTTAGATGGAATGGTATGCCCTGTGAGAATCATGGAATCATGGATGAAAAAAAATCCATAGATGCTCCTCTGAAAATTTGCAAACACAAGACACCCTTTTAAAAAAGTTCCTCAAGCAAAATAGTACGTTTTAGATTATCAAGTAACAGATCCAAAATGTAGATAATCACAAACCACAAATGAGGCAAAAAGTAATTTATAATTAGTTTAAGAATGTGTTCACTGTGTTTGGTAATATTAGTAGGGGTCTTTTGTGTATACGTTAACTGTACCATATTTAGGGTAATGTTACAATTGAACTAATTTCCTAGAATAGTAAATGTTGACTGGGTGATTCAGGGAGGCCACTGGTCTAGGATTATAGCTTTGCAAATGTATCTGTCTCTGGGTAAGGAACACTTAAATAGCACTTAATCCTGAATCTGTTCTCTTCGTTCCTTTTATGCCTAGGTTGGGTTAACAAATCATTTTATGGAATGGCTATTTGAAGGAACCTTTTATAGTGGATTATTTAAAGTATGAATCCTAAAAGCTGTTTTATTCCAAGAGAATCAGGAAGACCTGCAATATTTATCCAGGGAAGAGCAAGTAGCTGCTCCATAAAAATATTTTAATCTCCCAAGCATATTTACATTATTTTTTGTGCTCACTTTATGTTTCTGGCATTTTTAAAAAATGTTTACTTATTTTTTAAGAGAGAGAGAGAGAAGAGAGAGAGAGCAAGTGGGGGAGGGACAGAGAGTGAAGGGGACAGAGGATCGAAGCAGGCTCCAGGCTCTGTGCAGACAGCAGAGAACCCCACTCAGGGTTTGAACCCATGAACCACGAGATCATGACCTGAGCCGAAGTCGGATGTTCAACCCACTGAACCACCCAGGTGTTCCTCCTGGCATTTTCATGCACAATGTGAACATCCCATAACTCGACTACCTAGCATTGTATTTAAAGTGGAAACTAATTTATTCTTAAAAATAGAAAGTAAAGAAACATCTAAGATGGGT
The DNA here is from genome assembly GCF_046562875.1 of Panthera onca. NCBI lineage: Eukaryota > Metazoa > Chordata > Mammalia > Carnivora > Felidae > Panthera > Panthera onca. The sequence continues at coordinate 106,198,870 of NC_138348.1, read as the reverse complement.
GAAGATGGCCAAAAAGTACAAACTTCCAGTTGTAAAATATTAAATCCTGGGGCTGTAATGCATGGTGATTACAGTTAATAATACTATAATGTATATTTGAAAGTTGCTAAGACTGTCATAGGTCCTAACAATGCTCATCACAAGAAAAAAATTATAATTGTGTGGTGATGGATATTAACTACACTTATTGTGGTGACCGTTTTGCAATACACACACATATAGAATCCTTATGTTGTACACCTGACACTAATTTTATATGTCAATTATATGTCAATTAAAAAACCTTACCTAAATGTATGAATTTGCTTCTGGTACTTCCTTTAAGAACCATTAGCACAAAGTATGGAATTAAGCGGAGAAATTCCATCTGGAGCCAGGGATCTAAGTTTGTTTCCTGGCTCCGCTTCCCAACTGTGTAAATATGAGCAAACTCTGAACTTCAATTTAGATACATTTAACACTTACTCAAGGGTTTGCTGGCTTGGCAGGTATGAGATGTAGGTAAAAGCATGTCGAACCATGTAAAGCACCACAGAAGTGGTATCTATTGTTCTCTTCAGTTTAGTTCAGACATGAGATTCCCTGAACCTTTGCTCTAAGGTGGGAGCCTTGGGTTAATTCTGGAATTTCCTGACTCTCTAAACTTTGTGACAGGCACTGACCTTTCCTGAGAGGACAGAGAAGAAGGGAGTGGAGAAATGGTCTTTCCATTCATCTTTCCCAAGCCATGCAAAAAAGGCCTTATAAACCAGAGACTATGCAAATAAGAGTGAAACAATAGGAATTCAGTGCCCTGTAAATTCAATTTGAGAAGAGTTTTCTTTTCTGTGTGAGCTGATCATTAAGGCACTGAAAGCTGTTTTCATAGTTTCCGTGATAAAATATTTCGATCTTAAATTACTGAATGATGCCATAACTCAGAACGGAGCAGGAAGAGGAGAGTGAAGAGAAAAGAATATGCTTATGTTGACACACAGAAATGCTTTAGTAATCAGCAAGGAATGGAAGGGAATAAAGTGCACATAAATGTTTAATGGGGTTTTTAGGCAATTAAAGTTTGCAGAAATGTGCTTTAAGCATGTGGCATTGCTTAAGGGCTAGCCCCATCAGGTCAGGCGATCAGTCTTTTGTTTGCACACTGTGTGTGGCAGGGAAGGGAGAGAAATACATATTGGTTCTCTGAGGAGCGTGTGATACATCTTTCTAAGTCTTTTGGTTAAGAGGAAACATGAGGCACCAACTACACTGGATCCAAGGACAAGGTGAGAATATGATGCTTTCTAGAAGGAAAACACCAAGTAAAGATCTCTCCAGTGTATCACAGACTGCGTTGCTAAAGGCGTACTGTTGCTCTGTAGGGGGATATCAAGGGGGGACAAGATAAAATTACAGCTGATACTGCATTTTTATGTTATCTTGGCAAGAATAGCAGCAGGGCTTAGCTTAACAAAATATTAATACTCTTCCCAAATGCTAATGAAATACAACTAGAGAAATTGGGGGAATTCTGAATTTAAGCATTTTATTGGCTGATGCTTTTACACATTTGTGTTGTGTCTTATTTACGCAGGCACAGACGCAGAATTGGAGACAAGTGTCTCCCTGGCCCACACAATCACATTGCATTAACTGTCATAGTCAACTTGCTGACCTTCAAACATCCAGATCTGTGTTTGGGAAAGACAGGGAGAGAGAGGGGGGTGGAAGGAGGGAGGGCGGGAGGGAGGGAGGGAGAGAGAGAGAGAGAGAGAGGAGGAGGGAAGGAGGAAGAAAGGAAAGAAGAGAAGGGAAGGAAAGGAAAAGAAAAAACGATAAGTTGTATGCAAAAAATTTAGATTTACCAAATCTCTAAGAAGTATGTGAAGGACTTACCTAGGACTGGGAGGTAGAAAAACATTAGGCCTTTCACTGCATTCGATAGAAATACCTTATGATGGAGAAGAAACTCACCCAAGTTCTTATACCACCTATACAGTGTGTTGTGCAAATTGATTAGAATAACTTTTGTAACTACTGTGGCCACCTTTCCTAAGGAAGGAAATCTATTGCAGATAAATAGCTTAATGTCCTAAAAGAACATATGAAAGAGGGGCTCAGCATAATTAAATTTTTTAAAATTTTATTTATTTTTTTAAATTAAATTAACTTTTTTGAAATTTAATTCCCAAACTGTGGGTGGAATGAGGAAAGTAATTCATACCAGAATACACTGACTTGATTGAATTGTCTTATGGAGTCATTTTCACATAGACTGATCTGGTTTGGATGCCTCTGATAGCTGTATACTATTGAAAAGTCTATTTTTTTTTCTCTGCCAAATAAAGATATTCTACTTTGACTTCAGAAAAAAAATTTTTTTTGAGAGGGAGAGAGAGGGAGAGAGAGAGAATCCCAAACAGACTCCATGCTTTAGCACAGAGCCCGACACGGGGCTTGATCTCCTGACTGACCGTGATCTGAGCTGAAATCAAGAGTTGGATGCTTAACTGACTGAGCCACGCAGGAGCCCCCAGAGAAATACTTTTTTTAAGAATCCTTTGAAGCAATGGTCTAGTATGGTAAAGATTTTCTTACTCGTTTTCTAAGTCTCTCTACCTGGTAGATTGTACAAATAGTACCAGCCCACTTGACTTTTTGAAAGAACAGAAAATGTTGTAACGATTGATCATCTCTCAGAGCATTCCTGCTAACAGGCCTCAAATCTGGAGTGGGAACGATGAAGAGAAGAAACTCTGACATTCTATTATCCTTCCATTTGTAGTCTGGTGAAACTCACTCTTTGTGACTTCATAGGACTTGTGTAAGAAAAATCTATGAACGAGGATCACTGAAGGGCTGACTCTGCCCACTCAATTTAGATGTTTTCCATTAAATATATTATTGTAACTACATTTCCTTGAGGCATACACTCAAATACAACACATTTAAGTGGGACTCTCCCTCTTCCCCATTATACTGTTCCCCTTCTTTCTCTCAGTTGTACCACCTGTTTATCAGTTGCCAAAAGTGAATGTAAATCTCTATCTCCTCCATATGAGATTTCTGTATGGATTGAAGGAGGTGTACCTACATCAGGGAGGGCAACTTGCTTTACGTAGACTATACGTTTCGATGTTATTCTCATCCAAAACCACCTTCACAGAAATGCCTAGAATAATGTTCAACCAAATATTTGGGCATCCCATGGCCCAGTCAAGTGGACACATGAAATTAAAGATCACTTATAAACCTTCTTTTGTGACATGGCATCTAGTAAAATTTTTTGTATGTTTTAAATTTGGGTTATCTTTTGTTATTGATTTGTACCAGTTTTTACATGCTCTGGATAAAAATCTTATACACACACACACACACACACATATATATATATAATGTTATATATATATCAGCTGAAGTATATGCTTATTTTAAAATAATCTAATGATGTTTCTTTAGAGCAAAAGTTTTGTATTTTCATGAAGTTTTTTTTTTTTTAAAGTTTTGTTACAGTTAGTGCTTTTGCATTAACTAAGAAATCTGTCTAAGAAATCTGTTTATATCAGGGTGCCTGGGTGGCTCAGTTGGTTGAGCATCTGACTCTTGCTTTTGGCTCAGGTCATGATCTCATGGTTCATGAGTTTGAGCCCAGAGTTGGGCTCTATGCTGACAGCATGCAGCCTGTTTGGGATTCTTTCTCTCTCTGCCCCTCCCCTGCTCTCTCTCCCTTTCTCAAGAATAAATAAATTAATTAAAAAAGGAGAAATCTGTTTGCATGAAGTTGAAAAAATAATCTCCTATGTTTTCTTCTGGAAGCTTTGTAGTTTTAGCTTTTAGATTTAGGTGTATGATCTATCTCCAATTAATTCTGTATGTAGTGTAAGGTAGAGGAATTGAGGTGGTATTTTTTTTTAATGTTTATTTTTGAGAGAGCACAAGTTGGGGAGGGGTAGAGAGCGGGGACAGAGGATCCGAAGTGGGCTCTGCACTGACAGCAGTGAGCCACATGGGGGGCTTGAACTCATGAACCGTGAGATCATGACCTGAGCTGAAGTTAGTCGTTCAACTGACTGAGCTACCCAGGTTCCCCCGTATTTGTTTTTTAATATATGGTTATCCGATCGTATGGAAGATTTTCCCCATTTAAACTGCATTAATATTTTTGCTAAAAATCAATTATTATTATATATGTGGGCCTATTTCTGGATTCTTTAATTTGTTACATTGACCTATTTCTCTATCTTTATGCCAGTAGAACACTGTATTGACTACCATGTCTTTATAGTAAGTCTTGAAATCTTATAGATAAACCTTTCAATGTTGATTATTTTCCAGATTTCTTTGACTATACTAAGTCCATTGAATTTCCACAAAATTTAAGAATTAGATTTTCATTTTCTTTTTTTTATGTTTATTTATTTTGAGAGAGAGAGAGAGACAAGAGTGTGATCAGGGGAGGGACAGAGAGAGAGGGAGACACAGAATCCAAAACAGGCTCCAGGCTCTGAGCTGTCAGCACAGAGCCCGACGCGAGGCTTGAACCCACAAACCATCAGATCGTGACCTGAGCCAAAGTCAGACGCTCAACTGACTGAGCCAACCAGGCACCCCTAGATTTTCATTTTCTAACAAATAAACAAACCCTGCCTGGATTTTAATTCCAGTTGCATTGGACCTATAGATCACTTAAGGAGACTAGAATTAATCTTTTAATAATCTTAATTCTTGCAATCCATGAACATGGTGTTTCTTTACCTTTATTTGGGTCTTATTTAATTTTTTCCCAGAACATGTAGTTGTTTATTTATTTATTTTTTTTTCAATTTCAGTATAGTTAACATACAGTGTTATATTACTTTCAGGTGCACAATATAGTGTTTCAACAATTCTGTACATTACTCAGTGTACATCATGATAAGTGTGCTCTTAAATCCCCTTCACCTATTTCACCCATCCCCCACTCCCCTCCCCTCTGGTAACCATCAGTTTGTTCTCTATGGTCAAGAGTCTGTTTCTTGGGGCGCCTGGGTGGCTCAGTCGGTTGGGCATCCGACTTCGGCTCAGGTCACGATCTCGCGGTCCGTGAGTTCGAGCCCCGCATCGGGCTCTGGGCTGACAGCTCAGAGCCTGGAGCCTGTTTCGGATTCTGTGTCTCCCTCTCTCTGACCCTCCCCTGTTCGTGCTCTGTCTCTCTCTGTCTCAAAAATAAATAAACGTTAAAAAAAAAATTTAAAAAAAGAGTCTGTTTCTTGGTTTGTTACTCTCTCTCCCTTCTTTTATTTTTTCTAACCTTTGTTTTGGTTCTTAAATTCCACATATGAGTGAAATCATATGGTATTTGTATTTCTCTGATTTATTTCACTTAGCATTATGCTCTCTGGCTTCATCCATGTCGTTGCAAATGGCAATATTTCATTCTTTTTTAGGCTGAATAATATTACTTATATAATATATATATATACTGCATCTTCTTTAACCTATTCATTAGTCAACGGGCATTAGGGCTCTTTCCATAATTTGGCTATTGTTGATAATGCTGCTATAAACATCAGGGTGCATGTATCTCTTTAGATTAGAGTTTTTATACTTTTTGGGTAAATACTCAGTAGTGTGATTACTAGGTAGTTCTGTTTTTAACTTTTTGAGTAACCTCCATACTGTTTTCCAGAGTGGCTATACCAGTTTGCATTCCCACCAACAGTGCTAAAGTGTTCGTTTCTCTCCACATCCTGGGAAGCACTTGTTGTTTCTTGTGTTTTTTAGTCATTCTGACAGGTGTGAGGTGATACCTCACTATAGTTTTGATTTGCATTTTCTGATGATGAGTGATTTTGAACGTCTTTTCGTGTGTCTGTTGGTCATTTGGATGTCATCTTTGGAGAAATGTCTGCTCATGTCTTCTGACCATTTTTTAATTGGATTATTTGGGTTTTTTTTTTTTTTTTTGGTGTTGAATTGCACAATTTCTTTATATACTTTGGATACTAACCCTTTATTAGTATATCATTTGCAAATATCTTCTTCCATTCCATAGGTTGCCTTTTAGTTTTGTTGATTACTTCCTTTTCTGTGCAGACGCTTTTTATTTTGATGTAGTCCCAATATTTTTGCTTTTGTTTCCCTTGCCTCAGGAAACATATCTAGAAAAATGTTGCTACAGCTCGTGTCAGAGAAATTATTTGCCTGTGATCTCTTCTAGGGTTTTTATGTTTTCATGTCTCACATTTGGTTCCTTAATTCCTTCATCCATTTTGAGTTTATTTCCATGCATGGTATAAGAAAGTGGTCCAGTTTTATTCTTTTATACCTTGCTGTCCAGTTTTCTAAGCACCATTTCTTGAAGAGACTTTGTTTTTCCCATTGCATATTCTTTTCTCCCTTGTTGAAGGATTAATTAACCATATAATTGTGGTTTTATTTCTGGATTTTCTATTTTGTTCTCCCGATCTATGTGTCTATTTTTGTGCCAGTACCATACTGTTTTGATTACTACAGCTTTGTAATATGTCTTGAAATACGAAATTGTGGTAACTCCAGTTTTGTTCTTCTTTTTCAAGATTGCTTTGGCTACCCAGGGTCTTTTGTGGTTCCATACAACTTTTAGGATTGTTTGTTCTAGTTTTGTGAAAAATGCTGTTGGTATTTTGATAAGGATTGCATTAAATGTGTAGATTGCTTTGGGTAGTACAGACATTTCAACAATATTTGTTCTTCCAATCCATGAGCATGGAATGTCTTTCCATTTCTTTGTGTTGTCTTCAGTATCATTCATCAGTGTTTTATTAGTTTTCAGAGTACAGGTCTTTCATCTCTTTGGTTAGGTTTATTCCTAGGTATCTTATTTTTGGTATAATTGTAAATGTTTTCTTAATTTCTCTTTCTGCTGCTTCATTATTGGTGTATACAAATGAAACAGATTTCTGTACATTGATTTTGTATCCTGCGACTTACTGAATTCATATATTGGTTCTAGCAGTTTTTTGGTGGAGTCTTTTAGGTTTTCCATACAGAGTATCATGCCATCTGCAATAGTGAAAGTTTTACTTCTTCCTTACCAAGTTAGATGTTTTTTATTTCTTTTTGTTGTCTGATTGCTATGGCTAGGACTTCCAGTACTATATGGAATAAAAGTGGTGAGAGTGGACATCTGTGTCTTCTTTCTGACATTGGGGGAAAAGCCCTCAGTTTTTCCCCCTCTAAGGATTATGTTAGTTATGGGTTTTTCATATATGGCCTTTATTATGTTGAGGTATGTTCCCTATAAGCCTACTTTGTTGAGGATTTTCATTGTGAATGAATGTTGTACTTTGTCAAATGTTTTTTTGGCTTTTATTGAAATGATCATATTGTTCTTATCTTTTCTCTTATTGATATGATGTATCACGTTGATTGATATGCAAATATTGAACCACACTTGTAGGAATAAATCCCACTTGAGCGTGGTGGATGATTATTTAAATGTATTATTGGATTTGTTTTGCTAGGATTTTGTTGAGGATTTTTGCATCTATGATCGTCAGGAGTATTGACCTGTAGTTCTCTTTTGTAGTGGTGTCTTTACCTGGTTTTGGTATCAGGGTTGTACTGCACTCATAGAATGAATTTGGAAGTTTTTCTTCCTTTTCTATTTTTTTAAATAGTTGGAGAAGAATAGGTACTAGCTCTTCTTCGAATGTTTGGTAGAATTCACCTGTGAAGCCATCTAGTCCTGGACTTTTGTTTGTTGAGGTGTTTTTGTTTTTGTTTTTGTTTTTAACTGACTCACTTTGCTGGTTATCATTCTGTTCAAATTTTCTATTTCTTTCTGCTTCAGTTTGGTAGGTCATATGTTTCTAGGAATTCATCCATTTCTTCTCGGTTGTCTCATTTGTTGGCTTATAGTTTTTCACAATATTCTCTTACAATTATTTATATTTCTGTGGTGGTGGCTACTATTAGTACTCTCTTGTTAGTAATTTTGTTTACTTGAGTCCTGTCTTTTTTTTTATGAGTCTGGATAGAAGTTTATCAATTTTGCTGATCTTTTCAAAGAACTAGCTCATGGTTTCATTGACCTGTTCTATTGTTTTTTGTTTGTTTGTTTCTGTATCATTTATTTCTGCTCTACTCTTTATTATTTCCTTCCTTTTGCTGGGTTTGGGTTTTGTTCGTTGCTGTTTTTTCTAGCTCCATTAGGTGTAATGTTAGACTGTTTATTTGAGATTTTTCTTCCTTCTTGATGTAGGACTGTATTACTCTAAACTTCCCTCTTAGAATCACTTTTGCTGCATCCCAAAGATTTTGGACTGCTGTGTTTTCATTTTCATTTGTTTCCATGTAATTTTTTATTCCTTTTTTGATTTCTTAGTTGACCTATTCATTGTTTAGTAGCATGTTATTTAACCTCCATGTATTTATGCTCTTTCCAGATTTTTTTCTTGTGGTTGATGTCTAGTTTCATGGCATAATGCACAGAAAAGATGCATGGTATAACTTTGATCTTTTTCACTTTGTTGACACTTATTTTGTGGCCTACTATGTGATCTGTTCTGGAGAATTTTCCATGTGCTCTTGAAAAGAATGTGTATTCCACATTCTTTAGGGTGGGATGTTCTGACTACATCTGTTAAATCTGTCTGGTCCAGTGTATCATTCATGGCCACTCTTTGTCAATTTTTTGCCTAGATGATCTACCTGTTGATGTAAGTGGGATGTTAAGGTCCCCTATTATTATTATATTATTAGCGATTTGTTCCTTCATGTTTGTTTTTATCTATTTTTTGTATTTTGGTGTTCTGTGTTGGGTGCATAAATATTTACAGTTGTTACATCCTCTTGTTGGATTGTCCCCTTTACTATTATAAGTGTCATTCATTGTCTCTTGTTACAGTATTTGTTTTAAAGTTTACTTTGTCTGATATAAGTATTGGTATCCTGGCTCTCTTTTGACATCCATTTACATGACAAAGTTTCTCCACCCCCCCCCCCCCAACTTTTGATCTGCAGGTGTCTTTTGGTCTGAGATGCATCTCTTGCAGGCAGCATATAGATGGGTTTTTTTTTAATCCATTCTGTCACCCCATGTCTTTTAATTGGAACATTTAGTCCAGCGACGTTCATAGTCACTATTGAAAGATACGCATTTATTGCCATTTTGTTACTTGTTTTATGGTTGTTTTTGTAGTTTTTCTCTGATACTTTTTTCTCTTTCTCTCTTTCATGGTTTGCTGGCTTTCTTTAGTGATATACTTGGATTCCTTTCTCTTTATTCTTTGCATGTCTATTACTGGTTTTTGATTTGTGGTTACCATTTGGTTTGTATATAACACCTTCTGTATATAGCAGTCTATATGAAGTTGATGTCACTTAAGTTTGAACTCATTCTTTACTCCTCTCCTCCCCACATTTTAGGTGGTGTTACATTTTATCTTTTTATTTTGTGAATCCCTTGACTTATTTACACATATACTTATTTTTACTGCTTCTGTGTTTACTACTTTTTATACTCTTATTTATCGTCTTTCCTTTCCACCAAAGGAATTCTCTCTAACATTTCTTGTAGATTTAGTTTAGTCATATGAACTCCTTTAGTTTTTATTTGTTTAAGAAACACTTTATCTCTACTTCTATTCTGAATGATAGCCTTGCTAGATAGAGTGTTCTTGGCTGCAGATTTTTCTGTTTCAGCACTTTAAATATGTCATTTCCACTCCCATCTGGCTTGCAAAATTTTTGATGAAAAATCTGCTGATAGCCTTAGGGGTTTCCCCTTGTATGTAATTGTTTTCTTCTCTTTCTGCTTTTAATGTTTTTTCTTTATCACTACTTTTTGCCATTTTAATTACTATGTGTCTTGGTGTGGATGTCTTTGGGTTGATTTTATTGGAGGATCTCTGTGCCTCCTAGATGTGGATATCTGTTCCCTTCCCCAGATTAGGAAAGTCTGCAGCTATTATTTCTTCAAATAATTTCTTCTGCCCCCTTTTCTCACTCTTCTTCTGGAATCCCTGTAATGTGAATGTTACTACACTTGATGGGATTACTGAGCTCCCTAAATTATTCTCATTTTGCATAATTCTTTTTTCTCTCTTTTGTTCAGCTTGATTACTTTCTATTACTCTGTCTTCTAAGTGATTAATTTGTTCCTCTGCTTCCTGTAGCCTGCTCTTTTTTCTATTGAGTGTATATTTATTTTTGTTTTTAATTTTTGTTAATGTTTATTTATTTTTGAAGGAAAGAGACAGAGCATGAGCAGGGGGAGGGGCAGAGAGAGAGGGAAACACACAATCCAAAACGGGCTCCAGGCTCTGAGCTGTCAGTGCAGAGCCCAATGCGGGGCTCAAACTCACAAACCATGGGATCATGACCTGAGCTGAAGTTGGTCGCTTAACCAACTGAGCTACCCAGGTGCCCCTAATCGAGTGTATTATTAATTTCATTTATTGTGTTCTTCATCTCTTATTGGTTCTTTTTTATCTCTTTGTTAAGGGTCTCACTCATATTTTCCACTCTTTTCTCAAGTTCAGTGAGTATTTTTATGATCATTACTTTCAATTCTCTATCAGTCATATTACTTACATCTGTTTTGTTTAGATCTCTTGCTGTGGTTTTGTCCTGTTCTTTCATTTTGGACTTGTTCCCCTGTCTCCTCAATTTGTCTAACCGTCTGCATCTCTGTAGGTAGGTAGGAAAGTCAGCTCTGTCTCCCGCTCTTGAAGGTAATGGCCCTATGAAGAAGAGGTCTTGTAGTGCCCTTTGTTTTGTGTCCCCTGCGGGACCTGGCACTTCAGGGGGTGTCTGCTGTGTGTGTTGCACGTGCCCTGCTAGTGTGTCCTGGCCGCTTTTCTCTTCAGTCTAGTTGTCTGCAGTGGCTCTTCTTGCCCGTCGTGGGCAGCGTTTGGTCCCTGGCCAGGGTGGTGTGTGCAGCTTTACCAAAGGGCGTGTTGGTCTGCTTGTGAGAGGAGACCTGCTGCTGCAGCCAGGCCTGGGGCTACACGGGCCAGGTGTGCGCTTTTAACAAGGGGTGCCTCAGCAGCCTCTGCTGCGCCCGGACCGATCGATGCCCCACAAAATGCAGGCCGGAGGGGACACAGTTTTGGCCATGTCTAGGCGGGTCTTCTGGGGGAGGGGATGTGCCGCTCTGGGACTGAGGCAAGGGTGATTGGAAAGGGCAGATCTGCTGAAGCGGGATGGAGTGTGGTGTAAGCAAATTAGGTAGTGTCTGCTCTGTGCTGGTTCCGCAGGTGGCTGGCTGTTTATGCTGAGGCGGGTGGCGAGGAAGTGGCACCTGCTAGCTCCTGTGTTTCTGGAGGGTCTCCCTGGGATACCCGCCTCTGGGAACATGCTCTGAGATGAGTAAATACCTGTGCCTGCTGTACACCCCAGGCACTTTTCAAACTTCTACTTTTTTGCTGGGTCTCCATGGGCTGTTTGTCATGCTGTCTCTTTAAGGGTGGGGACTCAGCTTCCAAATGCCCCCGGGCTCTCCCAGGGCAGCCCTCTGATTTTTTAAATTCCAAGCGTTAGGACTCACTGGTCATAAGAAATGGTGACATTTGCCCCCTTTTGCATTCAAAGCCAAATGTTTTGGTGGTGTATCTTCCGGTGCACAGGTTTGGGCTCCCTGAGTAATTGTCTGTTTATCTCTCCTCTCCGTGCCCCCAGGCTGTCTCCTGGCCACAGACAGCTGGGGCCCTTTTAGCTCCCCTGCTGTGTCTTTGCCCTTCCGACCCTCTTGGATGTGGCCTCTTTTCTACCTTTAGTCGTAGAGTTTGTTCTGCCAGTCTTTGGGTTGGATTCTGGGTTGTATTTATGCTGATGTAAGTGTTATCTAGTTGTAGCCAAGGGAGGAGGAGGTGAGCTTAGCGTCTCCTACTCTGCCATCCTCCCAGCTTCCTTCTACAACATGTGGTTTTTATGTTACAGTTTTTATTCTTCAAGTCTTATAATATTTTGTTAAATTTATTTCTAAGCATTTCATTTTTTGTGCGACTGTAAGTGGTATAATTTTTTTTATCTCTTTTAAACTAATGGCTGCTACTATATAGAAATGCAATTGGTTTTTGTGTTTTGACCTTGCATACTGTGACATTGCCGAATTTAGTCATCAGTTTTGGTGGCTAGTTTTAGGATTTCTTTGGATTGTCTATATGCTCAGTCACGTACGAATTAAGTTATATGCCTTCATTTTTAACATTTATGCCTTTTATTTATTTTATTGCCTATTTCACTGGCTAGGATCTCTAAAAGAAGGTTGAAATGAAAAGTGGTGAAAACAAACATCCTTTATTTCACCCTGAACATGGGAAGAAAGGGTTTGAAATTTCATCATTTTTTCTGATGTTATTTGTCGATTGTTTCATAGATGCCCCTTATCAGATTGAGAAAATTTCTTTCTATTTCTAGTTTGAAAAAGGTTTTAAAGTCATGAATAGGTATTACATTTTGTCAAATGCTTGGTTTTTCTTTTTTTCATCTTTTGAGATGATCACATCATTTCCTCCTTTATCTTTTATGTGGTAAATTATACTTACTGCTTCTTTCAACAGTAAACCAGTCTTGTTTCCCTGGGGCAAATTGCACTATGTCATGATTTATCTTCTGTCTTATTGAATATTTTTAATTGAAATTTAGTATTTCCCCAATTATGATTGTAGGCAATAAACCATAGTAATATTAACAATACTTGTGATATATTCACCAGTACAAATGAGATATTTTCATATCTTATTACTGTTAAACATATCTTGAATATTGTTTACACTCACTATGGCACCAAAAAGGTGGTGGTTACTAGGCCCTCTGCTATATCATATTACTCAGTTAAAAAAACAGTACCTTTTATTAAAATATCATAGGTATTTTTTATATCTGCTAACTGGGTTTCAGTAAAACTTATTTTTTTGCAATACTCCGTATTTTTATTTTATACATTTAAAAATGTTATCCTGTGAAGGGGTTCCTAGGCTTCATCAAAGAGGTTCAAGGCACCAAAGTTTAAGAATTCCTGAACTCGGGCTAGAAATGTCAAAGTCTTTATCTTAAAGCATTTGGGACTAGATGGGACCACCTAGAGAGTGTACATAGAGAGGATTAGGAAGTGGAGGACAGAATCCTATGCAGTGGAAATGAAATTTGAAAATTATGTATTTGCCTTGTCCTCAACATTTGGTATAGTTTTCTTCCTTTAAATTTTTTTTTGTGGTAAAATACATATACCATAAAATTTACCAACTTAACCATTTTTAAGTGTATAGTTTAATGGTATTAAGTGCATTTATTTTATTGCTGTGCAAACATCATCCCCATCCATCTCCAGAACTCTTTCAACTTGCAAAACTGAGACTCTATACCCGTTAAATAGTAACTCCCCATTCCTTCCTTCTTCAGCCCCCAGTATAGTTTTCAATTATTTCTAAGAATAAACAAGATAAACTAGTACAAAGGTGACACAATCAAATAACCAAAACTGTCCATTTTTACCCTTGCCCTGTCGACATCTGGCTACATTACTTTGTTTCATTTGGATTTGGGGATTGCATCCTAACTCTCATTTTATATAGTTGTGTTTTCTTCTAGATTCAAATCACCTACAAACTGTTATTGTTGGTGGTAATGGTGGTGGTGGTGTGGTGTATTGGGTCATCTATATGTTGGTAAATAGGGCTGAAGAAATGCCCCAGGGCCGGCTCTCTCACTGTGCTGAGATCCTTTGTAATGAGAATCACAGAAGCTTGAAGCACTCACAAAGGCCAACACTCCTAAATTGGCTTGGGGGAATGCCCCCAGGACTGCTGGCCTCCCAGGCTGGTATCACCAGCTCCAGTGAAGGAAGAAGCCTCAGCTTGCTTGAAGGCAGTGTAATAATTTTATTCTCTTCATGTCCCTGGAGGCACTTTGCACAGTGCCTGGCCTATGCTTGATGCTCAGAATCATGATCTTTAAATCAAAATGAATTAAATACAGACTAGGGACTGTAACTATTAGCTCTTTGGAAAAGCATGTTAACTTTCTCAAATTTATCGTGTATTTCCTTATAGCAATAATACTCAAAACTCTTAAAACAAGAGGATTTGTGTACTAGTCCCTAGAAATAACAGAAGAACAGTGAAACTGCATTTTACTCTGTATCCAGTCTTTTTTTTAATGTTTATTTAATTATTTTGACAGAGAGAGAGAGAGCAGGCAAGGGGCAGAAAGAGAATCCCAAGCAGGGTCATCCTTGAGCTCGACTTGGGGCTTGATCCCACAAACCATGAGATCATGACCTGATTCAAAATCAAGAGCTCGATGACTGACTGAGCCATGCAGGCACCCCTACTCTGTCACCAGTCTTGAATGAAGAAGGGCATCATGGGGAAAGTGAATGGTGGTAGAATTTAACTTGGTAGGTCAAGAAGATAAAAAATATATAAAACTGGTAGGATTCAAGAGGTTGCCAAGAACGTATCCTCTACCACGATAAATGTGTCGAAGGGACAGTCAGGGCCTTTGCCCTAGAGCCAGCTACTGGAAATCTCCTTGTAAGTACGATGCTGGCCCCTTAATAAGTCCTCTCTGAATATGATTATTTAAATGGTTCCTTATGGGCTTCCTTAATCTTATTCCTCAAGTTATAAGAGACCTTGTAAAATAGCCTGCTATTGTCCAGATTTGCCATATTTTTGACACTATGGCTACATATTCCTTTAAAAAATTTAATAGGTATATTTAGAAATATTTACCCAATAATTAGTGAGTATATATGGTTGATTCTTGTTATCGGTGGTAGTTATGGTCTATAATGTCCCAACAACTCTTTTTTTCCATTTAAAAAATATAGATCGAAATAAAATTGACATACAATGTTATATTAGGTTTCAGGTATGCAACATATTGATTTGACAATTTTATACATTACTCACTGATCACCACGAAAGTGTTGTCACCATCTGTCACCATAAAATGTTATTGATTATATTCCCTATGCTGTACTTTTCATCTCTATGACTTATTTATGTTATAACTGGAAGTTTTTACCTATGAAAACCCTGTATCTATTTTGCCCCTACACACCTACCCTCAACAACACTTAATTAGTGAATACTGGAATCATTGGTCCAGGGAGAAATACAAGGATAAGTTCCTGTAAGCCTCTGATCTGACATTTTTATCGTGATCAGAGGCTTACAATGATCAACAATACATAACCTTATTTTATATGTATTCTTTTTAAAGACACCTTATTTAATGTAAACTGTTGACTCATTAACACTAAGCTCAATGCCAAAAGCATTCTAACTCATACCTGAGTGAAGCTTGTCTCATGCATGTGTTTTCTCCATAAGGCACATGACAGGTTTCTTGTATTTAGAGACTCCACACAGTACTTTGGCACCATGGTCATAGGCCATGTTAGAGAGAAGGATCACCCTCAAAATGCACAAAAATACAAAAATGTGACACTAAACAGATTGTGAAAAGGACACTTCTTGAAAGTATGCGAGCTGAAAGAAAAAGGCAGGGTGTCACCTTGTTCGACCTCAATTGAGAACATGCACATTGGGAAATTCCCATTTTTCACTGCTATGTGAGTATCCATAAATGAATGCATAAGCACCATAAGTATTGAATTTGGCATTCCAAATAAAATTTTAGTGAGTAGGTGAATTCACAAATATGAAATCTACAAATAATTAAGATCAACTATGTTTTTCTTAAGCACACAAGAAGAATTTACAAATATTGAGCACATTCCAGGCAAAAAAAAAAAAAAAAAAAAAGGCACCAAAAACCAAACAACAAACCTCAACTATCAAGGGATCATGTTCACCAATTATATTATGTGTCTACAGTATAATTGAAGTATAAGCTAACCTTTCCCCAAAAAAACTTAGAAAATACTTAGAACTAAATAGTAATGAAAATAATATGATTCAAAATGTGGGGGATATAGGTAAAAAAGTGGGTATAGATAATTTTATAGTTTTAAATGCTTTTATCAAAAAAGAAGAAAGTGAAATTTAATGAGCTAAGGATAAAATTTAAGTTAGAAAAGGAACAACAGAATTAATCTAAATAAAATAAAAGCAATGAGATAACAAAAGCAGAAACTTGAAAACAGAAAATAAATATACCATCATTTAGATCAATATAGCCAAAAATTAATAGGCACAACTTTGGTGAAAGTGATCATGAAAAAAGGTAATACAAACTCTTAGGAATGAAAAGTGCTCATAATACAATACAGCAGACTTAGGTAGAGAATAATATATTTACATTTTGCCCACAAAATTTAAACATATACAAAGTGGATATACTCCTTAAGGAGAAATAGAAAACCTAAATAGTCCTATAATTTTAAAAAAATCCATCAGGGGACTCCTGGGTAGCTCAGTTGGTTAAGCGTCTGACTCTTGGTTTCTTCTCAGGTCATGATCACACAGGTTTGTGGGTTTGAGCCCTGGGTAGAGCTCCACCCTGACAGTGTGGGGCATACTTGGGATTTTATCTCCTTTACTCTCTGCCCCTTCCCCATTCATGCTTGCTCTCTCTCTCTCTCTCTCAAAATAAATAAATAAACTTAAAAAAAAATTCCATCAGTAATCAACAGCCTTCCTAGGATAAAAACATTTTGTAATGATTTTATGAGAGTTTCATCAAACTCTAAGGAACAGATTATTTTAGTCTTACGCAAAGTCTTCAAAACAAAACAATGGGAAAAATAAACAATAGGAAAAAAATTTCCAACTCATTTTATAATATTAAATAACCTGTAAAAAATATTACATAACCAGGGCACCTGGGTGGCTCAGTAGGTTAAGTGTCTGATGTTGGCTCAGTTCATGATCTCATGGTTCAGGAGTTCAAGCCCTGCATCAGGCTGTGTGCTGACAGCTCAGAGCCTGGAGCCTGCTTCAGATTCTGTGTCTCCCTCTCTCCCTGGCCCTCCCCCACTTGTGCTCTGTCTCTGTCTCTCTGTCTCTCAAAAATAAATAAACATTAAAAAAAGTTTTAAAAATATTACATAACCTTTATAACAGTAATAACCAAATCTAGACAAAGAGAATAAATAAAATTAAATTAAATGACTATAAGTAAATAAATAAATCACTAATCCACTTTATTTCCCCTTTAGAAAATTAGAGTGCTATTTACCTTTACTTCTTATAGCTGCTAAAACTCCTTCTCTACTTTAGAGTTCACTAGTATGGGCAGTGATTTTGCCTGCAAAATTTCTGACTTCCCTGGTTTTAATCCACTGGGGAACTTGAACTCACTAGGAGTAGGCACATGATTTCCTATAATCTCTGTATCTACCTCACCCATTTTATTCTATCCTTTTCAAATGGAGATAATTTTCCCTGCAAAGGCAAAAGTAAAACAGAAATCATGCTCTATATATTTTTTTGTTATCCATTAACATTACACCATCATTCTTAAGTTAATGCCTGGAATTATTATTATTATTATTATTAATAACCCATAACTTAATAAATTCCAAAGTGTGATCACATACTTGGCAGGGAATAGTTGTTGCAATTTAGCAAAGAAATATCCTGGATAAAACTTGAACCAAAACCAAGTAGGACAGATGGTTTCATTCATTTATTCAACAGCTATTTATTGATCGTCTGTTATATGTCAGGAATTATGCTAGGCACTATGGACAAAAAGTTCTGACCTAGGAGAGCTCAAAATTTAGGAGGTGAGAAGGGTGGGGGGAATGGGGATTTGGAGAGATGGGATAATCATTAGGCATTTTATTTCATTTCATTTCATTTCATTTCATTTCATTTCATTTCATTTTATTTTTTATTATTTGAGAGACAGAGAGAGAGAGAGCATGAGCTGGGGAGGGGCAGAGTGAGAGGAAGAGAATCTTAAGCAAGCTGAACACTGAGCCTGGAGCCCGACACGGGGCTCCATCTCATGACTGGGAGATCATGACCTGAGCCAAAATCAAGAGTTGGATGCTTAACTGACTGAGCCACCCAGGCACCCCCTATTAGGCATTTTAATACTAGAAAAGAAGGTGGTGATTGTCAGGAGTCAGAATGAACCATGAAAAAGGATTTATTTTCCTTCTCTGATAGTGTTATTGAACTAGTAGAGCAGGGAGTACTATACAGGGAGTAAATGTCTCTTGACTTCAACAAAATACTCTAGGGGCACCTGGGCGGCTCAGCTGGTTGAATGGCCAACTTTAGCTCAGGTCACGAGCTTGTGGTTTGTGAGCCCCACATAGGGCTCTGTGCCGACAGCTCAGAGCCTGGAGCCTGCTTTGAATTCTGTGTCTCCCTCTCTCTCTGCCCCTTCCCTGCTCTGTTTCTCTCTCTCTCTCTCTCTCAAAAATAATAAACAAATGTTAAATAAAGTTAACAAAACACCATAGTTTGTTACCCAATATGGCACCTCAGTTACATATTCTGGTGAGCAAAACTGGAAAACATGGACTGAATGATCCCACAGTGAGGTAAAACTTATAATTGGTTGCATTTCAAAAGGGTGATTAATAACTAGGTATTAACATGAAAGGATATCTTTCATGGTGCCATGGGGCTCTGTACATGACCTTGTCCTCTTCAGTAAACCTAGTGAAGATATGGAAGGTATGCTCATTGAATCTACCAAAGACAAAAATGGGAGGGAGAGTGATGGCATGCAATGATGCTTAGCTTTAAACCCATCCAAAAGAGTTGGAATAATATACTTAAAGCAGATGAAATATTATGCAGAAGAAAAAAAAACACATAAAAATTTGATTGCATAGTATAGGAAGGAGAAGACTTCAATAAGCAATGATTCCTATGACAAAATCCGGTAGGTTTAGTTGACCACAAGCTCAATTGTAGCCAGTGATTGTATGGCTTGTAAAAAGTTAATACATTTGTATGCTACACTAGAAAAGCATACCATGAAAATATGGTTGTACATACTGCTAATTATTTGTTTAGTGTTTCTTCTGCTAGATTGTGAAATATTTAAATGTAGGGATTGTAAATTGTTTATTTACATATTCCCAGGATTTAGCTCAGTTCTTGGAATATACTGAATGTTGAGGAAATAACTGTTGAATGACTAATGAATAATAATTATGTGTAGAGACTGCCGTAAACATTTTAATGTAATTACCTCATTTTATCTTCCCGATGTACCTATTGAAGAAAGTATTATTATTTCCACTTCATAGATGAGGCCTCAAAAGTGGTTTATGAAATAGGGAGGCTAGAGAAGCAAAATACACAAAAACTCTCAAAATCTCAACATAGAAAATAGTTTCAAACTTCTCTTTTCAGGGCTTTTTCAAGACACAAGTAACTTGTCCACGGTCACATGCCTGTGAGTGGCAGAGGTGAGAGTTGAGTCCCTGAAGTTTAGCTCTTAAGGTTCGGTTCTTAACCTTTCTGCTTTACTGTAGTGTCTACATAATAATATGTGATTGGACTGCACAGCTTAGAGCATAAGGTCCAAGGGTTAATGGGGATTCTCGTCCTTCCCTTCTTCCTTTTTCCCTCCTCTTTTCTTCCCTCATTTTGCTTACCCTTTTATCAAAAAGATTTAAATGGGCTTATAAAAATAAATGTAACAAAATGAAAAAAAAAGCAGAAATTCCAACTAAGGGAAAAGAAGGGTAGATAAATAAGATGAAGCCATGATAAGGTTAGTACACAAAACACTTACAGTGAGGTCCCATCTCCATGAAATTCTCTGTGACTCCCTGACTATATTTATAGCCCCTTTCTTTCACCTTCTAGTGCATTTGTCTACATGGTGCATTTGGCACTTTATAATGGACTTCTAATAATTTTGTGGGTATAACTTACCCCCTCAGTAAGACTGTATACATCTTGAGGTAAGGACCTGGTCATATTATCTTTAATATTCTTTTGGCCGCAAATAGAATGCTACATTTATAGTAGATTCTGTAGAAGCAACTACTGAATTAAAAGAACTTTCCGTTATTGGGCTTAGTGCCTACTTCTGGACTTTTCCCAAATCCTTGTTTCCTTTCTTTCTCTTTCTGCCTTTCTGGAACCCCACAGTGCTCCTGCAAAAAGCAATGCTCTTTATATTTCGACCCTAATACTTTGACCTACCACTTATGTGTCTGTTGCCACCTGTAGCTTGTGATCTATTTTTGGACATTATTTGTGTTCATATTCCACTCTGAAGTTAGTTCCTAGTAAATCATAGAATTCACTATATAAATATGGGAAGGAAGGAAAGAGGAAAAGTGGAGAGGAAGGATTCTTTTTTTCCTTTTGTCCATTTGCTTGCTCATCATCACCAGAAAGATGGTAGGAGAAAACACTTCAGTGACAAAACTGCATCTGGAAAGAGTCCTAATGAGGGGGAAATGGTTGAAATTACTGTTATCATGAGATTTTGGAACTTGAGTCTTTTGCTTTCCCATGCCCTGTTTCTCTGTTTCTGTGAATGAAGAGCCTAACAATTAAGAGGACAAAACCGTACTATTTGGATTCAAATGCTAGCACCACTACTGCATAGCTGTACGACCTTGGGCAGGGCATTGATTTCTCTGTGCCCCAGTCTCATCATATATAAAAATGGGTTTAATAAAAATACCAACCTCATAGTGCTGTAGTATGAATTAACTAAGTATGTGTAACCAGAAATAATTTAGGATGGTGCCTGGCACATATCTAGTACTGTGGAAGTGTTTGTTATTATTGTGATCCCTGTTTTTGAAAGATTGAATTTCTTGTCTTGTAAGTTTGGAATGCCAGCTACTACTAAAGCATCAATTTCCCTGCTAGTACTGGAAGATTCCAGGACTCACTTTCAGCCAGGGCATTTGGTACTTCCTAGAGCAACGCTGGCTACAAAAAGCAATGCTCGTAGAAGATAATGAAGTACCGTATGATTGCAAAGTCAAGAATGTCTAGCCCCCAGGAACGCCCAAAGAAACTTGGTTTCTATTTGTCCTATGCTCGAGAGCATAACTGGCATGACACAGGCAAAGGTTCAACTAATGGGTGGCCCAGTGCAGGGAGAGGAGATCCTGGGGATGGGAGCATGTCCCACAGAACACCCTGACTCAGCTGTGATGTTCCTGACAGCTGGACTTAGGAGCTGTCTCCAGGATGTGAATCCAAGTTCAGAAATATTTTAAATTAAAAGAGATGGACCAGAGGCAACTGAAGCCATGCTTCATTTTTATCCTTATCACACCAGCTTAACTTGGTGTAGTCTTTTGAAGTTTGCAAATAGTCTTTCCAATACATTCTCTAATGAGCTACCCCCTTAGCCTCGCTGCTCAAGCTACTCACCTGTGAGGAATAAAGGCCAGATATCTTCATTAAAAGTTCATAACATTAAAGTAAGTATTAAGGGGAAGATACAAATGCACTTATTACCTCCAAAGTCATTTCCAATCTTTCTCCTCCTACAGTTTTTCTTAAAGAGATAGCACCCTGAGTCTAGAAGTAGAGAAACAAATTTGGGCAAATGGGATTAGTGAAAGGGTCATCTCTGCAGTCATCTAGGTAAGAAGAGGAGTAGTGACAGGAGAAACCTGGCTCAAATGTTTTAATCTGCCTATACACCCTCAGCCTGTACAGAAGGTCATGGCAGATACAATTCCTCCAATCCTATGGTTTGCTGCTTCAACTCCATCCAAACTCTTGATTGGAATCCGGTTCAGATTCCCACTTGCCCAAACTGCCCAGCTGTGCTCAATCCAGATAATCTGAGTAGGAGGTGGTAGTTGAGGGGCAAATAGGGCAGTTAAATTGAGTTCAACACATATTTATTGAGCTCCTTATAATATGAATTACGTGAATGTGCTAATCTGTACAAATGAACTAGGTTCAGGGTTAGAGACTCAAAGAAATTAATCAAAGGTATTCCTGCCTTCAAGGAGCTCACAATTTAATGAGATAGACTTACATAAAACTATCAGTAAGGGCTAGACTGCAGGGTGTCTAATAGGAGACATATTAAATGAGCTATGAGCGCACAGAAGAAAGTGGTCATTTTTTATGGCGAAGACAAATGCCCTGGAATACAATATCTCATTTAGTCCTGTGAAATCCTTAATGTGGAAACTGATTATCTTCATTTGAGAGATGGAATAAGTAACTGAACCTGAGGCCAGTTGCCCAAAGTTATGCAGGAAATAAGACAGCAAACTTAGATTAGAACTCAGGTCTCCAGAAGCTAACGCTTGTATTCTGTTCAACATGTTTCGCTGATTATCGTAATGTGATTAGGGACCTGAAACTCCCCTTGTAGGACTCCTGGGCCCCCACATATTCCATGGGGAGCCAATACCCTGTCCGTAGATGGGTCAGGGCCTACCCTGATGTTATGGTGAGCATTGTAACATCTCAGTGGACTAGTACAGCTGGATTATCAAAGGCTAGGTGAGGGAAATATGTATCCATAATTGGAACATATCTGATGAGAGAGAGGCAGAGAATCCCAGAAATCAGCCCAGGAGTGGGCTCCACTTCCTGCTCTTACACAGCGCTTCTGTATCTGCAACCCCTGGGGAAACCCCCAGCACAGCGGCAGCCTGGGAAGTGATTTTTCTCAGGAACAAAGGCGTACTGCCGAACTGTGACTGTTCCAGAACCATCGTTCTGCAGACTCTTTATTTGCAACACTCACCTTGGGAAGCTAATGCTTCTAAATGATGCCTAGGCAAGCTGCCAGTTGTTTTTGCTTATCATTAATATGTGCTGCTGATCTGGTTGCCATGGTTACAGGAAACTCCAGAGTTGGCTTACACTCAAATCAAGGGTCCCATCTTTTATCCAGGGTGAATGTGGAACTCTGATCCAGCATTCCAGTCTGGTTCCATCCAAACGGGGGCCCACATCCCTGTGTGCTGTAGCATACAAGGGCAGGCGTTTGGGTGAGGCATCCTTATTATTATTTTTTAATGCTTTATGGGGTGCTTTTATAATTAAAAATGCTACTACTCCCTGAAAGGAAAGCAGGATATTTACTCCTAATAGGAGCTTGGGACCTGCCTCAGGTAAGGGCCATTTACCTCCAATGAGCACATTCCCTCTAAAGGGAAAATGAGTTTTCCTTGCATTCCTCCCCCAAACTAATCAGAATTCAACAGAATCAGTCTCCTTCATCCCTACATAGTGGGGGATCCCAAGTATCATGATTGGTCTCGACTTTGTCTACCACTACCCAAGGCAGAATCACCAGCAGCCTGTGAAATTACTTCCCATGTTGGCGGGATGACCTTTGGAGCTGCCAGTCTTCAGGAAAGTGCCTGGGGAAGCCTCAGCCCATTCCCCTGATCCGTTGCCTAACTGCTTCTGCCTGTGATAAATGAGGCACTCAGAGGGCACCAGCTAACATACTGTGAGCCTTAAGAGAGGCATATACTTTACGCATCCACAATCAGCTTCCCCCTTCGCCCCTCTGCTCAACCCGCTCACACAGGAAGTTGAAAATCGTTGGTAGGACCACTAACGTATTCCCTGCCCCCTTTCAAATCTGTCCTTGACATTAATTTTTCACCACTTGCGTCTGCACACAAGTGCTGGGTAGCACAGGTAAAAAGGGACCAGTTAGAATGGTTCCCGTCCCAGGACCTACCACTGGCTCTTTGGTCACAATAAAAAAAAATGCTCTTTCTCATCATACATATTATTCTGATTCATACTGTTTGCAGTGGCTTCATTTTGTTCTTTCTGGAAAGGATTACAGAGAATTCTTTTACTCTGGGTCTTTAAAATAGGAACCCTTTATTCGGCTCCCCTAAAACCCAGGCAGCAGGCAGCGCTGGCAGTCCCCCAGAGCAAATAATGACTCGGTATTTCAATATTCATTCTGAGCACTGTCTATTCCCCCGGGCGGCCAGGCACATGGCCCTCTGGAAATCAAACAGCAATAAAATCCAGTTTGAGCTGGTCAACGTGAAGACATTTCAGGGAATTTGGGTTTGTTTTTTCTGCAAGCATAAATCTGACCACACCACTGTCTGTAGCTTCTCCTTGAGGACAACAAGTAAAGTTGCCTATTCAGGGAGGGATCTGACTTACAAAAAAGGGTTCAAATTAACTATGTGCTTGCTTGATAACCAAAATGTTCCCCATAGCCAGAGTCCCCTAAAGGATACCTAAGGAGGAAAGAATAGGTAACAATTCTTATTCGCTTGCAATTGGCGTACTGGCTTCAGCTGGAGAAAGTTTAATTTAGTGCTTGTGTGGGTGGGCATGTGCAAATTTGCAGAATAACTCACATTAACTGTTTATTTACTTGTCCTTTGGAATTTGGCATGCAGCCTGGCAGCGAGTCACTAGCCAACACTTAGCAAAAGTGGAGAATAAGGAAAGTTTATTTTAGACAACCCTACTGCCTCTTTCTCCTTCGTTCCACATCTGCGGCTTCCCTTCCCCCAGACACCCTGAACTATTGTGTTCTCTCTCTCTCTCTCTCAAAATTTGCTCTGGAAAGAATCTGAATAACTCATTTGTTCTAAGTTATGAGACATCATCCCAGTAGGACAATAATGTCCTTTTTATTCAGCAGTATTAGAAAATGAGTCATAAATAAAATATATAAATAAAATTTCCAGATAAATGAAAATTATATGTGTTAAGTGCCAATTAAAAGAATTAATTGGCTTGGATAGAAGCATTTAAAAATGCATTGTGTGTATCCCCATCTTCATATGCTGAGGATATTAGAAATAATAATTGACCAATTGTGCCGCATTTTACACATTACACAGTGCTTTCACATACATTTCCTCATTGATTTTGACAGTTTTTAAAGGAAGACATTGGGCTCATGTTCATAGTGTGGGAATCATTGTTTCAAGTACAAGTTACTATAGTATAATTCATACCACACTGTGATACGATGATGTATTTCATGCCCATTCATGGGTCAGCATCAGTTGCCTCTTGTTAAGGTCCTCATTTGTTTGCAATGCTTTCTGGGCCTTTGTGTCTCCCACCTCTGCAGAGACACCTCCTATTTCTCATTGCTGGAGAAGCTGTATCCAGCAGTTTGAGCTATCCAACCTGGCTTACTCTTCCCCCTTCAACTAACTGCTTCTAACCTCTTGTGGGCTGGGATGCCAGATGATAAGCCTATTAGAAAAGTGTCTTCAAGTAAGACCAAATAATCTATCCATTTTTGTCAGCTTGGCTTTCAGAGTGACTTTATTTGCAAGATTGAGTGCTTTGAAATTCTCCTCTCTCACCACATTTTTTGAGACCACGACCCTATTCTGGTTTTTATATACTTCCTTATACAGACTGGATCTCATTGTGAGCCAAGCCTATGACACTTATATTAGGATCCCCACATCTCTTCACTTCTGGGGAAGTCCACTGATGAGGTTCCTCTGATCCTGCCCTTAGGCTGCTGAACGTTCCCAGAGAAATTTCGGAAAACACGTTGAACGGCACATCAAAATTTTAAAACTTTGTAAAAGTAATATATTATTTATAGACATGTGAAAGACAAATTTTGAAATGGTCTCTTTCCCAATAAAGGAAAGAAATCACTAACCACCTACGATCCTGTTCTCGAAAACGAGCTCTGTTTGCCAGTTTTTTTTTCCCCTTCCAGTCCTTTCTCTATGTGTGTATGTACACACCCATGCGTGCTTGTGTGCATTTAGGTAACACTTTTAATCCTGCATTCTTCTTTTTTCACATATGTGTATATCATTGGCATGTTCTCTTGTCATTGTATACCTATTACAGCCGTCATATTTAATGATTTAGCAATATTTTGTCAAGTGGTTATAATCACAAATATTTTCAATGTTCATCATAATTCTATTATTATATATTCAATTTCTTTCCTTTATTACGGTTTGTGAAATTGTAAGTAATGGCACAAAAAAAAACCCTTTTATATGTATACATTTTCTCTTATTAGGATTATTTCCTAATTAATTCCTAGAGTTAGAATTGCTGATCAAATGGCAAGAACATTTAAAAAACATGAAGCCTCTAGAATCTGAAATCTTTCCTTCTTCATTTCAATTTTTATCTTTTCCTATTAAATATGCTCACTAATCGAGCATTTATCTTGTGTCTACTTTGTGTCGGGTGCTGGAGAGACCAAGAGGAATAACACATGGTCCCTAGCCTCAAGGGATCCTCAGTTCAAAGTGATTCTGTGATTGGTGCCACAGTGAGGTATTTTCCTGGTTTCTGGTGACACAGAGAATGACTAACTCTTGACAGAGGAGACCAGATGTTTGCATTAAATTTTGAAGAGCGAGAAGCAATTCACCAGGCAAAGGCACAGGTCCCCGAGAAGCATGTTGTGCTCAGAAAACTGCAAGCACTTCATTTTCATTTGAACTTAGTGGGGGACGAATAAAATAAGAACACCTGCTACAATTTATCGCAAGCTAGGTATCGAGTACTCACTAAATGTTTTATAGACATCATCTCCATCAGTCTTCACAACAACCTGTGATGTAGGTATTATTAGCCCCCTTTTTGCAGAGAAAGATTACTTAGTCACTGAATACTGATAAGCGGTGGAATGTGTATTTGAACCCACATCCACCTGACGGTACAGCCAGTGACTCTAATCATCATGTTTCATTCTCAGCTGGATGCAAAGGAGAGCATTATGGGAGATGAGGTAAGGAGAGACCGGCTCACAGAGGTCTTTATAACTATGCTAAAAGAGTATGGCTTTTTATTTTTCATGGAGCTGGACTGGTTACTCCCTCTTGTGTGCTCATGTCAGACCTATATACCCTTTTCTGCTTGTTTGTGGTGTTTGTTTGCAAGTATGTATATCCCATTAACCTGAGATCCTCGGGTGGAAAGCCTATGTCTTATTTATCATTGTCTTCTCAGTAACTAGCTCAGTGCCTAGCAAAGTGCAGAGATGAAATCAATGTGAACGAATGATTGAATAGATGTGGGAATTTTTAAGTTTGATCACCGAAATGCTGCTGCAGCAGGCTCTTTCTGGCTTGCGGTTACCAATCATTACATTTTCAGGAATTATGTGAACTTGTTAAACACAACAGTTACTAAAAGTTAAAGTATATAAATTTACAACTAAATGCATTATATTACAACAAAAGAAATTGTCGAAACTGAAACTTTTTCATTATTTTACAGTATTTTACTATTTTTTAATGGTTATTTATTTTGAGATAGCGTGTGCGCCCACTTGAGTGGGGGTAGGGGCAGAGAGGGAGGGAGAGAGAATCTTTTTTTTTTTTTTTTTTTTAAAGTAACACATACTTTTATTTTATTTTTATTTATTTTTTTTTTTTCAACGTTTTTTATTTATTTTTGGGACAGAGAGAGACAGAGCATGAACGGGGGAGGGGCAGAGAGAGAGGGAGACACAGAATCGGAAACAGGCTCCAGGCTCCGAGCCATCAGCCCAGAGCCTGACGCGGGGCTCGAACTCACAGACCGCGAGATCGTGACCTGGCTGAAGTCGGACGCTTAACCGACTGCGCCACCCAGGCGCCCCAGGGAGAGAGAATCTTAAGCAGACTATGCACTGTCAGCACAGAGCCCAGAGGGCTTGATCTCACGGGCCACGAGATCATGACCTGAGCCGAAATCAAGAGTCAGACGTTTAACCAAATGAGTCACCCAGGTGCTCCTACAGTAGTTTACTATTATATATGCTATTGAGGTTATTTTATCTATTGCCTCTGAGTGGAAATATTCTATAATGGTGAGTTTCTCTTCCAACTCGGCATTCACACTGGTAACTTAAAATTGACCATAGCTCTGACCTCCTCTTCTCTTTTGAAACTCCTCCTTAGCTTTTGTGATATTCACTGTGTCAATGTCCCTCTTTTACTATTCTTCTTTCCTTTGCTTGTTCCTGTCTATCTTCCTGTCTTTTAGAAGTTCTTCCTTTGACCCTCTTAAATTGTACTTTTTGTGATTTCACCTGCTTCTCCATAGAACTGACTTTCATTTATATCTCCAACCTGAGCTTCACTTTTTGACTCTGAATGCATTCTCCTTTCCAACAATCTGCTGGTGTGCTGACCTAGGTATTCTAGAATAAGTCTCATACTGCACCCATTACATTCCTGAGACAGCCCGCCTGCCCCTGCCCACTCCCCCATGGCCGTTCTGATTTCCATGATTGTATTGATGGCAACTTCTTCATTTTTACTTAGTTACCTGGGCGTGAATACCTACAGCTGTCTTTGTTTCCTTCCTCTCATTTCCCCTGACATTTTCCTTAAAATCTTCACCTGATAGTAATCTACCTTAAGTTCTCCTTTCTACTAAATGTTGTACAGTTGGGTTAGCTAGACCACATTTTGCTTTGTACTTCATTTATTTATGCCCTTGTCTTTTATTTCTTAGAGAGTGAGTCTTGTAAAAGGCAGGAACTAATTTTTAGGCTTCTTGGTATTCCTTAGAGCATCTAGTAATATTATATATAGTAAATGCTTTATCTTTAGTCATTGAACTTAATTGAGTGAAAGCCTGAGGGAGCTCTCTTATGATTAAATTGTATGGACTTTATGAATATATTTTGGTGCCTTATTTTTTGACTGATTTCCAGTTCTCTGCTAAAGCTTGCATGACTGAGATTGACAGATAAATAACTTCAAAGTTAAAGTTTGTAAGTACAGTAGGCTGAATAATGCCCTCCCCCAAAGATGTTTACATCCTAATCCCCAGAACCTACGAATATGTTATCTTACGTGGAAAAAGAGGCTTGACAGATGTGATGTTAAGGATCTTGAGATGGGGAGATTATCCCCACACTGGATTATCAGTGCATCCAATATAATTACAAGAATCCTTATAAGAGGGAGGGAGGAGAGTGAGGGTCAGAGAAGGAGATATGATGACAGAAGTAAAAGTTGGGGTAATGTGGAGCCAGGAGCCAAGGAAAGCAGGAATCTTCTAGAAGCTGCAAAAGACAAGGAGATGGATTCTCCCCTAGAGTCTCCAGAAGGAATTCAGATTGGCTGACATCTTGATTTTAATATACAGAGAGTAATTTTGCACTTGAGACCTCAAGTACTGTAAGATAGTAGAGTTGTGTGGTTTTAAGCCTCTATGTTTGTGGTAATTCCTTATGGTAGCAGAAGGAAATTGATACAGGGGATTTTGCTGGAATGTACATTTTAATATTAGGCAAAGCAAGGAATCAATTCTTTAATGTTTATTTCTGAGAGAGACAGAGACAGAGTGCGAGTGGGGGAGGGCAGAGAGAGAGGGAGATCCAGACTCCGAAGCAGGCTCCAGGTTCTGAGCTGTCAGCACAGAGCCCAATGCAGGGCTCGAGCTCACAAACTGTGAGCTCATGACCTGAGCTGAAGTTGGACACTTAACCAGCTGAGCCACCCAGGCGCCCCAGGAATCAATTCTTAATTGTGGAATTTCAATTATCTGTAAGCTAGTTGGAGGGGGTAGGCTTTGGCTGATACATCGAGAGGTTATGAGGCTGGTTGGCCCCATGACAAGTGAGTCCTAGTGAAGTGTCCAGGGCAGAAAGTATTCAAGTGTACACATGATGTTCAGATCTGGAAAACACTTGTCTTAACCCCAGGAGTCAAATTAGCCTTCAGAGAATGAGAAATCCAGGAGCCACAAGCTTCCCAGATAGGGCTCTTTACTGTAGAGATGGAGACAGCAGAGACAAAGTGTGTGAAGTTAGCCTACGGTGCAGCTCCCCCGTGACTGTTCTGGGAGCAGAGCCCAGGTTGCTTCAGCCCTCGCCAGCATTCTCTCTCTCTTCTTCAACTGAGCCACCATTGGTGAAAAGTTTCATCCTCCATTCTTTAACCGGATTTGAGCTAATGTGACCGTGTGAAGTAGTTATCTTTTGCTGTGTAACACATTACCTCAAAACCTAGTGACTCAAAACACGTTTATTGGTTCTCACCATCCCGTCAGTCAGGAGCTCAGAGGTGGCCTGACCGATTGTGTCTGGCTCATAGTCTCCCACGTTGTAGTTGGGGTGTTGGCTGGGTTTGCAGTCATCTGAGCCTTGAATGGGGCTGGACTATGCACTTCGAAGTTGAAGTTAGTACTGGCTGTTGGTGTAAGGCCTCTGTTCTTTCCAGAGTCTGCTCGAGTATCCTCATAACATGGTGGCAAGCTTCTCCTAGATCATGAAATCCGAGAGAGAGCAACAGGTAAAAGCCTTCCATTTTATAGTCTAGACTCAGAATTTGTCTAGCATGACTTCCCTTGTATTTGACTTAATTAGTAGTGATTCACTAAGTCTGGCCTGCATTCAAGGGGTGGAGGATTGGATTCCACCTTTTGGAAGAAGAGTGTTAAAGAATTTTTGGACATATTTTAAGACCACTGCATCATGCCTTAAAAACATGATAGCTTAGGGGCGCCTGGGTGGCGCAGTCGGTTAAGCGTCCGACTTCAGCCAGGTCACGATCTCGCGGTCTGTGAGTTCAAGCCCCGCGTCAGGCTCTGGGCTGATGGCTCGGAGCCTGGAGCCTGTTTCCGATTCTGTGTCTCCCTCTCTCTCTGCCCCTCCCCCGTTCATGCTCTGTCTCTCTCTGTCCCAAAAATAAATAAAAAAAAAAAACAAAAAAAACCAAAAAACATGATAGCTTAAGCAATTATCAACAAATATATATGACATTTTGCATGTCATGATGTATTTTTATATACACTATCTCAATTAAACCTCACAAATGCTTTGTAAATAAGGTGTTATTATTATTACCCCAATTTTATAGAGAAGGAAAGTGAGATTTAGAGACCCGAAGAAGCTTACCAAATCTAATCTTTGTGGCTTCAAAACTAGTCTAGTGCTCTGTTTCATCCTCTATTTTGACTTTTTGTTTCCCAGTACCAGTGTCCCTAGGAAACAAACACAAGAAGGATATAGAACATGTCCCGGTTTTTCTACATACTTTTGTAGCTAATTAAGAGGAAGCATGCATCAAAATGTAATACTTTCACTGAATGGATCAACATAATTTTGATATTCAGTCCACTTCCCACCTTTACCTTATCTTGTTCTCCTGCCCTTCAGTGCACAGATGTTCCAGTGAGATGGTCAGGCAGAATCTTGCAACAGCTTTCAACTACTGGAGACAAGGAGTATGCTTATTAACAGGGCACTGAGGCTTCCTCCCCCAATGCACAGATGTGCCTGGTGAGAAATAGATATTATCGCCATTTTAATTCACGTGGTCACCTGCCTCTCCTTAAAGTCCAGTGACTCTATCAAGGGTGAAGAAAGGAAAAGCAATGATTATTGATCATCTGATACATCTCAGATCTGGTGCTAGTTACCGTACGTAGTAGTGAGCTCCTTGAGGGTGAGACTTACTTATTTCCATCTATTCCTTCTCATGTCCCAAATTCTAAACAGTGGTGTTCTATTGGGCTTGTTTTATGTACTTCTTTTCTTTATGTGCGCTAACTCGTGGGTGATCTCATCCTCTCTTGGCTTTACATGCCATCCCTATCCTGAAGGCTCCCACATTTATATCAGCAGCTCTCATCTCTCCCCACAAGTCCATGTGCACATACCCAGATGCCTACTGGATATCTCTGTTTGGTGTCTTCAACCTAACCTGTACAAAACAGAACTGTTGATTTCCTTCCCCTTACCAATCACAGTGAGTCATGCTAATGTTCATCCACTTGCTCTGACTGTAGTCCTCTCACACCCGTATCCAATACCTCAGAAAATTCTACTAGTTTTATCTTCAAAATCTACCTCAGGTCTTGTCACTTCTCAGCACATCTGTCACTGCTCCCTAGTCCTAGTCCTTGTCCTCTCTCCTAACCTGTCCTAGCTTCATCTGCCTCTGTTCTCATCTGCTCCCTTCCAGTCTATTCTCCATGCAACTCCACAGTGATCCCTTGGTGATATAAATCCGTATCTTGTCATTCCCCTGGTCAAGACCCTCTGGTGGCTTCTCACAACTCTCAGAACTTATTCTGGTGTTTCTAAGACCCTGCCACACTCACCCTTGCCCACTTTCCTTCAGCTGCAGGGGCAGCCAAGCTTTCGCTTGAACATGGCAAGCGTGCTCCCACAATAAGGCACACATCTCCTCTCCTCTGTGCTGGGATGCTCTTCCATGAGATAGCTACTCGGCTTGCTCGTTTATTTCATTCCAGTTTCTGCTTACATGTCCTCTCCTCAGAGAGATCTTCCCTGGCTACTCTATTTAGAGAAGGCCTACACCTCCCCACTCAGTCTCTGCTCCCTTAGCTCTGTTTTTCTTTATAGCATGGATTAATTGTGCTATAAACACATTGGACATATGTGTTGGGTTGTGTGTTTTTTCACCTATATCCTTCAACAGAACATAAACTGTTCTATTTTATTCATGAGGCTAACAGTAGGTACTCAGTATGCATTTTCAGAATGAATGAGTGAGTGAATGAATGAATGGATTCATCTTTATGTCCTCGGTATCTAATTACAAATCTGGAACATAAGAGCTGCTTAATAAGGTCTACTTGAGTTATCTCAATTAATTTTACTAACTTGAGATGTAAATAATTTTCTCATTTTGTAGAGACATTATATAATTGGCCTAAGGGCACCCAGCTGAGCAGAAATTTGATTCCTGGTCTCTTCAACTTTAGAACCTCTGTCATTTCCACTTTCCCCTAGGGTTTCCATTTCCTTATGCTGCCTCGGAGGTCTTGGAATGGCTCAGATGACAATGCATTGTATTTGTATGATAAAGGTTAGGGGAACTCTGATGTGTGTGATCTGGGTCTCCACAGTAACCCAGAAAGACACTCTTGGCATATTGCAAGTACCATGTCTTCTCACGAGTGAGGGCAACGGCATTCTTGCCCCTTCCCTCCTCTAAGAGCTGTTCCAGAGTGTGTTCTGTGAGTTTTTCCTGGGCAATCGTGTGTTCTGTGAGTTTTTCCTGGGCAATCAACAAAACACCCAAAAATAGTGGTCGGAGGGGGCGCCTGGGTGGCGCAGTCTGTTAAGCATCCGACTTCAGCCAGGTCACGATCTCGCGGTCCGTGAGTTCGAGCCCCGCGTCAGGCTCTGGGCTGGTGGCTCGGAGCCTGGAGCCTGTTTCTGATTCTGTGTCTCCCTCTCTCTCTGCCCCTCCCCCGTTCATGCTCTGTCTCTCTCTGTCCCAAAAATAAATAAAAAACGTTGAAAAAAAAAATTAAAAAAAAAAAAATAGTGGTCGGAGGCCAAGTCTAGAAAGCTTCAGAGCCCATATCCTGTGGCAGTTCTCCTTAGGTCTCCGGAGAATAGATGGTAGAGACACAGAGTCAATGTTAAATGACACTCTGCATTACCACATGTGCCTATTTCAAAATCCTTAGGAAACTGTGGGTGGGAACAACTGTGGTTCTTCATATTTATAGGAAGCGTTAGTGAGCCAAATCGGTTACTCTTCCAAAGGTCTTCATGTCCATAAGCCTTGCAAATCAGGAAATTTAGGGTACCAATCATTTCCTTTGTAGCTATTGTTTTCAAGGCTACTCAACCTCAAGGGCTAGTTTTTCCATAAAACTACCTTTAGTTTACTGCTGCCCCAAATAATCAATCCATCACTGGCTTCTGGTTTTCTGTTTTGTCCTTCAATTATAAAGCTTTTCCATGCTGTTCATGACTCTTTAATGGGTGCATGGCTTGGCTCCCTAACAGGATTATTAGCTCCTTGAGGGCAGGGACCAGAGCACATGTCCCTCTGTTGTCCCAGAGCCCTTTCCTTCCCCTTCCTTAGTCACTGTAACCAATGAAGAAGCCCATCTCTGTGGAGGTTCCTGAGACAGTCCAGGCCAAGGTAAAGGGTGCATTAGGAGACTTCCTACCCCACTCTCCTATATCCCATCTCAACCAGGTTTTATATTCTAGAATTTATTGTGCTACATTGACACGTGAATGACCTGCCTGGAGGGAGCTCTGGGCACTTGCCCATTTAGCCCATAATCTTCCCTGAAGGCGTACTACATGGGTCACATCAGGAGTCAGACTTGTGCTTTGGTTTCCTGCTCAATAGTCCATTTTCCCACTGGGACAGAATCTCCTTCCTGAAGCCTAGTGCATAATCCATGGCCAGGCTGGCCTCAGTCCTCCACTTCACCCAACTTCTGAATGGGATTCTGAATTGACAGAGTTGGTTTGCTTCTACCCAGTTGAATGTAATAGGACCTCTAGCTGGATTCCCCTGCCACTGGGCCCATCCACTGCTTTGGTTCTAGAGTATCCTGTATTTTTGAACACTGGCGTTGAGACAGCAAACTCAGGCCTCAGTCCTGGTTTCCATTTCCCACCTTTCTCCTTGACCTGTGTGACTTGGTTCCTTGTATGCCTTTCATCTGAGCTCACAATTATGACCGCAATGAAGCACATCCTCAGTAGTGCTAAGAATAAAGAACATGCATTTCACTCTCCAATCTTTTCATATAACAAGAAATATTGGTAATAGAGATTGATGATATGGGCTTCACTCTACAGAAGAGAAACTAAAGCTTTCCTGAGCAGAGAAAGAAGAACGCTAGAGCCATCAGGATCCACGCTCTGCTTCCTGGTACCCTGTTGCCGCCAAACTCATCCACACTTCCAAACCTTTCAATGCCTCTGACTTAAGGCCCTTAGAGGTCACCTATCAAGGTACTTTAGATCTTCATAGTCGAGAGTGTCATGGAACAGTTAAGATCAGACTACTTAGGCCGTGTTCACTTATTGTCTTTCCTCAGAACATACTGCCGTTTAAAGCCCTTTCCAGAGGTATTAAGTGATGACCATTCTCTCATATAAAAAGTATAGCTTGGGAAGTTCACATTTATAAATAAAGATGGTACTCCTGACCTTAACAGGAGAATATGTACTTAGAGTCACCTCTCCAGGAAGTCTGGTCTCAGCTCCATACATTGTCTCACCCAGAAGTCTGGGGGTAAGGAGAAAAGGACCTGTTGTTACAAGACTTTGGCCTGAGGTCCAGTTCCCTTACTCACTGACCCTATAACTTTTGGCAAGTCAGTTAACCTCTCCTCCAGTGTCAGTTTTCTCTATCTCTTGGGGCTGTTGGTGAAGATTAAGTGATGCCGTGTATATTGAAGAACTTGAATATAAATTTGCTTACTATATTTTTAGATATTTATAAGGTAATAACAATAACCAAGATTAATAAGATAGCTACATGTGGTAATGAAATGGAGTTTTTATTTTGTGCAAAGCTAGCTGGCTCATCTGGACATTGAACCCTAACTTGTATAGCATAAAGGAAAACTCTCAGTGTGGATTTTTCTGTGGAAGTAATCCCTAAGACAAGGGTTCAAGTGCAAATGCTGTATGAGGGAGAAGATCCCATGAGACACCAGCAGGGGAAAAAAGGAAGTGATACAGGAAAGGGAAGGCAGTGAAGAACGGATGTGTTATTAAGCCAGCTACCAAAGTGGGTGACTGAAGCTTATTCTCACGGGAAAACTCTAGGAAAAGTATAAAACACATGCCTCAGAATTATCCCACTTGAGAGTTGAGGGAACTGGGGATTTTATGCACTCATTCCTATCGCTCATTGCTTGAAGACTGTGAGGAGTTGGGTGGGGGTGTACTTCCAGCCTGTTTCTGTGTGGGTGAGAGGGTGTGGTGTGTGGCTACCAGTGCAGCCTTCTGGAAAAGTCCATCATGGGTGGCAATATTGTAATTTATAATAAGAAGTATGTATTTGGTCTTCTTCCCTGTTTCTGGCACAGAACTCTTAAATCTTAAATTGGAATTTCCTAAGTACTGAGAGTGATTAAGGTGTCTTTTGTTATGTTAATTAGGTGACTTTTGGATCTTACCTAAGTAACCAGAGGATGGGGACTGGTCACTAGTGGATCCAACCACATGATTGGGGAGAATTTTTAGTCGCATCCTCTAACCCTTTCTGGGGAGGCGGTGAGGCTGGAGGTTGATTCAATCACCAATGGCCAATGTTTTAATCAATCATGACTATGGAATGAAGTCTCCATAAAAACCCAAAAGGACAGGATTTGGAGGACTGTTCTTGAGTTATATCCTTTCATAATGAACCAGTGATCTAGTAAGTAAAATGTCTCTCTATGCTGTGAGTGGCTCTAGCAAATTAGTTGAACCCAAGGAAGGGATTGTTGGAACCTTCGCTCTATCTATAGTTGGTGAATCAAAGGCACAGTTGACAACCTGGACTTGCGACCAGCATCCGAAGTGCAGGGGGTTGGGTGGTGGGGACAGTCTTGCGGTACTGAATCCTCACCTGTGGGATCTGACACCCTCTCCAGGTAGATAGTGTCAGATTTGAGCTGAACTGTCACCCAGCTGGAGTCTGAGAATTGCTTGGGGGTGAGGGGAACACCCCCATATTGTAATTGGGAGCAGATTCTTGTTAGAGGTTGTGGGGAGTAGGCCAGGCAGGATACTGACAGATTCTGCTATGGAATTTATTTGAGGTACTTGCATTCTCTGTCAGGCACAGTATTCAGTATTTTCACGTACAGCACTCTAAATCACTGATGAAGGACCCACGGCTCAGTAGGGGTCATATCTAGTTTTGTCCTGAAATACAGTCCTCTTGGGATGAGAGATTGTTTCCTTTAAAAAATTTTTTTTAAATATGAAATTTATTGTCAAATTGGTTTCCATACAACACCCTGGGCTCATCCCAACAGGTGCCCTCCTCAATACCTATCACCCCCCTCTCCCTCCCACTCCCCATCAACCCTCAGTTTGTTCTCAGTTTTTAAGAGTCTCTTATGTTTTGGCTTCCTCCCTCTCTAACCTTTTTTTTTTATGTTTGTTTATTTTTGAGAGAAAGAGAGAGCGTGAGCAGGGGAGGGGCAGAGAGGGAGGTAAACACAGAATCTGAAGCAGGCTCCAGGCTCTGAGCTGTCAGCACAGAGCCCAATGGAGGGGTCGAACCCACGAACGGTGAGATCATGACCTGAGCCGAAGTTGGGTGCTTAACTGACTGAGCCACCCAGGCGTCTGGAGATGAGGAATTGTGACGCTTATCTCGTAATTCTCCACGCCAGGCTTTGGACTCCACACCTAATGGAACTCCTAACTGTCTGAGCTCAATAGTTATGATTATAATTTACACAAAGTCAGGTGGTTATTGAATGAATTAGGAATCATATTTTTATATTCATTATTTAATTACGTTTGAGTCTCATAGTAACTGTATGAGTTACTTATGAGGAAATATTGTTATCATCAGCCAAATTCTACAGATAAGAAACCTGGCATTAAGTTATGGGGTAGAATGATCTATATAAATAGCAGAAAAGAAAGAATTAACTCTTTTGATCTGGAATGCATAATTTGCAGAAAACTTAGAGTAATGCTAAAAGTTAATAGGTGGTTAGTTAAAGAATAATATAGTCAACAATGCCAGGAAATGAGAAACAAAACTCCTTTTTATTTAGTAAAGGGCATTTAATGTAACTTCAAAAAATGGTTATATGTGTGCTAATTGTTCTTAAATTGTTTTCAGAAAACTTTTGCTACATTTCCAGTATTTTTATGGAAGCTTGAAGGGAAAAAATTACTCTGTGAACTTTTTTTTTTTTTTTTTTTGCTGAGGCAAATAAATAAATAAAGATGAAACTTTGTGCCTGCCTCTGAACCCCAGATAAGGGTTCCTTTGTGACTCTCACTAATATAGAAAACTCTATTTAAATTTTCTCACTTCCCCTTTCCTTTCAAACCTGATCCAGTTAGCCTTGGCCCCCACCCCCTCTTTCCCCAGTTATAAAACCAAATGGAATGTTTGTACTGAAGGGACAAGTCTGTGCCGTGACTCAGAGGAAACACGCGTTTATAAATCGTGTTTCCCTAAAGCCTCAGCACAAACATGGCTGTGGCCCAATTCCAGATTGGCCAGGGCAACACTCAGCAGTGTGGCCCCAGCAAAGCTGAGCATTGGAGGGGTCCAGCCAGAGACCAGGCCTGAGCTACACGTGGCCTTGAGGCAGCTCCACGCCTTGGAGATCTTTCATCTCCAAGAGTCAACACAAGAATGGCCGAAATGAAGTCAAAGAAATGTTTGGGGGTTTTGCGGGAATGGACTGTTCTCTTCGAATTGTCAATGTAGTTTGGTCTGGCTGCAGCTTCCTTGCTGCACAAGCTGTCTTCTTTATGCAGTATC
Source organism: Panthera onca (assembly GCF_046562875.1). Classification (NCBI taxonomy): domain Eukaryota; kingdom Metazoa; phylum Chordata; class Mammalia; order Carnivora; family Felidae; genus Panthera; species Panthera onca. The sequence goes on along the minus strand of NC_138348.1, from coordinate 106,160,880 downwards.
TTTGCCCTAGAGCCTAGGCTGCCCATATCTGCCTGGAATACATACAAGGACAGTTTGGTTTTAGTTCTGAAGTCAGTCAGATCTAGTTTTGAATCCCAACTCACTACTTCATACTTTCACTTGACAAATATTTACTAAGGGTTTATTCTGTGCCAGGCACAGTTGTAAGTGCTGAGAATGTGGGAGCCAACAGGATAGACAAGGGCCCTATTCCCCTGGTTTTCTGTTCTAATTGGAGGGAATAGTGAAAAACAGAAACAAAAATAGAGATGATCTCAGAGTGATGGCAATAATGTCATGAAAATAAATTAGGGAGGTAGATTGGGTGACCAGAGAAAGTCTCCACATGATGGTGAGGAGAGGGGCTTCTATAGAAGTGAAATTAAGGTGAAACGTGAATGACAAGAAGGGTCCAGGAGTTAAGATCACTCCTGGCATAGGCATACATAAAGTTCTGAAAGAGGAATAACCTTGTCCTATTTGAAGAACAGAAAGAAAGCCCGTGTGGTTAGAGCACTGTGAATGAGGGAACAGTAGGACCAGGGGAGGTTGGACAGTTTGGCAGATAAAACCAAGATGGCCGCCCATTCTTTGGGATGCCTCCCGTAGAGAGGTAGGTCTGTTTCTCTTCCTCTTGGATCTGGGCTGGCCTCTGACTGTTTTGACCACCAGAGTATGACAGAAGTGACAGAAGCACCTTGCTGTGCAAGTTCTGAGCCTAAGCTTTAAGATGACTAGCACTTCTTCCTTGGTCCTCTGTGGTCCTAAACTGACAGGTAAGGGGGCTGATCACCCACTGAAGAGACCACAGGGAAAGGCCCTGAGAATACATAAAAAGGATGAGACCCAGCTGAGTCCAGCAATTGTCTTTGCTAAGGTACCAGACAAGTGATCTTGGACCAGCTTAGCTCTCAGCTGAATACACCGAGTGACTCCCATAAATGCATCATGAAACAAAAGAACCATCCAGCAAAGCCTTTCCTGAAATCCTGACACACAAAATTATGAGTTATAATTTTATCTCCTCAGTTTTAAGCCACTAAGTTTTGGAGTAGTAGAGACAGAGTAGAGTCAGCCTACTTTGACCTTGGGCCAGGAAAAAGAGTTTGGCTTGAGCTGGATGAAGTATCATGGGAGGGCTTACACAAGAGGTGTAGGGCTTATAGGAGCTACATTTTACAACTAACCTTGACTGCTATTTGTTTCTGATTTCCTAGTTCTTTGCATTGTACAAGTAAATGGAACTATCCTTGGTTTCTAACTGTAAAATGAGAAGAATGTCTACGTCATAGGATGGTTTTGGGATTGCACACTATAAAATCATTAACATAGTGCCTAGCACCCAGGTAAGGGCTCAAGCAATGGTAGCTGCCATTGTTACTCTTTTTCTGGCTCAGCTTCCACCTGGGGAACTGAGGAGTATTCAGCTACACTCAAATTCCTCTCACCTAATTCAGGAAGCCCTTAGGAGAATTGTGTATATATTCACTTATAGAGTCCTTTGACCTTCCAGTTTGTGCCTCTCGTATCCGTCAGAATTGGTCATCAAAGCTGCCACTTGTATCCTCCATGGCCACCTCTCCTCCTCTGAGGTTGGTCCCATGGATCCTCCAAAATAACAAGCCAACTGGATAGTGGCCCAGACTCTGCAGTCCTCTCCATGGCTGCTCTGTCCCCTTCAGCATGGGATGTGCCAGGCCTGCTGCCTCTCAGGCTGTCAGTTGGTTGCCTCCAGCCATGATCATGGTCAAGGGGGCAAATAGCCTCACTTCCTCCTCCTTGGAGAAGAAACTGCCAAAAGAGTGATTCTTTGACCTCCTGGATTCCTGCAGAACTTTCAGTCATAAAAGTATATTTGGGTGCCTGGGTAGCTTAGTCGGTTGAGCATCTGACTCTTGATTTTGGCTCAGGTCCTGATCTCACGGTTTGTGATATCAAGCCCCACGTTGGGCTCTGTGCTGACAGTGTGGAGCCTACTTGGGATTCTCTCTTTTTCTCTCTGCCCCTTCCCCCCCATAAAAATAAATAAATAAACATTAAAAATTTTTTAAAGTAGGGGCACCTGGGTGGCTCAGTTGGTTAAGCATCCAATTCCAGCTCAGGTCATGATCTCATGGTTTGTGGGTTCAAGCCCTGTGTTGGGCTCTGTGCTGTGACAGCTCAGAGCCTAGAGCCTGGAGCCTGGTTTGTATTCTGTGTCTCCCTCTCTCTTTGCCCCTCCCCCACTCACACTCTGTCTCTATCTCTCAAAACTAAATAATCATAAAAAAAATTGTTAAAAAAATTTTTAAGTATGTTTTGCTATGTAATATATTTCACTAATACCTATTATGAGGTGACTTAGTCTATCCACAAATGACTGAGCGAGCTTGCTCAGACCCCCAGAGAAGCTACCTTCTTGGCATTGGGTGCCCTTCCCCTCCCCCAGACTCTGCTCTCCTTGCCCAGACTCTGCTTCTCCAGTTTGTCCATTAGATTGGTTTTTCTCAACCCCGTGTTGGAAGACCTCAGTTTATCTCTTAAGACATTCCCCATAAAAAGAAAAGTGTTCTCCATTAAAGACCTTCTTTCCACCTCTCCATTTCAGAGACTCGGGGTGCATATCTGTGTATGAAGACTCTCAGACACACTCCAGCAAGAAACTCTGTCTCACTTGGCTTAATCCAGTATTTCATAAACCTATTTAATCATAGAACTGTTTTGAGTTTCTCCTATGAAGAATCTCCTATAAAGGAATGTTTGAAAGATGCTGTATTTACTTCCTTTCCTGCTCCCAGGGACTGTAAGCCTTCTTTTCTTTAGGTTTCACCCTGCCTTTTTCCATTATAGCAAATGCCAAGTGCCAGAACTTTTTGTTCTGGTTATCCAGGCATTAGTTCTGTTGCGTAATGAAAGTAGACTGCCTGGGTTTGAGTCCTGAGTTTATTACTTACTAGCAGCATAACTTTGGGCAAATTAATGTGTCTGTGCCTCAGTTTCCTTATATGTAAAATGAAGATAATGACAGTACTTACCTCAGTAGGGCTGCTGCGTTGATTACATGATCTCATGCCTAAGGAGTGAGGTCCATATTTTCTGCTCACAAACATTAGCTAATATAATATAGTTAATGGAATATAATTAATGTGATAGAGTTATTACTACTATTACTGTTATTTAAAACAAAGAAGCCAACAACGAGGGTCTATACATCTTGCTTTTACATACATTTGTCAGGCTTGAACTGAAGTCATCCTGTTCTGTTTGGATCACCACTGCTCTACAGCAACGTGTGACTTTAGGACAGGTGTCCACAGGTACTATATCCCCGACATCAATATGATACGTGTGTTAACCAAATGTTTTTCTTCTCCCACTCCTAAATCTGTGTAATACTTCATAATAATCACGTTTGCTATCTTATTAGTGCTAATGCCATACTAGGAAAACCCACCATTGATAGTATCATTTAAAATGTAGTCATATGTGTTTAGTACATCTCGGCCATTAGACATCAAATATCCCTGCAAGAAAAGTTATTGGGGAGGTGGAAGCCTCATGTTAGAAAATCATTTCTTCTAAGCATTATGAGTTTTCTCAGCTCATCAGTTCTCCCTGCGTTTGGGAGGGCCTTGCATGATGTGGTTAGGAATCATCATTGATCCCGTTTTCTAAGTGAGGCCTTCGAGGCATGTGGAAATTTTATTTTTGTATTTCTTCTGGTGGAACCAGAAAGACACAGGCTAGCTATCAGGATGGAGGACAGCATGATTAGGGCCTTTCTGGGATCAGCAGACACTATTAAGTGGCTTTTGTTTGAGCGGTCAGAGCCAGCCTGAGGAATGGGACCAGCATCCCTCTGATTCTAGTCTCTGGGGAGGGGGTGCAAAATGGGATCTATTGACTTCATAAGGGAAAGTTAAGGCCAGTGTTTGCTCTTTGAAGTGAAGTAGGGAAGATCAGAATTGAACTGAACAGAGATAACTACAGTTTATCATAAACTAAGGCTTAGTGATAAAAAGAAACCCCGTGTTAATGGGTTCCTTCGATCTTGTTATCCATAACAGTTTTCCTTAAATTATATATATAATCAATAGGAAAAAGTGGGCTAGATGCTCTGTTCAGCTTCCCACTCTTTGCCCTGCAAACAGCTCTCCCAATAAGGATTCTGTTTACGGGAAAATAATTCTAGAAGACTGTCCTTGAAAACTTGGGCTCACACTAATGGCCAGTGTTCATAGTACAGTACATTTAACAATCAACTTTACTGACCTTGAAGCCTCTCAATTTAGAAGCAGTGAGCTTTCAGGCACATCTTTTGACTAATGTAATGACAGAAGTGATTTTATAATGTAAAGCACAAGCAGTCCTTACAGAATTATTATTATTAACATTATTTCTGGAGGCTTTCTTGCTTGCATTCTCTCTATTCTTGGACAGAAGATGATTTTCTTATAACTGGGAAGAGTGAGAGTCCTGAGAAGGTCATTTAATAGGCAGAGGGTGGGGCTCTGCCCATCTTGTTCCCCACTGTCTGTCCAGGGCCGAACACGGGCCTGGTACCACAGAGTGTCAGGGAAGAGCATTTGTTGGGTGAATGAATGGAGGAGTGAGATTAGGAGGTGTTTTCCCCTTGAATTATCCAAGCAAGCCATTTAGAGTTCAAATCACTGGATACATTGTTCAGTTCTCCACTCTGTTCTGGCACTCATGAGTGCTTTTTAAAAAGTCAAAAATCAAAGTGGAGCAGTTTTCAAGAGCAACTCTTCCTAGAATCCAAAATATGATGCCAATATGAAGAGATGTCTCTTTTCCTATCCATTGTTGTCTTCAAGACAATTTCATATGTTGCCAAAAGCAAGAAGACCAGTGTCTCTCACATGCAATGCAGACAAACTATCTACTGCTATTTAATGAAAAGGAAACAAAATTGATCTCACTTCATACTTTTATATCAATAAAAATATTTTTTTAAACCCTTAGGCCAGAAAACTTCCCTAGAGCAATACTGTATGATTGCTTGGCATTTATTTCTTTACAAAAATATCAATACCAGCTTTCCAGTGTATGGGTTTTCATCTTATTTTGTGCAAAGTCAAACCATAGAGTAATTGTTAATGTATATGATAAACATAGCCTCTTTTTGCTGGGGGATCATCTCAAAAACTTGTACTCTTCTATGTCAAAGTGAATAGAAATAAAGTTTTGCAAATATTTCTATTGGCAATATATTTTTTCCCGCTGTCTCACAGGACCAAAAGAGTGAGAAAAAAAGATTCACTGAGAATGCATATGCTAGTAATTTACACATACAGTGTCTTGGAATATTTTTCCTACAGATGACTTTACATTGAGGATGAATCTTACTACAGCTTCTAATTCAAACCAAGTGTTTTGGATTTGATATTAGGATTCACTCTCAGCTATCTTGCTTGAGGGACAGGGAACAGATCAAGGATCCCTCTAATAATACTATAATGTAATTATGAAAAGAAGAATCAAAGCCAAGAGAAAGATGTTGCCATAGAATTCAACATCTGTCATATTGGTATTAGGCTTGTTGCCCTGAATGTCTATGAATTCAGGTTAAAAGGTTTGCTCTGAAAAAGAAAGAATCCTTAAAACCCCAAGAAAAACCTTATTTCCCAGCTTTTTTTTTTTTTTTTTTTGCTTTGTCTGATTTGTTTTCCAAATCAGAAAACATAGAGCTTATGGAAAAAAAATAGGAAAGTTAGTGGGAAACATACTGGTTTTAAAGCAATTTTCTGTAACGGTATTTTTCTATTTCTTACCCTCTCATATGGAAAGTGTACGTAAGCCTTCCTTAAAAATATACCAGCAGCTCACTTACTGAACCCCCATTGTGGACCCGTCATGGGCCGTGTACTGCCTTGGGCCCCGTGAGATCTCTGTGAGATCCTGGTGCTCAAAGAACTCCTGGTCTGTTTGAGGTGAGTGGACTTACAGAGAACACTGGCGAATGGCAACAGGTGCCAAAATAGGAGTCAAATGCCAAAGACCCAGGTATAATGTCGAAAGGTGTGCTTTTCTGCTTCTCTGTCCTCACTCATGCTTCCCCCGTCCAACCTTATGGAATGCCATCTTTGTCCTTTGGAAATTACCTTCATTAGAATCTGGCCCCTTTAGGAAGCCCTTCCTTACATTCTAGTCAGAACCGGTCTCTCTCAAACTTGGAGTCCTACATCATTTCCCTCCCCTCCACCCCACCAGTACTGATCCTATTGGAGTTATCACATGAAGGTTCACATTGTAATTATTTATGTACCTTAAAAAAAAAAAAAAAAGAAAAAAGAAAGCTGTTCCTGAAGGGCACAGACTAGATCTTTTGTGTCTCTGGATGCTCCAGGGCAGGGATGTAGAACAGTGTCATCCATTCACTGAATAGGTGCTCAGTATATGTTTATTGAGTGGCTGACTGAATGACCAAATGACTGAATCACAGGATTTTGCATGAAAGCTCTAAGGGTATTTGTATTGTATATTGCAGTTTACCAAGACCTTTCCCGTACATTTCCCATAATTCTCTAAGGCACTTATTATCATCATCACCTTACAGAGTATTAAACTAAGGCTCAGACCTTTCCTTTCTTCAGAAAGCAGTTGCTTGGCCCTTCTTTATCTTACATTATAGGCATTTCTTTCAAAGATCAAACTGATGTGCACTAATTAAAATGCTCCCATTATTTAATATATTGGTTAATTTTGTTATAAACAAGGCTCCGTACTACAGCTTTTTTTTTTATTGTATATTACAGTTTTCTAAAATTCATCAGAACAATGGATACCCATAGATACCTTACAATTCAAGTTTTGGGTTCCCTTTTAGCCACTGGCTACAAAATAATGTCTATCTACTTGAAAGGTAATCTGGAAAATTGAAAAACAGCTTGACTTGGAGTCAGAAGTTGTGAGTCAATTATCCTTTCTTTCATTTAAACTAGCTGTGTGATGCTGGGCAAATCCTTATTGTATGTGGGTTTTAGTTTCTCCGTCTGTTAAATGGGGAGATTAAAAGTCTCATTTCAGGCTTCTTCCAGCTCTAACATTCTAGGATTCATTTGGTCTGTTGTTCAGTAAGAAAGCCCCATGCTTCTTAATGATTATAAGAGGATTAATTTTATACAATCAAGGCATCTCTGCCATTGACTAGCTAGGTGAAATTGAATAAGTCACTTGAGCTCTCCCTTGGTTTACTCACTTGTAAGGTAGGGATAATAATAAATACCGTGTAATATTTTAAAAAGACAATTTACGAGAAAGACCTTTGAAAACTTCAGTATACTGTACAAATATCCTTGGACCTCTGCTACTCAAATGTAAAATGTTATTTTCTGATATAAACAATCTGGAGCTATTAAGGATGCCAGTTTTCACAATTCTTCCTGTACTAGTTTTGTAAATTAATTATTATATAAATTTTGATAAATTTATGAATTTATGAAATTCATGAATTTTGATAAATTATGATAATATACAATAATACGTATGTAACATATGTTTAAATTTTGAAGCATAATAATTAAATGAGCATCTATAAACCCACCAACCATTCTAGGTACTAGAACATTCTTGATGTCCTTGAAAAAACCCTTCATGCTTTTCTCTGATTCAACTCTGCTTTCCCTTTAGAGTTTGTGTTCTTAATTTTTTAAAATAGTTTTACCATATATGTATATATCCCTAAACTGTATATTGTTCAACAGTTTTGCTTGTTTTTGAGTTTATAAAAATGACACCATACTATATATAGGCTCTTGAGACTGCCTGGTTTTTCCCACTTAATGTTATATTTTTATTATTAAAATTATAATGTTAGTGTATTAACATTATAATATTAATATTATTAGATTAAATACATATAATTTGTATATTACTATGTACTAGTTCTATAACTTACAGATTTATATAATTTATGTTATGTTTACATATAATTGTATTAACAAAATTATTACTATATTAATATACTTTATTAGAAAAAGTATATAAATAATACATATATTTATAACATATAATTAGTGATATATTTTAAATTTTAATTAATATATAAATTACATATACATTACAATGTTATATATTAATTATACTATTCATGTTGTAGCTTACAGTTTTGCTATTGCATAATGTTATATTCTATGAATATGCCACACATCGTTTATCCATTTTCATGAAAATGAACATTTGGGTTGTTTGCAGCGGTTTTATATTAAAACTACAAAATCAAAGCATCAATGAGCATCTTATATTTTCCTGATGTACGTGAATAAGAAGTTGTTTCCTCTTTCATGCATGCTTAATTTTTCTCCTTAATATTTATCAGTAGCTTGTATTGTGCACGTGCACATGCATGCACGTGCACACACACACATGTGTCTTAATTATTACCTGGATCCTTGACTGGAGTGTAAGATTCTATTTTTTCAATGCCATAGCCTCAGTACCTAAAAAAGTGCATATAGGAAGGGCTCAGAAAATATTTGTTGAATGAATGAATGAATGAGTGAATGGATGAATAGGGTTTTATTGCTTGTTTGTTAAATAAATTGTCCTGTCTGGATTTCCTATTGATACAGAAATCAGTGCAGAATGTTGAAAAGAGACTGACAACACTATTCTGGGTTCTGATTCTAGATCTGCCACTAACCACTGTGAAACTTTTGGGAAAGTTACTAAACTTTTCTGATTCTGAGTAGCAACATTTATACAAAGGGAATAATAGTAATTTCTGGGTGTTATTAGTTATGTGGTGCTTATACAAACATTTTATAAACCACACATTCATGAATATATGCTAGCAGTCATTCCGTTTGGTAAAAATTCCACACATTTTTACAGAGATTCAACCAAAAATGAATAAAACATAAAATTATTTGTTTTGTATCAAGAATTTGTGAGGTTTGGTAGGGAGCCTGAAAGAAAATAACAGACTAGAGAGAGTGAGAAAGACCAGTTCTGGGACATAATCAGATACTTTCTATGTTGGATGTGTGGTATTAGGCTTTTGCTGCAAAATCAAGCTATTTTTAACCTCAAGAAAGCATAAAGAATCTCTTTTTAAGTAGGGCAACCCATATAGGGCGTTACCCTTTTCAATCAGCTTGCGTAAATGAAATATTCATTTTTGTGTCAAAATAACAAGGGCTATGTATAGTTGGACACTAAGAAGGGATGGAGTCATCTGAAGGTAAATCCTTACAGCATCCTGGATATAAAATAACTGTAGCAGAAACATCCATTTATATTGAATCAAGGTTCTATATTCTAGAAAATCAGTATTTTCATTTTTCTTCTATCTTGGTCTCAATGGACGGGCAAAGACGGAGGTGATGCCTGGGGGAAGCTTTTCATCCACCTGTGTCCAGAGTGGCATATTGGAAAAGATTCCTGGATTTGGAGTTGGCTTCTCCCTGTGTTGTCCAAAATTTATAGCATTGGCCTCTGTTTTATCTGTAAAATAACAGAGTTATTAACAATATTGTCCCACTTTGATGGTTATAAGAATTAAGCATGGTGAGTGAACTCTTTGTAAACTATAAAGCATGATGTTGATGTTACGAGATTTGTGTTTTAAGGTTTAGTGTCACGAGACTGAAACCCAAGGCAAAAGTGTTTGTGTGGGGGCGCCTGGGTGGCGCAGTCGGTTAAGCGTCCGACTTCAGCCAGGTCACGATCTCGCGGTCCGTGAGTTCGAGCCCCGTGTCAGGCTCTGGGCTGATGGCTCGGAGCCTGGAGCCTGTTTCCGATTCTGTGTCTCCCTCTCTCTCTGCCCCTCCCCCGTTCATGCTCTGTCTCTCTCTGTCCCAAAAATAAATTAAAAACGTTGAAAAAAAAAATTAAAAAAAAAAAAAGTGTTTGTGTGATCAGAACTAGACCCTAGGCAAAAATGTGAAGTGAGCAGTTTAATTTTGCCCTCTTCTTGTCGCTCCCCCGATGTTTATTATGTGTTCTTTCTTCCTCCCTAACGTTGTCTTTCTCATGGGCTCTCAGCACTCTTGCTCAGAGGCTGCGGAGATGAACTGGGACAAACATCCCTGTGCCCTGCACATCCGTCCTGTGTCTCCTTCCCTTCTGTTTGGGCTCTGCCCTCTCCTTCCTAAAACAGTTCCAAGGTTTAGCAGAGTGGCAGGAAAAAAAGGACTATTTGGCTTCACGTTCATGTAGAGCCTCAAGGACTGAGTTTTGTTCTGATCTTTGGATGAGGTTTATTTGGTCACAGAGAGATCCACTGACAGGACCGAAGAATAAAAGGCCCACTGGGAAGCTTTAACTTTTCTATGACTTGCCTAAAGGTGTTTTGACATTTTTACATATACCAGGAACGCACTGGAAAAAGCACAGACCTTTCTCAACCTTTGACAAAATCTGGGTGACACAGTTAATATGAGATCATTGTTAATAGATGCTCATGGAGTAGTATCTATGGTTTTAATTCTGTGTTTCATATCCACAGTGAGAGTTTAAATGGGTTGGTTAGGAGAAGAAACTTAGTGAGTACCTTAAGGAAAAAAGAGTAATTTATAATTTTTTAAAAAATTAAATATATGACTATGCATGGATTGGAGCCAGAACAGAAAACCAGTTCTAGAGTCTTTTTCATCTCCTTGTTTCTCTCTTGTGGCCTATTGTATAGTTTCCCTCTTGTCTTAGTTTCTTTGCACATTCTTCTCCATTCCCTTCTCATTCTTTCCAGGTCAAATCCCGGAGGAACTTCGCTCGTCTAGCTTGGCTCACCATTACTACCTTTGTTGGGTGAGGCTCTTTGAATTAATGCACGTAGTGGGTTTCTCGTCCACTTCACCTACCATTGATTCAACTGGCAGCCAGTGCTTTGCAGAGAACAGCCCAGCTCTGCCTCCCTTGGCAGGGGCAGGTCTGCAGGTTCCCAGCAGAAGAGAAACTTGACTGACAGATCCAGGACACCTAAGTGTCAGGTGTGTGAGTATGAGGGAGGGAAATTGCCTTGAGCAGATCAGTGGCATAGCCTCAGAGGCCTCCTATGCTCTCATAGTTGCAAAACCCCCTCATCATTTTACCTTTACTATGAACAAGATTTTCTCTCTCATATATATATGAAGTGTATATATATCCAGTTCCTCAGAGACTCCAAAAAGGAGTAGCAAAGAGTTCTGGTCTTGGGGGTGGGGTGGAAAGGCTCATAAGGGCAAAGCATTTCAAAGGATTTCTCTTAAGATTGTTGAAATTTGAGCCTACAGTTGAATTTCATTTTCCTTCTCAAATCCCAGATCCCATTCTGCCACTTACCAGCTGTGAGACCTTGAGAAAGTGTATTTTGTCTCTATAATGGGCATAATGCTCCATTATATCTACTTCCACACTTTGTGAGGATTAAATGGGCTAACACATGTAAAGTGCTTAACCCAGTTCCTGGCACACAGCAGAGGCTCTGTATGTTTTAGCAATTTTTGTATGCAATTACTTGATTGCTGTGCACTTACTTAATCAACGTTTATTCAGAGCTTATCCTGTGTGAGATATTTCTCTAAAGTACTTAAGGTACCCAAAATGATTTAAAATTTTAAACACTGAAGTGATACTTAAAAGTTTAACAACCATCCGAGTTATACTACTAACTTTTTGAGCAAATGCCCCCACAAATGCAGAATCTTCTAGGATCAATGAGTTTGGGTATTGTTCTAAGCTACAGACCAAAGAAATTCTTTCTAAAAAGTTCATGACAGTGAATTGACGTAATTGAGGTGGAATTTTTCTTGAAAGCAAATTTTTAAGTAATGATTAAAGTTCATAGTATTTAAATAGACTGGGAAATTAGGCCAAAAGAGACACCATCAAGCTTCAGAAACCATACACTGCTTAAAAGTTTTGAAACTGAATAATTTTTTACATGACATTTCTTCTCAAAACAAACATTTTTCCCCCTTGAATGAAAAATGCTATGCTAACTCATATCCTCCCCAAACACTCCTTGCCCTGCAATAACTTATCAGTGTGTGCACAGGATGGGGAAAAAAAAAAAAAAAGCTAAGGAAGTAGTTTTCAGTTTCAAGTTTCCAAAGGGTGATTATAAATAACAACCAGTGTGTTTGAACAATGGTGTTTTCTAGTTAATTTAATTTTTTTGTTTACTTGGGAATTAACTCTGATACCCTTTCCATTTTGATCCATGTTGAAATTTACTGTAGGATGGTGAATGGTGCGGGGCCATGAGCAGGGCTGTTAATTCTTACACAAGGCATTCGAGAAACATTTGTTGAGTGTACTGAACTATAGATGTACACGGTATAGAGGACTGGGCAGATGTGTTGACTCCAAGATATGCTCGAGGAGTCTTCAACCCCTTTTATAGCAACCCCCAGTAAAAAGATACATTTTATATTGCAAACCATTTACCAACACACACACACACACACACACACACACACACACACACCCATATAAATAGTTGAAAGAAAGCTTTTGCAAACCTGTACTTACCAGCTGCAATGCTGTATTATTTTTACACTAATCTATTTCCTTTTTGAAAAGAATGCTATCTGTGACCTACCAAATTGATTTCATGACCTGTCATTGAACTATGATGTATAGCTTGAAATACTCTGTTTTGAAAAACAATTCTCTTATGTTGGCCTGTTTTGTTGTCATTTGCATAATTCACCTAAGCATAGTACTCAGGAGGATAAAGCTTTTCTAGTTATTTCCTTTCTCTTTAGAAAAACTGAACCAAATTTCTTGTTTAATGCTACGATTTCAATTTGGATTAATTTAGCTTTTGGTTACTATTACTTCAGTGACAGCCTATTCCTGAAGATTTGACCTTAAAGAAATTGCTAAATTTGATTTACCAAAGTATCCAAAACGGAGAGGATTCAATGGTTAATGAAAATTTTTGAAAATAAGAAATTGTAATATTACAGTAAAATAACCTTGAAGCACCTGACATGAAATTAAGATTTAAAAAGAATCTAAGAAAGAACGCCCCATCAAGCCAATGAATGACCTGAATACATTCTAGAGTCCTTTCTTTTGTGGTCTACTCATTTTTGCTTTTTCCTGGCATCAGGAATCATTACTGTGATATCCTGGTACGATTCCCTGTTATGGGATATGCAGTGCATATGTTTTTCAAAAGAATTTTTTTTAACACAAACCCAGTATGTCAGAGCCTTGAGATATGGAGAGCTTAAAACCTCATATATGGACAAAAACAGCTTCTTCCACTTTCTTTGGCTCTTTGATTAAAGGCTTAATTTGTCATGGGTGGGGAGGCGACGGAGGGTTGGAACAGAGGTGGTTTTCACAAGCAATGATGTGGCTAGTTGTCCAGGGTGGGAATGTTCTATCAAGCAGGCAAGCTCCCAGGTATTTATTGAGTGCCTGCTGGATTCTTAGCCAGCCTCATGCTGCTAAAACCATTAAGTGCTAAACTGTCATGGTACACATTGCAAAACCTCCAATTTCTTTTCCTACAGCTGCCGTGTGGCTCTTTATATAGCCCAAGGGGCGTGTTGTGCAACAGAATCTGGCACTCCAGGCATTGTGTTCCTGGTGCCAGAGGAAGCGATGGGGCAGACCTGAAGGATCATGGAAGCAAATATTCAGTCCACATTTATTCCCAGTCCTGACTCAAAAGGGCTGTGTGATTTGAGGAATTACCCCAGCCGTGCTTCCCTATTCCCAGAGCGTCAAACCACAGGGCAGTTGGGCTGATGTGTTTGCACCTGCGTGGTGTCTGTACCATTGTTACTGTCACCCTGAGTCACTGGGCGTTAGTGACCGCCTTGTGGGCTGCAACAGTGTAGGTGGGGACGTCGGTCGCCGTAGGGCTGGGGTGGGTTGACTTTGGTTCATATTTTGATCCTGCCACAGCACACCAGCTCTGTGACGCCCGACACTTCACTGGAGTCCACCAGGAACTGGTTTCCCTAGCTATAAAATGGGGCAACAGTACCTACCAAGTAAGGTTGTTGAGAAGTTAAAAGAAAATTAAAAATATGAGTTACCCTGTATCTAATGCTTACTCTGTGCCTGGCTGGCACAGTTCTGAGGGCTTTTCCCATTACACGTATGAACTCACTCAATTCCCAGCCTGACCCTATGGGGAAGGTATTATCGTTTCCATTTTCCAGAGGAGGCTGAGTTGGATTTGTGCAAGATGGCACAGGCAGGGAGCAGCAGAGCAGGGATACGAACCCAGGCAGCCCATCTCCAGAGCCCACACTCTTCACACAGAGTATTGGTGTGGACCTCAGGAACACAAAACTGTTTTGAAAAGGTTCCGCGGCATCCCAGATTCATTCCGTGAATAGTCAACACAACTTTCCTCGGTGCCACTTGGGTGTGAGGCCCTGTGCTGGGTACTGTGGGAAAGCCCAAATAGTACGTTGTTGTCACATATAATGGGTTTCCCTCTAAGGGAGGGAGCTAAGTGGAGATGGCTACATTAATTTTGGGGATGAGCAGGGACTGGGAATGAGTGGTGGAGGCTGCTGATTGGCTAAGGGTGAGGTAGAATGAAGGGAGGACTCAGGGATACTGCCGAGGTGTCAGGCTTGGACGTTAAGAGAATGGAAATGCCATTAACGGCATGGGGAGGTGCAGTGGGAGCCTAGCACCCTGGGGAGGGGGGGAAGGTAAGGGGAAGGTGGTGCTGGTCACGGTGACCTTACTTCTAGTGTTGGTTGTCAAACAGAACATGCAGTGAACACATTTGTTCCTTGTTAATTTACTCCACAAATGTTTAATGAGCATCTATTTTGCGTCATGGGCTCTTAGGCAGGCTCTGAAGTCCTTCCCATCCCAGAGCTCACATTGATTGTGAATTTATAGCAAAAGGCTTTAAAACTGTTAGTCTTTTGTGTGTGATTTCCCCTCTCAGTTTTATTTGCTGTCTCTGTCTTCACTGATAGCTCACATTAGCACCTGGGGCGAGAGCATAAATAGGGGTCTAGGTACTCGTCATTGCACACCCCTTAATTTTTTAAGTTACAGTCAGGATAACAAACTGTTAGATAAAAGACATTCTATCTTCCTACTTGGACAAAAGTACCCCCTAAGCACTTGGGAGGCCAGGTTTGAGTTAACCATAGTTACTCAGCTTGGGGTTTTCTGTACTGTTTAGATAGCACAGGCCTGTGGCCCCTCTTCCTCCCTGCCTCAGGCACTAGTTGTGCGACCTTGGGGGCACACAAGAGGACGTCCCTCCTTCATGTTTAAGCCTTGTTCACCTCCCACATGCCACTAGTAGCCACTTGGTGGCAGTCCTTTGGGCCTAGCCCAGTCTGCCCTCAGGAGAACTGACCCAAGAAAGAGCTGCAACTGGCCCCAGAAGTGGGATTGAGGCCATTGGTTTAGGAAATTCTAGAGTTCCAAGAACCTGGAAGTAGGGACACAGGCTCTGTGGACTTTTTGCCTCGTGCGGAGGAGCCGATAGCAGAGGCCTGAACGTAGCCTCTAAGGTGTGGAGCTGAAGACAGGACCCCACCTGCCTTATGTCTGGAATGTTATTGCTTTATTAGGATCTTGTTGTTTGTGCTTTGATAATCTACCAGTAAACAGCACAAATATGTTCCTACAAGATTAGTGTGAGCCCTTATCTAAACTTTAATGCCTGTCATAAAATAAAGTTTTTCAGATATTTATTTTTGTAAACCTTGCCCAGAAAGCAAGCAAACAAGCAAGCAAGCAAGCAAGAAAAAGAAATGGAGGGAGGGAGGGAGGAAGGAAGAGAAAGAAAGAAAGAAAGAAAGAAAGAAAGAAAGAAAGAAAGAAAGAAAGAAAAGGAGCAAAGAAAATAAAGAAAAGAAAAGAAGAAAAAGAAAAGAAAAGAAGAAAAAGAAAAGGAACAGCAAAAAGGCATTCATGACTCTGGTCTTAGTTTTAGCAGCTGCTAAAAAAAACGTTCTCGGGTATTTAACAACCAAACCAAACTGAGACAGACGCTGCTCCCTTTGCTGTAACTTCTGCAGACGTTGTCGTTCCACATAAGTTCAGGGAAGCCCCTGATTTGCATTGTTGCAATTTTCCGTTTACTGCAATTTATCTCTCTCATGATTCCTCCTAATAATTAATTTCCTACATTTGTAATTTGTTGCCCATTATCAAAGCTGCTTCACAGCACCTCATTGTTTGCCGAGATTTCAGTCTGAAAATCAGAAAGCATCACCTTTAGATGTTGTTAATGAAGAGTTCATTAGTTCTCTTAAGTTCAAAACCATGCACTCCACCCATTGTGCCAGATTTTGTGTTTGCCTGTAGAAAGAGCTGAATGGCTGGGACCTGGTTCCTCCCTTTCAAGAGCTCACAGGCTGGTGGTTGAGACAGACGTGTGAACACATCAATTACAAGAACACACAACAAATATTACTGCAGGGGGAGCTCTGTGGGGAGGGAGGACTACGGCATTGACACTTAGACCTGGGGGATTCTGAGAAGATCTCACTGAGGAGTGGGCATTTCCGTTGGGTCTTAAAGATGAGTAGGAGTTGGCCGGACAAGTAAGACAATCATTGTTGTCCATTTTCCTTTTGAATTATTATTTTTTTTTCTACTTGTATATAATTCATGAGATGTCTGGATCATCTAATGCCGTTGCTCATGAATTAGATTTTTCTGTGTTTTCTTATTGTTCACCCAGTGTCTCACGTATGGAACAGAGTTTTGTGTATAAGTGTCAGTGTTATCATCTATAAAATGGGAACAACTAGTACCTACTTCATATAGTTGTTTTGACGATCCCCAAAAATATGGTGTGTAGGTGCTTAGCACTGTGTCTGTGTGGGAGTTAGACTTGTGTTTGGTTCCTAGAGCTCCAACTCTCATGGCTTAACCAAGTCGGGGTTTGTTTTCCTGGCGAATTAGGAAGTCCCGGGGGAAGCAGTGCAGGGCTGGTGTAGAGACTAGGATAGTTCCAGTGTCCCAGAATCCTGTGAACTTTCGTCTCTGTCTTCCTTAGCATATGGCTTCCTTTTTTATGCTTGTTAAGTCATGATAAAAAGATGGCCACTCCGCCTCCAGCCTCATGTTCTATTCAGGAAGAAGGAAAGAAAAAGGAAAGGATAATGCCTGTATCGGGAAAGCCAAAACTCGCCCAGAAATCTCTACGAGACTTCTATTTAGATGTCACAGGCCAGAACTTTTCTCATGGCCTCCCCTGACTGTAAGGGAATCTGAGAGGGCAGATATTTCAATCCACCCATTTTGACATCATAAGCAGGATTGAGGGTCTCATAGTAAAGAGAAGGACCGAGGATATTGTGCAAGAAGCCAGCAGCCTCTGCTATCCTCAACAGTTGCTATTACCTTGCAGAAGACTCTCGATAAGTGTTTGTACAGTTGGATTAAGCCATCACTCTTCCATTCTGGTCCAGGTCGCCATCATCTCTTGCTACGGTAAGAGTGTCCTAACTGATCACTCCCACCTCCATTCTTCCCTTTCTACAGTCCATTTCTCACTGGGGGTCAAAGTGATCTTTTAAAAATGCAAGTTGAACCAAATGTAAGAGCTAAAGCTATAACATTCCTAGAAGAAAAAATAGTGTTAAAGCTCATGATGTTGGATTTGGCAGTGATTTCTTGGATATGTATGACAAAAGCTTAGACAACAAAAGAAAAAAAAACAGATAAGTTGGACTACATTAAAACTAAAAACCTGTGCATCAAAGGGCATAACTGAATAAAAGGCAATTACAAGAATGAGAGAAAATATTTGCAAATGATATATCTGATAAGGAGTTAATATCCAGAATATATATGAAGAGCTCCTACAAGTCAACAACTAAAAACCAAACAACCGAATTGAAAAATGGGCAAAGGATTTGAAAAGATACATCTTCAGGGATGATATACAAAAGGCCAACAAACACATGAAAAGCTGCTCGATCTCATTAACCATTAGGGAAAAGCAAAGGAAAACCACAATGAGACCCCAGCTTACGTTCATTAGGATGAGTGTGGAAAAATAGAAAATAACAGGTGTGGTGAGGATATGGAGAAATTGAAACCCTCACGCACTGTTGGTGGGAATGTAAAAATCATGCACCCGCCGTGAGAAACAGCATGGCAGTCCTCAAAAATTGGAAACAGAGTTACTTATGTTCTGGCAATTCCGCTTCTGAGTATATACCCCAAAGAATTGAAAGCAGGGTCTTGAAGAGATATCTGCACACCCATGATCGTAGCAGCAATATTCACAATAACTAAAAGGTGGGAGCAGTGTAAGTGTTCATCAGGAGATGAATAAACAAAATATACACACAAGGGAATATTATTCAGTCTTAAAAGGAGGGAGATTCTGATTCAGACTCATGGTGCAACAAGGATGAGCCTTGAAGACATTTTGCTAAGTGAAATAAGTCACAAAAGGATAAATATTGTAGTATTCTATTTATATGAGATTAGGTATCAAAAGTGGTCCCATTCATAGAGCCAGAAAGTGCAATGGTGGTTCACAGGGGCTGAGGGAGGGAGGCAGGAGGAGTTTTTTGTTTTTTGTTTTTTTAGTGGGTATAGTTTCAGTTTTGTGATACGGAAAAGTTCTGCAGATTGGTTGCACAACAATTGTACACTTAAAAATTAAGACGGCAAATGGTGCATTTTGTGTTATATGTATTTTACCATGAAAAAGTAAGTCAGATCACAGCATTCTTGCATAGAATCTTCTAGTAGGTCCTCACTGCACCAGCATAAAATCCAAATGACCCCTTTTGAACTATAGGCCCCACTGACTTGTGAACTGCCTACCTCCATGGCCTCATGTAATAGCACTGTCTTTACATGGAATGTGCCAGTGTCACTGATCATCTGTCTCATAGATCAGACCTGCTAAACTCCTTCCCGCCATAAGGCTTTTGCTCTGCTTCTGTCTTTGCTTGGAACATTCTTTTCTATTTCCACACAGTTGGCTCCTCACCATCCAGATGTAGGGTCAAATATTTCCTCTTCAAAGCAATCCTTCCCTAACCCTGTCTAAGGGAGCCCTCCATCACACCTTAGTCACCATCTATCATATTGCCTTGTTTAATTTACTCATAGCCCTTTTTTGCTGTGTGAAATTATCTGATTTGTTTATTACCTGTCTCCTTCAGCAGAATCGTAAAGCCAGATGAGAGCAGAGACTCTGGTGTGCTGCTGCATTCTCAAGGTGGACACACATAGGCCCTGAATAAATATTAAACAAATAATTGAATTCAACTAACATTTATTGGGTTCTCATTATGTTCCAGGCAGTGTACTAGGCACCAAGCAAAAATAAACATTATGTGATTGGCTTCACAATGATCTAGCAGTAGGGTAGAACTTTTCTTAAGACCGGAATCTCAAGGACCACCACCTGTTGAGGACCTGCCTTAGAAAGAAAGCAGACCTGTGTGATGTAGGGAGACCCCGATGGCTCAGTTGAGTCCCTGTTTCAAGTTTCATCCGTGGTTAGCACCCTTAGACTTTTTAATTTCATGAGCCCTTAGATTCCTTTGTATGCTTCTGCCAGTGTGAGCTTGGTTTCTGCCCCTTGCAGACCAGAGTCCTGACCCATAAATATGTAAGAGAGTTGTTGTGAAGAAGAATGGGTTCTGTGCATTGTGAATGTAAGTGGACGTACATACAGAGATGGAGACAATTGTATTTTCTAGTTGCTCTTAGGAAGGACACAGCATTTATTTGAGAAGGAGAGAACTGAGATAGAGAGTTAGAAGTTGAATTTCTTTACATGTGAGAGAAAAGAATCCCCTTATTAATCCAGTAGGAGAGGAAGGAGGAAGAAGAGAGGAGGGAAGGGGTGATGTTAGAGGTCATGAGATGCTGAAATTAATTCAACCTCATAATCCCTACATCATCAATAAAGTCGTTAAATCTTCAATGCTTGGGTATAGGTGGATTTGTATGGGTGGGAGGTCCAGGGAACATGTTGCAGGGGCTGGACTTTGTAGTCTGGGTGGACAGGATATAGGCAGTACAAAGGGAGGGGTAGAGGAAGGCCTGATGAAGGACGTCCCAGAAGTCATAGAAAATGTAGAGGAGGCGTTGGAGCCTCTCCAGGCTGTGGATTTGGGCTCCTGTTACGTTGCTCAGGATCTCCCAAGAAAGTGCGAGGGGCCCAAGGTGATGTCTATGTACATGTTTTTTGCTTCTATTAAATATATTCTCAGTACCCTGTATTTCATTCATGTGCTAACATAAATAGTTATGTATATACATATTACAGTCTTTTGGCCGTATGTTTATTTTTTATTTTATGCAGAACTTTTCTTCCAAAGCCTTTCAGGCTCTTTTAGAAGTTTCAATGTATTTTATACATTTCAACCTATTTTAGAAGCTCCATCCTTCTGTTCTGTGATTGCCATAGGGTTGCTGTGATCATCCCACTTCGAATGCTTTCACAGGAATTTGTTTTTCTTCTAAAAACATGGCCCCCTGCCAGAACCTGATTATAGAAATCTGAGCCAATGGTCAGTGTCAACTCCAGAAGGAAATGTTATGAATTTCCAACATATTGTATAATCCAGCCTTTCTGAAATGAATGATGCCATTTTAAAAGCAAGAAGTAATCACAGCACATGCTGTGCTCTGTGGCTCATCATCATCGTGGATACGAAGACAGACCCTGGACGGATCTTGTACCTGGGACCCAGTCAAACAGGACCCGAGGACAGAGCTGCTGTCCTCCGTGAGGAGAAGCTCATGGCCCTCGGGCTGGAGGATGGCAGTGCCTAGGGATGCTGGTCACACTGCTCTCACATCCTTGTCATTCGGTCCTTTTGGCATCTATACCATTTGCTACAGAGAGTAAATAGATGGAGGTGATAGGAAGCAGTTAAAGATAGGCTCTGGTTCAGTCCTAGTTTCCTCTACTTGAAGCCTCTTTCCTCTTTAAGCCTCAGTTTCTTCATCTGTAAAATTATGCTAGTTAACACCTATCCTGCAGAGTGTTGTAAGGATTAGGCATGGATATGGCATACAAAGCACTTAGCCTGGGGTTCGTACTTAGAAGCCTCTCAAAGGGAAGCCATTAAATGTTCTTACTATCATCAGTGCATGGAGGAAAGTTTTCATTGGTGTGAAAAGGCAAATGTATGGAAATAATGAGAGATTGGCAGTAAAAACAAACAACGGGTAGCAGAAACATCTACACAAAATGGGTTACTTTACTAATAAGAAAAAGAAAATTGATTTTGAAAAAAATTCAGTTTACTAAAGCATCTCTGGGGGCGCCTGGGTGGCTCAGTTGGCTGGGCGTCCGGCTTCAGCTCAGGTCAGGATCTCACTGTCCGTGGGTTCGAGCCCCGCGTTGGGCTCTGTGCTGACGGCTCAGAGCCTGGAGCCTATTTCAGATTCTGTGTCTCCCTCTCTCTGACCCTCCCCCGTTCATGCTCTGTCTCTCTCTGTCTCAAAAATAAATAAACGTTAAAAAAAAATTTAAAGCATCTCTGGTGGCCTTATAGCCCATAGTCATGACTCTGAAGATGTATATTTCTTCCAATATCTGACTGCACTAGAACAGATGGTTTAAAAACAATACAAGCTAAATTCTAGGAAATTCTACATATTTGAGGGATGATGATGTGCAACATTTTGAAATAACGGGTAACAGTGCTCACCTGAAACGACCTTGAAACTTGACAAAGCGTTTAAAAATAGACTGAACCAAATTTTAATGTTCTGGAAATATGCAGCATTATGAGGCTAGAACAAGTTGTTCGCGGATTAGTTTCATGTCCTGTTCTGGGACTTTATCTATCTATTTATTTTTTTGCACTTAATACTACCAAATGGTAACTTGTGTTATTCTCTAGTGGTATCATGTGTTTTCATTTTATCACAGGACGAGATTATGTTGTCCTTCAGAGCAGGGACCAGGTCTTAAAATTCTTTTGCCACGGTTATAGTACCTGACTGTGAGAGAGTTCAGTATGTAGGAGGCGCTAAGTAAACACTTGAAAGAGAGATGTTTCATCTTTCTTTCAGGCTTATTATCCAATTAATTCATTCTCATTCCACATGAAAACCCTAAAATGTCTTCATTATTGTACTAGGAGATAAAGTGTAGAAGGAGCTGGAGAATTCTTAATCTCAAAATGTTTAGTTATTCCTGCAGATTAAAAAATAAACCTAAGCTTCTCTTCCATAATCAGATATAGATGTTTATTACTCAAAAACAAAACAAAACTTTCTCACTGATTTAGTGGCTGACAGATCTCACACTCTATGGTGCTAATTGCCCTATTTATGTCTGTTTTTTTTTTTCCATTTGAAACAGAAGTACTGAAGCAAATGCATGACCAGACTGAAGGATGGCTGATTTCTGTATCAGTTGCTATACTCTGATGTCTTCTAGAAGAGAGGAGAGTGAGACAGGAGGCCACTGGAGTATCTCCAACAGGTAAAGCCCATGTTCTGATAGGGCAATGGTGGTGGAGATAAGAGGTGGGGCCAGTTTCCAAATCTGGATTGAGTTTGTTTGGTTGGAAAGACAGAATTTGTCGATGGCTTGGTGCGAAGGAGAAGGAAGAGTGGAGGGTGAAGCCAAGATTTCTAGCTTGGGGGACAGGAGACTGGAAAGACCACCCACAGAGTCAAGGACAGAAGGAACAGGTTGAAGCATGGTGAGGAACTGGGTAAAATAATTCATATAAGGACACGTTGGGTGTGAATTCATTCTGAGACTTCTGTGGTGTGTGAATACCCCACCTCTTGGTTTTCTCACCTGTAAGGGGTATCATCCCTCCTCGGGCTTTCCTCCACACTCCTCCCAGAGGGTGGAGCCGAGCTCTGATCTTAGCATCCCTTGATTTTTTTTCACTTGGCTTGAGTGTCTACTTTCTTCATCTTCAAGATTTATTAGAAAGATTCCAAATTATCTGCAGCCTCTTCCTAAGGACATTATCTTGGAAACAATGTTAGAACATCTGTTTTTCCAACTCAGTATGTGATCTGAGTATCTTCTATTTCCATCTACCTGGAAAGGTTTCAGATTGTGCTTACGTTATGACCTCCTTGAAGGCAGGAAGACTCTCTCTCCTGACAGTTGGTTTGAAAGTCTTGCAAGCAAATGGAAATTGTATTCCAAATCAGGGGAGCATTTCATCGAGATCCTGGGGCACGAGAATAAATCCAGTGCTGTAATAGGCAGACCCCCAGAGTGAGGCTCAGAATAATCTGATTTATTGCAGTTGCTCTGCTCCTAATTAGTTGCTTAAATTATTTAATCTCTCCAGGACTCAGTTTACTCAATTATAAAAGTAAGGGACAAGATAATCACAAAAAAGCCCCAATATAGTTAATATGTTATAGTTAATATGTTAATAGTTCTATGTTATAGTTCTATGTTAATAGTTAATAGGTGTATAGATTACTTACTACATGATAGGCACGGTGCTAAGCATATACATGATCTCACTTTCTTATCAGCAATCCTTTGAAGTGGGTACTATTTTCACTTTCCAATTGCAGATGAAAAAACTGAGGCTCGGACAGTTTAAACAAGGTACTGAGGTTCAAAAGCTAGCAAGCGTTGCATCTGAATTCCAATCTGGATCTCTCAAACTCCCAAGCCTTTGCCCTGATCCACTGGATCACTTTTTCTCAAGGTCCCTACCACTTCCTTCTGACATTTTCAAATTTGAAACAACAACAACAAAATTGCAGTGAACAGAATCATGGTGATTTCTTCTCCCCTTGCCCAAATCTAACAAGACTGCTGGAGAGCCAAAAAGTCTTTAAAAATGTGAACAAGGCCAGTTCTCGATTTTAATTGATCCTGTAACATGTCGGGAGCCTAGCCCTGTACCCAGGGGAAGATGGGAACCACACACCTCCCTTGTTAGCTCTGAAGGCAGGCCAGGAAGTGCATGAGTGTTTATCATAAGCTGCCACTGTCCTTGCCTCCACGTACCGCTGTGATTCAGAGGAAAGCACTGTGGACAGGATGTAGATATCATAGCACTGCTCTGAAGCTTCGGTGGGTGCCCTGGTGACTGAGAACTGTTGCCTTGGGAACATTCCCGAAGTGAGTTTAAGACATTGCTTGTAGTTACTTGTTGGATGTTGGTTAATGATACCTGCTAGTGCAATAGAGTCTAACGTCTGTGTCGAATCAGTAAGTTTATAAAAACCACAACACCCTCCCCCCACTATTAATGCAATCCCTAAGCACCTCCTCGGGACCAGTCGCCGGGTAGGTATTGAGGACACAAAGCTGCACTAGACATTGAATGTACCCTCGGGAGCCGTGGGGAGGAGACAGACACACCAAAAATACAGCCCTGCTGAGGGAAGCACAGTGCACTGAGAACAGAGTAGGCTGAACCTAAAATAATTCCATGGAGGAGTTAAATTTGTGGCTGAAGGTCCCTAAATAGAGGTTCCGTGTCCCCTTTCTGGATACTCATCACTGAACTAGATACAAATCTATAGCAACTTTTATGCTGCTATCTAAGAGAGAAGCTGATGGATAGATGTGGCTGGAAAGTGAAAAATATGCCATCAAACCAGAGAAGACCCTTCAGGGTCTTATGAGTGCCCGTGGAAGGCTTTCTGTCAAGAGCCATGTATTTTCAGAAACTAGGCCACAAACACTGGCGATTTTTAATATAACAAGACTGTAGAAATGGAATGCAGGACTGTCACCTCAGACTTGTTCTTCAGCTTGCTACAGCATGTAGCAAAGCGCAGATAGTTCCAGGTGGGTCCGAGGACTGTGCTCTGCCAATGACTTAGGGGCCAAGGTTGATGGAGGCTCCACCCCCTTTAATACGTACTTTCCATCATTGTCCCGGGCATACATATCTGGCCAGGGTAAGGGGAAAGAGCATAGGGGATATTACATAAGAGGATTTTACAGGCTAGGCTGACCGGGAAGTGATACAAATCACCTCTGGTCACATTCAGTGTCCAGGCTTACTGCTAAGTGGCCAACGGTGGCTGGGAAAGGCAACCCACCCATTCATGATGCCAGGAAGAGAGGAAATAGTTGGTGGGTAGCAAACAGTTTTTGCCACAACCATGAATGGGGAATGGAGAACTAAGCCAGAGAGGCTTCTGGAGACCCGCCTGAGAGAAGAAACAGCTGGAGGGAAGAGAACAAGATACCCTCTGCTGAAACAGTTTATGTTCCCCACTTCCTCTCCCAGGGAATAAGGCCGAGTCAAAAAGCAGCAAATGCTTCCAGAATTTGCAGCCTGAAGTCTCCTAGAAACCCGTGTGTCTATATGCAATTCATACCTTTAGTGTATGCTATGAGTATTACATGGTGTATTCTGATTATTATGCTCCTTGTTAGGAGTTCAAATGTCACTCATCCCTTAACCATAGCCATAACCATAACCATAACCAGAAGAAGAAGGAGGAGGAGGGGGAGGAGGGAGAGGAGGAGGTGGAAGGAGAAGAGGGAGAGGAGGAGGAGGAGGAGGAGGAGGGAGAGGGGAAGGAGAAGGGGAGGGGGAGAGGAGGGGAAGGGGGAAGAGGAGGAGGAGGGGGAAGAGGAGGAGGAGGAGAAGAAGCCATAACCATAACCATAACCATAACCAGAAGAAGAAGGAGGAGGAGGGGGAGGAGGGAGAGGAGGAGGTGGAGGGAGAAGAGGGAGAGGAGGAGGAGAGGGAGGAGGGAGAGGGGAAGGAGAAGGGGAGGGGGAGAGGAGGGGGAGGGGGAAGAGGAGGAGGAGGAAGAGAAGAAGAAGAAGAAGAAAAGGAGCTATTAGATATTGAACTGTCATTGGCCAAATTGAGTTTTCTCAACAAAACAATCAAGTAGCTACTATTATTATAAAAATTTTGCAGATGGGGGCGCCTGGTGGCTCAGTTGGTGAAGTGTCTGACTTCAGCTCAGGTCATGAGGCCGCAGCTCTTGGGTTCGAGCCTTGCGTTGTGCTCTATGCTGATAGCTGGGAGCCTGGAGCCTGTTTCAGATTCTGTGTCTGTCTCTCTCTCTCTCTCTCTGCCTCTCCTCCACTTGCACTTTGTCTCTCACTCTCTCAAAAATAAATAAACATTAAAAAAAAACTTTTTAAATTTTATATAAATAAATAAAACAAACCTAAAAAAAAGAATTTTGCAGATGAGGAAATTCAGGCTTAGGAAAGTTGTATTATGAGCGGTTAATATAAATCAGATAATGTTACTCTTATGCTTAAAAAATTTAGTGGCTTCCTGTTGTGATTAGAATAATCCAGCCTCCTTACTTTGGCCTCCATGCTCTCTATAATATGGCCCAACTTATTTCTGTCATTCCTTTCCTTCTTTCTCTATGCTCTAGTCTCAAGGGGCTTCTTTTTGTGTGAAACCCCAAATTAATCTTGCCTTAGAGCCTCTGGACTTTCTTTTCCCTTGGCCCTGGATTCCTCAAATGCCTAGATTGTTTTTGTTAATCGGATTGCAGGTCAAATCCCATATCTTGAAAAAGGCCTTCCCTCACTATTCTATTTAAATTAGCATTTTCTTCTCCCGAATTGTTCTCTGTCATCTTCCTCTGTATCATTTTCTTCATGGCATTTATCTCCCTGCAACTATTTTGGTAGTACATCTAGTTTGCTCTCTCCCCTCTCACTGTAAAGCCCCCAAGAATGATGCCCCTGCCCATTTTGTCCGCTGCTGTGTTCCCAGAGCCTAGAACAGCACCTGGCACAGAGGGCACCTAGTAACTATTGCTGAATGAATGAAGAAAAGAGTAATGCAACCCATGTTATAAGATTAGCAAGGGACGGAGCTGGTATTCAAACTCTGTTCTTGCTTATGTTCAAAGCAGTTTGTGACCGTCTACTATAAAGCCCGCTAGGCATTCAGTAAACACTGTTGTTTGGACCCAGCAGCAAGAGAACTTGACACATCTTAGCGCCATTAGTGACTGCTGGTCAGGATGCCCCATTTGCGGGCTCTGTCATTTGCGACAAGCTACACAATCCTCCAAGTCTGAATTTCTCTGTCTATGCAAAGGGTTAAAAATACCACTTACCTCATCCGTGTGGGGATTAAATGAGACAAGCATATGAAAACTTCTCTGAAGACTTTAAAACATGATGTGAATGTTTATTTTTGTCAGGAAGAAAAAGAAATACACATTGTCTTTCTCAGTCCTTTCCATGGCATGTTGTAGGAGGGCAGGAGGATGTGGTGGGAGGAGGAGGGGGTGGGAAGGGAGACGCTGAGCTCTATTTGGACCATCTCAGACCGGACGGGTGCACCGAGGTTGGGGCTGAGTACAGTCCTGTCGCAGCGTTCACGTCCGCTGATGCTGGCCACGGTTTCCGTGGGGTAGACCTGCCGAAGGGAAAATTAGTTTCCCTGAGAACATGACCCCACCAGTGGTTCACTCCGTAGTTGGAAGAAGCCTCCATGTCCCAGTGTGCAGACCCAATTGCGCCCAGTAGGGATATGCTATGGGGAGGGTAAGTGATTGCATTTTGTGACACCAGGTTCCGGTTTACCGCCACACAGCTTGAAGTGAAATTGGTTTTTTTTTATTTTTAAAAATGTTGTTTATTTAAAAAATGTTTATAAATGTTTATTTATTCTCTGAGGGAGAGAGGGGTAGGGGGGAGAGAGAGAGCAAGAGGGCCTGAGCAGGGGAGGGGCAGAGAGAGGGAGACACAGAATCTGAAGCAGGCTCTAGACTCTGAGCTCTCAGCACAGAGCCCGATGTGGGGCTTGAGCCCACAAATGGCGAGATCATGACCTGAGCCCAAGTCGGACGCTTAACCAACTGAACCACCCAGGCACCCCCTGAAGTGAGTTAGTAATAGCAGTGAAGGTGATACAGAGCGGGTGGGATTTTGCCAGATTTCTCTAGTGATTCTTTGAAGACTTCAGGACACTGAATTGTCTTTGCTACCTTTTTTTTTTTTTTTTAAATATTTTTTTTTTTCAATGTTTTTTATTATTTATTGTTGGGACAGAGAGAGACAGAGCATGAACGGGGGAGGGGCAGAGAGAGAGGGAGACACAGAATCGGAAACAGGCTCCAGGCTCTGAGCCATCAGCCCAGAGCCTGACGCGGGGCTCGAACTCACAGACCGCGAGATCGTGACCTGGCTGAAGTCGGACGCTTAACCGACTGCGCCACCCAGGCGCCCCGTCTTTGCTACCTTTTTACAAGTTTGAGAATACACAAGCAAGGTGATTAATTTCTGTTTTAAACAGATTCTTAACTTGTTTTCCTGTGTGTTGAGGAGGAGTGGGCAGGGTCATAAATGATCTCTCCCTCTTGCTTATTTTACAAAGAACACAATGAGATGCTTGTCTAAGCTTAGGAAGCTCTTTGGTGGCAGAGTTGGGACTAAAACTCAAGTCCTCTGACTCTCAGAACAGTGTTCTAGCCACTGCATATACATATGTTCCACTAAATATATGTTGGAACACAGTGGGTTTTTTGAGCTTGGACTTGTTCCCTTATTTGTCTCCTGTCACATGCGGTTCTTCAGTTTAACACTGCCTCCGGCAGAAAACCGTGGACACCTCTGTCTCGTAAGCCTCTGTGTATTCCCCTTTCTGAAAATCATCACAGATTTAGAGGTTTGCTTGAAGAAAAGTCCAAAAGTTTTGGAGCTGCTACAGAGCTGGGGAGCTCAAAGTGTAAGTGGAAAATATGCTAAGTTTCTCCCTAGTAGTGCTTTTCAGCTGAAGGAGGCAATGACATTTTATTTTTTTTCTATTTGTTTTTCCTTTTTTATTTTAGAGAGAGAGAGTGAGAGAGTATGAGTGTGGCAGAGGGGCAGAGGGAGGGGAAGAGAGAGAGAGAGAGAGAGAGAGAGAGAGAGAGAGATTCCAAGGCAGCCTCTATGCTCAGTGTAGAGCCCAACGCAGGGAGACACCAGGACCCGGGGGTCACAACCAGAGCCGAAATCAAGAATCAGGTGCTCGGGGCGCCTGGGTGGCTTGGTCGTTTGGGCGTCTGACTTCGGCTCAGGTCATGATTTCATGGTCCGTGAGTTCGAGCCCCACGTCGGGCTCTGTGCTGACAGCTCAGAGCCTGGAGCCTGTTTCGGATTCTGTGTCTCCCTCTCTCTCTGCCCCTCCCCTGTTCATGCTCTGTCTCTCTCTGTCTCAAAAATAAATAAACGTTAAAACAAAATTAAAAAAAAAAAAGAATCAGGTGCTCAACTGACTGAGCCACCCAGATGCCCCGAGGCCATGACATTTTAAAGAATGACTTCATATCTTCTATAAGCTTGAGTTAATAGAATTTCTAAATTATTTGCGTTGTAGACTTTCTTTCTCCTGCATGAATTGAGAAGCTAGTATTTTTTTTCAATTCAAAAATTCTAATTGTAGTAAAATACACGTAACATAAAATTAACCATTTCAAGTATACAATTCAATAGTGCCAATTATATTCACGTTATTATGCAGCCAATATCCAGAATGTTTTCATATTGCAAACCTGAAACTCCATACCCATTAAATAGCAACTCCCCATTTCTCCCTACCCCCCACCCCCTGGCAACCACCTTTCCACTTCTGTCTCCATGACTTTGACTACTCCAGGTACATCATGTAAGTGGAATCATACAGTATTTGTCTTTTTGTGACTAGCTTATTTGACTCAGCTTAATGTCTTCAAGATTCTTATATGGTATAGCATGTGACAGAATTCCCTTCCTAAAACTGAGTAAGATTCCATTGTCTGTGTATACCACATCTTGTTTCTCCATTCCTCTGTTGATGGACACTTGGGTTACCTCTACCTCTTGACTATTGTGAATAATGGCTTCTATGAATATGGATGTATGACTATCTCTTCAAGACCCTGCTTTCAATTCCTTTGGGTGTATACTCAAGGAGAGGAATTGCTGGGTCATAGTTAACTCTCTATTTTATATTTTTGAAGAACTGATAGGCTGTTTTCCATAGTGACTGTACCACTTATATTCCCACCCTCAGTGCCAGGGTTTCAATTTCTCCACATCCTCACCAACAAGTATTTTCTGTTTTTTTGTTCTTTGTTTTTGTTTTTTTTGCAAGTAGTCATCCGAATGAACATGTGGTATCTCACTGTAGTTCCTATTGTATTTCATTAATGACTAGTGGTGTTGACCATCTCCTCATATGCTTACTGGCCATCTGTATATCACACCTAGAGAAACATCAACTACAGTCTTCTGCTTGTTTTAAAATCTCGTTATTTATTTTTGTTGATGTTGACTTGTAGGAGTTTTTTATGTACTCTGGATATTAATCCTTTCTCAGACATATGATTTGCAAATATTTCTCCCATTCTGTGGGTTGCCCTTTCACTCTGCTGATTGTGTCCTTTGATGCGCAGAAGTTTTCATTTTTCGTGTGATCCATTTTATCTATTTTTTTCTTTCGTTGCCTGTGCTTTTGGTGTCCCGTCTAAGAAATCATTGCCACATCCAATGTCATGAAGATTTTCTTTGGTTTACTTCTAGGAGCTTTGTAGTTTTAGCTCTTAGGTTTATGTCTTTCAATAATTTTGAGTTAATTGTTGTATAGGGTAGAAGGTAAGGATCTACATTTACTCTTTTGCATGTGGATCTCCCAGTTTTTCTAAAACCATTTGTTGAGACTGCCCTCTCTCCATTGAATGGTCGTGGGACCCTCATGTAAAGTCATTTGACCGGGGCACCTGGGTCGCTCCGTTGGTTAAGCATCCGACTTCAGCTCGAGTCATGTTTTCACAGTTTGTGGGTTCAAGCCCCTCATCAGGCTCTGTGCTGCTGGCTCAGAGCCTGCACTCCTGCTTCGGATTCTGTATCTCCCTCTCTCTCTGTCCCACCCCCACTCACGCTCTGTCTCTCTCTCCCTCAAAAATGAACATTAAAAAAAAAAAAGGGAAGTCATTTGACCATATATACAACTATTTATGTCTAGGCTGTCTGTTCTATCCTCTTGGTCTATATATACATCTCAGGCCAGTACCGTACTGTTTTAATTGCTGTAGTTTCATAGTAAGTTTTGAAATCAGGGAATGTGAGACCTCCAACTTTGCTCTTCTTTTTTCAAGATCGTTCCCATCTCTTCAGAGTCCCTTGAGATTCAACATAAATTTTAGGATGGATTTTTTTCTATTTCTGCAAAAACGCTGTTGGGATTTTGATAGAGATTGCATTAAATATGTAGACTGCTTTGGGTAATATTGACATCTTAACAATAGTCTTCCAGTCCATAAAAATGGATTGTCTTTCCACGTCTCTGTCTTTAATTTCTTACAGCAATTTTTGTAGTTTTCAGTGTATCAGTCTTTTGCCTCCTGGGTTAAATTGATTTCTAGATATTTGTGTGTATGTGTGCTATTATAAATGGAACTGTTTTCTTTTTGGATTGTTCATTGTTAGTGTATAGAAATACAACTTTTTTGTGTGTGTTGATTTTGTGTCTTGCAACTTTGCTTGGTTTATTAGTTATAATAGTATTTCTGTGGAATCTTTTAGGTTTTCTACAGATGAAATCATGTTATTTGCAAACAGAGATCATTTTGTTTCTTCCTTTCCACGTTGGACACCATATGTTTATTTATTGCCTAACGGCTCTGTCTTGAACTTCCAGTGCTATGTTGAATAGGAGTGCTGAAAGCAGCCATCCTTGTTACTGAATAACACAATTATCCTGTGTCAAAGGAAATAGCAATATATAGCACACTGATTTCAAAGGAGAATATTGAAGCTGATAAAAGCCAGACAGAGGGATTTCTGTAGGGATGTTCTTAGACTCACATTGCTTTTCACCTCCCTGTGTGCTCCAGCAGGGGCAGTGACCTAGGCCATAATCATTTTCATCAAATATTCATGGGTGAACACATGCTAATCTAGGCAGTGAAGGTTTAGGGAACAAGACATCAAAGTCCCTGCTTTCATGGAGCTTACAGTCTAGTTTGGGCATATGTGTGTGTGAGAAATAAACTATAAGGAAAACTTGGGAAGTGTTAAGTCTTACAGAGAACATGCAGTGGGGTTGATGAATAAGTAATGACTTGGAGGCAGTTAAGGGCATCTTATTTGGAGAAGTGACACTTGAGCCACGATGTAAATGAAGCCCCTGTGGCCTTGTGACAAGCGGGAGGCAGCGTTCTAGACAGAGGAACCACAAGTGCATGAGTTTATGGCAGGAACAAGTTTGGCATGCTTGAGCAGGAGAAAGAAGGCCAGTGAGGCTGGCACAGAGTGAGTGAGGACAAAGTGACAGGAGATGAAGTCAGAGAGGTTGGCTGGAGCCAAGTCCTGGAGGGCCTTGTGGAATAAGGGAAGGATTTATTCCTAGAGTGGTGTGATTGGAATCTACATTTAAAAAAAATTTTTTAATGTTTATTTATTTTTGATCCAGAGAAAGACAGAGCATGAACAGGGGAGGGGCAGAGAGAGAGGGAGACACAGAATCTGAAACGGGCTCCAGGTGCCGAGCTGTCCACACAGAGCCTGACGTGGGGCTCGAACTCACAGATCATGAGATCATGATCTGAGCTGAAGTCGGACACTTAACCGACTGAGCCACCCAGACGCCCCGGAATCTACATTTTAAAGGTGTTCTCCATCCATGTGCTGCCGTACAGAGTGGGTATGAAGATAATGGATCGTACCCATGTTGTTCTCACACCTTCCCTTGCCCAGTCGTTGTCATTCATTGAGCACAGGGCCCTGGCCCAGACAGAGGCTTGTCTTTATTCTCATACCAGGCATGAATTTCCAGCCAGCTTTCCAGGACTGCAGGGGTGATGAGAGAAGAATGGAAACAGAGACAGTGAAGAGGGAAGACCAAAACTCAGTCTTCAGACTTTCTTTGACTAGAGGTGAAAATACAGTCGACACCGTCAGCACCTTGTCCGGAGGCCCTTAGCCCGCACCACCCTGTGCATTCCAAGAGCTTCATGGACTTCCCTTGACTGAAGGCAGGCCAGGGAGACATTTGCCAGGAAGCAGCCCTCTGCCAATGACCGGATGGGAGTTTCAAGAGGAATATTCAAATTTTCTTGTCTTTCACGTGGGAGAACTCAGATGTGTTGTATCTGGTTTTCAGAATTCCCCAGCAGGATTGAGCCCCAGTTGCCCACGGAAGAATCTTGCTTGATATATGCCATTTCTGTCCCATTTCCTACATCCCTGGCCCTCATGTTCTTGTCTCAGACTGTGCTTCTGGGGTAACCCAACCTATGATAGAGGATATCTGGCCTGAATCCTGCTAACGATTATTACTTTGGCTATTGGGATCATGTCAGAGGATCCATTTGTTACATGCTTCCTGAACATTTTTTCTATGAGCTTCTAGACATGGAAGCTTGAAAGCTTTAACTTATGAAGAGATTTTGTAAATTACAAACTGCTCCTGCAGACTGGATACAGGGAAACAGAGTGAAATGAAACATTTTCTTAGTTTGTATGTCCAGCATTTAACTCAGTGTCTGACTCTAGTAGGCACTGGAGAAATATTTATTGAATGAGTGAGGTAGAAACTATGGCAACTATCCGAGATGAGATGAAATGTACATACTTTGGTATTTCTTAGATTCTTGGGAAATCCAAGGTAGCAGAAAACCTTCCTTGATTCACTTTCCTTTTTTTTTTTTAATTAAAAAAATTTTTTTAATGTTTATTTATTATTGAGAGACAGAGCATGAGCTTGGGAGAGACAGAGAGAGAGGGAGACACAGAATCCAAAGCAGGCTCCAGGCTCCAAGGTGTCAGCACAAAGCCCGACGTGGGACTGGAACCCAGAAACCGTGAGATCATTACCTGAGCCGAAGTTGGATGCTTTGCCGACTGAGCCACCCAGGCACCCCCTTTTCAAAAAAAAATTTAATGTTTATTCATTTTTGAGAGACAGAGATGCAGAGTGTGAGCAGGGGAGGGGCAGAGAGAGAAGGAGAGACAGAATCCAAAGGAAGCTCCAGGCTCTAAGCTGTCAGCACAGAGCCTGGCGCATGAACTGTGAGATCATGACCTGAGCCGAAGTTGGACGCTCAACCGAGCCACCCAGGCGCCCCAGTTGATTCTCCTTCCTTTTATCTCTCTGCACACAAACTACAGCTAGGAGCTGGGAATGAGGTGTGCGTCGGGCTGTAACATTCACTTAATTTTTCACTGCTAATT
Organism: Panthera onca; assembly: GCF_046562875.1. Classification (NCBI taxonomy): domain Eukaryota; kingdom Metazoa; phylum Chordata; class Mammalia; order Carnivora; family Felidae; genus Panthera; species Panthera onca. Next base: position 106,126,880 of record NC_138348.1, on the reverse strand, counting down.
TATCTGAGCTTAACTTTCATCTAACTTATTAAACCAATATTATCCAAAACCTACTTAAATGTCAGGTACTCCAATGAAATATGGGAATACATAGCGAAGAGAGACAATTGCTTCCCTCTGGGAACATAAAGATTGTGGGGGAAAGACACTGCACCATTTATTACATCATCTACTTTTTAATTCTAATCGTATTAAGTACTATAAAGTAAAAGTACATTGTGTCATAGAGCATACAACTAGAAACTTGATCCAGTCCAGAAACCTAGAAGGAGTTTATTTGAGAAAGGGACATTTAAACTGAAAATTACAAAGTAGAATGATTGAATTAAATATTTTGCTGTTTCCTCTTTGGCTTTGAAATCCTGGGACCATATTCCCCCTTTAAACACTGTTTAAATTCTTATGCCAATCTCTGGGCACAGCGGTGGGTTGTGGCTTTAAGCTCTGAAGCCGACTTCTTGTACCACAGACGACTCTGTCACGAGAGGCACACAGGTTCCAGGCCGAGATCACCCAACACTGTTCCCAGCAAGAATGTCTTAAGGATTTTAAAGACACGAGGTCGTGGTGTATCTGTACTTGTTCCATCAGTTTTTCTCATTTCCTGTGTATTCGTTCTTATTGGCCTGCCTTGCCTCTTCTGTTAACCCATCACCACGTCTCTAGTTTGAATACTGAAAGGATATGACGGGGGACCAAATGCACACTTTTGGAGATGGAGACAAACATGATTCTGAATTTGAAAGAACAGGTTCAGAGAATTCTAGTGGACAGTCTCCATGTACTGGTGAAGATTCAAGCAGCTGTAGAATATGTCACTTTTCTGGACTCCCTTTGTGTGTGTGTGTGTGGGGGGGGTGATCACACAGTATTCACCATCACAGTAACTGGAGGACACTAAATTCTTCATCTGCAGATACAGCTCTTCTATTTTTTTTTTTCAACGACAGAGAGAGACAGAGCATGAACGGGGGAGGGTCAGAGAGAGGGAGACACAGAATCTGAAACAGGCTCCAGGCTCTGAGCTGTCAGCACAGAGCCCGACGCGGGGCTCGAACTCACGGACCGCGAGATCATGACCTGGCTGAAGTCGGACGCTTAACCGACTGCGCCACCCAGGCGCCCCCAGATACAGCTCTTCTAGATCTATTCTCCTCCAGGGCCCGGGCAGTGCAGCCTAGAGGTGCTGTCCAGCAATTGTGGTGAATCTTCGTGGCGTTTTGTTATGAAATCTTGGAAGAATAAGGTATCTTAATCCAACTTTCACGGATTTTTAAATTTTCCTTACAATTTGCTGACGAACCAGTACTTCAATAAGCCAATATAGAAAGCTCATCGCCTCTGAGGCAAGTGACTCATTCCATTCTGCCAGTGGCTCTATCCCTGTGCTCAACTGATATCTGTGTCCCTATATTGCTTTCTCCATTGCTCCTGTGTATTCTCTGTATTCTGCTCAAACTTGGGTCATTTTACGAGTGGCGTTTGAACAACACTGAGGTCTTCTCTCCCCTGGCATGGTCATGCCTAAAACAAACAGTCCGTCCACACAAATTGCGCAAACAGTAACTGCCTGGCATGCTAGAAAAGTGCAATGAAAAGAAGCAAAACAAAAACAGAAATAAACAAAAATCACCACAAAACCAAAAATACCACCTCAAAATCACCAGAAGAACGTGCCTTTTCACTGCAAATATTTTAACAGGGCCTGCCTTCTGCCCAACGGCAATCTTAGGGAGCCCTATGTTCAATGCCCAGAGCAGATCGAAACCATGCATGGTGAGCACCGAACACAGTGGTTAGTGGAACCAAAGAGAGAAAGAAAAGCCACATGTGGGTATTAATTATGCTGAACTGGCTGCCCTCCTGGGGTCATGGTGCAAGCAGAAAGAGAGGTACCCTTCCTAGGAGAAATAACTAGGGCAAGTGTCTTTTTAAAAGCAAGAAGATTCTCTCTAACGTCAATAGGAAGTAAAAGCATGTTTGGTGAGAAATAATTAGCTGTGCCAAATATAGGACATACTATACAAATGCTCGTACTTCAGAATGGCTGTCTAAATACCGAATGTACATTAAGTGTAACCATTAAAACAAGAAAGTATAGAAATAGAGACAATAGGGGGCGCCTGGGTGGCTCAGTCGGTTAGGTGTCTGACTTCGACTCAGTTCATGATCTAACGGTCACTGAGATCAAGCCCTGCGTCAGGCTCTGGGCTGATGGCTCAGAGCCTGGAGCCTGCTTCGGATTCTGTGTCTCCCTCTCTCTCTGTCCTTCCCCAGTCACGCTCTGTCTCTCTCTGTCTCAGAAATAAACATTAAAAAAAAATTAAAAAAAAAAAAAGAAAGTAGAGTCAGTAGATGCCTGTGCATTAAATATAGCTTAAGAAGTTTACTTTTTTGAGCAATCTAGCTCCTCAGCACTAGAGGGGCAATGTTTGCACTGTAAACACCGGTTCTTCAAATGAATCTTTGACCCATACAGCTGTTCTGAGGATCGTGTTAATAGCTAGCAACTATGGGCTGATATCTTTACACCATCCCATTTAGCCCTCAGCCCCAAAAGGCGGTAGAATCGTTTTCTCACTTTATAAAGGCGGGAACGAAAGTTTTATGAAGTTAAGCAAATCGCTCAGGTTCACAGGATCAGCAAGTGGCACAACCAGACTTTGAGCTCAGGTGAGGTGACTCAGAGCTCAGGTGTGGGATATCCCTCCACATCCAGTTGTCCAGTGAGTAAGGGAGACCAACGGGAGGAGGGAGGAAAGCAAGATGAGGTGGACCCTGCGTCTCTTATAAGGACAAACTTGGATCTGAAGGGAGTGGCATCTGAGATGAGATGTCCTTTGAAGGACAAAGAGCAGTGAGAGAGAAAAGTCAGATACTGGTGGGAGCTAGAAGACAGGGGAAGATGCTCCAGTCAGGGGAAAAGTACGTGTAAAAGCATGGAGGAAAGAGAGTGTATGTGGCACTGTGATGCATCTGTACGGATGGAGCACCATTATGAGGCTGGGGACGCAGGCGTGATGTCACATCTTCTGCCCTGCACACTCTTCTACAGCTTTTCCACAGCCCCCATCACCAGATGGGGTCTCCTCCCCTCCCCCCCCCCGAATATGGCGGCTTGTGACACTTTGTACTGGTATCAAGTGACAGAAGTACCTTAAGTGCTTTCTGTAACTAGGTCACAAAAGGTGGTGCAGCTTCTTCATTGTTAGCTAGGACACCCACCCTTGGAGCCCTGAGCTGCCTGGTAGGAAGTCCAGGGACCGTGAGGTTGCCATGCCGTAAGGAAGCCTGGGCCCATGGAGAAGCCATGTGTAGGTGTTCTGACTGAGAGTCCCAGATGAGATTACAGCCAACAGACACGTGGAGATGGAGACACCAACCACTAGACATATGAGTGGAGGTGCTTCCAGGTTATTCCATTGTTCAGCTGTTAAATCACTCCAGCCTTTCAGTTCTCCCAGGTGAAGCTCCACATGTCATACAGCAGAAACAACTGGCTTTCCTGTGCCCCGAGCTCCTGACCCAATCCATGGTTGTTTTATGCCACTCGGTTTGGGGGTGACTTGTCACATAGCCTTACTCACCGGGACAGACGGTTGTGTTGTGCAAGCAGCTGATGAAACATGTCTGCAGTTCAGAAGAGACATTATGGCTAGTGATATGGCCCCCCAGGTTTTCTGCATTGTAGATGATGGGGGACACCCTGGGAAGTCATGGGGCGATCCAGGGCAGTGTGTAGAAGTAGAAGAGGGTTAGGAATGTCGCTCTGGGACATATCCACACTGAATGCTGAAAAAGGACAAGGCACGAGAAGGAGGCCCAGAGGGAGGCATCGGAGGAAGGAGCAACACCAAGGGAGAGGGTTATTAAGGAAGGCAAAGGTTGAGCAAATTTTATGAAACGTGCCGAGATCAGTGCTCTCACATGCCACGGAGAGAGCGCTGGGAACAACAGACAGGTGCCCTTGTCCAGAGCAGTGAGGGCAGTGAGGATGGAGGGTAGACTGAGGCGTGCTGAAGAGCGGTGGCAGGTGCCTAATAAATGTGTATTGAATGAATCTGAAGTGATAAAATAGAGACAAGTTGGTCGTAGATGGAAGAGAGACATAGGTGACAGAAAGTGGAGGGCCTGAGTCTCAGCGAGGGGGGGGCGAGAAGAGAAGTTGATGAAGCCTGTGTGACGGGAGCTGCTGCACATTCCTCCCCCAGCAGCCTCCCTTGCTACCCTGGGCCACCCTTGTCCAGAGCCCGTCGCAGGCACCCCACAGTGGCCAGAGCTGCTCTCTGCCTCCAACCTGGGGCTCTTTTCGGCCCATCACAGCACGGCTGGGATGACAGGGCGTGGCTGCATCGTAGCCAGTACTTTCCAGAACCTGCAAGTCTTTTGTTTAATAAGAGCAGGGAGGAGAGAACAGTCAGCCAACTATAAAACAGGTCACAAACTGTGGACTTATATACAAATGCCACAGAGAGAGTGAAGTACAGCATCTTTTATTCTGACAGCACCTTCCTTCTTCCAAGAGCCTGTAACACTTTATAATTCAGATTCGTTCCCCTCAATCACCCAACCCAGCAGAAACATGCCATTTCCTTTCTGAGTATCCTGGAGGGGTCAGGAAAAGGGGGGAGGGAGGCAGGGTAGTCCTTTCAGACGATTAATATTCTGATTTTTCACTTATATCCAGGTTTAGAACCAAAGACCTGTCTGTCTTTCCCCCGTAAGTCTGGCTTTTTCACTGACTTTATGGTTTCTGTTTTATATTGTCAATTTAAGCTGGTTATGAGATAAATTTGCCTGCCGCAGGTTCTTGACAAGTGGCTTAGGGATGAGTTATGTCAAAAACCTGATGTTTACTAAGTAGAGGGAATCCTTGTGTAAATATACCTGGTCATGCAGCATTAAAGGGGTAGTACAGTGGCCCCCTGAACAACGCGGGGCTTAGACATGTCATCCCCCACCCCATGCAGTCAAAAGTCTGCACATAACTTTTAATTCCCCCCAAAACTTAACTAGTAGCCTACTGTGGACCAGAAGCTTTACCAACAACATAATCGGTTGACTAACATGTATATCGTATGTTATATGTGTACATACTGTATTCTTACAATAAGGTCAGCTAGAGAAAAGAAGATGTTATCAAGAAAATCGTAAGGAAGAGAAAATACATTCACATTACTGTACTGCATTTATCAAAAAATAAAAATAAAAACCCGTGTGTAAGCCGGCCTGCCCAGTTCAAATCCGCGTTGTGCAAGCATCAACAATCTTTCAGTTCAGTGGGCATTCAGGCTCTCTGCTGGTTCTCTGTTGGGCTGAGGTCTGTCCCGAGCTGGAGGAATTCTAGGTCAATGGAAAACTATGATTGCTTGAAGCAAGTTAGGAAAATGAGTGAATTATGGATCTTTGCCAAATCTTGTGCCTAAGAGGCCAATTCAGACAAACCAGGACAGCAAAAATCCTTTAAAGAAATGATCATTGAAGGACCCCTGCCTTACATCGCTTGCCAGATCTTGCAAGGGGATAGACTCCTTTAGGCTCTTTTATTCGGAAGCAGCTTCTTATGAGAAATGGTTAGAATATCCATTAACATCAAATAATCAACTTGTTCTAAAGAAAAGTCAGCCTTTCAGTCTTCTCTGTGCCCTGGGACCTTATTTGCAGATGAATGTCTGAAACTGGTGTCCTCTTATTATGCCATTGAAGCCAAGTCAAGAAGCTGTCAACAGCCTGCTGTTTCTCCTGCCAAATCATTGTGAGACTTGTTTCCAAGTTTGCCTCTCCACATCTCCCCACATTTATTAACCAAAGAACCTAAAAATGCTCCAGAACACTTTTTTTTTAATCCTTTCTATATTTCTTCCCATATGGACAATGGCTTCATTCAAGAGGAATGTTAAAGTCAAGTCTAGGGCTTGTCAGAGTGGCCTCAGCCTCAGTCATGTTGGGCTCCAGAATGGGCTCTGGACACCTGCTGAGATAGGCTCCAGTTTGTGTCTGTAGTGACATGCTTTCAGAGGCACACCTGCTGAGAACCTTCCTGCTTCCTCAGGCCTTGTGATGGTTAACTGTATGTGTCAACTTGACTTGGTCAGGGGGCGCCTAGATGCCTGGTTAAACATTTTTCTGGAGTGTATCTGCAAGACTGTTTCTGGATGAGATTAACATTTGAATCAGTGGTCTGAGTAACAGATTGTTGTCCTCTATGTGGGTTGAGGTCCACTGAAGGCTCCAATAGGACAAAAAGGCTGCGTGAGAGAATTCACTTTCTCCGCTTGAAGATCTTCAAGCTGGGACACCAGTCATCTCCTGAATGTGGACTCAGACTCAACCCGGGACTTATAGTATCAGCCCTCCCTGTTCTCAGGCCTTCGGATTGAAGATCTTAGGAATTCTCAGCCTCTATAATCATGTGAACCAATTCCTTAAAATAAGTAAGTAAGTAAAACCTTGGTCTGCGAGCATAATTTGTTCCAGAAACATGCTTGTAATCCAAAGCGCTGTATATCAAAATGAATTTCAAGAACCATTGGCTCAGTTGTGATCATGTCACATTTGGTGTCACATACTACTCGTGTTGCATGACATAACTTATTTATCAAGTTAAAATTTGTTAGAAATGTTTGCTCGTCTTTCAGAACACTCCCAGAACAAGTTACTCGCAATCCAAGGTTTGACTGTAAATAAATATCTCCTATTGGTTTTGTTTCTCTGGAGAACCCTCGTTGTTACATGCCTCTTGTCGTGCTTTATCCAGGTCCCAAAATTCAGGTCACGCTAAAAGACAAGATGGATATCCTGACAAAGTCATTGTCTGGAATTGTGCATTGCGACCTCATGTTTCTCTCACATTGGGATGCTCTCTCATTGCACTGAGTGGGTGCTTCTCTCCTGTAACTCAGATGGTTGAAAATGGTGGGGGGCGTCACGTGTTACCTGATAATCATATCACCCCTGCCCTCTCTCATCTTTTCTTGGAGAAAATAACAGTGCAGAGCAGATGACCAAGAAATATTTCTTCAAAGCAATTTTAAATTCTTGACAATCCTGGGTCTGGTTGGCTAGTTTGCCAATTAGTTAGGCTCTTTAATACCAATATCTCCAGCTCTCACCTGCCTGCTGGTGATTTTAGTGCTAGTTCACAACTCAACTGGAAGATGGTCCTGGAAAAGAATGAAAGTTGGAGTGGTTCATGTTACTGCTCTCCTTCCTTCTGGTTTGATGGGGGTAAGACTGGGTTCAGAGATTATACCTGGGTTTTTTGGTGCCTTTTACTGGGAGCAAAAGAATGGGATATGCCCCACCTCAAAACATCGGTTCCCACTCCTTTGTTGTCACCATTTAGGAGGCATGCATGTCAGCAAGTTTGTTAAAAATGGCACCTGGTAATTTTGTATATCCAAAAAGAGCTTGAGTAGAGAGCCTTGAGTGAGCCTTCAAAGGAAGGATACAGTTAAAAAAATACATGGCTCAGGTACTCAAACACTTAAAATTTATGTGGAACATATGAAATATTTCCACCAGAAAGTTTAAATAAACCTCATAATAATGATCAGACTGACACAGACTGATGTAGTGGGTAGAAATCACAACGAGGAACTGGGAAGATGGGGCAGTGGTCTTATTTTTGCTGCAAACTTGCTGTATGGTCTTGGGCACATCCCATCACCCCTCTGGGCTCTAACTGTCATGCTATCACATGAATAAAATGAGAAGATGTGTGGTTTTCAAACTATGTCATGGTGTCCTGCTTTCTGCAGAGGTGAGGATAATCTGAGTGAGGTTCTGAGTCCCTGCTTCAACTGAGAAGTTCTATTTTGATCAATTTCATGTACACGTAGGGCTTCCATATAAGATTTCGTTTGAAGAAAAGTGTCCATCGCTTTAAAAAAAAACAACAGAGCTTACAAACCTTTGACCGGATGATCTCTAAATTTCCCCTCAGTGATGACATTTTGTGTAATTATTTCAGTGCTCTTCTCGAAGAGGGCGATCCCTGATCTGTCTGTGGGGCTGGGGTGGGAAGGGAAGAGACAAATCTACGTGCTTACAGGTGGCTGTTTTTTGTGTCCACTCATATGCACACTTTCCTTTTTCACTCACTCACCCTACTCCCAACTTTATCATATATTTATATTTTTCTTCATGATATTTCCCCCCACTTACTTTGTTAAATGGTTGACTTTATTCTGTAGTATCCAGAATGCCCAGATGGGATATTATTTCGTTCAGAGAAAACATCCCAAAGATCCCCAAATCAAAGGTAAATGTTGCGGATTTTTTTCTTCACCATTTGACAAGCTAGTTAGCACACGTGGGAGCCAATTCACAGAAACTTTGTCTACAGATCCCAAAAATCACATCTTGTACACAGTGTCTCGCTGGGGATAACTCAAGATCCTCATAAGCCTTCTCTTCTCCAGGTGGGGTTAATCAAAGTGCTGGGTCTTGCTGAAGGGCAGAAATCTAAATCTTATCTTGCCTGACTTTTTCTTTCTTTCTCTCTCTCTCTCTCCTTTTTTTTTTTTTTTGCCATAAAAATACTTTAAGATGTTTTAACAAGTGCAGATTATTTTAACCTTGGTGTCTCAACCAGTCTTTATTCTGTTGAAGTTTATTTCTTTTAATGTGAATACAGTCTGTTAAAGAAATGGATCATTTTTTAGGGTCTGTAAAGCCAGGTCTGTGTTTCCAAAGGGTGCTTTCAAATACATAGTGCCAAATGACACCACTACCTAAAAAAATAAGAATTAATCTTGTTGTTGTTGTTGTTGTTTTAGCAAGTGGTTAGTATTTAAAATATATTTTAATGCGAACACTTTATGTCTTTAAATAAAAATGATTTACATTTTTAGGGGCGCGTGGGTGGCTCAGTCGGTTGGGCATCCAACTTCTGCTCAGGTCATGATCTCACGGTCTGTGAGTTTGAGCCCCGTGTTGGGCTCTGTGCTGACAGCTCAGAGCCTGGATCCTGCTTCAGGTTCTATGTCTCCTTCTCCCTCTTCTCGTCCCCTGCTTGTGTTCTCTCTATCAAAAATAAATAAACATTACAAAAAAATTTTTTTAAAGAAAAAAATGATTTACATTTCTACATATGAAACTGCTCTGGCATTAGGACTTAACTGCTTCCTGATCCACAGGATTTATTAGATGCCACCACACCACTAATCCCCCAGTGCTCTGGATGCACATGTCAGACATGTCCGCCTCTGTCGGAAGTCTTTGTGGCACCTTCAGGGGATTGATTCTTACCAAATGTTTAACCACTTTCAGTCTTGCACTCCCTGAAGGGATATCCTTGTGAACTTGAGGAGTATGTGCTTTTTCTAATCCAAGCATCTTTATATCTTTTCCCCAATATGGACGTCTCTTTGTACTCTTTATTCTGGTAACAATACATAGTTTATGAGGGTGCTGTGGATCCCCACCATAGTTTTCATGATCTGCAGGTGAAGGCTGAAATAGTTGATCTGGAATTCTTGGTAAATTTGTGACGAATCCGGTCCGTACAAATGAGAGACTCCACACCTTTCGTTACAGTTTGGAGTCCATCTGGGGGCCTCTGAACTATTGAGCTGTTGAGCGCAAAATCCCTGCCATGACTGTGGTGACTGTTCTCTTCAAAGGCGAGGGAAAGCAGAGCAGACGGGAGGCCACATCGTTGTTATTTTTTTCAAGTACCCTAGGAAAAACTCATAAGGTAAAAATGTTAGATTTTGTCCTCTAGTCTTTTAAATGATTTTCCTTTTTACATCCAAGATTCTATGATACTGTGCTCACTAACCAGGACAAAAGTGGGACAGATTCCTATATGCGTAGTGAGGGAACTACCTTTTATCTGCTTTCAGTAAAGTTTGAAGAACTCTTATGCCAAATGTCTATGAAGGAAATTACCTAGCAAGTACTTAGTCAAGCATGACTGTCGATAGACCTGTTTTTCTGGCTGAAACCCTCATTTTCCAACCTCATAGCCATGTCCATTGTCATCAAAGTAGTGGAGACCAAAGCTTTATTTGCAAAGGCCACTCATCAGCAAAATTAATGTGGGACAGGGCATTCGGTATCTACATCTACATCTATATCCACAGCTCCACCTATATCTGCTTCCATACCCACATCGACAATCTATCTCTGTCGATCTCCACATCTATCTATCTATCTGTTTGTCTATCTATCTATCTATCTATCTATCCATCTATCCATCCATTTATCCACTGTACTGTAAGCCCCCAAAGCAGAGGGACTGTGTTTACTCATCACTGTGTGTCCCACAGCACGTCACCAGGGAATCAGACAATTTTTGAAGAATGAATTACATAGCATCCTTTTCCACATCTCTAAAGACCAATGTCCAAGGTACAGAGAGATAGCCAGTAGGTTCCTAAGCCCCATTGTCACCCTTTCTAACCAGATGAATTAAAACAGATACATTCCCAAGAAATTATAGCAATCATAACAAGCTATCACTTGTACAAGTTGCTACAGTTTTTTAAAAAGCAGGACAACAGACTTTACCATTTGATCTTAATACTGTGGCATGAACATCATCCTGCTCATCTTACAAATGAGGAATCTGAGGCTCAAAAAGATTAAGTGGCTGGTCTTAGATTACACAGCTAGTGGGTGCTTAAATCAGGATCATCTGCAGACTCAGTGTTCTTATCTGCATAATGCCCAAAATGAGATAAGGGGAAAAACAATTCAGTCAGTGTCTTCTATGGTCCCAAATCCATATAGATATCTTACTGATATAATGCTTCCTTCCAAAAGTCTGGGCATCAGAAAACCAACGAGTTTTTCTGAAGTTGATAAACTGAGCATAGACGTTTCTGTGGGGATCTGTGGCTCTGCAATAATTCTTCACTCATGAGTGTCTGTCTGGCAACATTCTAGGACTTGGCACATTGCAGCCTGTCTACTCTCTTTACCATTTCCTTCCGTTTGGAATTCTGCAGTGACTGGAACCAGATTGAAAGAGGTTTGGACTTTTGTAAAAGTATCTGGAAGAGCCCTGCTTCCTGGAACCTAGACAACATGGCTGTATAAAAGTCACACATTCCTTGGGGCGCCTGGGTGGCTCTGTTGGTTAAGCATCCAACTTCAGCTCAGGTCATGGTCTCATGGTTTGTGGATTCGAGCCCCGCATCGGGCTCTGTGCTCACAGCTCAGAGCCTGGAGTCTGCTTCGGATTCTGTGTCTCCCCCTCTCTCTGCTCCTCCCCCACCCGTGCTCTGTCTCTCTCTCTCTCAAAAATAAATAAACATTAAAATATTTTTTTTAAATGTTACACATTCCAAACTTCTATTAGGACAAGACAAAACAAACAATCTTGGAATAGAGGGTTGATTCTCTTGATTCCTTAAGGAGATAAGTGGCTACCAAAAAAATATTAGACCAGTAGTTAAACAGTAGCTAAAAAGAGAAAACAGCAGACAAATAAAAGTACCTTACTCCAAGAGAAGAGAAGGTGGCCCCTGCACCTTCCCACCACACCATAGCAGTGGAGCTGGACTGCCCTTGGGTGTTTGGGCTGTGGTATTAGGAAATCTATTCCTGTCTAGGTTTCTCATGGAATTTACTGTTTTCTCAATGATGTGTCTTAAATTTTGGCACAAGTAGACTAAACTAACTGACCAGTCAACTGAATATTTAACTGAGCCTGAACTTGATTTTTAAAGACTAGGAACAAAGGCAAATGGGACAAAGGATCTTGTAAAGATCTTCCTGGGGTGACTTATTTCAGTTCAAGCAAAAGACGAAGCCTTTCAGCCACACTTCTTCCATAAAACAACACTCTCCTTCCTCTATATGGTCTATGCTCTCTGCTTTAGAGGATTAACCTCTGTAAATATTCTCCCTGACAGAACGGCCACTGGGACTCCATTGCCCCCGGAATAAAAGTCAAATTCCTTCACAGAGCATTTTAGGTTCTGTGCTTCCAGGGCTCAACCTACCTTCCAGCCTTATTCCCCCTTCCTTTAGTCATATTCCAAGCAGAAGAATGATTTTTATTCTCCACACAGGCGCTCCCAACCCCATACATATCGTGTGTGCGTGCCTTTGTTGTACTGTTCATTCTGCCTGAAAATACCACTTTTCCTATCTCTGTATCTCTAGATTTCTACTTTTTCTTCAAGACCCGCCCACAGCACTTCTTGATGAAGGCTTCCCTGATTCCCAGGCTGACACTAACCTACCTACTCACCTGTACATTGGAAATTCTCTCCTCCATCTGGATTCTGTTATTTTATTTTTTTATTTTTTTATTTTTTTATTTTATTTTTGGGACAGAGAGAGACAGAGCATGAACGGGGGAGGGTCAGAGAGAGAGGGAGACACAGAATCGGAAACAGGCTCCGGGCTCCGAGCCATCAGCCCAGAGCCTGACGCGGGGCTCGAACTCACGGACCGCGAGATCGTGACCTGGCTGAAGTCGGACGCTTAACCGACTGCGCCACCCAGGCGCCCCTGGATTCTGTTATTTTTGTACATGTTTTATCTTTCGGGGCCGGTTGTCTGTTTGCACCACCCCAACCTTCACCCAGATGCACTCTGTGCCTTTCTCTACCTTGTTCCATGCTCTGGGATACTGATCCTCAAACACTTTGTCAGCTGTTTCCCTTGTTGGCCAGCTTCCACTTGACTTCAGTTCGTGAGAGGTACCATTAGGAAGATCAAGGTTGGAGAGGAGTGCCCTTCCTTCTCTCTCCCTGCATTAGCACTGCATCTGTGCCACTAGCTGCCTCCCTCCAACATTGCAGCTTCTGCCAAGTGGCCCTTCTTTTACTCCTCACCTGTCATCAGGCTCCAGTTACACTCCTTCCTCCCTTTGCTCATTCAGCTGTAGAACTAGTGCAAGTGGCTTACCATTTGTTGCTGCCGTTTGGATGCCTCAAAAGCCCTTGTTAATTCTTGTAACACACTCACACCTCTGTATGTAGTCTTTCCATCAAAATCTTTTCATATGCACCATCTAGAGTGAGTTGTGTTTCCTCCTGGGACCCTGACTGATGGACTCCTTTACCTGATACTCATCTTGAAGGCACTGTTTGCACAGCACGGGGAAGGGCCAGGGAGCAGGTGTTTTGCGTTGCGGTCCAGCCCTGCCTTTTACTCCCTGTAGAATACTGGACATTCCCTTCCCCTTTCTTTGCTCCCATTTCATAATTTGCGAAAAGGCAACTACACAAGTAATCTTGCATGTTTGTTTTGAGGATCCCGTGAGACTGTATGCAGGAAAGCACTTTGTACATCTCTGTACAGGATTCGGTGCTATTATGACTCATCTTTTAATCCTCCGTGATGTAGTAAGTGCTTAATAAGTGAGCCATTTCATATTGATCTGTTGGACGAATGGATGGAAAAGATCATTTTCCATGTATTTCTCAGGGTCAGCTCTCCAGACGTGTAGGAAGCAGGGCATCCACTTAGCAAGGATTCAGAGTAATCGAACGCCAGCATGTGTTACACATAGTCAGTAGAGGCCCGAATAGGGAGTTTGCTGTTCCAAATCTATTTTGTTCACATGTTTTGTAGCCGTACTAATTTTTAATCTATTTGTTCTCATGATTTGCAAGAAAGAAAGTATTGCAGAGATCTGTTTTGAACTTCAATAGTGGAGGAAGTGATAGAAAGGAAGAGGCCTCTGTATGTTGACTTGGCCTGGGGTGAAACTAAACGGGCTGTGGAGAAGTCTTAGCCTTCACCCAAACTTTGAAACCAGCTGGATCCATTAGGGAGACTCTGTTGCTGCCCACAGAGACCTCTTAGCTAACCTGTCCCAGTTTTAGAGCCACCAGCATCTCTAGCTCATTTTATCTGCAAAGACCACACACACCTTTCTCCGTGAGTGTGCAGAGCCAACCATGGCAATTTGGTACCAGGTCTGCCTTGGGTTCAAAATGGCCATGTGATGTCTATGGTGAACACGTGAGGGTGAGTGTCAGTTGTGTGTGGAGATTTGTCATCAGAATGTGGGATGTAGTGAGTTGAACGGTGGCCCCCCCGAGAGCTGTGTCCATGTCCTAATACCCAGACACTGTGCCTGTTACCTTATTTGGAAAAAGAATATTTGCAGATAGAATTATATTAAGGATCTTGAGGTAAGATCCTCGTACATTACCTGGGTGGGACCTGAGTCCACTGATGAGTGTCCCTGTGAGGGACAGGAGAGGAGAATAGACACATACAGAGAAGGCACATAGGCTGAAGATGGAGACTAAAGGGTGTGAACAGCCACTAAAAGCTAGAAAAGCCTAGGACAGATTCTCTCCAGAGCCCCAGAGGTGTGCAACACCACCAGCTCCTTGCTTTTGTACTTCTGGCCTTCCCAACTGTGAGGCAATACATTTCTGTTGTTCTTAGCCGCCAAGTATATGATAATACACAGAGTAAATCATGTTTACAAAAACCCCAGAGGAAAATCCACGAAAAGCCATTGTCCTCAGGGAGGGGAGGTTTGTTGGAACAATTTAGACCATGAAGAGCACCATTTTGTGACCTCCTCAAGGACTCCTGAAGCTCAAGAGCGTAACGACTGCTTCCTTCAATCCCTTGGGCAAACAGGAAAGAGAAGCCACCCCGAGTGTCTCAGGGAAGAAGACTATCAAAACAGTGCAGGGGACGTGGGGCACAGAGAGGAGACCAGACCCTGCTACCGGGGGAGAGAAGTGGCCGTCCTGTCATTTGGGAAAGGTGGCTTCACAAGCTACTTACTTGGACGTGTTTCGTCGTAAAATAAACAGGCTTGGGAACTAAATGGCCCTGCAAGGAGAGCTGAAACCTTTGAGGAACACCTGAGCTGAGGGACCAAAATGAAGGCGAAACCATCCTTTAAGCATCTGGAGAAGAATGCCCCTGAACACTCAGGGCCGCTCTCTTCATGGACAGGAAGTGCTAACATAGTGCCTAGTAAGAGCTGGAACCAGCGGCTTGGCAGTTTATCATTCGTGTGGAAAAAAAAAAAAAAAAGTCCCAAGCACATTCCACTGAATGTCTCTAGGAAGGTGTTTTGTGGTTTGGAACCACTGCAGTTTCTGGGCATATTTCTTACTTCCAGGGGAGAGCTAAGAAACTGTCTGTCATTTACACCTCCTCAGTCTCCCTCTCACAAGCCAAAGATAATGCCTGATGGGATTTAATCCATTTCCCCCTGCAATAATTTACCTTTAGAGAGCCTCAAATATTCCTTTGATTGAATAGCAATGCTCTGTAACAAATCTGCATCTGTCCAAACCTCTTCTATTAAGACTTCTCAGTATTGACCCATCCGTGAACAGAAGCCTTTCTTCTTTCTTCTTTACCTTCTCTTTGAAATTCCTGGTCTTCTGAATTCATAACCAAGACACCAGTGTTGTTGTGTTCTTACTGTTAAGCACATTGGAAAAATGGCAACTTCGAAGGTGTATCTGGAGTCGGGGGGGGGGGGTGCGGAGGCATTGAGTCTGATTCTCCCTTGTAGGGGACTGGATCAGGGGGCATCCTTGAGACCACGATTGGTTTTAAGGACACTGGTCAGCCAGGAGTAGATCCAAGTGGAAGCTCATGTGAAAGTCTGCTGAAGAGAAGAGTGGAGGATTTACAGTCAGGAAAGCCATTCCCGGCATTCAGTCTGAAAGCGGAGAGCAGGGCAAGGGTTCAGGGGCTACATGAGGGCCTGGAGAGGATAGAAGCTTGAAGCGAGTTGAGAATAGGGCATCCAGGACTCATTTTTATTGGGTGCTAGCTGTGTATGAGCAAATTCAGAGCAAACAGGACCAGATCTGGGCAGTGTCCTGTCCTGTCTGCGTTCAAGCCTCACACAGTGAACAATGATGCTTCTTTTTTTTTTTTTCTTTTAATTCGCTGGAGTATCTGCTGTATTAAAGATTGATTAAGCAACATTAATTAATCGACTTCTAAACTTTAAGCAATAAATGATGCCTGGTTTGGGGACTAAGATAATAGAATTCATTTAATTTTTTGAGAATTCATAATCCATATGGTATCATTCAATTAGGGACATACAGTTAATGAGAACTACCTACTAAGTGACATCATTTACTTTCCAGGCTAGATCATAGGTGCCTACTTATTGTTATTTTACAAGAGTACTTTTAAAAGCTCTTCCCATTTTGCCTTTTTACGTAGATCATCTTTGAATTCTAAGTAATGGCCAACGAATCTTGGCTGATTTCTTTTTTAAAGTGCAAAATCTCTCTCAAACCCCCAGACAAAAAAATGCTTTGTGTGACACCAAAAGATTCTTTTACTATTGCTGTTGTTACCTTTGCCACATGTTCTGACCCTGACTTTCTGCGTACCTTTGAAATGTGATCACCTCTGACACATCAGAAAAATAAAAAATCAGGAGACATCTCATCTATGCAGCCTATTCCTGAAAGGTTCCCCAGAGACACTGAGCATGCCTAGATCCAGATGGGGATATATCATCTGAACTGCCGGTGAGGCCAGGCATGAATAGATCAAGCAGCAAAGAGAAGGCAGCTAAGCAAAATGATGCATGACATGTGGTAGAGAGAAGGCCGTAGCGGGGGCGCCATGGGGCGTCGCACCCTAACTGCTGGAAGCTGCTGTGCAGACCGCAGTTACTGAAAGAAAGCAAGGTGTCAGATCAGACCCACAAGCACAAACAAAAGACAAAAACAAAACCCCCATTCCTGGGTGGAGGTGGGCGGGTAACACTTTGAGCTGTAGAACTGCCTTAAGCAAAAGAGAGTTAATGAAAAAGAAACCTTCTGGAGCTGAGTTATCCTAGGCAGGATTTCACACGGAGGCACCTGCGGCGAAAAGATCCCAGATATTTCTTTGGATTTCATATTCCAGAGGTCTGGATGCCCTTCAGTTGAGTTAGGTCCCGAGTCTTACAAAACCTAAGGACCCGATTATTAGAGTGATTATTAGAGGACCCGTCACTTGGCTTGCATAGCACCCATTACAGTATTGGCAGAGGCAGTGGCTCCTTTGTGAACAGTGTAGGCAGTGTGGTATTCTTTAAAAAAAAATGCAGTAAGCACCTTTGAATGCCTACTATGCACCAGGCCCCGGGCTACACTCTGGGAGTATAAGTGTAAGGCATTTGAGAAGCTTGTAGTCTGGAGCAGGGGAAACACAGAACAGGATATTAGAGGGAGATTTGCTTACCCTAAGAGGAGGTACAGAGCGGAAAATCAAAAAGCAGACCCCGAAGCTACATTCCTGGTCTTGCGTCTGGGACTCTATCACTTTTAAAAGGTAAATTTCTCAACCTCTTTGGACCTCAGTTGCCTTGTCTGTGAAGTGGGGAGAGTAATAATACTTCATATAAGCTGGTGAAGACAATGGATGAGTTAATGCACATAAAACACTCAGAACATGGCCTGGCACATAGTGAGCATGTAGATGTTAGTCTGATGGAGTTACAAATGGGTGTCATGGAAACACACGCGAGGAGGCAGAGCCCTTTGTCATGTGGGTGTCAGGGAGGGCTTCCTCCAAGAAAGTGACATCTCAGTTGAGAGCAGAAGGGAGGAGGGGTTAGTGGGTGGGCGGGGCGTTTGGAGCCCGGGGAAGGGGGGAGGACGTGTGTAAAGATGGAGAGGAGGGTTGTTGGCACACATCCCCTTAAATAATTTAACGTTCTCATGTTGCCTGATTTGTTTGGCAAGAAAAACAGGTTCACAAGTTTGCTGCCTTCCCCAGATGACAGATTATCATTTCTCCAACACCTCTTCTGTGAATTGTCCCTGATAAATTGGGTTCGCCGCTCTCCTTGCTGTATTTCCATATCCCTTAGTGACACTAGTCACATGACACTGCACTTGTTGACTTGTCTGTCTCCCCGATCAGGCTGTCAGCTCCAGGATGGCTGTATCTGCTTCTTCCTCCTACATCCTGGTGTTTCCAAATATCTAGAACAAGACCTGGTTTATAATAGGTGCTCGGGGTGGGGGCGGGGGGAAATGTACTGAAGAAACAATGTGACTTTGGGACAGGACAGAGACTCACTCTGAAGTGCCATGGTTTCTTGTAGCCCTTCATCAGAACCTAGTCTTAGTTTTTACCCCCTTCCAGATGCTCTCTTCTTTCCAGATAGAGCATTTATTCTTTGAATTATTGCAGGTACAAATGTGTGGCGGACACAACTTTTCCATCCAAAATTAAGCAGCTAATTTCTTTTGCTGCAGTGCAATGAAGTAAGCATTATGAAAGAAAAACAATTAACATACCTGATATCAACAGATGCCGAAATCCTGCGAAACTTGCCATTCACGAGGAGATTCTCACTGTGCAGCAGCAATGCAAAGTAAACCCCACACTGAAGCCTCTTGTTAACTTTGCCATCAAATTTGGGACCACTCCCTCAGCATTTCTTAGGTTTTTCTCAATTAATTTCCATTATGCACTTTCCAAAGGCCTGTGCAAGAAGCCCATGGACAACTCACATGGGCATTTATCTTCTTAGTCCTTCTCTGTCTGCCCTCTTCATGAGGCTGGAGGTTGGGAGTTGCAACATGCATTGCACTGCTAGCCAAAGGACACTTTTCGCCTCACTCAGAACCATCAGCATCTTTTTCTTTAAAAATTTTTTAATGTTTATTCAGTTTTGAGAGGGAGAGAGAGGGAGAGAGAGAGAGAGGGAGAGAATGAGTGGGGGAGGGGCAGAGAGAGAGGGAGACAGAATCCGAAGCAGGCTCCAGGCTGCGAGCTGTCAGCACAGAGCCCGACGCAGGGCTCCAACTTGCGAGCTGCGAGAGCATGATCCTGAGCCGAAGTCAGCTGCTCCACCAACTGAGCCACCCGGGCACCCCAGAACCACTCAGCATCTTTACATGGTTCCCTGAGAGATCATCTGAAGTGCAGGGACATCCCTCATGCATAATTTCGAAGTCCGTTTCCACATCATAAATAGCAGATCTGGTGACATGGGAGCAGGACACATACTTGACTTGTTGACTCTTTGGACATGCACTGAAACAGGACAGGAAAAGACCCTCTAAGACCTTGGAATGGGAGGCTTGGGGACAGGAAAGTTAGGTTGTCCATGCCAATGTCCTCCAATATCATGTGGAGGACCCCTCAGACCTGCCATGGCCATGGCCTTGAAGAATTCATGGAACTCCATGGAATACACAAGAATTATTGATTCATCTGTTTAGTCAACAAGGATTTATTGGGTGTGTACTCTGTGCCAGACATCGAGGATATAGCATGTACAAGATAGACAGGAGCACTGTCCTCATAGAGTTTACATTATCATGTGAAGAGACAGACAACAAACAAGCATGGAGATAAAGAAGATAATTCCAGATAGTGGGCAACTGCTCTAAGGACAGGAAAATAGTATAGAGAATGATTAGGCTGGGAAGGTCAGGGAAAGCCTGTCTGTGGGGATGACATTGCACTTGAGGTGGAATGTTGAGAAGGATCCAGCCATGGGCAGGAGGAGAACGTTCCGGCAGAAATTAGCGACAGATCAAGGGCCAGCTCTATGGTTTCCCTATTCCTGCAAGAGTCACCAGTCACACCAAAAAATAAAGAAAAAAGAAAAAGAAAAAAAATCACCACTTGGTCACACGGCCTCTGTGCAACATAAGTCTGTGCACACTCGTGTACACCACACTCTGATGCCTCTTCCTCCTTTCTGAAGGGTGTGAGAGCAAAAGGTGTAAGGCAAGAATGGCCACCTTGTTGGAGGACAGAAGAGAGGGCTGTTGTGGCTGGAGCAGAGCAAACCTGAAGGAGTGCAGTTTGCTCTGCTTATTATTGTCAGGACACAGAGCGTAAGAAAACTAGCCAACGTCACTAAGTCTGGTTCTCTTAAATGCGTTATCTTACTTGCTCTACAAAGTAAATGATGTCATGTCCTCCTTTTGTAGATGAGGACACTGGAGCTTAACAGAGCTCAGTTGTTGGCCACAAAGTCACAAAGCTCCCAAGTGGTGGGGTCAAATCTGTGTGTGTCCCCTCCAGAGCCCAGACTGTTAGGTGTTGTGTCATACTTTGCTTTTGAGAGGTGCTGAATATGGGAGCCAAAGCCTCAGCTCCTTAACATCCACAGGGGCCTGGATGGAAGAGTGAACATCAGCAGAGATCTGGTTGTTTACATGTTCCCTCTGGCCATTCTGGAAGAGGAAGAGCAAGCAAACTGATTTTTCAGGGTGTCTTTTCCTCACCAGTAGAAAGAAGGAAAGGGTCTCCAAAGACCATTAAGAATAAGAAGCAGAGTTTACGGAGCAAAAATGGGAAGACCATGAAGAAGCAATTGAAAGTCATAAAAACAGTAAGAGTCCTCACTTGCCCTTTCATTCTGAGTTTCTGAAAGTTCTTTTCCTCTCTAAGAAGGACTTTCCCTTAAACTAACCATTTCCGTCTTGAAACATGGGAATATACCAGGGTGGATTGCACTTCCCGACATTTGATTTGATGGCACTGACAGGATCCCACACAACATTTTTTTTTTTTTTTTTACCATCTTTGAACTATATATGATCCTGCATAGTGAACCTCAGGGGATGTCACTTTACTGGAATGGTATGATTGGAAAGAACTCCCATCGGATCGTTGAAGGGGTGATTATTCTGTGTCATTTGGTTATGCATTTTGACAGCTGACATAGGACCTTATCTCAGGAACCCTAGCGTTCCTCAACCCCAAGTTTTCTTTTTACTGAAGGGGAGCTTCAATTATAAGAAAAGACCACCCTCTAGACTCCAAGAGCATGTGGACTGCATGCCAAGGCCCAACCTCACTGTAGAAGGATCTGGAGGGCTCTGGAGGTGCCTGGAAGCAAGAAAACTCCCAAGAAGTTGCTTTGATAAACCTCGATAAGGACTCATCCACGTTTAACCTCTGATGAAAGAAAAGGATTTTGGGTAACCAAATGGCTTGGCCAAACTCTGGCCTTGACTTGGGACAAGGGCATTCCACTGGTAGCCCTTAACCTGTAGCACTTTTGCCGCAACAAAGGAGAGAGTGAGCGTCAAAGAGCTGCGTACAAGAATTTTAGCAGGAGGAGATGCCATAGGATGCGTTTCTTCTCGTCTTACATTTTTAATCATTATTCATGCATGCTTTAATTAGTGGTCCTTTTCGCCTAACTTACCAGAGCTACAGGAACATTAAAAAAAAAAGAAATGAAAACTTAATTAAACTCTTTCAAAGAGCATATGAGATTGAGTTTAACCAGTCTGATGCTAGAGCAAATTAAAAATTTTATTTTAATTCAAATAAATATATTTGCTTACATGAGTAGACTTATTTACCTAGAAACTCTTTTCTGCCTTCAAACACTGATTGATTTGAAATGATTTTTTTCTTATTTGTGCAGCATGTTTTACTCATTTCCCCCAGAATGCCTCACATGTAGCGGGAAATTCTCAAAAGAAAAGGAAAGCTAAAAGTGAGTCCCGATGCTTGAGTGACATGCTTTCTGAAACTGCAAAACCGGGCACATATTTATATTTATGTATATAAATTATATATACTAATTCTTTTAGCTTTCATAGCTCCTCTATGGCATGAGATTCTTGAACCCATTTTATGGATGAGGACCCGGAGACTCGGTGGATTCCGGAATTTTTCTGAGCTCTCACAGCCAGTAAATGGTAGAGCCAGGATTTCAGGGGGCGCAGTCTGGCTCCAGAACCTGAGCCAGCCATCAGTATATGAAGTTGCTTCTCAATGTCATTCCTTCTCTCTCTGCTCTACCACCAAAATATTTGACATTGTGCCTCTCCTAGACTATCTGGAACGTATTGCCACGCTACTGAAATCCTTGCCTTAAAAAAAAATTTTTTAACATTTATTTATTTATTTATTTTATTTTACATTTATTTATTTTTGAGAGACAAAGAGAGACAGAGCACAAGTGGGGGAGGGACAGAGAGAGAGGGAGACACAGAATCCGAAGCAGGCTCCAGGCTCTGAGCTGTCAGCACAGAGCCCGACTTGAGGCTCGAACTCACGAACCGTTAGATCATGAACTGAGGCGAAGTCAGACACCTAACCGACTAAACCACCCAGGTGCCCCACGAAGAAACAATTTTTAAAGGATTTTACTGGTGATGGATTTGACTGTTCATTTTATCTATGTCTTGTTATTTATTCCCAGTGATTATCTGACAATCTTGTTCCCCTTTGGCTGTCCCTCCCCACCTACTGTTTCTCACTGTCTGGACTGCCTTCTGCAGACGACCTGAGACTCCCCTGCTGATGCAGTGACTAGATGTGGTCTCTTTCTCACCCTTATCTTGACGGTTCCTGAAAACTGAAGACCACGTGGGTGTTGTGTATGACGTGGATGTTTCCTCACTGTGCAACACAGAAACTGAACTGAGGAGGCTCATATGAGATCACATCCAACACCACCACACGTTTCTAAGCAGGGGGAGTTTGCTTTTGATTGACATTTTGATGAATTCGCTGGAAAGTTTTAGTATTTTAGAATCAGAAGACATCTTAGAGATAATCTAATACAAACCATTATTTTACAGATGAGAAAGCACACACTCAAAAGCAATGCAGAGGAAGGAACACATCCTTGGGCATCAGACAGATAGAAGTTTGCATCCTGTCTCTGTGTGCAACTCGCTGGCTATGCAGCCTTGTCAGTCCCCTGACATCTGCTGAGCCTCGGTTTTCTTTTCTATAAACTGCAAGGATCATTACACTTTACCCCACTGCCACTGCCACTGCCACCGCTCTTTCTAATCTAAACCACTGTAATCCCCTGTGTGGTTTCTGAATAGCCTCCTGACTTTTACTCCTTGTAATCTGTTCTTCACTCAGCAGCCAAAGTGCACTTTCCTGAAACGTAAATCAGATCAGACTTTCTTTTCATGAGTTCTAGGGTGAAATACTACAAAGCCCAGCATGAGCTGACCCATCCCTTTCTGGGCTTTGCTTCATTTCTTGGCTCCCCTCCAGCCCTCCAGAGGCTTCCGTTCTCTTCCAGGAACATGCAAAGCTTGCTCTGGCTCGAAAGCCTCTGCATTAGCTGTTCCTGTGTCTGGGATACTGCCCGTGGGGTTCTTCCCTGGATAGTTCCATTTCATTTTTCATGTCTGCTTGAACACCCACCACGGTCACTCTATAAGAAAAAGCCCATATATTGGCCTTTGTATATCACATAGCACTTGTAAATTTTTTTTCCCACAGCATTTATCATCATCTGTAATTATCTTGTATTTACTTATTTAAATCTATTATTTTATTTTATTTTTTGTCACACTTTGTTGAAGTTGCATTTATTTTTAGTGCTTCTTTGAAAACTACAAATGTTCCTACACCTGTAAATACGAAAATAATACAGAAGTACAAGAACTGGAACATTCAAGCCCTCTTTACTGCCCAGCAATAACCAGCATTAACAGTTTTGTATCTATATTTCCAGACACACATAAAAACATTCACATACAGACACACAGTGTTTTATTTAACCCAAATGTAATTATGCTGTAATATTGTTCCTGCCTTTTTTTTACTGTCTAGTTTATCTGTACATGTGGACCTATGTAATTTTTTTGACATCTTAATCATATTATTTAGCTATGTCATAATTTGTTTAAACCATTCCCTTACTGATGGATACTGAGCTATTTCTTCTTTTTTGCTTTTACCAACAACGCTGCACTGAACATCCATGTACACATATATCTATCTGTGCATGTGCCAAAAAACAGTCTGGAGGAGAAAGAATAACATAATTTCTGGGCCGAGGAGAATAAGAATTTTAAATCTGAATAGATATTGTCAAATTGCCTTTCATGTAATTATCTTGCCTTTACAAGAAAATGGATTAAGCTTAAATTATCTGTATCTCTTCCCAAAATATAAGATCTGTGAAAATAAAGCCCTTACTTTGCTAGAACAGCTTCTGACACACAGGAACATTTCTCAAAATGACAGATATTTTTATTAGTAACAATAATGGCACACCTATGCATTTGATGTGAAATCATAGAGGGTAGCATCTTGTGGCCATGGGATTTCCTTTGGGCTAGCAGAGTCAAACGTTAGGCTTTTTCTGTCCGTGGGACTGGGCAGACCAGCTCAGGGTGGAGAGGCGGGAATGCCAGCTGGGAAGATAGAAGGAAGTGGGCTGGAAGAAGTCTGGTGGGCACAGCCAAGGTCAAGAGGGTCAATGGCAG
The DNA here is from genome assembly GCF_046562875.1 of Panthera onca. Taxonomy (NCBI): domain Eukaryota; kingdom Metazoa; phylum Chordata; class Mammalia; order Carnivora; family Felidae; genus Panthera; species Panthera onca. Next base: position 106,102,752 of record NC_138348.1, on the reverse strand, counting down.
TCATGGTGAGTACTGCCAGGGTCTGGAGTCTGAACTGTGCTCAAACACTGCCTCATCCCCAACTCTACCCCAGAAAGTTAGACATGCAGAGGACACTGCAGGACCGGGAAGGCTAAGTATTACTGTCTGGGGCTCTCAGTGGCCAGGTGCTTTTGACTTTGGCTAGCAAAAGGTGTAGGCATCTTTCTTCAGGGCACATTAGACCCTGGGACTCTATCACCAAGTCACCCAGGAGGCTTGTCCAGAAAGTAAGAAGAGTCCCAAAATAGCACGTTCATAGAACACAGGAGCTTTTGAACTCCTCTCTGCCCGCTGTAATCTCTACCCTCGAGCACTTTGGTGAACCAGTTGCAAGTCCTTGCTCAAGCCTGACCTCTTCCTGCTTAAGCAGGTCTGAGAAAGTAGTTAGCAAAAGCAGAGAAGAACTGCTCGACCCAGGGCAAAGGCTGGCAACCCCAGGATCTGGAGGTAGGCAGTGGGGAGATGCCCTGTTGGCAAGAGGACGGCCTGTTCTGCACCTTCGGGTTAGGCGCTGACCCTCAAGGGTTGGACACATCCTCCCCCCAACCCCAGCCAAGTTTCACTGAGATATGATTGACATAACATGGTAATGTGTCAATGTGACGTAAAATGTAAATATGTAATGATTTGATATATGTGTATATTGCAAAATGATCGCCATAGTGCATCCAGTTAACACCCATCACCTCACATACTTACAAGTTGTTTTTAAATTTATGAAGAGAACTTTTAAGATGTACTCTCTTAGCAACCTTCAAATATGCGATACAGTATGATGACTGTAGTCACCATGTTGTACATTACATCCTAGAACTTCTTTCTCTCATAACTGGAAGTGTCTACCCTTTGACCACCTTCACCCATTCTGCCCACCCACCAACCAACCCCACCTCTGGAAACCACCTATCTGTTCTGTATTTATGACTTCATTTTATTTTGTTTTGTTTCATATAGATTTCATGTATAAGTGAGATTGCACGGTATTTTTCTTTCTCTGTCTTATTTCAATTAGCATAATGCTTTCAGGGTCCATCCATGTTGTTGCAAATGGCAATATTTCCTTCCTTTTTTTTATGGCTGAGATGTATATGTATCTCCCATTTTATTTACCCATTCATCTGTTGGTGGGCGCTTAAGTGGTTTCCATGCTTTGACTATTGAAAATAATGCTGCCACGATCATGGAGGTGCAGACATCTCTTTGGGGTAATGATTATTCCATTCAAATATATATGCATAAGTGAAATTGCTGGATCCTATGGTATTTATATTTTTAATTAAAAAAAATTTTTTTAGTTTATTTTTGAGAGAGAAAGAGAGAGAGACAGAGCATGAACAGGGGAGGGGCAGAGAGACAGGGAGACACAGAATCCGAAGCAGATTCTAGGCTCTGAGCTGTTCAACACAGGGCCCCACGTCGGTCTCAAACTCATGAGTCATGAGATCATGACCTGAGCCGAAGTCAGACACTCAAGTGACTGAGCTACCCAGGTGCCCCTATTTTTAATTTTTTGAGGAACCACTGTACTGTTTTCCATAGTGCCTATACCAATTTACATTCCTACCAACAGTGCACATCCTCACCAGCATTTGTTGTCTCAATTAAAAAAAATTTTTTTAAACATTTATTCATTTTTGAGAGAGAGAGACAGAGTGCAAGCGGGGGTGGGTCAGAGAGAGAGGGAGACACAGAATCCGAAGCAGGCTCCAGGCTCTGAGCTGTCAGCACAGAGCCCCACGTGGGGCTCAAACTCACAAATCGTGAAATCACGCTGAACCGAAGTCAGACACTTAACTGTCTGAGCCACCCAGGCACCCCTGATATCCTGAGCTTTGACTTGTTCTTGACTCTCTCTTCTCTCCAGTGAAATGTGACTGCCTTGAGACTCATTCCCACAGAGCCTTAGTTATTGCTATAAGGCAATGCATGCTAATGGATTAGCAAACATAAAATAATTCAGACTTACACCTCCCCCTCACACACACAAAGAATGCTCAAGTCTTTGGAAGGCCCACAGATGAGACACTAAGGACAAAGATTCCATTGATCATGACCTGCTGGTGAGAAGATACATCTTAATAGGCAGGCTCATTGGTGTACAAAGTAAGCTCTCAGCAAGTTACAGTGGCAGATAACACTTTGAACGCTAGGTACTAGGCTCTCTAAATGTCAGATAGGCACAATGACTTTTTTGAGGTGGGTCTTCTTATTCACATTGCGCCTATGACAAAACAGAGGCTCAGAGAAGTTAACCAAAGTCACACAGCTAATAAGTGGCCACGCCAGGGTTTCACTACAGGTCATTAGACCGTCTCTTGTGGAGGATACCAATAATACTTCCTCCCAGGCTGCACCGTAAGTGTTCGAGTGCTTGCTGCTCTTGAGTCAAGTACATGTTTCTGCCTAAGAGCAAAGCTAATTTTAGTAATGTCTTCAATTGCTAGCGAACTGACAGAGGAATAGGGAGCTTTATCTCAAGACCAACCTAGTTTTCTATAACTAAAATCCAAATGGACTTGATGTATCCAAGACCACATAAGGATATCTTGGGGGTACTCTGAGTATTTCTTTCTAACTTAATGTCATCTTTTGCTTTCAGAAGAAATAGTTCCAGAATAGCTTCAAAAAAAAAGTTCTCCTGCCTTTCTAAAAGTGAGAACTTTTATTTTTTTATTTTATTTTTTATTTTTTTTTATATATAATTTATTGTCAAGTTAACTAACATACAGTGTATATACAGTGTGCTGTTGGTTTTGGTGGTAGATTCCCATGAGTCATCACTCACATATAACACCCAGTGCTCATCCCAACAGGTGCCCTCCTCAATGCCCATCACCCATTTTCCTCCTCCCCCCATCAACCTGTAGTTTGCTCTCTGTATTTAAGAGTCTCTTATGATTTTCCTCCCTCTCTGTTTGACGCTGTTTTTCCCCTTCCCTTCCCCCGTAGGCTTCTGCCAAGTTTCTCAAGTTCCACATGAGTGAAAACATATGATATCTGTCTTTCTCTGACTATTTCACTTAGCATAATACCCTCCCTTTCCATCCACATTGTTGCAAATGGCAGGCTTTCATTCTTTCGCATCGCCAAGTAGTATTCCATTGTATATAGAAACCACATCTTCTATATCCATTCATCTGTTGATGGACATTTGGACTCTGTCCATAATTTGGCTATTGTTGAAAGTCCTGCTATAAACATTGGGGGTACATGTGCCCCTAAGGATCAGCACTGCTGAACTTTTAAATTGACTTAGGTCACATTAGAATCATATCACTTCTCAACTACTTAAATGTCACATTCTATTACCATCTCTTCAGTCCTGTTTCATTTCTTTTTACCTGGATAATGTTGGCCATAGCTCCCTGACACTTTCATCTCCAAGGTGAAAAACAGGACAAGTAAAAAAAAAAATCGCTCTGTAGTTTACCAGCTTTTCCCCATGCCTGTTGCTCCTCAAAATTCACATTCTACAAATCTCATTTCCTCTCTCTTTTTTTTTAATGTTGAGTTTTTATTTTAGGGGGCAGAGGGAGAGGCATTTTTCAAAATTGTGAAATGCAGGGACCTCTCTATACTCTCTTTGCAACTTCCTCTGAATCTATAATCATTTCAAAATGATTTTTTGAAAACCATGAAATACACACATAAAAGAGTATATTAAAGGAAAATGTGTGGCTTAAAGTTAATACACATGTGCCTGCCCCCCTGATTAAAAAAAATAATAACATCTCCAGTGCATTGGAAGCCCACCACCCATGGTGCCATGTTCCCCTTTCTTTTTTTTTTAAGTTAATTTATTTATTTTGAGAGACAGAAGGAGCAGGGTGAGGGGCAGAGAGAGAGAGAGAGAGAGAGAGAGAGAGAGAATCTCAAGCAGGTTCCGTGCACTCAGTGCAGAGCCCAGTGTGGGGCTCGAACCCACAAACCATAAGATCATGACCTGAGCCAAATCAAGAGTTGGATGCTTAACCAACTGAGCCACCTAGGCATCCCCAAAGTACCCCTTACCAGTTGTATACCCTTGTCTCTTCCCCAGATGTACCACCTTCTTGACTTTTAATGTTTACCATATTTTTTTCTTTACTGATTTACCAAAAATGTTTGTATCTCTAAATAATGTTGCATGTTCATTAGTTTATATAAATGGAATAATTCTGCATTGTGTGAACTCTTCTAGGATTTTTTTATTCCTGAGATTTATCCATTTTATTGATATAATTGGTTAGGTTATTAAGGGAACATGTCCCACCATTCCCCCAGCAGACCCATTTCAAGGATGCATTCTTGAGAGTAAGGTGTCATTGGAACCATCTGTATGGTATACATGTCTGAATCTCAGTAAGGCCTCTACATCAACTTTTAAGATTCTGGTGGGAAGGTGTGGAGATCTACTTGTCTCACAGCTGCTCAAGACAAGTCTCATGTGTGAATTCCCTTGCCTGTTAAACCTTCTGCCTACTGAACTGGAGTGGTTCACTTCTTTCTTTGGTCTCTCCTTGCCCTCTTTGAACAGGGGCCAGATTGTGAACTAAGAGTATTTTACTAATTTTCACTGCTGTATGGTATTCCTATTGTATAACTATCCCATCCAGTCTACTTATGCTTAACATTTGGGCTGTTCCCATTGTTCACAATGGTGCTTTAAATATTCTTGTACACGTTTTTGAATGCACACAGACAGCATTTTCTCTAGTGTATTTAGTGAAGAGTGCAAGTAGTGGATCATAACATATGCACACATTCAACTTGACCAGGTGATACCAAACAGAAATTCGAAGAGTTATACCAATTTACTCTCCCACCCATACCACATGAGAGTTTCCATTCCATTGTTCTATAGCCTCAGCAACACTTGATATTGTGGCTTATTTTTTTTTTTCTATCTGATGCATGCATAATGATGTCTTATTTTTGTTCAAACATATATTCATCTGGTTACTAACAAAATTGAGCATCTTTTCAAGAATTTATTGACTATTTGAGTTTCACTTCTTTTGAGTGCCAAATTTCATTTTTTCTTCTGTGGATAAACAGTTGCCTCAGTATCTCTCTTGGAAAAGTTGAAAAGTCTATCCTGTCCTCATTACTTTGGTTTCCACCATAGGTTAAGTGTACATTAATGTGTGGGTCTGATTCTGGGCTCTTGGCTGTGTCCCATCAGTCTTTTTCTTTTCCTGTGCCAATTCAACACTGTGTTAATCACTGTAACTTTATAATACATCATGAAAGACAGTTTCCTCACCTTTGTTCGTCTTTGAGTGATTTACCTTTCTTGACCTTTTTAATTATTAGAATCAGATTATCAAGTTCTATTTAAATTGTTTTACAAGAATTGATGTGTTTTTGATTATTGAGTTAAGTTTTGTAATCTAATCCTTGAATTTGATCATCTTTTTTTATTTTTTTTGAGGAGTCTGTAATGTCTGTAATGGACAGGATAGGCCAGGTTATGTTGTGGTTACTGCCCACCTCAAAACCTCAGTGACTTAGCGTGAGGTTTATTTCTTGCCTCTGCCACCTGTCCATTGTAGGTCAGCTGGGGATCCCCTCTGTGTCATCCTCACTCGGCAGCCTGAGCCGATGAAGCATCAGCATCTGGACCATTGCTGGTTTCAGGGGTGGTAGGAAAGAAAGATAGCTCAATAGCACACTGGTGCTTAAAGCTTCCACTCATCTTCCTTCACTCAAACCAATTCATGTTGATAACACCAGAAGCAGGAAAGTATATAGGATGGAAGAAAACCAAACATAGTTGTGAACACCAAACCATCTCTCTGTCAACTTTTATAATTTTCTCTATAACTGTCTTGTTATAGGTATTCCTAGATACTTCATATGTTTGACAACATTGTAAATGGTTACAACATTTAATTTTCTGTTTGTTCCTGGCACATGAAATGCAATTAATTTCAATATGCTGATTTTTATTCAGCAACTTTGCTAAATTCTCTTATTAATTTTAATAACTTGTCTGTAGTTTATTTAGTATTTCCATGAACTGGATCAAATAATTTGTGAGTAATAACACTTTGTTTCTTTTTATTTCCATACCTATTATTTTGTTTTCTTGCCTAACTGCTCTGGCTAGAATTTCTAATACTAATAGATACTAATTTCTAATACTAATAGTAGCAGCCATCATTGTCTTCTTCCAATCTCAAAGACAAAGCTTTTTACTTTTCATCATTAAGTATGATGCTTCTTGAAGTTTTGTTTTTGTTTTTTTTTTTTTGGTAGAAACTCTTTTAACAGATTTCCTACTATGCCTAGCTTTTATTTTTTCTGTTGTTGTTTTTTATATCCCCATGACTTATTTATTTTATAACTGGAAATTTGTAGCTTTTTATCTCCTTCATCTATTTCACCTGCCCCCCATCCCCTGCCTCTGGCAACCACCAACCTGTTCTCTGTATCCATGAGCTTGGTTTTGTTGTTGTTGATAATGCTTAGTGTTTTTTTTTAATTTAATGTTTATTTATTTTTGAGAGAGACAGATAAAGAGAGAGAGAGAGAGAGGAGAAGGGGCAGAGAGAGAGGGAGACACAGAATCAGAAGCAGGCTCCAGGCTCTGAGCTGTCAGCACAGAGCCCAACACGGGGCTCAAACCCACAAACTATGAAATTATGACCTGAGCCGAAGTCAGACTCTCAACCAACTGAGCCACCCAGGCACCCCAATAATGCTTCATTTTTTAAGAGTTAAAAAAAGTCATGATTGGGTGTTAATGTTGGAACTGCTTTTGCTGTATCTGTTGGGATAATTTTATTTTTTGCTCTTCTTTCATTTTTTAATGAAGTGAATTACATTAACTGAAAATTACTGAAATTATATTTTTTATTATGAAATCAACCTTGCATTCCTGAGAGAAACCACTTTCATCTTGATGTGTTATCCTTTATATGTTTTTCTGCATTTTGCTTGTTAATATTTTGTTTAGGATTTTTATACTTGTATTCATGAGACAGACTGGTCTGTAATTTTCCTTCTTCCTATACATCATTGTCAAGTTAGGTACTGAGGTCATACCATTACGGTATAACTAACTGGTCAAACCATCTGGGCTTTTCCTTTCTTTGAGGGGGATTTTTGTTAACTCACTAAAAATGTCCTTGTTTCAAATGGATTTTTAAATAAATTCTTGATAGTCTTCCCTCTTCTTTCTTTCCCCCCATTCTTCTTAGGCTTCACTTTTGGTATTTAATGTTATAATTATTAAAATTTAAAATGCAGCAAAATACTTGTGTAAGAAGAACTATGCACAGAAAACCTATTTTATTCAAGGGAGAACATGAGAGACAGAGGAGACTATGGCTAAAGTGTATTTGGACTGATGTTAAGTCGAGTGAATTTTTTACAACTATATGATAATTAAACTGTATGATAATTGGGATAACTGATTGATAATTACAATATAGTGATTGAGAGCAGCTTTGTTTATGGAGATCTCACTCTGTTTGGAACAGTGCCCTGCAGGCATGATCTCATTTGTCTATGTGGGATACTAGCATAGACCAATTTATGGATGGAGGGACTAAGAATAAATGACTCGTCCAAGGCCACATAACTACTAAGTGCAAAGCCAGGAATCAACCCAGGCCTGGGTGGCTCCCCCAAACCTCGACCTTAATGTCTGCACTATACTGTTTCTGTCACACCTCAGCTCACATGCAACAAACAGTGGAGGGTCCCATTCCATGGGTGACTCAATTTCAACTCCAAATCTTCTGAAGATTTAGACAGAAGCTCCTACTTTACAGGTATTTGTTTTTTGTTTAACTCTAGATTCAGTTTAGACCAGAACGTAAAAATGGACCAGCCAGAAGCAGGCAGGACTGGTTAGTTTGAAAGCCAGACCTCTCAAGAGCCATAGCATTCTATCAGGCAAACGCTAAAGAATTAGCTGAAGCAGTGGGCAGATGGTATGAACCTTTCAGGTTTATGTTTGAATTTAAATCCCTGGTACTAAGAAGCAGCTTCTTTCGTGCTTCATGTAATTTCACCCTCAGTACCTTTTTCTTCTTGTACCTGTAACAGACCTGCTACTATAGGTATTTGGGTGTGATGGGGGTGTGGATAGGCGGAGCACATGGGGGTTGGTAGATGTCCTAGGTGTCAATCATTTTGAAAATTCATTCAGTCGTTAACTCTCAGCTTTGTCTGGATGTGAGGAGCTCCTTGAAGAAGAAAGAAATCATTGGGACTGGCAAACCTGTGTGCCCTTTTTCCTCAGAACATTTATTGTAATAGTCCTGCAGCTCTTTACCTCTCATATTTGTGATGTAGGTTTTATCTAATGATTCTGGACATCAGGGAGGGGTCTGTGATTCTGAATGATGTCCCCTCATTTTAAGAAGCTGGAGTGCCTTGACCCTAGTAGGGGATGACTTATTATTGCCACAATCAAAAGAGGCCTCTGAAGGCAGCCCTCTCCTCCCCCCTGCCCCAAGATGAACTATTCTAATCTGTGATAATAGTTACATGTAGAAACTCAATCATTTTATGTCCCCTGACATCCCTCAGCTGCTTTCCATTGGAAGTGGGTTACTTTAGAGATTGTGAGGTAGGGCAATGGTGGGGCTAAACCAAGATGGGCTGTGGAAAGTGAATAGGGGAATAATTCTTAAATACCTGGGCTAGAGATATTGCATCGTGTGTCCTCTGAATTATTGGTGGGAATCATGAGATGAGTAACATTTCTGAAGATTCTTTTTGCCAGGTTGGTGTCTGTATTCAATGTATTATTCCATAATTTCACGTCACAACTGTCCCAGCTTGTGTGTGCATGTGTGTGCACATTAGTGTGTGTGTGTGTGTGTGTGTGTGTGTGTGTGTGTGTGTGTGTAGGGGAGAGAGACATGAAGGACACACGTTCCTATGACAGCAGATGAATGGATTTGAAGAGAATTTCAGCCCATCACAGTATCCTAATTTACCTCTGTAATAGATCATTTTTTATGCCAACGTTGGGGATAATTCAAGAACAAAGGCCAAGACCGCTGAAATGTCTCTCTCCAGTCTTGCCCCTCAGGAGAGTCACTGGTGAACTTTCATCGGTAAAACAATAGGTGTCTCTGATGGGTGGCAGCATGGATCTGGGTGGATCTGGACCCACAGCGGTCTGAAAGGATGTCAGGATCATCTTGTAATTTTATGGTGGAAATTGTTTCTGAAGGTGTCACAAAGAGGCATATCATTAGAATAGTACTGGATGGGGCTTACCCTCATCTCTCCATGCTGGGCAAGTGTCCTAACACATGGCTTATAATTAACATGAAAGGTAATGTACCCCTGAGTTCCCTTCACCCTCACCTTGTCCCTTTGAAACAGTTATCTTCTTACCTGTTCAAAGTAATTGAGTTGTACATGCTTTTGATTCACGAGTGAGAATTTGTGTGAGATAAAGCTGGAAAGAGAAATCGAGTCTGAATCTTAGAAGGTCTTCAATGCCTTCTTGAGAGTCATTGTGGGTTCTGGAGAAAAGGGACAATTGATCATAGTACACCTTGGGAAGCTTGATGTGCCATGGACCCAAGGGGGAATTGGAGGTGGAGAGCCTAGCTAGGGTGCTTTCAGAATACCCTAGAGAAAAGATTAAAAGGGCTTCAATTGGAGCAGAGGGAATAAGAAAAAAAAAACATGGGAAATATTAAGAAACAGAAGAGGCAGAACTTGGAGATATGGAATGAGTGAAGCAAACCCAGCATTTACTTTCTGTTTTATTTCTTCCCAGTGAATTCCCAGTTTGGAATGAACCTCTCCTTCACATAATCCTGGCATTCTCAACATGGGGAAGGAAGCTGACTCCATCCCAGGCACCAGTGAGTAGATCCTGCTTAGCCTATAATTGTTTGCCAGGGATTGGTTTAGAGGTGGGCATGCATCCAGTTCTAACCAGGGTGATGTGAGGTAAGCTGTCCTGGGGCTTGGGAAAATGTCTCATTTACTTGTAAGAGGAAAGCACCATTACACATGTCCCACTTTCTGCGTCTGAATGTTGACATGTCTGGATGTGATGTCTGAATCTGTGCATTGCCATCTTGGTATCAGACAAAGCCTAGAGGGTGCCAGAGCCAAGAGAAGCTGGAGATGTGACGATGGAGCCTTGAAGATGAATCTTTTCGTTTCTTGTCATGTGTGATAACACAGTTCCTTACTGCGGAAGCTCACTGGAGTCGGGATTTTCTGTGGCTGGCAGCTGAAGCCATGTTGGTGTAGCAAGCGAGTTGAGAGGTTTAAAGCGAGGGTACGGTCTCACCTCGGAGACTAGGACGATGGCGATTCTCTCGTCTTGAGGTGGGCAGCGCTTAGACTTTCGATTCTGGAAGGTATGGGTGCGAATGGCTGTTCTTCCACTTTCACTCTGCGACTTGGGAGAAACTGTTGAACTCCTCTTAGCAGGTTTTCTCTTTTCCAGAAGTATAACAACATGCACGTCCTCACAGGGTTATTGGGAAGACTCAGCCACGTGATGCGTATGAAGTGCCTGTTGCCAGTAGGCACTCAGCCAGTTTTGGTTTCCTACTTCCCCATCGGGCATGTGGTTCCAGAAGAGTAGTTTCTACCTAAACCAAACCTACCAGCCTATTGTCATGGACCCTGGCCCTTATGCAATGCTCACACAAAACAAGTGATCAAGAAGGTCTGAACTGAAATGAGCCAGAGGTTAGGGAACATCCTTCCGTGTGGTGGGAAGCTGGAACCAGGGGAGGCCTCAAATTTGTGTTTGTGGTTAAAGCCTTCATGTTCAGGCTTTTCCTGGGCAATCTCCATGCCCAGCGGAACCACAGTAGGTATATCATACATCCACTGCCACTGCAATAAATATAAATTGACCTCATTTGGTCATTGCTTGGGTGTAGAATTTCTGGATGCAGAAGGACAGATTGAATACTAAAACAAATTAAATGACAGTTTTCAACGCTGTAATCATATTTCCTGGTTACAAGGGCTTGGGTGGATTTTCTGCCAACTGAATAATTCTCATCTGAAAAACACAGATGTATGTTGGCAGGTCCTGTGCTATCCCAAACATACTGTGAGAAACTCAAATATAGTTATTTAAATTACCGGATGAAAGCACGAGTCCTCACCCAGCTCAGCTGTCGTACATGCTAACGAGATCAGAGTGCTTGGCCTGGGCCTTGGATCCTAATCCCAGAGGCAGGTGAGAGGAGAGTTATAGGAATGCAGGTCCGGGGAGCTGGGCATACGTGTCAATGCTTCTTCACGTCTCCTCTCTCTAATAAAGAGAGACGTTGGGTAACTTCCACCATGGGATGGGGCCTGGTGTCTTCACAAAACCATGGCAAGCATCCAAAGCAATCCTTTCTTTGCAGAGAGCAAGGAACCTCTGGCTTCCAATGTATTGAGTACTTGCTAAGTACCAGTCACTACACTTTACACAGTTTATCTCATGTAATCCTGAAAACAAAACAAAACAAAACAAAACAACAACAACAACAACAAAAAAAACAACCCTGGAAGGAGAGGCTGTGGTTGTCACCATACCACAGATGAGGAAGCAAAGGTGAAGAGACATTAAGTACCTTGCCTAGCACGATATGGACACGTAAGTGGCAGAGCAGGGATTTGAGCCCAAACTCAGGCTTTTCGTAGATTCCAAAGCCAGCATTCTTTTTCAAAAAAATTTCAGTGTTTATTTATTGAGAGAGAGAGAGAAAGACAGACACACAGAGCATGAGTGGGGGAGGGGCTGAGAAAGAGGGAGACACAGAATCTAAGGCAGGCTCTAGGCTCCAAGCTGTCAGCACAGAGCCCGGCGCAGGGCTCCAACTCGTGAACCATGAGATCACGACCTGAGCCGAAGTCGGACACCTAACTAACTGAGCCACCCAGGTGCCCCTCAAAGCCAACATTCTCAACCCCTAGACTAAAATGTCCTTAGCCCATTGCCAGTGACTGCGTCATGTCGTAAAAGCGAAGATGGCCAATAACTCCGAGGCTTTCGGGAATTCTGCAGCACTGGAAGATAGATATTTGGAAAGGGGCCATGTGGCTTCCTGAGTGAGAGAGCTGTAGTCACAGGGTTAGCTTAATAAAAAGATTACCTTTCATCCCTCACACGGGGATAATGAAATAATATGGACTATGAGAACTCATCACCTGCTTGGCAAAAATCCCTACAGAGTTAGCCAGAGGAAACCCCAGGTGTTTTGGCCTTGAACAAGGCACATGGAACAATTCTGAACCTGTGTCCAGTGCTGCTCTCTGTACAGGCCTACTCATGCTCAGGATGACCAGGGCTGTACGGATGTATTTTCCTTCCCAGCACTGTTTTTCCTCTTGTCAGGCACAGTGTTGGGTTCTATTCGCACCTAGACCACAGTGGAGAATATTTGGTTCTCCCCATCTGGCAACAAATGGTTTCCTTTTGCTCATTCTCGAAAAGTATAAAGAGATCTTGCAGAGACCCTTCAATCACCCTAGATTGGGTCCTTTTGCCTTATATGCTTCAGAAAAGGAGATTCCATCATTTTCCTTGTCTTCCATGCTATGGTCAACACTCTTTCCGAATCCCAACCTTAGTTTGTCCTCCTGTGGTTTAAGCTCTTTCCTTCTTGTCTTTCTTGCATTATTGTTGGGCAGTGGGGCGGCTGGAGGAAATGGAGGTTCTTTGTGAGTTTACTGAATCCTGACCCAGGCTGAGCTTTGTAGAAGTTGACAGCCGCCCTGCTTATTAAAGAGACTATATTCCCTGTATGTCTATTTTTATATCCTCTGAGCACTAGGAAGCCTTTGTTGGAAGGGAGGTGATCTCTCTCAAGAGACTGAGCAACTTGGAAAATAACAGCGGTTTGCAGGCTTTTCAGGTGCCTAGAAATTGCTCTCTTTTAGAAACAACCTTTTTGCTTTTGAAACAGTTAATTGAATAGCGTTTACATTCATAACACGACAAGAAATCATCCAACCCCATGTGCAGTTGTGACAGCTGGAAAGTATTTTGCAGTCATCTTCATGCATCAGACCTTACGGAACCTCTGTTGCCCCCTTCCTCTGTCCCTATAAGCCTATAAAATACATTTTCTTCTGCTGACACTGCAGCATGAACTCTCCATAGCAACTTATTCCCATACCACCTGTTAATAATGCCAAGAGTAATGTATTTAACTCCCTGCATACTGTGCCAAAATGTTTACACAATTCAGCTTATTTCAGACTTTAAAGAGCAGACATAAATCCTAAACTAGCTGTGTCCCTTCCAAACACTCAGGGACTTGGTTGCAATGTTTTTGTGGGTAGAATTGGGCCGATTTTTCCCAGCTATTTTTTAATAAAAAGTAAGGTACTCCTTTGGGGCTACTTTGCTAACTGTTTGGGGGTACTCAGAAATGAGCTGCTTTGCAGAACATTGTCAAATGTAAGAATGCACCTCTTCAGTTAAATATCAGCTTTATTGGCAATGTTCTTAAAACAAAACTAATACTTCTAGATGAAAAATTTGTCCATGTAAATATGTGATGATAATTTTCATAATGCATCACCTGAAATAATGATAATATGAATTAAGATTTATTTTGTATTTTACTGTTTATAATTTCAATTTCCATTTTTTGCTGTTCTTATGAAAATTCTGTACTGTACTGATCAAAATCTACATTTTACACCGATAGGCCTGAGACTGGAGGCAGTCTAGGAGGCAGTCTGCCTAAGATCACACAGCTAGTAGGAGACAGAGCTGGGATTTGCACTCTGATCTGTTGCTATAAAGCTAAGACTTTGCACCACATGAAAACTTGCTAAAATGGGTTTCTAGAAACATCTCATGAGGAGATATTAAGAGGCATGTCTCTAAAAGATTGTCCTGTCATTAAGGAATTTCCCTTTGGCAATTTGATACTGTATTCTTCTCTTTGGAAATTCACGATGCACAAGTACACGTAAGGCTCTGATAAGTTTTGCAATAAAGAAGCCTGCTTAGTTCTGTGCAACCCAGCAGTTTCCAGGCTTCCTTGAGCATGGTGCACTTTTTCCTTCGCACATCTATTAACACTCAGAGGAACATGGTCCGTGGAGCACAGGGTGAGCGACATTGCATTCTGTCAGCCTGCTTCCCAATCAACGTTGAACGCTCAAGGGTACAGCACCCCTGTGGTCTTCGCTCAGTGTCCAGATGCCTCTGAAGTGCCTTTTAAAAAATACATATGGGGCACCTGGGTGGCTCAGTCAGTTAAGCAGCTGACTCTTGGTCTCAGCTCAGGTCTTGATCTCAGAGTTGTGAGTTCAAGCTCTGTATTAGACCCCATGTTGGGCATGGAGCCTCCTTTAAACAAATTTAAATAATTAACTAATTAATTAGGTAAATAATTAAACAGGACACACATAAGACTATTATCTTCCCTCAGCCATTCCTTATTCATTCACTCAGGGTCGCTCCCTCTTGGCAATACGTTAATCCGGCTTCCTGAAAGGGATAATTTTTCCACATTTTTTAAACAAATAACAAAATAAGGCCTGGATTCATCGAAGCTGAACTGGTTTGTCCAGATCCCCAGAGAGTCAAACATCATGTTTTCATCTGAAAACCTTTAGTCAGCCTAGCAGAACTCTGTGCCCGAGCAAACATGTTCATGAGACCCCACATAATGACAAAGCCAAATGAATCGGTCCTTCAGAAAGTGCTTACTATCCTGCACACATGGTCAAAATCTAAAATGATGTCACTGCTGGGTAAATGGTCCAATGAGTAAAGAATTAGTAAATCCCAAGATTGTAAATGAAAACTTTTTCATGAAAGACTGTTGTCTCCTTAATCCCTAGCACTTAAAACTAAAAACAAAACAAAACCAAAAAATAAAAAAACACAAACAAAACATCTTGCTTACAATCAATCCAAATATTTGAAAACCCCTTAAGTTCTAATTGGGATGTTCAGTTTTCTTGCAAATCCCTGGCATTGTATTGCTATAGCCAGGAATTTTCAATCATTGACTAATTCATTCCTTGCTGTTCTGTACCTCCTCCACTGCATATCGTTCTGGTCTGGTGCTTTCTATTATGTTGACAATCTTATTATTGTTAGTTGGCTCTATGCTGAGACCTTTAGCTATAAATGTTAATTATTTTTTTATCTGCAAATGGATAAAATGGGAACTAGGCAGAACCAGGAAGAAATCATGTTCCTCTTGAAAGAAATCTGAGGCTAAAATCCATGGAAGTTTGCTGAATTTCTGTCTCCTTAGTCTTTTCACTGTTATCCATCTAAAGCTATAATGTGGGGTTGTTTTTTTCAAGAGACCCTGAAACAAGATTCAAAAGTGAAAACTTAGAATCACGGTTTGGAAGATGCCTCATAGAAAAATCACCGGAAACTGTAGACCCCATATGACAAGAGCAATTTGAAACCATCGAGGGGAGAAGTAACCTGGCAAAGTAAGGTATCAAAGATTTTGGATCCAGAGTCACAGATGAAAAGGTCAAAAGCTTGCAGCTAAGGATAAAATGAGGAGTTAAATAAAAAAGTTGCTCCTCTGCATTGGATTCTTTCCAGGTCAACAACTACTGAGTCGTTAGGAAAAACTAGAGTCCAAGAGTTCCTGATCGCCTGTGACAGGCCTCCCTTCCCCAGATGGAGTTCGCGCACTGCCCTTGCCAACAGCGCTGACTCACCCTCCTCCGCAGGGCGCGGACACCAGCTCCGAAGAGCAAAAGCAGAATCTGGCTGCATCCGGTTGTGTTCCTGGTCAGCTTGCATTTTCGACCTCAGAGTGAGGGGCTATGATTTAAATGTGGGCATTCTCTTAAAGTTCAGTCCCTCCAGAGGGTTTGTGAAAGCCCGAACCGCAGAGCCGTGATGATTTTCCTACACCAGGAACAAAATTAAATGTTGTCTACCAGCTGGCCTAGCGGAAACAAGAGATCCAAAGCCACCTAATACGCTATTAGCATAACTACCTGCTATGGTAATCACCATGGTCACCTCAGCATCGGGGTTGCAGTGGTTGCAGAGTAATGAGGTTGTACCCTGCTGGCCATACTCTTGGGCTGACCGAGTGATCATCCTCATGATTAAGGGCCTTGTAGAGCTTGCTCTCATTGGATAGACCTGCGTTTGCCCTCTCTTTGGAGAGCGGCATCTGTGAATACGATTTTCCTCTTACATGGGAGTCTGTCTCACTTTCTGATGCACAACTTGCAGAATTCTGCTGTCATAGACTCCCAGAGCCAGCCGGGTCCCTGGGGGTCATGGAGGTTGCATGCGCATGCTGCACACAAACGGGGTCAGGACGGTCACATCTGGCCATTGCAGCAATTTATACAGCTGGGATCCAGAAACATCAGTTTCACTGTGCATGCTGTGCTGAGCACCCCACAGAACCCTGGCCTCAAGGAGATGTGAAGGAAGGGCTCTGTCCACAGCGCCGGATTCTACACACCCAGGCTGCTCCTGGGTGGACCAGGTGACGCTGTGTGTTATGATTTTGGAGAAACCAGCGCTGGTGTCCTCAGAATCTCCCCATCTGTTGGCACTTTGCCTGAATTTCCAACCATTAGAGTCATTCCTTCGGGTGAAGGCAATGGTTCCCGACCTTTTCTTTTTTCTGTAGTACAAAGAACCCTTTTTAACATCAAAAAATATTACAGATATTCCACATTATTAATAGCTATATTTTCAGTTTCCGATGATTGAAAAAAGTTGCAAAACAAACTACTAAAATCTCAGTGGTGCTTTTACATGGATTCATATGTAATAAATTATAATAACACCTTAATATGAGGAAAAATACTCACCCATGTATCTATGAGCCCTATTATTTATCAGGTTTAGAGATAATGCTTTGTAAACATATGAATTCATGGTAGGTCCTCATTTTTACTCCCTACTCTCCCACTGGGGAGCCTGTATCCCATGCTTTATCACCAAGATTTATGGCCCATGGAATGGGGCCACTGAGTTAACCAGGATTTTATAAACATGTGTTCTCTGGAACAATGTTGCAAACATTGTTTGCAAAATAAACATGCAAACAAAAAATTGGTGAAAGTTGGGTTATATGGAGTCAAATAGTTTTCTTTACTGCAGGACTTCTCAGAGCCTTAACTGCTGACATGCATTTTGAATCGCTACAAAGGAGGCACTGATTTCAGAATTCACTAAACTCTTTGACCCATGGGTCCTTTTTCCAGGCATACTTATCGACATACCTGGGAACAGTGTTCTGAAGATCACCACTTTGGGTTAAAACATTATTTCCGAAAGATCTCTGTTGAATATAAACATATAACCTGGGACACGGAAACCAGTAAGCCTTTTGTCTCCACTAGGATATTACCAAGATTAGCTCCTGAGAGAAGCTGTTGAACTGCCAAGGGAATGTCCTGAAGGAATAGCTTCTCACACATCTCTCTTCTAAGGAGCCTGAAACATGTGAACAGCAAGCTTCTTGTGTCACGTGACATTTATAGCTATGCTTAATATCTCCTTAGCTTCCTCCCTCTCTTATAAAAATCACAGAGGCCAAGCGAACAAATGGCTGTCTGTCAGAAAATCAGGTAGCACCGTGCACTAAAACATTTTGGTACCACAGAGATAAATGTCCTCGAGATGTTAAATGAGAAAGTCACCTGCAGAATTTCTGTCTTTAGACTGAATCCAGGTTTTGTTTGTTCTGTGTGGTGTTCAAGTTCCACTTCAGTGACAGAGTGGAGAAGCCTGGTTCCGTTAGAGGCTGTGTGTCATGGGTAGATGTGGGCTGGCTTGAGGCTGCCTTCTGATGACTGCACCAAGTGTCCCCAAGCCTGAACTCGCCTGTGATGATCCACTTTCTCTCACCACCGTCCCCAACAGAAGCTGAGCCCCACACTGTACCTATTAGAGCTCCATACTCTTTACACGTAAGATCTGGGCTCCTGTTGAGATTCTGACCTCCCTGGAAAAGTTACAAATTTATTTATTTATTTAAAAAAAAAAATTTTTTTTTTAACGTTTATTTATTTTTGAGAGGAAGAGACAGAGCATGAGTGGGAGAGGGGCAGAGAGAGAGGGAGACACAGAACTGGAAGCAGGCTCCAGGCTCCGAGCTGTCAGCACAGAGCCCGGCACAGGGCTCGAACTCACAGACCGCGAGATCATGACCTGAGCTGAAGTCGGACGCTCAACCGACTGAGCCACCCAGGCACCCCGAAAAGTTACAAATGTAAATGTATTAGTCTTTAACAACCTGAGTGTGTCATGGAAAATGGGATTGGTGACTTGTGTCTAGAAAGGTGGGGAGCAGTGGGGTACTGGGGACAACCCAGTGGCGCCACTTAAGAGAAGGCCTCTGGATAGGGAGCCAAGACTCCCGAGGGAGCCTGTTTGGTCCCAGTTAAATGGGAAGCTTCAAGAGCCAGATCACTTGAGGTAAAACAAAGGGCAGACCATCTGTGCTTGCAGACACGGCTGCACTAATGTGAGGGGGGGAATAAGAGCAATCATTTAGAAATTTTAAAGCCTCAAGCAATTCTTCCTCAATCAAGTGAATATATCAGGTTAGAGTGATTTTTGGACTTGAGGTTACCAGCAGAATTGTTTCAATTTGTCATTCTTCGTTCATGTGTAGACACCGCTAATAAGCACATCTTTGCCTCTCCCTTATCTCAGTGGAGACATAATTTTGTTTTATGGCCCTTTCACACGACATCGTGTCGATCAGTTAATAATTTATCAGGAACCTCTAGCCAAATATTAAAACAAATGTGTGCATAGCACATCACTAGATCTTTCTTTTGAGCCATTCAGAGGGACAGGCATAAAGTGAAATTACAAAACATCTGTGCTTCTTCATGTTCTCATTATAATGGGATTTTAACTTTCCATGCAATTACAATGAAAACCATCCCAATTAAAAGGTTTGAACCAATGCCGCATCCCTATTAAGGTGTTAAAACATTCATTCTGTCAAATAGGGGGAAAAAATCGGTTCCCTTTGAGATTTTCTCCATTAAGCTAGTTTCCTAATTGCTACATGCTATTTAAATAGCTTTGACTGCACTTACCTCAAATGATACAGTTCAATTAGCCTGTAAAAGAATTTAGGGTCTCTAGTGAAAAGAAATCTCACAAAAAATCCCATCTATATTAGAGGACACAGATATCTATTAAACTATTCTTGGTAGCTTCCATCTTTACTGTTTTTCTCTTTATGATCCCAAATTCAATTCCATTCTATCCTCTGAATATGAGCTATTATAATCAATATTAATAGCGGCATCAACTATAATTTACTAAGCATCTCCTAGGTATCACCCATATTGCATGCATTTTCTTATTTGGTTGTTTTAACAATAGTCCGATGATATTATCTGTGTTTTATGGATGAGAAAATGAGACGGAGAAACATTTAGAGAGCTTTTCCACTTACTCAATCAGTGTCCAAAGTGAGATTTAAACCCAGGTCTTTATTACCAAAGTTCTTGTTCTTAACCATAAGACCTATTGTAATCTTTGTTGGCTCTTTAAAAACAACAATCATTCAATGTGATTATTCTTTCCTTTAGCTAATTCAATAGCAAATGTAGGATTAAAGTACAATTGTCCTTTATATTATGAGTTTTAAAATATGTACGTAAAACTAGAGGAAATAGTATACTGGATCCCCATATACACCCAATGGTATGTGATCCTCTGTATACATAAATGTCTTCGGTTTAATTTATCTCTTCACTGCTTTTTCAGGAGCATTTAAGGGCACACTACAGGCATTGTGTCATGCCACCCATGAATAGTTCAGTACGTATCTCTATCTGGAGACATTTTCCAACATAGCCACCATGCCGTTATCATGCCAAACAAAGTTGTGATCTAAGCACATAGTCTGCCGTCCTGGTAGTCAGTGTCCTGGTGGGAAGCAGACGGCTCATCCAAAAGAGATAATTGAAGAGATTTAAATAAAAGGACTATTTACAAAGCTGTGGCCAGGGTTAAAGAAAATCAGCAAGGGATGCTGCAGGGCCTGAAGGCTAGCAGTCGTGAAATGCTGTAACCCCTGAAGGGCCAAAGAAGCGAGGGGGGGCGGGGTGGCGGGTTACTGGAAGCTGGAGAGAAGCTGGCCTGAGGGAAAGAGATACAAGAATAAATCCTTTAATCTCTTTCCTTTCACCCTTACAGCTCTTCTTGGTGTCTCCCACTGGCCACACTCAATCTGAATTCAGAGGACAAGGGATCCCAAGTCATTAGTACAGGGGTTGGCAAGTCTTTGTTCTGCAGAGGACCAGACAGTTAAAATCTTCAGCTGTGTGGGTCACATGCACTCTTTCTCTCCTGTATTCTTTTTTTTTTTTTCTGTTTGTTTTTTTTTTTTTTTTTACCCCCGTATAACCACCCCTTTCCCAGCTTAACCGAGGTAAAATTGACAAAGAAAATTATAAGACATTTATTTGTTTATTTATAAAATTGTTTATTTATTTCTTTTGAGAGAGACAGGGATAGAGAATGGCAGGGGCAGAGAGAGACGGAGAAGGAGAGAATCCCAAGCAGGCTCCACACCGTCAGTGCAGAGCCTAACCTGGGCTTGATCTCACCAACCATCAGATCATGACCTGAGCCAAAATCAGGAATTGGCCACAGAACCAACTGAGCCACCCAAGTCACCCCCACATTTATATTTTTAGCTTACAGGCTTTACATAAACAGGTCACTGGCTAGATTTGGCCCACAGGTCATAGTTAGCTGATCCATTTTAGTTCATAAAGACTAGTAACCTGGGGCAAAGAGAGTCAAGTAGGGTATAGAGTGGTTCTGGAAAAGCAAATGGAAATTATCTAGACACAGTCATGTTCAAAGATGGTTTGTTCAAATGAAGATCCTAAAAAGATCCACACATTTAGCGGCATTTAGTAGCTATGTCTATTCTATAATCTCTTCTCTTTCCTTTTGGATAAATGCTACTGATTTTGGGGGGAAACGAGTTGTTTTGTCCTATAGACAAAAGATTTGACTACTTACTTTCCTGTAGTAAACTTCAACGTGTTTCTCTCTATTTCCTCTAAACTGTTAGAACTTGAGGCTTGATTAGATTCAAGTTCAAACTTTTAAGAAATAATGAATCAAAGTTGGGACTATATGCTTCCTGTTCCATCATATCATGAGGAGAATGATGTTTCTGACTCTCACTTTTAGGGATGCCAAGGTGATTGGTGGGTTCATTCACCATCAGCTCTGTGTCTCCATTATTACATTTCCCATTAAATGTATGCCTTCTGCTTTACAACATCCATTGATGATTATTTCCTAGAACCATTATTTCATGACTTTGGATAATAGTGACATTTTAATTCCATAATTCTTTCTGCATTTATTAGCTAGCATTCTTCTGTAACGACTTTCTTGACCTTATTAGTTATTTGGTAACCCTGAAATATAGTCTGTGTTGGAAATGCAAGATAAACACTTCATTCTTCTCTCTACCAATTTTAACTTAGTGCCCTACTGATCTCCAGTTACAATCATGAGCTTTTTAAAAAAGCATTATTTTGAAATTTTAAAATAAATATTTATATTTTATATATATATATATATATATATATATATATATATATATATAAAATATATAGACAAATCCATAAATTTAAAATAAACACACACATATAGCATGTCACCCTATTGCAAACATCATTCTTTGTGTTTGTTATATTGTCCCATTTTGGGCAAATGGGCACTGTGTATGTGTATGTGTGTGTGTGTGTGTGTGGCTCAAAACAACAGAAATTAATTTTCTTATAGTTCTGAAGTACAGAAGTCATCATATGTAGGCACTACCACATTATCTCTAGAGGCTCTTGGGAAGATTCCCTTTCTTGTCTTCTCCAGTGTCCAGTGGCTGTTGGCGTCCTTGGGCTTGTAGATGCATCACGCTAATCTTCAATTCTGTCTTGACAATGCCTTCCCTTCTCTATGTGTCTCTGTGTTTCTATTGTCATATGGATACTTGTCATTGGATTTAGGGCCCACCTGGGCTATCATGAATTTTTTAAATTAATTACTTCGGCAAACTCTCTTTTTACAATTAATATCACATTCAAAATTTCCAAGGATTAGAATGTGGACATATGTTTTCGAAGGCCACCCATTCAATCCATGACAGATGTCTTTGTGATTTTTGCGATGATTGATCTACTAAACAGAAAATGGGTTTTTGAGGGCCATTAATATTATAAGCTATAATATTGCAAATATAGAAACACTGATTGACACTGTGTTTTATATCAACATGAAACATAGTAAAAGTTTACTAGTGAACTACAAAATATAAAATTATCAAATCGTTGATAATAAAACAGGAAAACTGAGAAAAATATACATTACTTTTGCTAATACAATTATTTGGTTTTCTGCCACACTTTGGTTCTCTATGTGTATTTTTGTGGCATGGAAGAAGGAAGTAGGGTCAGAAGTTAAAAAATAAAAGAATGCATCAAAGGGTTTTACTCCCATTTGATCACAGAAACTTGTCACATCTTTGAGGATTCACTTTTACTCTTTGTAGTAAATTTCCTATCCCAATGGTGTTCCTAACACTTTTGTGTAGTAGTAGAATGGATTATCTATTCTGTAATAGCACGAAAGAGCTGGGAGACACAGAGGCACAAGGTGCGTTTTCTCTGTACCTTTTGGAAAAGAAAAGGTAGAGAAAGTGTTAATTGTTTTTGTTTGAAATTTATGTGCCTTTGTTTTGAAGAATCACTGTTTCTAAGAGAGAACTCTTGGTTGCATTATAAGCATTTCAGACAGAGGCACCTTATGTTGTCAAAAATCTGCATTTTATCTACCAGTATCATGTAGTGACTGCAGGGTAGGCTCCTGTGTCCTTTGGTAGCTTTCTTCCTTCCAGGTAGGGCAAAATACCTCAGGCTCATCTTATGCATTTCCTGCCCTGCATCTGGAATCATCTGTTTCTCCCAGCAAATCCTGTTTTCTTAGTAGGAAATGATATTGAAAGACTACTACATGGGTGCTAGCGATCCTCCCTCTAATGGGCAGTCATTGTTTTCTAGGCTTTATTTCCCTTAAAAACTAGGTGTCTGTTGTTTATTTTCCATCTTATTGGGTGAACTCACACCTAACTTGGCTAGAGACAGTCTAGGTTTACATCTATTCACCCAGCACTGCCAATGGTACCACTTAAAAGTATCCTTGTTCAGATAAGTTATATGACATTCTACTTACATATGACTTAATCTGAGTCAGTTGGTAGAACAGATGACTCTTCATCTCAGGGTTGGGAGTTCGAGCCCCACCTTGGGTGTAGAGATTACTTAAAAATAAAATCTTTAAAAAATAAACAAGTGACTTAATCTGGTTTTATCAGGTGCCCAGAGGATGTTTCCCTTACCTTTAAAGTTCTGTAGTTTCACGAGACTATGTCTTGGTATGGCTCTCTGGGTCAATTTTCTGAAATAAATACATGGTGTGCGCTTTCAATATGTCAGCCTGAGTCTTCTCTTATTTCAGGAAAACTATCTTGTTTTTTAGTTTATAGGGGTAGTTCTGTGTCTGGATTTGTCTTGGATGATTCTAATCATACATATTGAATTTTTCTTATCCATTTTCTATATCTATTGTTTTCTTTTGTACATTCTTATTTTTCTTTGATTTCTGCATTTTCTTCTTTCTGCCTTCCATTTTTCTTACTGTCCACTCTCTCTTTTACCAAGTCTCTTATGTTTCCTTTAGTTTCAGACTTCATTCTGAAGTGAGTTTTTTTCCCTTTTTTTTTTTCATAATTTTTTTCCTAAACTCTGACATATCCTGCTGGCTTTCATGCTGTCTCATTTCTGGTATTTTCTACTTGTAAGCTATGCTAAATTTTCATAGTTTCCATACCATTCTTACCTTTACCGTAACCCTTTTGTAATATTACATTGTGGTTTTCATCAGCCTCATGGTCATGGTTTTCTGGTATGTATTCATCAATGATTACTTTCTTTTTTTTTCATACAACATCCTTATATGGGGCTTTTTCATGTTCTCTTGTTTATTTGAGATGCCCCCCCCTCCTTTTTGCCCCTTCTTCTTTGAGAAGGAGATTCCTGTGGAGAAAGGTCATGGTAGTTTCCTAGGGAAGTGGTTCTAAGGCTCCCCCCACCCCATGTTGTTGCCTTGAAGTATTATAAAGAAGATGTGGTTTATATACACAAGGAATACTACTTGGCAATGAGAAAGAATGAAATCCTGCCATTTGCAACAACGTGGATGGAACTGGAGAGTATTATGCTAAGTGAAATAAGTCAGTCAGAGAAAGACAGATATCATATGTTTTTACTCATATGTGGAACTTGAGAAACGTAACAGAAGACCATGAGGGAAGGGAAGGGGAAAAATAGTTTCAAACCGAGAGGGAGGCAAACCATAAGAGACTCTTAAATACAGAGAACAAACCGGGTTGATGGGGGTTGGGGAGGAGGGTAATGGATGATGGGCATAGAGGAGGGCACTTGATGGGATGAGCACTGGGTGTTGTATGGAAGCAATGAATCACAGGAATCTACTCCTGAAGCCAAGAGCACACCGTATACACTGCATGTTAGCTAACTTGACAATAAATTATATTAAAAAAATGCAGCTTTTTAGCTCAATGGTCCTACTTCCTCTGGACCCCCTTTTCTGCGTAGGAGTTGAATTCTTCTCTCGGTTTTTCACCATTGTTTCTACACTGCTCTTTTTTTTTTTTTTTCTGTATGCATAGCAATTTTTCTCTGAGTCTGTCTCTATCTTCCCAGAAGGAAAGGTTCCGGCTACTCCTGAGGCCCTTGGGGGATTAGGCTGCCCGGGACCTTGAGATTTTCTCACAGGTGTCAGTGTATCTTGTTTGCTCTCACCTACACACTACAGCTGTGGGGATCTCCCCGATTTTTACCAATTGGTTGTTTCCAGGTTGGCTTGCCCAGGATTCCACTGAGAAGGAGCTCATTTCTCGTTGGGAATGAGCATTTGATGCAATTCCAGTGTTTCAAGTCTCTTGAGACCATCAGAACTCTCTTTTCTGTCCTGTCCACCGCCTCCATGAGTGCTGGTTCCACACATGTCCTGAGGGGGTTCTGTCGTGGGTTGTGGTTTGGCATTAACCACTTTATGCTCCGGGGTTTCAGGGAACGCCTTGTCATCTCATTTTGTTCAAGATGCTATCCTTTTTATTTTTAAATCTTGCTATTCTAGTCTACCTATCTGCTTTGTTTTGTTTTATGAGAAGATTTAGGTATATTTAAACAGTAATATTTAAACAGTAGGTATATTTAAACAGCTGCCATAATGACTTTGTTCTGACTGGAAATTTGAGGTCACTTTTAAAAAACTGACCTGACATAGTTAAGTTTGGAAGCATAGAAAATAAGACAGGACCTCACAGAATTAAGTCCCATGCCACCTGGGGAAAAATTCAACCTCAATCTGGAAGTAGCTTTCCCTACCAGGCCCATCCGTCTGCAGCTGCCATCAGTGCTGCAGGCGAAATGGCAATGAGGACACCATTTGTTTCTGCCTACCTCAGTCACAGATGTGCCTGGGCCAGGGGGCACAGGGGCTTGGGTCTCCTGAGCCTTGCTTGTATGCCATTACTAGGTAGACCTGAGGGGATATAGGCCATGCATTCAGCGTCAGGCCACGTCAGGCTAAGTCAAAAAAGTTGGAATTAGATGAAGGCGGAGGGATACCATCTGTGAGCCAAGGTACAGGCCAAGGAGTCCACAGGCAGAGCCCCCCAGTTGCTTTGGAAGAGTTGAGGAAGCAGGTGCCCAGAATCAGAACAACAGGAGGGGCCCTGACAGGCAGCCATCCAGGCTGAGGCCACCCAGCTTCCTATTTGGCCCTATCCTTGATGGCCAGACCTGCCACGCTTAAAATGTTTGCTCACTGTCTGTTGCTTGACAAGGCCATGTTCTTGCATGATACTAAGGAACATAGTGGAAAATCTTCTCCATCTGGAGTCTTAACAACTGGTCATGAGTTATGCCCCCATCAATGGAGTTGCCATTCTTATTGCAACAATTACCTCGCACACAACGCTATTATAATTTGAAAATTCTCATGCTCAGTGTCTGAGCACAGATCAAAACCATTTAAAACAAGTACCCTTGTCTACCTTCTCCTTTCCTCAAAAGGACGCCATCTCTGCACCAATCTTTTTGACCCTGTTGGGTCAGAAAAAAAGGTCTCTTTCTCACCATAGCTAAAAGCTCAAGTGTTCTGGAGAAAAAAACTACCCAGGCAATGTCCAGTGGAAACACATTGGTATCTTTAGCTAAATGCTTATTATTTGCTAAGCCCCGTAACATGAATGTTACTCACATTATCTAATGTAGTTTTCACAGAAATTTGCGTGGTTGGGGTATCAGTTAAGCTTTACTTGCAGGTTACATAAACCGCCCTCATTATTCTAAGTAGGAACAGATTTAAAACAGGGAATTAGGCGCTTAAAAAATCATTGAGAGGGTTAGAGAAGCAGGCTCTAAGCTAGTCCTTCAGGAATGCCTCCCGGAAAACAAGACAGAACTGACCATGTAACCAAATGTGTCAGATTGGTAGAACCTAAATTACAATAGAAATCCTTGCTAGAAGGAAACCATGGACATGCAGGTGCAGGTTTTGGCTTTTCTGGCCTCAGTAATATACAGACAGGCATACTGGGAAGGCTCTAGTCCCATTCACTGATGAGGAAATGGATCTGAGCTCTGACCACGGGAACCAGTCATATGACTAGAAATGGAAAATCCAGGATTGAGCCCAGACCTAAACTCATGTTCTCAACCACGTCACTCTTCAGCCTGCCCAAAAAGGCATCTGTGGTCAAAGAGGAGTGAGAAAGGCTACTTTATAAGCATGATCAGGACTTCCTTATCAATGAGCATCTTTCCTTGACTGTGCCATCAAATTACCAATCACCGGTTCCACCAGCACTTTTTATCCTCTCCCATCAAACTTCTCAAATGTGAGAGGAATCTTCTAGGATCTCATCATAACTTATGAAAATGACCGTCCTAGCTTTCGGTCTGCCACACATGGACAGGTTCATACTCTGACCAATTCCACTGGACTGTTTCCAAAGGTGATAAATTCTATTGCTTCCATTTGTCATGGGAAAGTAGTTATTTATATTAGCAAAAATTAAGTTTGACTCGAGATGAAATACAATGAAAGTACCAGTTCCTTCTGTAAATGGGCCGCAGAAAGTTCTAATCTGTATCCTAATGCTCCAGGTCATTCACTCATTCATTCATTCATTCATTCACTCATTAATTCATTCACTCAGTTCTTAATATCCTAATTCATTGGACAGTTATTTATTGAACATCCATTATGTGCCAGGAAGACAGTGACATATAAACCTGCACTGTCCCTGTCCTCCCAGGGCTTATAGACTAAACATGAGGACAAACATTCAGTTAGTATGTAAAGAGATTTGACACAAGAGGGGAATGGTACTATGGGAGTAACAGCAGAGGGGTGAGCATGTGGCCTCCCTGGAGGAGTTTATCTAAGCTGAAACCTGAAGGGTGTGTAGAGTTTAGCAAGGCAAGGAAGGAAGGGACGAGTGTTCTAGTCAGAAGGTGGCCGCAAAGCCAAAGTCTTGGAGAGGAGAGAAAGCAGGGTGCACTGGAGATAGCAAATGAAGAGCAGAGTGGTTGGGATGTGGGGTAGGGAGGACAGTGGACCAAAATGAGCTGTAAGGATGGGCGTGGAGGGTCATTTGCAGATTTGACGGTTGGTAGGTTGATTTAGCAGAATGAAACCCTCCATGCTGTTCACCGTGGTCATGGAAGGTTGCTGCTAAGCCATATGGAAACACATGCTGAAAGTGTAACGATCGATAAGTTAACAGGTTCTTGTTGTAAGAGAAGCAGGTTGTACTGGAATATACGTGCAATTAAAACATCTTTTTTTTTTATCATGTGTTGCATATTTCTGACATTCAATGAATATTCAGAGCAGTGACATTGAAAATTATCACCTTTTAAAAATGCACTCATAGTTTTCAGTATTCCAAAACATCAGGCCTTAATTGTTCAATGATAGAGAATAGATATTTCCATTTTTAAATAAATTTTTGTCTTTCATGTTTGTCCAAAGATTTCCTCTATGAATTGATGAAAGGT
Source organism: Panthera onca (assembly GCF_046562875.1). NCBI lineage: Eukaryota > Metazoa > Chordata > Mammalia > Carnivora > Felidae > Panthera > Panthera onca. Next base: position 106,074,642 of record NC_138348.1, on the reverse strand, counting down.
TGATTCTTTCATGATAATTTATTATTCAAACAGGAACATTGTCATGGTAATAATTAACTATTACTTTTAGAGGGGAAAAAAAGAAAAAAGGTGTCTCTTTCCCCAAAGTTTTGAGTTTTAGGATATCCCAGTGGTGGAGGAAGTGCTGGTGACTGGGCGTGTGGTGGGGGTTGTCCTAGCTGTGGGCAGTGGGATAGCTGGAGGCAGACTATGCAGACAGGTGGGGTGAGGTCTCAGCAGAGTGCGCCAGCCCACATGAGGCAGTAGCTAGGCAACCATTGGTATCTCTGGGCCATGGAGGGAGCCCTGACCTATAGCTGATGTAACCTTGAGGTTACTCCTTTGATTATCTGGCTCCCATCGGCATGGCCATGACACCAGAGCAGGTTAGAAGACCTTAATAAGGTCCATAATAAATTTACTCCCACACGTGTGAGAATGAAATGAGTGACAGTCGAATGGTGGCAGATGAACACACAACAAAACCATGCTCTGAGGGAAGTCTTGTTTCCACCTTCCAGCGACTGGGTGAACTTTTGCTGCTCTCTCTTCCATCCCAACTCACTCACTCTCTCAGAGAGTGTCTAAAGAGCCCCTCCCAGGCACCAGGCTCTCTGCTAGGTATTGGGCCAACAACAGTTTATTAAATAATTTAGCACTTATTTCTTGAACACCAGTTATGTGCCAAGCAATGTTCTGATCCTTGGTAAACAAGGCAGACGAGGATCCTACATTCAGGAGATATTTGAGATGTAGAAAAGTGCTAAACAGAGAATTTAAAATAAGGTAAATAATTATAACATGGCAGCTCTTTTACTTTGGATGGTAGGGAAGTCTTCCTAGAGGAGGTAACCTGTGTGCTGAGATCTGAATCTGAATAAGAAGAGTAAATCCTATGAAGATCAGCGAGAAGAGAATTCCATACAGGGGAATAGTTCATGTAAAGGCCCTATATCAGGAATGAATGTTGCATGTTGGAGGAAAATGCCAGTTCCTGTAGTTGGAGCTTAGTGAGGGAGAGAGAGGTATAGGAAAGGCTGAGCTGGTGGAGGAAGATATTTGGGGCCTCATAGGTGAGTGTAAGATGCTTGATTTTTCCGAGTGCATTAGAAAGCCACTGGAGATTTTTCTTTTTCAAAATTATGTATCTGATCTATCTCTATCTATCTGTCTATCTATCACCATAGAAAATACATTGCTTTGTTTGCTGTTGCATACATGACATGTTACTCTAGGTATCATTCTGCACCTTGCCTTTTTCGCTTGATAATATGCCTGGAAATCTAAGCCACTAGGGATTTCTAAGCAGGGAAATGACATGATATGATTTATATTTTTAAAAATATGACTCTGGCAGCTAGGGGGGAAATGCATGATATGTGTCTTTGTTTCAGATGCTATAACAAAACACAATAAACTGAATGGCTTAAACAACAAACATTTATTTCACACATTTCTGGAGACTGGGAAGTCCAAGATAAAGGTGCTTGCAAATTTGGTGCCTGGTGAGAACCTGCTTCCTGGTTCATAGACAGTTCTTATTGTGTCCTCATATGGGGGAAAGGGCAAAGGAGCTCTCTGAGGTCCCTTTTATGAGGATACTAATCCTATGCATGAGGTCCCTGTCTCATGACCTAATCATTTTCCGTAGAGCCCCCATCTCCAAATGCCATCACATTGGGGATTAGCTTTCAATGTGTGAATTTGGGGGACATAAACATTCAGTCCATTGCAGTATGAGAATAGCATTTATGGAGTATTGAGAATGTAGAATGAGTGAGAGATAGGTCCCTGCCCTCACAGGGCTCATAGTCTGCCTTCTCAGCACGTTCAATCTCGGGGTTAGTATAATTGCCTATGTACTGGCCCTTGGTCTCTCATGCTGAACTGTGGGATCTCTGGGGGCCAAGCCAGTGTCTTTCTTGTTCATCTGTGTGTCTCAAATATCTAACCAGGTGCCTGACACTATACAAGATGATCACTGAACGTTAGTTGGATGGGCGAATTAACAGGTCTAGGCAGTTTTATTAATAACTCACTTTGCTGTGAACAGCATGACTTTCTTCCCATGATTAGTCAGTATTTGTGATGGAATATCAGTATGGATGTCTTAGAGAGACACCTTTATGTGACAACAAAATGAAAACCAATGATTAGAGAGTTTTGTATTATCTCTTTGGGATGATGGGCAGCATTCAGGATGGTGAAAAGCAGAGAAACTAATTCACATAAAATGACTAAGAATACTAAGGGCTATTGATGTTGGAGAAAACTTAGGGGAGCATGGCAGCTGCATTCAAGTGTGTAAAAGACTGTCATATGGAAGACAGTGTACTTGAGGGAAAGAGACGGGAGCGCAGGATACATGTCTCAAATAACCAAAAACAATTTTCTGCAGCTACCTTGTGATAGAATAGGTTTTCTTGTGAGGCAATGAGCACCTTGTCTCCAGAGATATTCAAACAGAAATTAGATATTAATTTGTCAGGGATGCTGCAGAAGTGACCCCTGGATTTTATATAGCGATAACAATAGCTACCATGTCTTTAGCCCTCAACCCTGCTCCAGACAGTCTGCCAGAGAGCTTTACAAATGTTATCTCATTTACTTTTCATAACAACTCTATGTGATAGGAGTTATCTATTTTGTAGATGCAGAACCTCAGGCTTAAAGAAGTAAAGTGATTTTTACAAGGGCACACAGTTAGGGAGTGGAAGACCCAGAATGCATCAAGGTCTCTATGGCTCTAAACTCTTTGTTCTTTATCATCCAGGCGTAGGCATGCCTGGGAGGTTTCTAAACCATGGCCTCTTTCTCAGTCCTCCCCAGGGTTAGGCCATAGCATTTCATTCCTCTCCATGACCAAGGATAAGTGGTGCTCAAGGAAGGGTAGGGACATTTACCAGCTACTGTTGGTGGGTGTTCAAGGCTAGATGCAGTGAGAAGAGCCCTTCTGTTTCTTCTCTCCATGAAGCTGGATGGAGAGAGTTCTGGGATGACTCTTCCTGAGAGAAGCTCTCGCCATTTCTCTAACGCTATGGTTTCCTCTAATCCCTTCTAATTCTTGTTTCCACAAGACAAGTCCCTAGGTTGGCATCTACCAGTACTGTCTGAGGGTGCCAGCACTGGGTCGATTGCCCACAGAGACCTCACAGGAGAGATAGCTCGTCAATGGCAGGGTTCAGAGACTCCTGAGCCCCAGTCCAAAGTCATCCTGACCTTATTCCAGCACCCTCAACGTCTCCTGAATCCTCCGACAGTTGAGTTTCTTCCATATTAAGATTTTAATATTCTAATGCTCTTGGGGCCATAAGATAATTTCTGTTGAAGATTCAGAAAGGGGATGACAGTTATAGACTCAATGTTTGTGTTTCCCCCAAATTCATATGTTGAAGCCCTATTCCCCAATGCAATGGTATTTGGAGTTGGGGCCTTTAGAGGGTAATTAGGTTTAGATGAGGTCATGAGGGTAGAGTCCCCACGGTAGGATTCGTGTCCTTCTAAGAAAGAGAGATGAGACCTTTCTTGCTCTTTCTCATTTTGTAAAGAACACGGAAAGAAGGCATTGCCAACAAACCAGGAATTGGTTCCCACCAGACACCAAATCTGCCAGCACCTCGATCTTAGACTTACCATTCTCCAGAACTGTGAGTGATAAATGTTTGTTGTATAAGCCGCCCACCCTATGATGTTTCGTTATAGCATCCCAGGCTGAAGACAGACAGGAAGTGGTTTTTGCTTTGGTTTGTTTGCATTTATGGAAGGGAATTGTTGGATGAAAGGACTTTTGTTTTTTGGCCTCTGTGGCAGAGAATGTAACGTTTATGTCCGCAAAGCCAAGGAGAAGTCATATTTGGATCTCTGATGAAGCAGCAATTCTGAAGCGCCTGTTTAGTATTCATGCATGATTGACAACTTGGTGATGAAATCAGCATGGTACCCCTTCCTTTCCCATGCTGTCCAGAGCCCCACATGGGCAGTGCTGTTCCCAGGGCAGCTCTGGTAGAAGCCCCATCAGAGAAGTGCTTCACTTATGAGTACTGGAACAGATAATCCCTGCAGCCAATGAAAACCAAATAACTAGTTTCCCTCAGTCTAAAGAGGACCCTGCTCAGTGTATAACAGTGAAAATGCTACCCAGTCATGTACCTAAGGAGAAAGATGTATGGCTTTCCCAAAGGAGAGAGAACTCTTAGAAAGTAGGGACCCATGGATTGCCCTGTGAGATCAGGGAAGAGAGGTTGTAATCAATTTTTATGGAGTGGCTACTCAGTGTTAGGAGTTTTACAGGTTCAGACAACATAACACCCCATAACAACCCTGAGAGGGTGTGTTGTTCTTTACTCCAAAAGGTGAATGGGCGCAAACCATGTGTGAGGTTCCACTGAGGACACAGTTATAAGTGAAACCCACAGAGCCCCTACTTTCCAAAGGCTTACCTTCTTGAGGATATAATAACAATGCTAATGTTTAATGAGTAATGGAGTACCAGTTCTATTTTATGTGCTTTGCACACACTATTTCATTTAATTATTCAAAACCTCACAAAGGAGGGAGTAATATCAGACCCCAGTTTGTGACTGGGGAAACTAAGGCACAGACAGGCAATTAACTTGCCCCCGTCGTAATCTGGTCAGTGGCAGAACTGGTATTCTAACCTGACCCAAGGGGCCTGGCATCAGAGCTCGTGCTCATGACCTCATCCTTTACCACCTCTAGGATAGGAATATGCTCCAGAGGAAGAGGGTGGAGCCCACATGGCCGGTGATTGGCCAAAGTGGGACTTGAACCCGGGTCTGTCTGACTTTAAAGCCCATGCTTTCTCATCAGGCCACTCACTGATGATGGTAGAAATCTGCACATCACTGTAATAATATACCCTTCCTTCCTTCCCTCCTCCCTCCTTCCTTCCAACAAATGTGTAGTGAGCTCCTTCCAATTATCAGGGACAGGACATTGCTAAAGACTACATTCCTGATGTAGATTAAAAGTCTCTTTAGATACTTTGTGTTTGGTTATCAAGGGTGGAGTGTGCAGAAGACAAAAATGCATTCACTCCTCAGTGATTTAGTCAATCATGCATTCAGTAGGTTTGAAAACTTTTCTTGGACATTAGGAAAAGATGATTCTGTTTGCTCCCATCACAGTTATTTTTAAGTTGACAGATGTTACTTTTCTTTCTTTTTCTATCTCTTGAATGTTTTGGAATGTGCACAAGTCAGCAAAACTTGGGTTTCTTTTCTTTTCTGTTCTATTCTCAGAGAGGTTTTACCCTGGAGGGCAGGGCCTGGCATTCTGGGGCTGGGATTTCCCCCTCAGTATGTGTTTCTTCAGCTGGTCCTGTCACTTCTGAGCACACAGCAGTGGTGTGCCCGGCCTGGTCCGAATCAAGCGTTGACTGTGTTTTCCCTCTTATCATGTTTCCCCTACAAGCGGACTAATAAATGGAGACAGTCTTTCAATCCCGCCTGGTAGGCGCACCGTGAAAGCAGGGACCTGGGGGGTGAAGGAAGTAAGAAGGCTGGTACTCCGCAAAGCGGTTGGCCTCACAGGCACTCACACAGCTCTGCTGTGGACCTGACCATCGTGTAGAGGAGAAAAGCCACAGACACATGAACACAGGAGAACATGGGCTCTGTTCCATATTCCCCACTCTGTCTCCTAGCCCTTCTGGGAAGATCTGGAACAGGATGGGGAATCTCATCACAGACTCTCATTAACCTGTTTCATGAACACAAAACAACAACAGTCTGACAGCTGTTACCTATGACTTGTCAGCTCTGCTCCATATGTACACCTTGCTCAGGATGGCGGCAGATCTGGAAAGGCCTTCTGCTCTCCGTCTGTCATTGACATGTGCCTGGCCTTTCTGAGGTCCTTCCCCTGTCTCTGGAAACCCACAAGGCCCCCGGAGTTGCTGTCTGTCATAGCTATTTATTTTTTTTAATTTATTTAAAAAAAAAATTTTTTTTAACGTTTATTTATTTTTGAGACAGAGAGAGACAGAGCATGAACGGGGGAGGGGCAGAGAGAGAAGGAGACACAGAATGGGAAGCAGGCTCCAGGCTCTGAGCCATCAGCCCAGAGCCCGACGCAGGGCTCGAACTCACAGACCGCGAGATCGTGACCTGAGCTGAAGTCAGACGCTTAACCGACTGAGCCACCCAGGCGCCCCTGTCATAGCCATTTATTAGAGGTCCCATCATCTGCTCACAAACCCCACAGAGTTTTATTTTATAACTACAAGTGCTTTCCTTGACTCTGAGCCCTCAGGTCTCCCTCCAGCAAAGCATTTATGATATTTGTGTATCTCCAATCCAATTGAGTGCATTTATCCAGTCTCATTAGGCTGCTGTTCTTTCGGTCACTGTTTGGGCTCCCAAAGACCAGTTAGTCTGTCCTCCTAAGTCACTGTTCAGGTCAAATCTCTGTCTGTCTGAACGGTCTCTCCCCTCCCTGGTTTGGGATGGTCAAAAGCCAATTCACAACTGCAGTAAAACCACGAAAAGGCAGGTCACATCCTAGGGCTGGTCAGGACTTGGTGACAGTGTGAATGTGGAACTTAAGGGGAGGGAGGAGTCAGAGATGGCAGCTCGAGTCGGATCCCAGGTGGCCTGGGAATGGCGTTTCCACGCGCACCTACAAAAGGGCAGACATGGGAGACACCGGTAAGAGGAAGAAGAGCTGGTTTACGAAACGGATACCTGTGACATGATAAGTTTAGGACACAATGAGTTTGAAATACGGGCCGGACATTCCAGTAGGACTGCAGGTCCGAGGTTTAGGAAGAGATCAGGACATACAGATTTGGGGTTCATCTGCACAGACATGATGGTGGTTGGTGCCAGATTTGGGCATCATTTGAGAGGAATCACTGAGAGAAGAGAGTCAAGTCCAGCTTGGACCAGCACCCCGTGGAGGAATGAGAGAAGACTGGAGAGGCTGGGGATGAGCCAGGGTCTCACCAGGTCACTGAAGACAGGGAGAGGAGAACTTCAGAACGTCTAGATCAACTGTAAAAATGGACATTTTGTTGCGAGGTAAGCAGAAGAACAAAAAAGGTATTTAAAAACCCACGTGAAAGAACCAACAACAAGAAAGCAGCTCTGGAACTCTTGTGGCCTTGGATGTCTCTACGTGTACCCAGTGCAGGCCACAAACAGAGGGAGCCTGAAGCGTAACCACGCAGAAGGAAACAAACAGCGAGATGAATCACACACACATCAACGGCGTGATGTGACGGTCCACATGCCTGGGACACAGCGGTGAAGAATGCCTTGTTCAAAAGAGCCACAGTTCACAGACGGGACCAGGAAGATGATCACACAGCAGGACCATTTACATCAGATATCTTTCTGACTGCATCACTGAACGTGTTGATCACGCCTTCACTTCCTGATTTAAGGAACCCGAAATTTCTTGTCTGAGGGAGCCAATAATATATTATTATTTCTAAGTGCAATTTGAGTTGTCGGTCCTGTCATTTGTAATTGAATGACACCTCACTGATATGGCTTTTTATTTGGTCTTCCTGATTTTAATTCTCTGGCCTCCCTTCTACTACAAGGTCTCCGGTGTCTTCTTTCTAAACCATACGTGTAACAATATCATTGCCTTGCTTAAACCCCGCTACAGGCTCCTCAGCAACTCCTGGATAAAGTCCAGACTTCCTTGGGTGTTATACAAAATCCGTTACCTGGTTTCAGATGACTTGTCTCTTGCCACTTCTCTTAGATGAGAATTTAAGTGACTGAACTCTTTCGTTTTGAAAAGTTCTATTTGGTTCTTTTCCAAACTCGTCTGTTTCATCATGCTGTTATCATCTTTCGTGTTACTAGCTTGTTTTAGCCTCTAGTTTATAATTTTGTGGGGTGAGCTTGTCTGCAGGAGGGATGTTTTTCTCTGGGAGTCCCACACATACCAAGTTGTAGACATTTCCTTCAGAATGGTCGTGTGTTAGCTTCTGCTAGCGTCTTGTGGACTCCAGTAGCCTAGGACCAGATTTTACGTTAATCTCTTTGCTTGGGGTTCTTGCACAATGGGGGTAATTTTGTTTGACTGCATCTATTCATGAAGCACAAAGTTGGGGTTTCTTCCCTTGAGAACCATTCTTTTCTACCCATGGACTGTCTCAGACAGGCAGAAAATTTCCTTTTTTCTTCCCTGGCTTGTGGAGTAGAGGGTGGTGTTAGTTTCTCTTTCACAGTCAGGGTAGCCCTTTGAGGCTCTGTTTTATGCAGGGGTTTCTGTTCAATCCTCCCCTGACCCCCATACTTGGGTGGGTCCAGACCACGTTTCCTGTTCCTTCATATGCATTAAAGCCTTAAACCTCAGGGCCTAGAGCCAGTATACTTGTCTGACACCCCCAGGGCTACAGCAGCACCAGAGCTCTTTAATTCTCCATCTCTGGGTTCCTTCTTTATTTCTGGCATATGGAATTCCCTTGATTTCTTCTCCACCTTCCTCCTCCTTCCCCTCTACTCCTTCCTCCTCCTTCTCTTCTTCTCCTGCCCTTCCTCCTCTTCCTCCTTTTTCTTCTTACTTTGGAATTTTTTCCTGGATTTTTGCATATTCATTTCAATTCATTTTGTTTCAATTCATTTGTAGCTAGAGGAGAGTCCTCTCATGTAAGTACTTTTTTTTTTTTTTTTAAATCATATCCTACCTCTTTAGCCAGGTCATACTCCTCACCATTTTCCCTAATGTGTTACTTGCACTGTCCATTCATTCACCCACAAATACACATGAATATTTTTTTAGTGTGTACTTTGTACCAGGCACTGTTCTAGGTGCTTGGAATATAGCATTGAAAAGAATTAGAAAAATATTCCTGAGCTCATGAAGCTTACCTTCAGACAGGAGGAAACAGAAATGTGATGAACTAGAACTCCATGGATGAGTATGAACAAGTATCAGAAACAAACAGTTGTATAAAATAGTAAGCTTCCAAATAATTTGTGCAGCATGATATCCATTGTATAATGTTAAATATGTGTAGCCCAGTATTATTTCTGGATATGTCATAGCCAGTAAACTAAAAGTATGCAGAGGAAGGAGATCCACTATGTTTAGGAAGTGGTTGCCTCCAGAAGGAAGGAAGAGAGGACTATGCGGGATGCATCATCTACTTCTTTAATGTTTTGTTTTGTTTTGATTTCTTTTAAGCTTATTTATTTATTTTGAGAGAGAGAGCACAAGTGTGGAAGGGCAGAGAGGGAGGAAGGGAGAGAATCCCAAGCAGGTTCTGTACCACCAGCGCAGAGCCTGATATGGGGCTCAAACTCATCAACCGCGAGATCATGCCCTGAGCTGAAGTTGGACACTTAACCGACTGAGCCACCCAGGCACTCCTGTTTTGTTTTGATTTTAAAGATTTTAAGTAATCTCTACACCCAACGTGGGGCTCTAACTTACACCTTGGAGATGAAGAGTCATAGGCTGTACCAACTGAGCCAGCCAGGTGCCTCTCTAATGGTTTAAATATCTTTTTAAATTACATATGTGAAGTAAAAGTAACAAAACGTTAAGATTTAACAAAACTGGGTTGTGGTTACACATATGGTTATTATAATAGGCTCTTCATTTTCTGTATGATTGAAATAGCTCATAATAAAATGACAAGGCTAAATGACTTTTAAAATGAGACTTAAAAAGAAGTCAATAGTAATAAGTGTAAGTAAATAAATTACATAGTGTGTTGGAAGGTGGTAAGTTATATGGAAAAAAGAGAAAAGGTAGAGCAGGGTAAACGGTACAGGGAGGCGTGCGGGTGGCAGACAGGCTGCGAATCTGGAGTAGGGTAGCCAGCCTAGTGTTCACTGAGGAGGCATTTTTGAGGCAATTGTGAGAAGATCTTAGTGAAGAGATGACCTTCTTGCCTGTCTTAGATATCATTTACTCTACTGAAACCAAGATAGTAGCCCCAGGAGAAGCTGGGTGGGTGTGTTACAGCCATGAACTGGGAGAACTCAGTGACAAAGATACGGAGACAGTCTAGAGTGCACGGCAGGTGGGTGTTGCTACCTTTCAGCAAGACAGGCCATGTGGGAAGACAATCAGGTTCGAGAGGTCTTCAGTCATTGAAGGGAAGTAAGGTTTATCTTGTAATTAGGTCAAAAGGAAATTACCTAGGGAACAAGAAGCTATATGTGGGACATATCTGCAATCATATTTTTCCAATAAATGCACAAGTTTATTTTTGTATGGATTATCCCCTGTGTAACCTGAGAACATAATAGAAAATAATGTCTGTAAAAGTAATTTGCACAGATCCAAGACGATATCATTTGAATAATTAGCCTTCAGCTACCTCTCGATCTAGGGATACATTTTTTAGGACTTAGGCTTGAGGCCAGGATTACAGAGTGATACCAGTTATGCCAGTCAATGTGGCTTTGATTTCCTGCATTCCACCTAGACCTCCTTCTCCATCAGACCACTCCCTACCTAGTTCTCTCTCTGAAGCCTCGTGGACTAGGTGCGACCCATCTCTGCATAGCAACTCTGAAGTGTTTGAGGACAGTTACCGTAATTTCCCAAGTCTCTCCTCCCGGAGAAGGGGCACTCATTCTTCCAACCAGTCGTCATGTGAGCCATGGCATGTTGTTCAGAGACAAACCCCACCACCCCCACTGGCCACCTTCTTGCAAAGATATCCCATCGTGTCAATGTCTGTCTTAAATGCCAGATATGCACAAAATGCACTGATCCCTATTGCTATTAATGCAGCCCAAGATTATACGAATGTTTCAGTTAACGCCAGTGTATAGTTTTCACATGGACAGCTTACCATGTCTGCATGCTTATTCCAAACTTCACCATTATCTGGGTCACATTTGCATCTTGTTTGCAGAAAAAAACATGAAAGAATGTATCAAGTGTTTCAGTTAAGTAAAATAAACATTTATATCGTCCCCCAATCTACTGGAACCTTTTTCATAAAGCAGGTAGAACAGTTTTATGAGTCTCCTTCCTAATAATCCATGCTGACGTCATGTAATAATCCTTGCTTTTCTAAAGGCTCACACACCACATATTTTAAAATCCATTTTAGAATTGGATTCAGATTGATGTCATATTTAATGATCTATAGTTTCTGGAATTTATTTATCCTCTCTTTTTTGAATTCAGAAATACATTTTTCCCCAACTTTCACCACTGTGCGTTACCACTGGTGTAGAAGGAAGGACAATGCCCTGGTGGCCAGGGACCGGTGGGTTCAGACCAGATTTGCTCCTAGCTAGCTGTGCAACCTTGAGCAAGTCGCTTGACTCATTTGTAAAAATTAATGTTTGAGGCTGTAACCACTCTGAGTGCCTCTTGCTTACTTTTTAAAAATATGTTTATCCTTTTTGATAATAAATTACCTGTATCTTCTGATTCCAATGTATAGTCTTAGAGTGAATTGCTTCCCCTTGTTAAGAATACATGTGCCACATTGAAACATAGTTCAATAACCAGGTTGATTGGGCTCCTTTTGTTCTTTTTTAAAAAAATATCTTTATTGGGGCACCTGGGTGGCTCCGTCGGTTGGGCGTCATTATCTCACGGTTTGTGGGTTCGAGCCCTGCATCGGGCTCTGTGCTGACAGCTCGGAGCCTGGAGCCTGCTTCAGATTCTGTGTCTCCTTCTCTCTCTGCCACTCCCCAACTTGTGCTCTGTCTCTCTGTGTCTCTCAAAAAATAAATGTAAAAAATTAAAAAAAAATATCTTTATTGAAATGTAATTCACTTACCATACAATTCATCCATGGAAAGTGTACCATGCCATGATTGTCAGCATATTCACAGAATTGTACATCACCACAATCTAAGTTTAGGACATTTTCAACCCTTGTTCTTAAGTCACCTCGAGCAACAGCTTACCCTGTGGTCTGTACATGCTGGGGTAACAGACTAAGATCTGGGGCTCAGAACCCTCTTTCGATTGTTTTCCCCATTCCTAAATTGTATTTCCTCATTCAGAAGTATGGCTGGTACTTAGAACAGCATTGGCTTGCCTAGTATGAATGAAAGCCTTGGGAAATGCCTATATACCTCTTCATTGGCCCACCCACTAAATGCGTATTCACTATGTTTTCCCGAGGTGGTAGAAATTACATGACTCTTTCCGTAGCCTAAAGAAATGGACTCTTGGTACCACAGGGACCTTCCCCCATTCCTTAATCACCAAAACACACTTAAGTCTCTCAATTCATGAACAGTTATTTTTTGAAGCTACCATGTACCAAGTTCTGGACATTCAAGGCTCTAGAGATTCAGGAGTGAATAAGATAGCTATTGTGGCCCCTGTTGGAAGAGAGAATCAGGAAACAATGATTAAATTGATATAGTTTCAGATAGACATAAGATTGTATATAGTCCCCATAACAGTTACAGGAGTAACAAAAACATCTGTTGAAAATTAAATTTGTAGAAGGCAAAGGGCCAATTACTTGATCCTCAAAAGTGGGAGTTCATGAAAGACTGGCCTCCTAATGGAGAAATCACCTGGGTCAGAAAGAAAAGTCCCAAGAGCTGTATTCCCTCTAGCAAACAAAGAAATGGAAGTGAAGAACCTGCCTGTGCACCAAATAGAACTGTCTATCAGGGAACACGTATGGGCCATTCACTTGCTCTGGGTCCATAGAACAGAAGACTTGCCAGATAAAGTCTCTCACTGGGAGACTTTGAGTGCAGTAGGTAAGTCAAGTTCTAATGGGACACAAATGGAAGGCACACACGGGGATCACTTGAGGAGAGACTTGAGTACAGACATAGGTTTTGAAGGCAGGGGAGGGTGTGGGGAAACCGCCAGAGATAGCAGAAAGTACAGGGGCCTGTGGCTAGTCACAGAGGGATGCTCTTATTGCCCCCAGACTGAAGAAACGGGAGCCTTGAGGAGAGGGCTGCCCTACACGAGATGTGACTGTTGCCCTCCCCAAGAAGAAGGGATTAGATAACTTTCCTCCTCCCTCCGCCACAAGTTGGCACTTTTTTCCCAATGTTCTCTGATGGCTGAACTCAGCAGGAAGCAAGAGGGCAAAGGTGCTCTTTTGTGTCATCCTTGCAGATCAGTCTCCCAGGACACAGCAGGGTGGAGAAGGATGGAGAGTGGATTTGGAAGGGCAAAGGGAAGACATCCAGTCCATGGTGGAAATGGGGGAAGTTACATCCTGGCCTCTCCCTTCTTCACAAACTCCCCTTCCTCTGCTACCCTCCAGTTCCTTAACTAGGTACTTGGTGTGTTATGGAAGGAAAAGCAAGGGCAGCAAAGGTCTGGAATCTGATACTCAAAGATTCAAAATCTCTGAGTCCCTTATCATGTATAAGACACTTCTCTGAATCTGTAGCCTTTGTGTACAGGTTAAGAGCATGGGCTCTGGAGTCAGACTACTTGAGTTTAGATCTTGCCTCTGCAACTTATCGTGTAATACTCTCGCTCTCTCTTTTCACTTGTCATTCGATTCCATTTTAGAACACAGTGCTTGAAGGTACGGAGTACTACCGATGGGCATTTCTGTCTGTCGATGGGGATTATCTTACCTAGATGGGAATTACTCTTATGGGAGTCAAACAAGATGATGCACACAAAAGGACGTCGAAGATGATAGAGCACCACATAACAGCACTGGAGCCATGACTTCCCCTTGTCCTTCTTCTATCCTCCTTTGTTCCTTCTTTCTTTCATATCCATTGAGCAAATACTTATGGAGTCAGACACCGTCCTGGGTACGGAAGAACCAGTGGGAAACAAGGTCGTTGTGATCCCCAAGCACACATCCAGTGGGGCGTGTGGGTGATAAGCGCACAATGAAATCAATGAGCAGGGTGATGTCAGATGGTGGCAGGTGCCATCAAGAAATTAGAACAGGCACTTATGTTAGGGAGTAAGTGTGGGCATTTGGGTAAGGAAACTACTTAGTGTGTTCAGGAAGGTCTGCCTAGAGGGGGAATTTGAGCTGAGACGTGAACGACAAGGAATATTCTGGCTTTGGGAAGACTGTGGCGTGAGGTGATAGAAGGGTCTAGGCTGAGGGAACACAAGTACAAAGTCTCTAACCCAGGAGCAAGCTTGGTGTACTCGAGGGATGAGAAGAAGGCCAGAGTGTTTGGAGCCCGGTAGGAGATGAGGCTGGAGAGGTGGACAGGAGTTGCAGTTGTAAGGCAGGAAGTAAAGGCACATCATGATGTGAATCTGTTTCTTCATCTTGCTTAGACACCGTCAAGGTGGGTGTGAGGATTAAGACGGCACAAGGAAGACATCTAGCATTGTTCTGAGAAGAGGGCCGGCCCTGAGGGCTAAGATACAGGGGTAATGCTTCCCAAGAAGGGGTACTGCCGCTGAGCTTGAGCCAGGGAAGATGACCTATGCAGAAAGCCAGAGGCAGGGTGTTCTCAGCCAGAGGTGGGGTCACTTGGATGCAGAGGAGGAGATGCACAGAAAACTTTTGCAGAACAGAAAGAGAAATAATCCAGGCGTTAACGCCGAGGGTGGGTGCTTAGAGTTGGTTCTCAGATACAGGGAACATGTTTGCAGGGCTGAGTGTGAGAGCCATGCCCTCGCCCTGTCTTCCGTTGCGTGATGTGCCCATGGGCGGAGTGGCCACCAGGTTTGGCTGAGATCTTGTGCCCACTGGGGAGTCAAGAGACTTCTCTCACACCCTCATTTGATTCCAAGAGGGTACCAGTTACCTTCCAGAAAAGGACAAATCATCATACTTTCACAGTAAATGAGAACTGGGATGCCTGGGTGGCTCAGTAGATTAAGCGACCTACTCTTGATTTCAGTTCAGGTCGTGATCCCAGGGTTGTTAGTTTGAGCCCTGCGTCGGGCTCTGTGCTGGCGCCTGCTTAGGATTCTCTATCTTCCTCTCTCTCTCTCTGCCCTTCTCCTGCTCATGCTCTAAATAAATAAACAAACAAACAAACAAACAAACAATAATTAAAAACAAAATAAATGAGGATATTAGCTAGTGTCATATGGTGGAAAGAGCTCTGGAATTTGAACCGAGTTATGCCCCTCTATTTATCCTTTTAACCTTTTGCAAACCACTTAATTTCTCTTAAGTCACAGTTTCCTCATTTGTAAAATGCAGACATCACCTACTCCCCAGGGCCAGTGGAAGAATTCAGTGACATAATGTATAAAAAGCTTTATTTCCATTCCCTCCGTCTCCACCCCTGTGTGGCCTCTACAGCCTATAAGTAGATTCCGAAGCTTGTTGGATATCCCGTGATTGTCAGTCAAAGAAGCGATGCCAGAGAAAGCAGCCGAAGAGCAGGTTTCCTCTGGGTTAAACCCTGCCAGCAAAATTAACTCCTCAGACTGGTTTCCTTCCTGCTCGGTCAGATATCCAGAAGCGACGTGCTTATTCTCCAAGGCAACAGCAGATGCTTATATCAACACAGGGGAGAGGCTCAGACATTTAAAAATAGAAAACAAGGTCAAAACGCTCAATTTGGCCAGTAAACACTGACCTCTCACAAACATTTTTAAAACCCCAAGTACAGATCCGGCGCATTTTCATACACTCTGCTTCAGCTTCTTGAGATGCACTTAGATTCTCCCGAGTGGCCAGGCCGAGCGCCCCCCCAAGAACTTACAGGACGATGGGATCTGTGATCTGTCTTCATGCAGGAAATATTCTATGCATTTAGATGGAATATTTTTTAGTCTGTTAGCCTCTATTTGAATATTTGAGTGGATTCTTGCTGCACAGGATGTTTCATTCCGACTCCAGCTCAGTGGGTTGCTAAGGTGAACGCGTTGATGATTAATTCTGTTCATAAACACACTGGAAAGAAGGCGGGGTGCAGGGGGTGGGGTGGGGGGAGAAGGCCCTGGTGTATATCGGCGTTTTAAATGCTGTGAATTGGATTCAATTTAATTATTTCCTCCCCATGGCTTTAAATTGAAGGGCTTCAAAATCAGGAGTTACTGCTCATACACTTAATTATTTTCCCCTGGTAAAAGAGAATGGACTCTGAAATAAAAGGGCTCCAAAGCAGAGGCAGTTCGAGGGCAGGGAGCAGCCGGAGCCCCGGGTTCCCCCTACCTGCTCAAGTCTTCCTCGGTGCCTCTGACTCTTCATTACTAAAAATAGGGCCAGCCACCTCCAAAACCTTTTCCAGTTGCGGCACCAGTATTTGGAGATTTTGACTCTCTCCCGGTACCATAAATCCTGCGGCGCCCTCGAGTGCTGGAAGGACAAGGTGATCTGGTGTGTGATCTGGGGGAACAGAAGGCACCTCCCCGCTGAGCCGCACATCCCTACCTGCACAGCCAGAATCATTGTACCACACGCCCCCGGCCACCTCTCGGAACCATCTCGAGGATGGAAAACCAAAATCAGGTGATGAATGCAGAACAGCTACCCTGAGCACTCCAGAGAGGTTGGGATGTTGAGAGTCTCCGGAGGGGAGCGTGAGGCGAGGGCCGAGGGCAGAGGTGGGGAGGGTAACGGGTGAGTTCACAAGGACATCGGGCAAAATGGCAAATTCTGCTCTCTGTCTGCGGGGGGCTGCAAGGGCTCAGTGGAAGCGGCCTCCAGAGACTGACCCGTTGTCACAGCATCGCCTGGTGTGAGCATCTGGGCTCGGCCCAGAGCACAGCAGTCTTGGCCCCACATTGCTGTGCCTGGAGGTGGCACGGGGAGGCCGCGTGGACACGTCGTCCTCGTCACCCTGCCAGCCACACAGAACACAGGATTCAGGGTAGCTTCCACATGAAGATGTGAGTGGTTCCCCAAGCTCTACAAACATGTCGGACACCTGCAGTCTGTCCTCAGGAGCTGGTCATACTCTTTGTTAGGCTTCCACCTCTGTTTCATCATCTTCTCCCTGGCCCCCAGGTGTATACAGGTGAACCTCAAAGGCATGCTGGGGCTACAAAATCTCAAGGGATAAAGGAGAAAGGTGAAGGATGTTTGCAAAGAGGAACAGGTTTTCATTTCTTCCAGTCATTCCCCATCTTTTCTTCTCCTCATTTACTTTGGAAGTATGATGACTCATTCTTTTCTGGATGGTGACTGCTGCCTTCTGGGAATCAACTGAGGGTATGAGAGAAGCCAAGAAATTTCTCTTGGGCACCTGACTGGGCTCTGTCCCACAGCCTAAGAGTTCTGTGCTATGTACATTCGTGTTTTTTTGTTTTATTTTGTTTTTTATGGTTAATATGGGGACACTGTTTCCTCTGGATGAACTATAAGATTAGAAATATTCTTGTAAGCGGGAGTAGGAGGCTCCACGGTAGGGGTAATCAGCCTTATTCTCTTGGGTCTGGACCACTGAGGTTCTAGAATAGCTTGAGAGCTTTCTCCAGGGCAGCACTGAGACCTAACTGTCCTTCCTCACAGGGAAATTATCTTTCTCTGATCACTCTGGATATGGGGGTGTTGTCTATTGTGGAAGTGATGCGTCCCTTGTCCTCTCTGATCCATCTTTCTACCCCAATGTTGGCCACTTTCCTGAATGACAGTCTCATCTGTCATCGGGTAGGACGCTGGGTGGCAAGAATAAAAACTCAGGTGCTGACCATTTTCTATCCTTTGTCCATCATCATCATCATTGATGCAGACACTATTGGTTACCCAGTCAGCCTGAATTCCCTGTTTCTTCTTTGCCAACAGAGCCCTGATTTTGTCCTGCTATCTCTCCTCCTCTGTATAGCCATACGCCTGGGGAGGATGGTCCTATCTCTAGCTCAAAGATAACTTCTGAGTAGTTATATTCCATTCTTGCCGTCAGTGATCATTTTAGGCACAGATTGTGACCTAATCCTGGCCAATAAGATATGCAGTAGGGGTACTTCTGGGAAAAGTTTTCCTTGTTCTTCTGTTGGGCTTGGTGATATCTGCATGTGCTCTCTGGAACTGCAAGAGCCGTCCTGTGACCAGCAAGAGAGCTGCTCCGAGGGCGAAGCTGCTGTGCTGGGGATGGCAGAGTAGAAGGCTAAAAAGCACTTGGTCCTCTGGGTTGTATTCAAGCCCTTGAAATAACGAACCCTGAAGCCACACTCCCTTGGGATTTCTGATTTCTCAAGTTAGGCAAGTGAGGGATCCCCTTTATTTGTGGCCAAAGGAATTGGATTTATACAGAAATTGGCCTGCAACAACAGGGAAATGGGGAAGTGTGGGATCAGTTGCTTACCTGGCCAAAAGGACTTGAGTAGATCATGGCATAGAGTTAATTATGAGTGAATTATCAGCCATGGTCACCTGAAATGGAGTGTCCTGTGAAGTCAAGGCTTGGGGGGACCAAGTAACAGCTGCTATACAGTTTTATAGAAAGCTCGAAGAAATCATGTTCCATGGACAGGATGCTTCTGTTTGAACTGGACATCTGTAACAGGGAGAATATCAAGTTCAAATTTCTGATTCAGGCACAGGCTGAAAATCGGGAATTATCTAATTATGTAAGGTTGAAAGACTAGAACCAACCACCAAGTTTGCTCCTGCAGATTGCTGAATTACAGAGTAGTTAATATCACTTCTTTTAGGACTGAGTGTCCTATATGAAAGTGAGGGCATGTATCAGAAAGAGGTGAGCCCTCAGCAAAAATAGATACCTATGGGAAGAGCTGGATGATGTATTCGTCTGGGTTGAGAGAGTCTCTCTGTGTATATACAGAAAGAGAGACAAAGACAGAGAGAAACAGAGAGAGAGAGAGAGAGAGAGAGAGAGAGAGAGAGATTGAGAAAGACTGATTATAAGGGATTGGCTCACACAATTATGGAGGCTAAGAAGTCCTGAGATCTGCAGTCAGCAAGTTGGAGGCCCAGTACCACCAAAAGTGTAAGTTCTAGTCTGGCTGAGGAAGGAGAAGACCAATGTCCTAACTCAAAGACAGGCAGAGAGAGTGAATTCTCCCTTACTCTCTTACCAAAGGAAAAAAAAGGCCCTTTTGTTCTATTCATGCCTTCAGTGGATCCGATGAGGCTCACGCACGTTAGGGAGGGCAATCTGCTTCACTCTGTCTACTGATTCAAATGTTAATGTTGTCCAGAAACACTCCCACAGACACACCACAGAATAGTGTCTGAACATGTATCTGGGCATCCTATGGTCCAGTCCAGATGACACATCAAATTATCCATCACAGATGGTTTAGAGTCCTCTAAGCCCTCAATTTCCCCTGAACCTTCTTTGCTCTGCATACAGAACAGCCCTTTCCCCCATCTGATGAAGCCGTTTTTCCTGGTAAAAGCATCACAATGACTAAGGAGACAATTCCCCTCTTTCTCAGCTGTACCCATGTCCCCAAGCCCTGCCAGCTTCTTTAGAGTACTATCCCAGAGTGTATCACCCCCAATTACAAAACTAAGCCCAGGAGATTATTTTCATGCCAAATCGAATTATGAGAATTTGCTAATTATTTCGGCAAGATCTAGCAAAGGTCAGCAGGAGAGAATTCTGAACACACAAGATCAAGGAGAGAGGAACATAATTCTAAACACGACTGAATTTGTAATACGCGTGAACCAACCAGAGATTCTGAATTCAATGTGTTGGTTCAGTATATTCTGCCTATTTGCTTAACTGCATAAAACCTAGATACAGTAATGGGCCATGCTAAATGAAAATAAGTTGCCAGAACTTCATTATTATAATGGAGAAGAAAGCATTCAAAGACTTAGGGCGGTGACAGTATTAGGATGGATTTGTCCAGTAAGGTTCACAAACCCACACCTTTAACTACATGTCCCCTGAGAGGGCCCCCAAGACACTCCCTGCACAAACGCTTTAGGAATACATTGCTTAGGGGAGCACTTTTACCTTTTAAGGCAATGTAGTGACTGATCTCTGTGGACCCAGGATGCTAGCTTCTGTCTTCCCTGTCATGTTTGAAGTGGTTATATACTGAACCTTAACTGGGAAGATAGATAGCAATCAGTTTAGAGAGATTACAGACTGCTGTAGCCACTGTGGGAAAAGAGGACAAGAAATGATCAGAACTATGTGGAATATTAGAATTATTAGAAATAACGTAGTAACGCCAGGGGCCTGGATGATGTTGGGAAATATGAATGTTAGTGGTGCCAATGCCCCTGGTCTCGTGTGCATGCGTGTGTGCATGTGTGTGTGTGTGTTTGTATGTGTGTGTGTGTGTGTGTATGCTTTCCTAAGAGCAGCCAGCAACCTAGTTACCGGAGCTGAGAATGAGAGTGGTTACATTGATCTGTGGTTGGTACTTTTGCAAATATGTGTAAGAAAATGACAAGAGGGTAAAGGAGTTATTGGCATGGAAAGGGTTCAGGTGTTCAGTCATGGGGAGTAGGCTGGACAAGGCAAGGAAGACTGGGGAGAGGGCTGTCAGGAGGAAGTAGGATTAAAGGATTCCACATCTCGATGAGGCTGATATAGAAGATTAGGTGAGATAAGGGAATCGCAGAGACTGACTAGCTATTTATCAAGCCTGTTTTTTTGTTGTTTTTTTTTTTTTCTGACTAGACCACAGATTATTTTCCCTTGTCTTTCTTGTGAACATGTGTCTGAGTTCTGGCTAGTGGACTGTTGGGCACCAATTCTAGGCCTGATCCATAAAAACTTCCTCATGCAATACACCATTGGCTTTCCTCTCTTTATCAGCCTTGGAAGCCACAAGGTGAAGATGTTAGAGGCACAGATGGAAGGAACCTGCATCCTTGGATTGCTGCTTGGATGAGAGCCGCCTACTAATCAGCGGCACCCACTGGGGACTTTAAGAGGGTCAGAAATTAATTTCTATTGTCATAAGATGCTGACATTTTGTGTTTTATCTGCTACAGCAGCTAGTGTTCCCTAACTGATATAGCTGTGTTTTAAAAAAATGGAGGGAAAATTGTGACTCTCAGTTAGGATATTCTGGAGGTGACAGCGAGTTGATAATAAGGACTGTGGAGTAGTCGTGTACCTGAAGTGGAGAGGAGATGGATGTCAATGGAAGGAAGAGATTAAAAACACAGGCAGTTGAGTGTTGGATGTCAACATAGATATTAATGTTGTCCAAGATGATGACAGGATCAGTGGAGAAGAGTAGACTATGAATTAGAATAATCTGATATCAGCTAGTACTTACTGGGTGCTGAGCATTTTGCCTTTAATGTTTATAACCACCAAATGTAGTTGGTATGACTATTACCCTATCTAATGAACAGGGCACCTAAGCTTTCGAGGGATTGAACTTGAATTCAGTCTATTTGGCTTCAAATCCATGTGCTTAAGTATTATATTAAAATTTACCTGAACCATATGAATTTAAACAGCAAAAAAAATTCACCTATGTCATAGATCAAAAGGTTTCAAATAATTAGAACAAAAATCTCGGTCAAATATTAATGTCAGGATTCCTAAACAAGGTGCATAGATTAATTTCTCTGCATCTATTGGTGCAGACCCCAGAGTCTAGGCCACAGTAGTCTCTGATGTTCCCTTTATGCTATCGTTGAGTCTCTTCAGAATTTTATGAAAGACTCTTCATTGAATTTCTTTCAGTGACTGTATCATCTAATCAACTGAGCCTCACTGTACTAAGGACTAAGCAGGGTCAGAGAGGCGAAGTGACTTACACCAAGCCCAGATCAACCAAGTCAGGTCTTCCGATCCCAGCCCTGTGCTTTTTCCCCTATGTGAGTTAGATCAGAGATCAGAGGTTCCCCCACACACATTTTTTTTTTTAAGTCTATGGAAGTTTTTCTTAAAATAAAAATGTGTTTGGAAAACTAGCATATACAGTGGATAGAAACAATTGTGCATTCTCCTCTGTACTTGTTTGCGTGCCCATAATATTTCCTAATAGTAAAAACTACTCTGCTTGGATGAACAAGGATAGGACAGGTGCCCCCTTTTTCCTACCTTCTTCCTACAGCAACCCCAGAGACACTTCCCGACTTCAAAACCTCCCTCTGCAGAGCACAGGTGACAGTAAGTGTAGCTTTTAGTTCTCTAGTGACCAATGCAAAGAAGGAAGCATGACTGTTTGCAGGAGTGATAGAACCAATGTGGTAAAACCAATCCATTGATTAAGAGAAGCAAAATAGGTCATTCCAAATATACTGAATACTAATCCTCTAGAAATATATATATGTATATATATATATAGATATATCCTCTAGAAATTTATATGTATACATATATGTATATATATGTATATATATGAATGTGTATATATATATGTATGTATATATATATGTATACATATATATTTCTAGAGGATATATATATCTATATATATATCGATATTTCTAGAGGATTAGTATATATATAAATATATACATATATATTTCTAGAGAAAATTTTTATATAAATAAGTAAATATACATACATAATGTATATATAGAATATTTATTTATTTTTAACCCAGAAGCCATAAACGGTATTTAAAGTGTGTATACCAAAGAAACTATTTCATATATAAGACTGTCAAGAACATCATTGTTCTCACTAACTCCTAAAAGGGAATTATGTATATACGTACCAAATGTAGAATGGGTAAATAAATTGTGGCACTTTGAGACATGGGAATAACATATAAGCGTGAAAATGAACAAACTACAGGTACATTCGGGAACATGAATGAATCTTACATAATATCAATATATATAATGTGTATAAAACAGTATGTGTGTGGGGAGCCTGGGTGGCTTAGTTGGTTAAGTATCCAACTTTGGCTCAGGTCATGATTTGTGAGTTCGAGCCCCACATCAGGCTCTGTGCCGATAGTTTAGAGCCTGGAGCCTGCTTTGGATCCTGTGTCTCCTCTCTCTACCCCTCCACTGTTCACTCTCTCTCTCTCTCTCTCTCTCAAAAATAAATAAACATTAAAAAAATTTTAAAACAGTATGTGTGTTTAGAAAACTGTATTGCTGAGGAAGCATACATAAGTTCAAAACTATAAAGGAAAGCAAAAGAGTGATTATAATAAGAGTTAAGATATTAGTTACCTTCCAGGGGCAGAGAGAGTATTAAGGAGGGAGGAGAGGTGTGCTTGGCTTGGATGGGGCTTCACAAGATTGTTCATTTGCCAAACTCTGTTATTTTATACACTTTTCAGAAATTATTCACCACAATTAAATTGTTTCGAGTGGTGTGCACACACACACAGGCACGTGCATGCACACACACCCGGATTCCCAAGGAGAGAAATCTTTGGTGGATTTCCCTGCAAAAGATGCACTGTAATGAATAGCAAATACTCATCAATATCACCATCATATTAAACATAGCCATGTCCTTCTTCAAGACTTCTTTTTACAGTGGTTCTTCTGGCACCACACCAAAGCTTGCTCTGCTGGCTTGTTTGCTTTAAGCTAAGATTAAATTCCACAGAACCTAGAGGAAATCTGGGTTGCCAGATTAATTCTCTTTAGGAATTACCTCTTTTACCAGAGGTTTGCAAGGTTTTCTGACAGTGAGTTCAAGATGGTCTCTCTCAACAGGTTGCTGGGATGGGCCTGTTCTCAACTGCTAGGCATGAGAAAGGATCATCTCCCTACACTGGGAACTGAAGCATCATGACAAACAAACAAACACAAACAAAAAACATCTGCCTGAATGGAAGGCCATTTCCAGTTTTGATTGAAGAGAGCTGGAAAGTCCCTGCAACCAGGGCCAAGATTTCACTTGGAAAGTAACTTTGAGTCTGTGGCAATTCATAGAAAAATGGAAAGTTGAGACGCTACAGTTCTTTGTCATGAAGCATGGCTATGGTTATTTAAGCCTAGACAAAAACACCCATACAAGGTCTGGATTTGGTAAATTTAGCTCCTTGGAATACTACTCTTCAAGACAAAATAGATGTGGACTGTCCATCTAGATACATCAATGCAGCTAATTGCTCTGGGGTTATTGGCTCTGTTAAGAATCTTCCTAAAATAACTTCAGTTTTAGCACAGTAGAGCCAAAGCCTGTCTTAATGGTGATAATAAAAATGGGTATTTAATGTCTGTGAAAACCACTGGTAGTTCATAATGATAAAGTCATGTCATTGGCATCTAAGAGAACTCTTAACTTTCTGTTTTTTGCTGCGTATATATGGGCATATATGAGCATCTAGCTCATCCCCCCTCCTCCCAAATCAAGTTGTTAATGGACACATTAAAAAGAAGGGGGAGGAGCACCTGAGTGGCTCAGTTGGTTAAGTGTCTGACTTCAACTCAGTTCACAATCTCATAGTTCATGAATGCAAGCCCCTCAATGAACTCTCTGCTGTCAGCATAGAGCCCACTTTGGATTCCCCCCCTCTGACTCTCCCCCACTTATTCTCTCTTTCTCTATCTCTCTCTCTCTCAAAAACAACAACAACAAAAACACTTCAAAGAAGTTAAAAAAAATAAAAATAAAGGGGAACCAGAGCATATCTTTCTTTTATCCCGTTAAGAATTATCTGATCTGTCAAATGAATTTTCCTTCCATTTCTAATTTTTTTTTAATGTTTATTCATTTTTGAGACAGAGAGAGACAGAGCATGAACGGGGGAGGGTCAGAGAGAGGGAGACACAGAATCTGAAACAGGCTCCAGGCTCTGAGCTGTCAGCACAGAGCCCGACGCGAGGCTCGAACTCACAGACCGCGAGATCATGACCTGAGCCGAAGTCGGCTGCTTAACCGACTGAGCCACCCAGGCGCCCCTCCTTCCATTTCTTAGTCTCAAGGTTGTAGACTGGTGTAACTTTATTACACATGTCAGCACCTGGGAGTATTAATAGCCAATAGTGTGTGGTGAATACACACAGTTTAGTCCATAACTGAATCTTACATACAGAGTCAAAGGCTATTGAAACATCTCTCCACACAGAGTGCTCACTGCATAGTATCTCAGGCCTCATCCGTCATAGACACACCCATAGTCATCTTCCTAAAGATCTTGGCCCTAGGCCTTCTGCACTTCTAAGACATCTTCTTCATCTAGGATCACCAGGAACTTTTCTCTGAATTCCTTGGTTGCTTTTACTTCTAAATACTCTTTTCTCATCTGTCTACCCTGCTGTTTCCAATGAAGCCAATTCTGCCTGTGCCAAACATTGGGAAGGGTCAGGAAGCCAAAACTGGGCAAGAGCCCCTGCTTCCAGTATTCACCCACATGTTTTCCTGCATCTCTTTGAACCGTAGCACCCAGGTCTCAGTACCCTGAGGGTTTGAATTTTTGGCCTGTGTTTTATTTAGTTCCTGGCATCTACCTTAGGCCCTCCTTGTCATCACTGGTATAGACTCACTTCTCTGGCTTTCCAACCCATGGCCTCCCACTCAATGTTTGCATTTCCTCCTTGTCTTGGCATTTGCTCTGTGCTCCTGTGGCCAGTCTGGACTCTGCGGTTACCCACATCGGCCAGGTCACACCCACCTACCCATCACCACACCATACATCCAGGGCAGCACTTATCACTGGGTTGGAAATATTTGGTCTCTGTAATTTTAATAGACCATGAACTTCCGGGGGCAGGAATAATCATATTTATCTTTGATTTTTCTAGCACAATTCATGGTACATAGGACCAAGCTCATTTTGTAAACCGTCCTGATCTCTTTGGGAAGAGGGCATGAAGTAGTTTGTTTACACTCTGGTAGTTTACTTACCAATTGGCAGAGAAGGTTATTTGGGTTGTTGTTTTATTCAGTTATTAATATGAAGTGTTTTTATGGAAAGCACCATAAGTACAATACAGGAAAATATATCTATCTTTTTGTATTGCAAAAATGAATCATCATTTTCTCTTGACTCCAATCCCAACTGGGCTAAAGAAGGAAAACAGAATGAAAGAAAGTCCTGTATATGTGTGTGTGGGAGGAGGGATGGTCTGTGCACTAAGAGTGTGATCTCCCTAACGTTCGCCCTTGAGGCCCCTCCCCTGGCCCCAGCCCCTGTCCATAACCCTCACCCCCAGTCTTTTATCATCAGCCTCCAGCCATCTTCTCCTCAAGCCAGAGGAGACTCAACCTTTAGGTGGGAGACTGGAGAAGATGACCTGGAAGGATCATCCCAACCAGGAGGTTTTATAATTCCATGAATAAGTAATTTTTGTCTGATTTTCTGGAGGAACATAAAACTACTGTCCTCCTTTTCAACAGACATTGATAATAAAGGCTTTTGGTGTTTAGATTAACATGTTTCCTAGAAGTATCTTGTTTTCAAAAGCTACCGTGTCTGAAAGAGGTACCACATATGAAGCCTCTTGTATTGCAATAGTGCCTTTGAGGGGTGCCTGGGTGGCTAGTCAGTTAAGCTTCCGACTTCAGCTCAGGTCACAATCTCATGGTTTGTGGGTTCGAGCCCCACATCGGGCTCTGTGCTGACAGCTCAGAGCCTGGAGCCTGCTTTGGATCCTGTGTCTCCCTCTCTCTGCCTCTGCTTCTCCCCCACTTGTGCTTTTTCTCTCTCTCTCTCAGAAATGAATAAACATTAAACAATTTTTAATAAAAGAAAAGAAACTCAATAGTGCCTTTCAAACAACAACAGCAAAGCTGAAGAGTTTAGAGTATGTGTGCAGCGATTTGACTCTTTAATCATTATAAGTGACTCACTAGTCATTAGCCTTCTGTCTAGATGATGAGACTTTTGGGATAAGGGTGTGGTGAGAAGGAACTTGAAATTTTGTCTTGTTTGCTTTTCTGTTTGCTGTTCTCAGTAGTCAATGCACTATTTGGCACGGGGGGGGGGCACCACACACCCCTTTGTTGGATAAGTGTATGTGTTTTAACTTCAGGTGTAACATCCCTAATTAGTCACCTAAGGAATCATTCCTGCTTACGTGATTTTTAAAAAAATTATTTTAACGTTTTTATTTATTTTTGAGACACAGAGAGACAGAGCATGAGCAGGGGAGGGGCAGAGAGAGAGGGAGACACAGAATGTGAAGCAGGCTTCAGGCTCCGAGCTGTCAGCACAGAGCCCGACGCGGGGCTTGAACTCACGGACTGTGAGATTGTGACCTGAGCCGAAGTCGGACGCCCAACCGACTGAGCCACCCAGGAGCCCCTCCTGCTTACATGATTTAACGAATCAGTGTTGGTTATATGAGCAGGGACTATTGTAGGAAATGCCAGCCAATAACATAATTATCACACAGGGACAGCGGCCCAAGGATAAGACTGTCCTTATGAGAA
The DNA here is from genome assembly GCF_046562875.1 of Panthera onca. Lineage (NCBI taxonomy): Eukaryota > Metazoa > Chordata > Mammalia > Carnivora > Felidae > Panthera > Panthera onca. The sequence continues at coordinate 106,047,583 of NC_138348.1, read as the reverse complement.
AAATACCTTCTGAAGCCAAACTAGGGACATGGGTTAATAAGGAATTTTTGAGTTGCTTTCATACGCAAGATGAAACTTGCACCCTCTTCCTACTCCGGCACATAAAAATGTACTTATCTGTCTCCCACACCACCTCTCATCCCTGCTGTTACAATAGAGGACCCGTCCCCTCTTCCTATCAAATTCTGGCCCCTTCACCTATGTCTGGGTTTTCATTTCCCCACTTGTCGGGACATGCATGCTATTGGAACTTGTAGATCAGAGCTGTTGTTCTCTTTTATTTTTCAAATATGCTTAGATAGTAGTCATTTACAAAACCAAAATAAAACTTTACCCCATGATCTCCTCAAAACACGTCCACTTTGCAGCCAGATTTCTAAAAGCCATCCTCAGTACTTCACCCCCATCTCCGTCCTCAGGGTCATCCAGCTTCTGACTCCATCACACCATTAACAGCTCCCGAGAAGGTTGCCATTGACCAATCTGGGTTGGCCCTAAAGGATGCTTTCAGTCCTTACCTATTTAACTCAGACTCATTCACACTGCTGACAATTTCCTTTTCCTCTTGACTTTTGTAGCTCAACAATCTCCTGATTTTCCATGGATCTCCTGGCCATTCCTTCTCTATCTCCTTTTTCCTCCTCCTCCTCCACCAGGCCATAAATATCAGAATTCTCAACTCTTCTTTCTAGCACTAATTTTCTCTCTTTTTTAATTTTTTTAAACATTTATTTAATTTTGAGAGACCAAGCAAGACAGAACCCAAGTGGGGGAGGGGCAGAGAGAGGGGAGGACCCAGAATCCAAAGCAGGCTCCAGGCTCGGAGCTGTCAGCACAGAGACCACCGCAGGGCTCGAACTCACGGGCCGCAAGATCATGACCTGAGCCGAAGCCTGCTCAACCGACTGAGCCACCCAGGTGCCCCTCTAGCACTCACTTTCTGCTCCATGTTTTCCCTCCAGCCAGTGGTGCACCTGGGGAATCACGTGGGTAGCCTTAAAAAATAATGATTCTGGGATCTCCCAGAGATTTTTTTTTTTCCAGAGATTTTTATTTAACTAGTTGTGTGGACAGTCTGGCCATTGGGATTTTTAAAAGCCTCCCAGAAGATTCTAAAGTGCAGCCCAAGAATTACATCTCTTGGTTATGTTATCCCCACCCAGGGCTTTCATGACCACCTTGATTCAGATGACTCAATAATTTTTCTCTCCATCCCAGAAATCCCCTTTGAGTTTCTGACCCATAGAACACACTGTTGATTTGACGTTTTACTTGGGTGCATCAAAGGAGCAGTCCTACATTCCCAGGCTCGCTGCACATCACACCCTCCCTTGTCACTTGCCCTCTTTTCACGCTGACCTTTCCATGCCCCAGAGTCTCTTCTGCTCTCAGGCCTTTGTACCTGTAATCACCTCCCCCTTGTCTACTCATCCTCTTTGCCATTATCTCACTAACTCTCTCTATTTCTGCAGTTTTGAGTCCTCAGGCCATTCCCACTTCCTCTGGAAAGCCTTACCTGGTCCCCAGGTATCCCATACAGCACCACGTACCATCCTTTCAAAGCACCAATCACAGTTATTACTGTAACTTTATTTGCACGATTATTTATTTAAATCTGTCTCCATTACCAGGCTGAAGCTGCACATTTTTTTTTTTTGTTTACCCTTTTACCATGTTGTGTGAAATCTAAGACACTGACTGTAAGATGCATTTTATATTTCATATAATAAATATATCTTATATAATAAAATATTGTATATTTAATATATTATATAACTAATATTTTATATAATAAAGAAAAAGCACTGACAAGTATAAGACTGCCATCTTATACTAGATGGCCACCTATTTTAAGAGAAATACAGATTTTAGATCTTACAAAATAAAAAAAGTGTGTTAGTGAAACACCATGTTACTGGAGTATCACTGATCACAATGATCAATCCTAAGAGACCCTTAACCATTTCTTTAAAAAGTAAAAGAAGAATTTGTGGGGGTGGGGCTTCTAGTAGGTTCCAAAGGTTTATGGATATATGGGAAAGAATATTTGAAAGTTGGGAAATATAGTTCTTGGATGCTAGGATTGCTGAAAGGCAGCTCATAATCCAAGATAGCTCTTGTTTTTAAATAGACTATTTTTGAGAGCAGTTCTATTATTGCAAAACTGAGCAGAGAATACAAAAGGTGTCCTGTACCCTCTGCCCCCACACATGCATGGCCTTCCCATTGTCAACATCCCCCACTAGGGTGGTGCATTTGTTACAATCCACAAGACTACACTGACACATCATCATCACCAATAGTCCACCTTTCACACTGTGGCTCATTCTTAATGTTGTACATTCATGCGTTTTTCAAATGATTAATGATGTGTATCTACCATTATGGTATCATACAGAATGGTTTCACTGCCTCAAAATTTCTCTGTGTGCTGCCGATTTATTCTCCCTCCTCCCTAATCCCTTACAACCACTAACTGATTTACTGTCTCCATAAATTTGCCTTTCCCAGGATGTTATAGAGTTGGAACCATACAGTACGTAGCCTTGTCAGATTGGCGCCTTTCACTTAGTCATATGTGTTTAAATTTCCTTCATGTTTTTTTCATGGCTTGATAGCTCATTTCTTTTTTGTCTCTCAGTTACATTCCACTGTATGGATGTGGCACACTTGACCCCTTCACCTACCGAAGGGCATGTTAGTTAGCTTACAAGTTTTGGCAATTATGAAAAAGCTACTATGAACATCAGCGTGCAGATTTTTGCACAACTCCTTTGGGTAAAAAAAAACACCAAGCGGCACAATTGCTGGACCATGTAGCAAGAGTGTGCTTAATTTTGTAAGATTGTCAAACCGTCTTCCTTTTTTTTTTTTTTTTTTTTTTTTTTGGGACAGAGAGAGACAGAGCATGAACGGGGGAGGGGCAGAGAGAGAGGGAGACACAGAATCGGAAACAGGCTCCAGGCTCCGAGCCATCAGCCCAGAGCCTGACGCGGGGCTCGAACTCACGGACCGCGAGATCGTGACCTGGCTGAAGTCGGACGCTTAACCGACTGCGCCACCCAGGCGCCCCTCAAACCGTCTTCCAAAGTGGCTGTACCATCGTTACCGGCAGTGAATGAGAGTTCCTGGTGCTCCACACCCTTGCCAGCATTTGGTGGTGTCCGTGGTTTGGATTTGGCCGTTCTAATGGGTGTGTTGTGGTATTTCCTTGTTGTTTTCATTTGCATTTCCCTGAGAACATACAATGTGGAATATCTTTCCGTATGCTTATTTGTCACTGGTGTATCTTCTTGGGCAAGGTGTCTGCTCAGATCACCTGCTCAGTTTTTAATTGGATTGTTCAAGTTTTTTGGTTTTGTTTTTGTTTGAGTTCTTTGTATATTTTAGTTCTTTGTATATTTTCGGTAACAGTCCTTTATCAGATGTGAGTTTTGCAAATATTTCTCTCTCAGTCCGTGGCTTGTCTTCTCCTTCTCTTCAGATGACACATTTTTGGCCTCCTTGTTCAAGTTCTTCAGGTGCGCTTTCTAGAGGCCACTCGAGGAAAGCATGAGCCTTGCTCTTTATTCAGGATCTCCTAAAGGAGAAGGAGCCCCACCCCCGGTAGTTATCCACTTGCACCCAGTGTTCTTGTCCTACTTGCAACACGTAGGTCAGCTCTCCACTTTTCATTCTGACTTCACTGAGGAGGAGACATCTTTCCTGTCTGGGTCAAGAAGGGAAACCCCTCAAAGGAAGTAATTTAATACAAATGAGAGCGGCCCCTGAACTCCATCAAGTCCCACACCTCCCTGAAAGTCCTTGTGTATTCATTCCGGAAGCAGCACGTTTCCAAGTGCACTGGCCAGGACTAACTGATGTCCTAAACCAGCCCATCTCTGAGCTATGATTCCTTCAGCTTTTCCACCCCAGGCCTCTCCTGCTCCGTGTCCCTATAATAGCAGCCTTCCTGGTTAACATTAAGATCATTTATTTTCTTTTAATTTCAACCTATAACTCAGCAAGAATTGGAAGGAATGGAGACTTGAGGCTGCCTCTATTTTAAAACAAATGATACCTTGTTCCCAGCAAGGTGCAAGTCAAATGGGAGGCATTTTTCAAAAGAGGAAAGGCAATTCTGTCCTCGTGGGGACTTTGAGGGGAAAAAAATCTATGAGTTAATGTTGTTCCTCTGGAGTGAAGCAGGGAGGAATGAAGCAGGATAGAGAATGAGGCAATTAGATACTTCTGGGGGAAGTCTTCTGTGTGATTTCATTAGTCAGATTGAAGTGAACTACCAGAATTTTGGGCATTCACCTATTCAAATGTAAATACAAAAGCAAAATACTAGGTCAACTGTGTTTGAGGTTTATCTTTTTTTCCTTTTAGTGTCCCATGCTAACACTTTCTACATTGAGGACAGCAAAATGGAAGCTACCTTTAGGATCACTGGTGAATGGACCACATGGTGAATGGTCCAGATAGATAAAAAGACCCATGTTACTCTCTTTATACAATAAATGATGCATATTCAGAGCTTTGCAGGGAACAATGAGTGCCTTTTAAAATAACTGATTCCTGTTTCTTTCTTTTTCCCTTTGGTCTTTGCCTCCTTCCCCCCTTCCTCCCTCTCTCTCTCCCTTCTCTTTCTTTCTTTTTCTTTTTTCCCTAGAATATTATGACTTCATGTGCATATTTGATGGATTTCCTTTCAAACATAAGGGAAGTGTGATTTTCAAGTAGCCCTTGTAGACATTTGAATCATGCAGAAAAGGCAAAAACCAAAAGGTAGAAACTTGAGGCAGCAGATGGGAGGGCAGCCTGATTTAAACAAGCTTCCAAGGTGCTTTGTTTTCAATCAGTTGTGAGTAATTTTGTTTCATATTTCCTTCTTTCCTCTGTTTACTTTGAGAGAAAGAAGTTTGGCCGATCAGTGGGTTTTTTCCCCTTGAGTTACTCAGATCAATAACACTCAGTTATTAATCACACGATTTCCTTGGTGAAGAGTAGGTCACGGAAAAAGTTCCTTCCCCCCTCCCCTCAACTATTGTCTTGTAATTGCAGTGCACTTTATATGTGCAAAGCTGTTTATCAAAGCCCCGTGATGCAGATGTATGATTTTCACCTGCATCAGTCTCAATGAGCTAGGTCATGCTCTGCAAATGAACAACCCCATTTCTCACTGGCTTAAAACAGCAAAGTTAGTTTATTGCTTATGGTCCAAGGTCATCTTATACTATCAATGTGAACTTCTTACAATAGATACCTAGTGCAGGGCAACAGAAACTCCCATCTTAACACATGCTTTCAGGACAGAAGAGTCAGGAAAAGACCTGAGGGTATTGCCATCATGTCTAGTCACCTTTTATTGGTCAAAGCAAGTCATAGGGACAAATTTGGTATTATTAGGGTGGGGAATTATAAACATCTTCCAGAGAGGGGCACAAAATATTTGTGAATACCCACACCAACCTCCATGATACCTTACAGGTAAGAAACCTAAGCTCAGAGAGTGAGACACTGACTGGCACAGGGTCACCTGGGTGATTAGAAGGGGAGCTATGTCTTCTGACTTCAGTGTTGGGTGTCATTGACCCTAAGTACTTGACCTGTATTTACAGAGATGCCCTGCCTTCTGGAAGATGCAGGAGACATTACTAGTACTTGAGTATCACTTACATCTTGTTGCTTTTCAAGCCCTTTCATATCAATGTTAAAATATTATATTGAATTCTGAAAGGCATATAGGGGTCATGTGGTTGTCTGGCTTATCATTACTATACATGTGAGTAGGCAGCCGTCTAGTCTAATTTCAGAGAATGGAAAAGATTCCATGAATACTCCTCCACCCCTGCTCCTCAATGCCTGAAGCTCCCCTAATAACTACTACTATTAATAGCTCTCATTAATTGAGGTGCTTATGTGTCAGGAATTGTCCTAAGTTCTTTACTTTTACAATCTCACTTAATCCTACAAAATGAGGAACATTAGCGCCCCATTTAACAGACAAGGAGTTCACGGTTCTTGAACTTCCCCAAAATCGTACAGTGAGTGAGGGATAAACAATGTTTTTTCTGATTGCCAAATTAATGCCTTTGACCTCCATGCTTTTTTTGCTTTCCCCAACAGGGGACAATAACAAATAAGATTTCAATGCAGGTACCTGTGGGAGGGGAACAATGCCTTGGAAAATACACATGAAGCTCCTTTGAGGACAGTCCAGTTTTAAATGGAGAAGATTTAGACAAAACTGGAGGAAGGCTAGGGGAGGCATTCTATGGGATGGGAGTAGGAAATGGGAAGTTCCCCATATTAATTTCCTAACATAGTAGCAAAGTACTACAAACTGGGGGGCTTAAACAATGGAAATTTCTTGTTTCACAGTTCTGGAGACTAGAAGTCCAAGATCAAGGTCTCAGTAGGGTGTTCCTTCTGAAGGCTGTGAGGAAGAACTTGTTCCATGCCTCTTCCCTAACCTCTGGTAGCCTCAGGCATTCATTTCTTGGCTTGTAGATGGTGTTCTCCCTGTATCTTTTCATATTGTCTTCCCTCCATGTGTGTCTGTGTCCAAATTTCCCCCTTTTTATGAAGACATCAGTCATATTGGATTAGGGACCCATCCTACACTAGTATGATCTCACCTAACTAATCACATCCACAGCAACTATATTTCTAAATAAGGTCATGTTCTGAGGTCCTGGGGGTTAGGACTTCAACATCTGAAGGGAACACAGTTGAACCCATAACGATCCCCAGTGAGGGACCCTCATACCTCTTGACTACTGGAATGGGTCACTTTCACTAGAGACTCCCTACAGGCTGCCTGGGAAGCAGGTAACCCAACCCAGGAGAATTTAGGGGTTGCTGGTGCCTGGTGTGGTGGATTCTGACCAGTAGGAGGCATGGAATTGGAGGTCTCTGACTCCATGGTCTTGGAAGCAACACAAGTCATCAAAGAATCACGTGGTTCTGAATGCCAGGCAAGTGTGTACATCTGGAGAATAAAACAAACAGGCACAACAAGCTGCCCCAGAGTCCCTCCATCCTACCCCACTGGGTTTCACCACCCCGTCTTGTTCTCCATCCTTTGCTCCCCGAGGATTACCCTCCTGCATAATGCCACAGCTCATAAACTTTCGCCTCAGGCTCTGTTTCCTACGGGAACCCAGGATCAGTAGTCTGCACTGCAGGGGAAAGGGCACTTCTAACTAGAACATTTTTCTATGTTTTTATAGCCATTTTGTAGCTTTGTGAAAGCCCCCTTCCCTGCTGCCCCCGAAGCATGATATCTCATTCCCCAAGTAATCACTTTTCCCTGGGTGGAAAATTGGAGATACAATATTTAGGCAACACATTTGTATTCATGGAAATTGTGTTTTTTTGTCTTTTTGTTTTTTGTTTTATTATGTTTCTCATTACTGGCTATATTTTCTGCTGAAAATCTTCTGTCATGCTCCCCAAAGGTGGCATTATCTTAAAGCTACATTGAATAGAGATAAAGACCTGAAGACTGAAAAAAATACTTTTCTTTAAAGTTATTTTTTAATGTTTATTTACTTTTGAGAGAGAGGGAGAGACAGAGTGTGAACAGGAGAGGAGCAGAGAGATAGGGAGACAGAATCAGAAGCAGACTCTAGGCTCTGAGCTGTCAGCACAGAGCCTGATGCAGGGCTTGAACTCACAAACCATGAGATCATTACTTGAGCCAAAGTTGGACGCTTAAGCAACTGAGCCACGAAGGTGCCCCTGAAAAAAATACTTCTGAGCAGATTTGTACACCTCCATTTTCTTCTCAACCTTGGTCTCTCAGATGCCTTCCAAAAACATCAGAGACTTAAGGACAGATTATTTAAAAAGAAATGTAGCTGATCTCTTTGGAATCAACAAATTTCATAGAAAAATGGTATGTGCTAAAATAAATTGCAGTCATCTTCTCAGATGCGTTAACTTTGTAAAAGTGTAATGCATGTGTAACTTTTATGCCCAGGTGTTGGGAATAGGGCTTAGCTGTTCTCGCTGATACAGGTTTATAACTGATGGGCAGGGTCATGTGCTGGACTGGACCTGAATTCAGGAGGCCTCAGTCAGGCTCTAACTTTGCTGTAATGGGATGTGACCGTGGCCAACCACTTCATCTCTGGGCCTTATAGTCTTCATCCCTTCATCCTGTATAGTGGGCAGGGGGGGAGGGGTGGGGAAGGGTGTGGATCGCCTTCAAGGCACTTCCTAGTACTAACATTCTGTAATTTTTGGTTCACATCAATTATGAACATAGTCAAATCACATGTTCACTGAGTGCGGAAAAACAATCATTCTTATTTTATGTGTAATTGGATCTTATGCTCACAACTTTTCTGAAATAGATTTGTTAAGACCAGCAGGTCTTTCCAGCAGGGAAATTCTTATTGTCTGACTTGGTTTAAACAGCCAGTTTCATCAGAGGGGGGTCCTCTTCCTGGGGATGAGGTGTCTCTTAGTTAATAAAGACTGCAAAACTGGTGGCTTGGACTAGTAACAAATGAGAATCACAGCCAGACCTCAGAAGAGTTGTTACATGAGAAGGAGGCCATTTCAGCCAGGGAGCTTTGCCAGGAGCATGCTGGAGCGGAAAAAATAGACCCAAGTTTCTTCAGCATTGGAGAACATCTCGGTGCTTGGTACCCAGGCGATCGAGGAACATAGCACCAGCTGTGGACAGGAAGGCCCACACCCCTCCCCCAACACACCCAGAAGCCTTCCAAGGATGGAAAGAGGGGCAAGGTAGTTCTCTGAAACTGCACCTTAAAAAGAAACACTTAAATGTTTAGATTGAAGATTAAACTCCTCTGGACACTTACCTAATTTTGTCTTCTCTGCTTGCCATCAGATGAGGCTTTGAATGGGGACCCAATTAGCTATAGATCAAGTAAAGAATTTTCCTTGTGCATCAAAGTGGAGCTATCAATGCTGTGAGCTCTGAACTTGAGGAACACCAATATATATAAAAGAGGTAAACACAGAGAATTCTCTGTAAGAAGCAGTGATGAACAGCCTGAACCCTGTTTCCCTGAGACCCTCCAGGGTCCCAAGGCACCTCTGAAGGACAAAGTTTAAAACCATTGGTATTAAGGGTTTGTAGCCACCTTCGCCCCTGGTGTCATTCCAGCTCCCATACTTCTTAGCTCTGTGGCCACAGACATGTCACCTAACCTGTCTGGCAGGATTAGTGTGGGCTTATAGGAGAGAATGAATGTATTTAAAGCACAATCAAGGGCCTGTACACACAGGGGTGCCACATTAGCAAGGGCGTGACAGAACCACATTGGGAATTATGAGAAATGCCATGGTTGGTGCTTCTGAAAATTACATTTTGTTCAACTTGGGATTTTACCGGCTCTTAACTGATATAACCCAATAGCTAAAAGTATGGGGAAATCGCTTTACCCTCAGTCAAAAGTCTCAGCATTTTGTCCTCCAAAAAGAATTTCTCACTTCCAAAGGAAAATGAATCCCACTATGCTAAATTTATAATCGCCAAGTATTCCAGTAGCCTTTCGAATGGCAAGGTTTGGAAATATTTTCCCTGTCACTTTGTTTCATGCTTTATCACTTCGCGGTAGTGAATGAAATGATAATCTCATACGCCACCATCAAAATCTAATTTCCACCTTGGCAGAATTGTTCCCACACCTTCCTTCATGAAATTTCTCAAGATACTCAGGCTACCAGTAAAAATATCTCACTGTTCAGGCACTATGGAGATACCTAAGTGAGGTAAATAGGTGCATTTCTAAGTAGTTTACTAATATTCAAGATGCTGTGCTGTGGTGGGGAGAGCCCCCGCATACAGGAGAGACCATGGGTTGGTTCCTCCGTTTACAAGTGGCCCAATTGGAACAAACCCCCTTCTTCTCATTTATAAAAATGGATTGCAGTATCAACTCCCCAGGCATTTGAGACTTTTTGCTATTATAGGTAACATTTAAGAAAGGAAGTTGTAAATTGTAAAGCCTCGTTAATTTGTATTGTATGGGCCATCGTGATAGTCATCAATAGTGCGTGAGTCTTCAACACTATTGCTAGTTAGTACCCATGATGAATTTCCTGGTGAATCCATACACTGAAGGGACTTTTCCACCTTGACCGATCTGGTATGATTCTTTAAGACCGGGATCAACCCAGCAGCCAGTCCCCCTCTTTGACCATCACCACACCTGCGTGGACCTACTTACCTTAAGATGAATACAGACAGAGAGGGACCCAGAATGCTTAAGGTGCAAGTAATTGTAGTTTTGGATGGAGACAGCCTCTGCACTGCCTGCCATCCTCAGTACGGCTCTTTGCAGATGGCCAGTCGACAGGTTTTCTTATTCTGGAAGTAGGCATCAGATGCCTTAATTAAAAATATTTTGTACATTAACAGCTAAGAGGGACAGGACATGTTTTGTTCATCACTCTATTTGCCAGCATAGTCCCTAGCACAGAAGAGGTGTCAAAAAATATATGCCAATTGATAAATAAAAGAAGTCTAAGTGAATAAACAAAAGAAGTCCAGAAATTCTTTGCAGTGTATCAAATTGCCATTAATCACTACACCAGACCAGCTTCACACTTCTTTCCTTAAATAGACTACTTCTTTCTTCTTGTATGTTCATCCTCATTATCCCAAATCCATACTTTGTCACTATCCATCAGCCCTTAGAGGAAAGATGCATTCAGGTGCATCTGTCATAGTCCCTTGTGATCTAGATTGAAACTCTATTTTTAGTTTTGTTCCTAGCCCATAATTGCTCACTTAAAAAGAGCTGCTTTCTTTTTCAAAATACCACCTTGCAGAATACTGAATAAGTTTCACAATAACAGAAAAGGAACCAAACTTTATCTTTGGTCCCGCCATCACATTCCACCTGGCCAGGCTGCAAGAGTGTGCTAATGCTGAGGTCCCACCTGGACCAGCCTTCTGCACACTGAGTGGAAGCTTGTCAGTGCACTTACAGTCCTACCTTTATTAGGTGACACATAGTACAAAATGAGTGAGCAGTTCTCTCATGAAGTTTGGCTTAAAAATAATAAAAACATGCTGGTGCCACAATTAATAAATTGGGCATTTACTCAGAAAATTGTGGGGAGAGAGTACAAGAGAAAGAACAAGAGACAGAGAAACCAAACTCTTTTACTGACTTATTGGAGAAAACATGCTTTTAGGATTGTGTTAGTAGATTTTTTTTTTTTTTTTTTTTTGCAGATTTTGTCTTAAACTTAGCTTCTTTTCTTCTCCCAGCTGTTTGTGTGTGTGTGAAGTAAGGGGTTTGGTTGGGAACTGGTGCACTGGGATCTCGTGCCCCACTCACCTTCTGGGAGACATCAGAGAAAGGAGACCAGGCCCCCCTGCAGACCACGAGGAAGCCTGACTAGACTTGCTGCACGAGGACTTGTGGGAGGGGGTGGCGGGAGATCTCGGGCTCAGCTCAGAGGGTTCAGCTTTGACAGAGGCTCAAAAAAGTGAATGCTTTGGCCTGTTTCATAACTCATCTGCCCCACTCCCTCCCAGAAAAGAAGGGGAGGGGGTGTAGGCAGAGTCGGTTGGCAAGGAGTAAGGATAGCTTTAACTGGGGAGATGGAAAGGGCGAGTCTGCAAGTGTGGCCCTGATCCTGAGGTGGGTGGATTCAAAGGCCTTAACAGGTGATCTTACCTTTGCTTTTGTGGGTTTCTAGCATCTTGGAATAAGTAGCATTAACCTATTAGCCCTGGAAAAGTCTCTAGAGGGATTAGGGCTTTCTGCACATCTTCGTACCAAGACTTTGCTTGGTTCCCTATATTTCTACCCAGTGCTCAACAGCAAAGTATAAAAATTTTAAGAATCTTGGCCCGGACTATATGATTATGTTCAAATCACACAAGGAGACTGTAAACACATCCGTGATGAAAGAATATATAGAATGTCCCCAGATGGCAAGTCAATAGTCCCAAAATCAAAGGAGCAAGAATTGTAAGCCAAGGTGAATTTGCCATAGCACCTGACCACAGACTCTTGGACTTCTGGCTTTCTCTATTTCCAGCTGGTCTCCCTCATCCTGTATACGTTGACTTCTTCCATTTGCCTATCAGATTCTCGAGGATAAGCCTGTAAGTGTATCATGAACACACCTGTAAACTCTTGAGTCGGGCTCTCTCACTAGAATCTTCACTCCAGAGGGACTTTGTCTTAGTCGTGACTGCATCCCCAGGGCCAGGCACATAGCTATGGTCACTACTTTTTTTTTCTTTTTTTTAAATGAACAAATTGATGCATGTGTCTTCTGGGATAGCAGAGTTCCCAGTAATCAGTAGATTCTTGGTAAAGGTTAAACTGAACTTGGAGACGTTTCTCGCTCCTTTGCATGACCTGTGTCCAGTTTGTGAACCAGAGAATAAGGCTAATTAAGGAAAGGACAAGGGATCAGGTGCCAGTCACTGTACTGAGCAGATAAAAATGAAGTTTCTCCAAGCCTTCATGCCGTCAATTTTTAAAAATCTACTTTGACATCGTCAGAGTCTCTTTCTATCTTACTCATCAAATTTATGTCAGATACGGCCACCAACTGCTTTTAAATCAACTTCCGTTTTCACGCGGATGGCTGGCTTCCTGTGTTATGTAATCAGAAGTCAGGAAGCCATAATCCACACAAATCACTTCTCTCTCTGTGCTCTTCAAAGAGAAACAATATTTGTCACGATAAAACAACAATGACCACGTTGGTTCTGTGCTTCCCCCCTATCTTTGGAATATATAAAATGAAGCAATAATCAGCATTTTATGAGGCAGAATGAGGCAGGTCTCCCACTCAATCCTCAGCTGAGACCAGGTGGCAGTCAGATCCTCTTTCCAGTGACGCCCCATTAGGTCTCAAGTACCTGTTCAGGATCTGGTTCAATATATGATAAGAGCAAGGCTGATGCCCTATTACAACTTTAAGTAGTCTTCCTCACTTTATATCCACTTGCTTCACTTTATCTCCACTTTGAAAGGACAGGTTGAAAAATTGCAGTAATCAGAGAGAATTTGGGCATAAATCTTGCTTGAGAATCTCCCAAACTGCTGTTTATCTAAAGCCTCAAGCCAGGCTTCTATTGAAAAAGGCTTTTATTAGTAGCTAGAATCATGCATCTGTTGAGACTCTGATCAGAAAAGCAATAAATTGTAAGTCCTGAATATCAATATGGAATGTTGTCCTCATTTATTTTTTCTGGAAAGAAAAATGTTATGGAAGGGGCTTATTGATCAAAGAGGCAGCTGTCTGCTGGTTGAACTTCTTGGTTCTCCAGAGAAGGAAAGGTATATCACAGACTGTGAAATATAGGATCATGATAAAAGGTGACTTTTATCCTCAATTGACAGATTTTAGTCCTCAAAAGTAAAAACCTACAAAAGATTTTTTTCTCATAAAATTATCAACATTTCTTTTATTTTGTCTTTCAAGGGACTCCTCAGAGCAACTTTTGTCCCATGGAGGTAGGCTTAATGCAGATCTAGCTCATTCACGAATCCCCCAATGCTTCCAGCTCCAGGGGCTGGGGATCAAGTGTGTCTTTTTTTTTTTTTTTTTAACGTTTATTTATTTTCGAGAGACAGAGACAGAGAGTTAGTGGGGGAGGGGGGAAGAGAGAGAGAAGGAGACACAAAATCCTAAACAGGCTCCAGGTTCTGAGCTGTCAGCACAGAGCCTGATGTGGGGCTCCAACTCACAAGCTGTGAGATCATAACATGAGCCAAAGTTGGACGCTTAACCGACTGAGCCCCCCAGGCGCCCCAAAGTGTGTCTTATTCTTCATAGATTCCCAGAACCAAGTCTGATGCTTAGCCCAAAGTGGGTGCAAATGGCTGAATGAATGATTTTCCGTGTTTGCTCATGCTCTTCCCACTGCCTGGAAAGACCTGTGTCACCTTTTTCTATCAGCTAAATTCAACCATTTCCTAATTTAATGCAAATTCTTCTGAAGATTCTTTCTAGGCAAAATTGTTTCCTTATTATTAATTCATAGAGAACTCATTTTCTTCAAGCACTTCAGGCCTTGATTCTGTTTACTGTCAAACACTGTCTTCCAATTACTTTTCCGCCCACTCAACTGCAAATTCTCTGAAGACTGGAAACATTTATTATTTTTCTACCCTTATAGGGCCTAGCATGATGCAGGCATATCATAAGCAATTAGTAACTTGGAATGTTAATGATAGCAAGTCTTCAGACAAAACGTCCCATTGGTGAAATCTGGTAATAAATGGGTCCATAATCTCTTTAGATTCCTTCCTTCATCCTAGCCCACAAATCACTGCTTTCTTTCTGCTTAATCTTTTAAATCCTGAGGCCCTGGTGTTTTAGAAATGAGAATGTCACTGTTGTTGACACTGGGCTCTATTGCCTCATTCACAAGGTTGGTGAACCAATTCGTCTGTCCAAGATGTCTGCCTGGGGGGCTACAGATTCTAATGGACAGTTGCACTGAAGTTATAGAACAGTGAGAACACAGCTTAATAAATACATGACACATGAAGTGCCACTTACAGGAATTATTTTTGTGCGTGTGTGAATGCAAAGATTTGAATATTATTATTCTAATATTTCCTTCAAATTGAAGTCTTACAAGAGAAAATCTTACACTATTCAGGGAACTGATCAACATGGGTAGGTTTATTTTAGATGACAGTTTTGAGGGGGCTGTGTCTCAGCCTGGGTTCTCCCCCAAAGGAGAGCCTGAGAGAGGCTTGTGTGCAGGTAGTTGACTTAGAAAGTGATCCCAAGGAGCAGGAAAGAGGGACAAGGGTGCAAAACAGAGAGGGAGGAAAATCCAAAGGATGGATATTGAACTGGCCACCATTAAGCTCAGTCCTATGGGATATTGTAAGGAAACCACAATCACCCGTGAACAGGGTGGCAGTTGTTCATTAGCTCCTGTCCTCTGCGTGTCCACACCTCAGAGATGTTCCAGGGCAGGTAGCAAGGTTGGGTGGGGGTGGGGCCCCAGGGAGGTGCCGTCAGGTGGAGCCTGCACAAAGTTGGCTGAGCCTTGTCCAAAGCGGTTCCCACATCAGGGCCAGCGGAAGAAGAGGGGCTGAGAAGGTCTGGAGCCGTGCCCAAGGACAGCTCTACTCGGGAAAGTCCCCTTTGGCACTAACACTGCCAGTGGGTAGATCCTGATGGTACAGAGGGGCCTGGCCTCTCACATGCTGACTATCCTATGCCATGATAGGCCTCAGCCAGATATGGCCCAAACACAGAGCCTGTTTAATTTTATATAAATTCAGTTTGTTAAGACAAGCCTTTCCCCTCCTAACTAAGGCACTAGCCCAGCTTACAGAGGAGGCAATTCAGCATTGCTTACTAAGTAGCCTGACTCCCATTTTGACTTTCACAGAATTTGTTATCACATCTCCATGGAAACCATTCCAGTGTCTGAGTATCAGAACACCCAGGCACCCTGCATATCTCAGAGACAGGTGCTAACAAGGATGAGGTGGGACAAAAATCAAAGGTGCCCTGCAAGAGACATTGTGTATACTTGGCCCACTAAAAGTTTCAGTATTTATTATTCACCCCCCCAAATTTATCCACTTGCCAATTCAATTATGTCCATCTACTCAAAATTAATTTTAAAAAATCTGTCTAGTCCTTTGGTGCTAGGCACTCCCATGACAAATTTAAAATCAATAATATTTAAAGTAAAACAAATCCACTTTCTAAACCAGTAACTAGGAAAAGTGACTATTGTCATATAACATCTAAATTTCATTATTTTTAATCCCTCAATAGGAGCCAAGCAAGCCCCAAATGCAGAACATTAAAATTTTTATGAAAAGGACTTTGCTCTGTTTCCATCCTCAACTTTTAGGATAGTCATACTTTTAAGCAAAAAGTGAGGACCATTACTCAAAGCCATTCCCAGCCAGGGGGAGGATAATCACTTCCTTTAAATAACTCAATCAGAATACTAATAGGGGATACTAAATGGTGAAAACACTAATCTACAACAGTGTTTTTAAAAAGCTCTTCAGACTGTGAACCACATGCATCCGTCCATGGCGGGTAGTTCCTGTTTTCCCATGATACTGGGGCTGAAATGCTTTTTGTCCTTGTTGAGACCTGGTTCTCCAGCTTTTTTCTTTGATTCTGTGAGTTGTCCTTCCCACCACCACCACGTTTTCCCAAGACATTTTGTTTTAGCCATTCAGTTTCTATTGTTTGCTTCTTTATAAACAAATAACCCCATGTTTACTGGTCACTGGTATTTCCTGAAGCAAACTCCAATAAAATATTGAGGTACAAACAGTAAGAAGCTTACTGAGAAGCTACCTGTGCTCCTAGAACATTGTCTGATTTGAAATTTACTGTATGTTTTTGTTTCCTTATTTGTTTGTTTGTGCTACAAAAGAAATGCTGCTTAGCAAAAATGCTGTAACACCAAGCAGCTACTATTTACTCCAAGTTCTTGGCTAAGTACGTATTAATATTGGTTGATTTAATTTTACAATAATCGTGCCGGGTTAAAGCTTGTCACCATTTTTCTGAGACTTTATTTTTTTAGAGCAATTTAAAATTTACAGCGAAATTGAGGGGAAGGTACAGAGATTTTACATATACTACCCATAAACAGCTTCTCCCATGATCAAATATCCCCCACTAGAGGAGTACATTTGTTACCATACATGAACCCGTGACACATCGTAATCACCCAAAGTCCATAGTTTACATTACGGTTCCCCCTCAGTGTTGTTTATTCTGCGGATTTGGAGAAATGTATAATTACATGTATCCATGGTTATGGTATCGTAAGGAGTATTTTCCCTGTCCTAAAATTCCTCTGTGCTCCCTTCCCTCCACACCCCTGGAAACCACCATTCGTTTTGTCGTCTCCATAGTTTTGTCCTTCCCAGAACATTACATGGTTAGAATCACACAGCATGTAGTCTTCTCAGACTGGCCCCTTTCACTTAGTACTGTGCACTGATTGTTCCTCCATGTCTTTTCATAGCTTGATAGCTCATTTCTTTTTAGTGCTGAATAACATTCCATTGTCCAGATGCAGTTCATGTATCCGTTCATCTACTGAGAGACATTTTGGTTGCTTCCAAGTTTGGGAAATAACGAGTAAAGCTGCTGTAAACATGGGCGTGGAGGTTTTTGTAGGTTCACAAGTCTTCAACTCCTTTGGGTAGATACCAAGCAGCGTGACTGCTGGATCATATAGGATGATTATATTTAGTTTTATAAGAAATCGCCAAACTGTCTTCCAAAGGGCCATACCACTTGGCATTTTAACCAGCCACGGAAGGGGGGTTCCTGTTGTTCCACATCCTCATCACCATTTAGTGTGTCAGCATTTGGATCTTGGCCATTCTTACAGGTGTATGGTTGTATCTCACTGTTGTTTCAGTTTGCATCTCCCTGATGACACATAATATTGTGCATCTTTTCATAGCTGATTTTCTACCTGCATATCTTTTTTGGTGAGTTCTCTGTTAAGGCCTTTGGCCTATCATTGCCTTTTTGAAAATGAGCACACATAGTTTTAGAATCATTAAGGAACTTGATCTGTAGCTTAGTTTTTACAAGGCGTTTGAATCTAGAATTTTGTCATTCAAAATTTCATCCTTTTTACACAAAATTTTTAAAAAGAGGAGTTTAAATATGGACAGGAGAAAAAGGCAGCTGTTTTCAGAATAACCATTTTTTAGGCCTTTTTTGCACAGTTTTGGTTCAACCATGTATATAAAACACATTTTGCCAGAGAACTTCTAATTTCAAAACTTTTCAAAGCTTTCACTTCAAAATCTACATAATTCATAAGGTGTGCAATCCACAGATCTCTAATCTGGCTACCTTAAAATCATCAAAATATCACCTGCCAGAAACTGCTTGGGGTCTGAGATGGCTTTTGTGTTTTTAATCCCAGCCCAAATTTTCCCTCTAATCCCAAACTACTTGCTAATAAGGAGTGATTTCTGAGTCTAAAAGATGTGAATTTGGTTTAGGTTCACGACCTGCTTAGAGAAAAACAGATTGTAAAATTTGTAAGTCACTTGTTAGCTTCCACGTGTTTGCACAGAACCAGAAACACTAGGACACAAAAGAACCAGCTTGGGGTTATTCCCCCTCTTTATGCTTCTTCTCAGCTATGCCTCCTCCTTCCTACTGAGAATAATTACACGTTCATGGAGTAAAATCCTTTATCTTGAAAGAAACTCAAAAGAGCTTCATATCTTCACATTTTTAAAGGCATTATTGTTTCCTTTTGACAAACAAGGCCCCTGGAGCCCAGGTGGTGATAAATTACATGCCTAAAGCCACTAAGAAGTGGAGTAGACTTGAACTCTTAACATGGAATCTTTTTCTTTCTTCTTCGGACATTTTCTTATGTTGTCAGTCCATTTTTAAGGGCTCAGCTTTTGGGTTGGAGGAAACTAAAAATAAGTTGGGCACATCTGTTCTCAGGGTGAATAAAACTTGGCTTGTGTCAGCGAGCACTTGTGTAAGTTGGGCACTGAGCAAGTGCTGAGAATTTCATGGGAATAACGGTACATGACCCTGACCGCCTAGACTCAGGGCTAGTGGGCCAAGTGGGCACGTGATCATGCTGTTACTGCACCCCATGGTGGATGCCCTGATAGAGGAAGTTCATAGTGTTCTGGGACCCTCGCCACATAACCCTGATCTGCTTTGGGGGAAGGGAGATGGAACTCTTCCTACAAGATGTGACATCTAAGCCAAAATTTAAGGGGTAAATGAGATTTTGTTCAGTGAAGAAGTGAATTTTGTGAAGGGGAGATTTTTGGGAGTAGTATTTCAAGAAGAGGACAGAACATGTGTAAAGACCCAGAGATGAGAGAGAGCAAAGTGAGTTCTGGAAACAAAGAAAGAATGTTTTAATGTAGGGGGCCAAGGCCCATCATCTAGGCCACAGAATCAAGAACTCAGCTTAAAAAACACCCATGGTGGGCGAGGTGTGGCAGGCCAAAACTCACTCAAGGAGCCGGGCAGAATCAGTCAAAAGACTGGTGATGAGGCCCGAAGTCTCTCTCTGGTTGTGTCAGATCTCTGCAACCCAGTTAGGCCCTGGCTGTCCTGACCAGTGCCACTACAACTAATTAAAGAATATTCTGAGGCTTGCCAGTTGCCTGTGGACCATTTTACTAGACCATTTTACTAGATCACAGTAGAAAGGGGCACTTAAAGTGCCTTTCCATAACCCAGCAGAGGTAGTCTGAACCTTCCATATCTGAAGAAATAGAAGAGGAATACTTTAGCTCTCTTGATTTTTCTGGAAGGAACGTATTTGGGGCTTGGGGGGAGGAAACACATTTTTTCAGGTCTTTATTTTGGGCATGAAATCACTTTTTCCAAAACGAGGACTCTGGAAGAAGATGCCAAGTCCTTGTAATGGCAGCTTTGTAGGGACTGCTAACAGAAAGCCTGTGCCTTCTCTGCCCTCTGTCTGATCGAGTGGGTTCCAGAATAAGAACTGCACCATCATTTACCTGCCAGCACATACATAATGGGGCAGGGAATGGCCTGGGCGTCTCAATGTACCCACTCAAGTGTCACCTTGCACTTACAAACCAAAACAAACCAACCTACAACAGAAACCAAAAAGTTCTTGTATTGCAAATATTTGCTCTTTTATATAAGAGGAAATTTTCCTAATTGGCCAGTTGGCCCCATTTCCCCTAATTGGCTCTTAGTGGAGCTTGATTTAACTTTGACATCTTGCCCAGTGCTATATGGCACAGAATAAACCAACAAAACTGCAGAACTATGTTTTGTTTGAGCACTTAATGTATGCCAGGCACTATGCACTTTTATCTTCATTGTTATTTAATCTCCACGATAACACTGTGGGGTAGATGTTATTTCCCCTTTCCACGGGAGAGGAAGCAAAGGACCAGAGAGATCAAATGATTTACCCTCGATCACAGCTGGAGGGAGTCAGAGGCAGGCTGGACAGGGAGCCCATCTGATTCCAAAGCCCAAAGTTGTTCATGACGTCACATTGCCTTCAGAAGGGGCCAAAGAGAGCTTGGGGTCACAGGAAACATAATATTTCATGAGCAGTCACTTTGGGAAGACTTAACCTTGGCCTGTGCTGGCAAACTGATAAAGACAGTAAAGGAAATCAGACAATTTAAGTTGGGGGAAAAAGAAAAGGAAAAAAATAACTCCCCTCCCCTTCTCCTGTTCCAAAACATTCCTTTAAAAAATAAATAACAAGGATCTCATCCTGGAAATAGTTGCAACTGATGGCCCGCTTATTTCAAGGGATTGTTCATCTAACAACAGTTTCACGCAGCAACAGGTGACATTCCTGGGAGGCTGAAGCCGAAGAGCTGGGTCTGAGCCCTCCGTGTGCCCATGTGGCCCACGTGACCTCACAACATGGCTTCGGGGGCTGTCGGGGGAGAAGCCTTTCTGTTGGCGCGTGGGTCCAGTGCCCCTTCCTTTCTGCCAGAATGAACGGAGTCTGTGCGATGTCATTTAAGGCACCAGAAACTAGGCCAAAGCATCTAAAGCTTCAGTGAACTCAAGGACAAAAGATCCGCCCACACTTGTTTATTCGAACACACTGATCCAGTCAGTTCAGCTAAAGTGGCTGATCCAAGAAGTCCAGAATGCAGAGTTGGAACCGAGAAGATCTATGAGATCCGGTGCATTAGGCCATTCACACCCACTCACCCAGCCTATGCCACGAAACTTGGGGTCCTGCTTTCTCTCCAACTTCCAGCCCTTCTCCCTCCCACTGAATTCACTCTTTCTGTTCTGCGCAGTGCCCAGCTCAGAGAGGGGAGCACCACACGGGCTCAGTTAACTTGTATCTCAGCCAGACACCTGGGACGGCAGCGCGTGAGGGTCACACATGTGTCTGTCTTCAATAGCCACACTCCCAAGCGGCCAGTGGTACCACTCTGTGGTTCCTTTGCAATTACGGACATAACAAGGACAGTTCAATATTTTGTCCCCTTCAAAGAATTGTCACATACTTAAAAAAAATAATAATAAAGCTGTCGCATTTTACATAGATGGGGCAAAACCCACCAGTGTGGTAATGTTCAAGGATTTCCTTTCCCATTTGGTCTTTACCTGCCCACCATCTCCCCTCACATCATCTCCCCCACCCCCACAATAGTTCTCTTCTCACCATCTACCAATGGTTTTTTGTTAGTTGCATTGTTTTGTGCTGCTACCTTTATCATTTTGTTAGGCTCCCATAAGTGCATGAGTCTACTCTGAGCACATTAATTTATCTTATGAGTCTACTTGTTTGTTTTTGTACTAGTACCAGCCTGTTTTTGTTAACGGGGCTTGTAGTATGATCACAGCCAAAAGGGCAAGTTTGCTTTCTTCTTACTGATCCTCCTTTTATCCCTGTTGACTTAGCTATTCATGGAAGAATATAGTCTTCCACACACATTTTCCCCATCTTTATTGAGGTAAAATTGATTAATAAAAATTGTATATATTTGAAGTGTGATGTCTCCACCTTTGTTCTTCTTGACCAAGATTGCTCTGGCTATTTGAGGTCTTTTGTGGTTCCATATGAATTTTAGGATAACTTCTGAAAATTTTCTGAAAAAATGATATTGGAATTTAGATAGGGATTGCATTGTATCTGTGGGTCACTTTGGGTAGTATGGACATTTTCACAATATTAATTCTTCCAATCCATGGACACAAGATATTTTTCCATTTATCCATGTCTTAACTTCCTTAATTCATTTTTATAATTTTCAGTGTACTTCTTCTGGGGTTTTATGGTTTCAAGTTTAAAAAAAACTTTTTTAGGGGCACCTGGATGGTTCAGTCGGTTGAGCATCTGATTTTGGCTCAGGTCATGATCTCGCAGTCTGTGAGTTTGAGCCCCGCATTGGGCTCTGTGCTGACAGCTCAGAGCCTGGAACCTACTTTGGATTCTGTGTCTCCCTCTCTCTCTGTTCCTCCCCTGCTCACACTCTGTCTCTCTCTCTCTCTCTCTTTCAAAAATAAAGATTAAATTTTTTTTTTAATTTTTAATGTTTATTTATTTTTGAGAGAGAGAGAGAGAGAGAGTTTGAGCAGGGAGGGATACAGAGACAGAGACACAGAATCCAAAGCAGGCTCCAGGCTTTGAGCTGTTAGCACAGAGCCTGATGCAGGGCTCAAACCCAAGAAACGTGAGATCATGACCTGAGCCAAAGTTGGATACTTAACTGACTGAGACACCCAGGTGCCCCGGCTTCAGGTTTAACATTTGAATCCTTAATCCATTTTGACTTGACTCTTGCATATGGTATGAAATAAGGGTCTTAATTTTATTCTTCTGCAGGGAGACATCTATTTTTCTGCAGGTAGATATCATTTTTACAAGACTGTCACCTCTTTGTTTTCTTTGCTTAAATTTATTCCTAAATACTTTATTGTTTTTGTTGCTATTGGGAATTGAATTGTTTTCTTAATCTCCTTTTTCAATAGCTCATATAGAAATGCAACTGAGTTTTGTATGTTGATGTTGTATCCTGCAACTTTACTGAATGGGTTTACTAGTTCTAATTGTTTTTTGGTGGAGTCTTTAGAGTTTTCTATATATAATATCATGTAATCTGCAAACAGAGTAATTTTATCTTTCCTTTCCAATTTGGGTGCCTCTTATTTCTTTTTCTTATCTAATTTCTCTGGCAAGGATTTGCAGAACTGTGTTGGGTAGAAGTAGTGAGAGCAGGCATCCTTGCCGAGTGTGTGTGTGTGTGTGTGTGTGTGTGTGTGTGTGGTGGGGGCAGGGAGGGTATGCTCCTACTGTAGGGAGTGCTGTAGCCTGTGTTCTGAGCACTCTGTCAACTGGAATCAGCATCAGCAACAATGACAGAGGTCGTTAATGGCAAAAGCTACAGTAGTCCCTGGTGGCAGCAAGGGCTGCTGAGGTCCTCCGGCTCTCCTTGTCCCTGGAGGTGGTAGGTCATGGCCAAGGGGAGTCCTCTTGGCACCAAGCCGTGCCAGGTTGGGAGATGAAGTAAAATAGGTAAAACGCTGTGTATGCTTTTCTGTGTGTCTATCCTCAGTTTTTGTGCTCCTCCAGATTGCTGCAGCTTCTAATTGTACTGTAGGGTTCTCTCACAGTGATTTTCACTGGTGTGTGGTTGTTAAATTATTGTTTTTGTAGGGAGGGGGAGAACAGAGGCTGGGAATCCCTAATCTGTCATCTTCTGAGGTCACTTCACATGCATTTAAAAATAATTGTATCACATTCCTCAAAACAATCTTGCTGGAATTTTGATCGGTATTGCATTAAATTTATTTTAAACTTATAGATTAATTTCAGTACAAATGGACCATTTTTATAGAACTAAATCATCCCATCCAAGAGAATGAACTATCTCTCCATTTAGTCAGGATTTTCTTCTATTCTTTAATAGAATATAGAAGTTTTAGACCTTCTTTGTCAGTTACTATGTGCTTTATATCTTTGGCCAATATGGTGAATGCTAATTTGATTGTATTTTGTAGTTGGATTTTGCTGCTATAGAGAAATGCTATTGACTTTTTGTGAGCTGGCCTTATATTTAGCCACCCTGTTGATCTCTAATTAGTTAGGAATCAGTTATTAGAGGTGGAATTTCATTTCTGCCAGCTCTAACTAGGTTTAGTTCTATTAGCCTTTATGGTGGCAGTGTCTTACAATCCAGGCATTTTTTTCCCCTAAAGCATATATTATTACAATTAAGACTTGCCTGTGCAAATATAAAAATCCAGAAGGAAGACTGGAGGGTAACTGGGCAAATGGATAATAGTTTCTTTATGACCAAGGAATATACAAATACTTGAGCATAAAAACTGTGAAAAAGAAAACCATAGGCCCAAAATGGAGTCACTTAGGTCAAGTCACCAAACCAGGGTGTAATACCTAACCTAACTGCAGTTTCAACACCCCCCCCCCCCACACACACACACAAATGTAGTCTTAGCTGGTCAGTCAGGAATTTTTCTGGTCAGCACCAATGATGTAATTTGTCACATGGGTGTCCTCTCTGTCCCCCAAAGGATGATGAGGTAATCCACCTAATAAGAGCCTCTGTCCGTCTCCCTAAGGGATGGTGACCTTGCCTGAAACAATCCTTCCTTTTCTTTTGCTAATTGTCCCACTCCATTTCAGCCTATCCAACCCTTCCGTTTTGTGTAGCTCCTTGGGGCTCCTTTCTACTTGCTAGAAGAGATGTTGACCAATTCTTGAATGGCCTAATAAAGCCACTTAGATCTTCACATTTACTAAGTTGAATTTTTGTTTTTTAACAAACCAAAAGTCACTGGTCCAGAGCTGATACTCAGAGAATCAGTGATGATAATTCCTACAAACCACCTAATTCCCTAAGTTTCTTCAACTACGTCCTTTCTCACTTCCACATTTCTAAAACATTTGGGGCCACAACCTGAGGTAAAAAGAGCCAAGTCAACAGTGGGCCCAGATCAGCAGCAAATACTCTGGAAATCAAAGTGGAAACCCTCTATCTTCCCTCCTTCCCAGGGAGTCAAAGAAAGAAGCACTGGGACAGAGCTTGCAAACCCAGAGGGCAGGAGGGGTCTTTTCCTTTAGGAAATGTGCTGAGCATTTTTCGTACCACTGAATTATAAAAGATGTCTCTATAGGCAGAGTGAAGGAAAGAGTTACAGAGGACACAGAAGAGCTCAGTGATTTGCCCAATGTCACAGGGTAGGGGAATCCAAGCTATCACCTTGGAATCTGACCTGTGTTATGAGGCCAGCAAGGCTGTGGCACCACCTTTTTATTTCCACTGTAGAGTTTTTTTTTTTAAGTTTATTTATTTTGAGAGAGAGAGAGAGAGAAAGAGGAAGAGGGAGAGAATCCCAAGCAGGCTCCACACCTCTGCGAGCAGACAATATGGGGCTCGAACTCACCAACTGCAAGACCATGACCTGAGCTAAAGTCAGATGCTTAACCGACTGAGCCACCAGGCCCCACTACGGTAGGTTTTTAAACCTGAGTTATCCAGGCAATTTTTTTTTTCAGCTCTTTGCTTTATTTTGCTTGTACAAGTAGTCCTTGAGGTGATTTAAAAACAAAAATGAAAACTCTGATAAATGTATAAAGCTGTTATTCTCCCACAGTGCTTTAAAGGGCCACCATTAGTAAGCACATTCCCAACATTTGGACCCAAGCCCTGTGCTCACTGCTTCCAGTAATAATTTGTTTCAGATAATTTTGCTAGTGGAGTGTGTTTTGAGATAGGGGCTCCTACACCTCAGAAGGCAAATTCCAAACTCTTCTGGAAATGATTTTGTAAAAGAGAAACAGTCATGAGGAAGGATTACCAAGAGAACTTTTGGAAGCTGGCCACCCAATTAGGCAACTTTTCTTCTCCAAGGACCTGTAACTTGTGCTCACGGTTTCAGTATTTATATGGACACAGCCCTTGAACTCTGACATTTTTAGAAGAAATTAAGCTGTACCAGAAATCTGGGATCAGTGACAGCCATGTTGGTCTCCTTGGAAAGCAAAAGTATTCTCAGGAAAAGACAAGGGATTCACCCCTTAATCATACTGCCAGTCACTTCTTGTGAGTAAGGTTTACAAATGGGTAGGAAAACACAAGTGTTGTTCTCCTTTTAGGAGATGAAGGAGGACAAGAGGGAGGAGAGGGAAAAGGGATTAAGGGGGAGAGGAGGGAGAGGAAGGAGGGAAGAAGGAGGTTTCGGACTGTGGAAATTCACTGAGGGAGAGACAGATAAATATTGCTGAAAGAAGAGAAATGTTCATGCAGAATCTACAGCAAAAGGACTCAGCGGGGCATCAGGCAGATAACCAGTAAGGAGAGACCACTGCTTTTTAAAAGCACATCTGGCATTGCCCTTAGCCATACGAACAGAATAGAGGCTTTGGAAGCAGAAACAGCTGAGTTCAAATTTTGACTCCACTGCCTTCCAGCTGATGAGTGTGCTGGACTTGTTACTGAACAGCATTGGAACTCAGCTTCCTCACCTGTAAAATGAGGTTAGCACCACCTGGCTACAGTGCTGTCAGAAGGATTCAAAATGAAGCGTATATCAATTCTTGCACCTTGTAGTTACTCTAGTATAATATCCCTGTCAAAGACAAACCTTTGGTCTTCCTTAAGATAGATTAGCCTGGAATGTTCTGAGGCTGAACTGCTGTGTTCTTGTTTAAGTTAATTATCTTGAGGCAAGCCAGAAGATAAGACCACACCCCTGTCAGTGAGGGTGGAGCTTTCTCTGAGGAGAAGGAGCCTCACCACTGACATCTACTCTTGCATGAGGTCAAGGTCAATCCTGGGGACTGCAAATCCAGACAGCAGAGGTGGGTAGGGACTGCAAGGGGCAGTTCTTCCTCTTTGGAGGTGGGGAGGCTTATGATGGTTGGCCTTGGGCTTTTCTTCAGGAGACATGCTATTGGGTATTCTCCCTGGAGAGAAGACCGATGATCCCTTCAAGACTGTGGTCTTTGGGAGCACACGGAGAAGAGCCTCCTTAGGGCCTCCTTATGCCTAGCAGCCCTGAACATTCACCACAAGAGTCTGTTTTATCATTTCCTTCTGCCATCAGCGACTTTCAGTGGAGCTTTTCAAAGAGTCCCACCCTACTCTCCATAATCCCTATCAGGAAATGGGCCCACGTGGAGGATGAAGGGGTACAGGTGAAAGTGAGGCCAGGAAGACGTCTGTCTCCAGATGGAGGAGAGCAGATAGATGCTCACAGGAAGGGAGATGCCACATGCCAGAGCCTAAGCTGCAAAGGACAAGCAGAGAGGGACGCAGAAGACCTATTTGCCTGCTCTAGGACACCCCGGCATGTGGGGAGCACGTTGTGATTGAGGCTGGACTTCATGCAGCGAAGTGAAGTGAAGGCACTTAAAAAAGAAGTATAAACTCTTTCTAACGAATGCATTTCTGAATTATTGCTAGCTCCAGTTTAGAATTAAGATGTTAGTTCTCTTCCAGCAAAAGATTATACATACATATACACACACACACACACACACACACACACACACACACACATATTATATATATATACATATATATACACATATACAAAATATGTATACATGCATTCTACATGGTTGGATTTTGATGTGAGAAACTGCCTGCCATGCTGTGCAGCTTTTCTTAAGGACCATGAAAGAGCACACGTTGGCCCCCAGTTGTTCCAGGAAATGGAAGGCCACAAAAATAAACCCTTCCTGTCTTGAAATGCCACCCCTCCCCCTGCCCCAGCTCCTCACTTGCCCCTTTGCAGCTGACCATGGACGGCCGAGAATTCAGATCACTTAGAAAGTCTCCCCAGCTTCCACACCCCACCTTAGCAGAAAGCAGGGCAATCAGCATCTTGCCTCGGGATTTCTCTTCACTCTGCAAAACCTGCCCTCTTTTCTAACTAGCACCTCTGAGCCCCTGCTGAAATGCAAGGGAGGGCAGATGGGGTTCCCTTGCTGCAGGCTCGTGAATAAACAGCCTGTGTTAATTTCATCTTGGATTTAGTTTGTCTTTGCAGATGGGAAGGCAGACCAAAATGTGTCTTTACCAAACAAGCAAATTTGAGAGAGACAGATCCTAGGGGAAGTATAGGGTTTACTTTTTTTTTTTTTTTTTGGTAGTTTTTTGGTAAGAAGGGAGCCCAGAGGAGGAGAGAAAGAAAGAAAGGAGAAAAAAGGTCTGGCACCCAGAGGAAGCTTCGTGCCTTTTACCTCTCCTTCCTGCCACACTGGAACAGACCTTTGTGTGAGAGTCATGGGGTCTCCCTGTGGGTAAGTAGGCGAGAGGTCTCCCTGACAGCTTAATAGCTGAAGAGGGAGAAAGGAAAAGTGTTGAGGGAAGGAGGATATCACTTGTCCTCATGGGTATAACAAATGCAAACTATAGGGCTTTATATAATTTTTTTAATTGAAATTATGTGCACTAGATTCATACATTAAATCAAACCAAATTAATAGGTGTTAAACATCTTCCACGTTCAGGGTTTAATATGTAACTGCTAATAAACACTGTGCAATGGGAATTTAATGGAGCGAAAGTGACTCTGACCTCCCTAGATGTTCTTGCCAAAGAATCTAGCTTCTAATTTTGGGATTTGAACAGAACCTATTGACAGCACATCAGGATGGGATATGGGATGTTCTTTCTTCTGGAGCTGGAAGGCTTCACCTAACGAAGCTGAGTGTCTTAACTGAGGAAAAAGTTTTGAGTCCCATTTTCTCCAAAGGCAATGGGCATTTGTTAAATTTACTCCGCTCTAGGTGGGATATCATATACCATCCCCCGTGTAACTAATTGTTTCCAGGCCTCAGCAAAGTGTAGGAACAAATGAGTTTTGTGTTGACACTAATGCCCAGATCCTGAGGCTTTCGGCCGTGGGGGCAGCATGCAGGACCTCAACGCCCTCCCTTCTCCCGTCTTCCTGTTGTTCTTGAACTTTCAGGGGTATGGTCCAGCTGTAGCTGATGCCCTCCATGAGGACTCACTCTCTGGCAAATAGCTCCTCTGGTGGGCACTGTCCTGGGCAAAGCTGCCCTCCGGTTTAAGACCCAGTGAGCATGGGGGCCAGGAGGAGAGCTGGACTGCTCTGCCCTGAAGCACTCACCTCCCCTGAAACCATCCTACCTTAGTCCAGGGGCCCACAGCCTCTGGAAACCCATCTTCTGGAATGACTCCCACTTGTGGGGCTCATGACCAATCCCTCAGGACCCCAGAGGTCCAAAGAGAACAGGAACCGTCTCACAACCAAACTGCCCATTCCTTACTCTTCTTCTCTTTCATTCATCCTCTCCTGTGTAACATCTCGCCCCCCCCCCCCTTTTCTCAGCAGAATACAAAGCCCCAGCCATGTCTACATCCAGAGAGGTCACCACCAGCTGTTTTCTTAAGCAGCCATGTTGATCCCAGCTTGACCTAGCTGGGGACACACCAGATGCTCCCAATTTAAACTGAGCCTCTGAATTTCAGTCTTCAGAAGAGAGATGGTTACATGCCCTCCTTGACTCTAATCAGCCTGTAGGTCTAGGACTGATGCAAGGGCAATGCATGGATGGACCTGTGCGGGTAGCACATGGACTGGTAGCCGCCTGACGCTCTGAGGGTGGCTGGGTGGGGGAACATAACACCTTCTTTAGAACTGAGGTGCCACTCCAACCTCCTGACCTCTGTCCAGGAAGCCTTATTGATCCTACTAAGTGGATGCAACCTCTCTGTTTCAACTCACCATAGCTTGATGCACCTTCCAAACAGTTCACACCTTACTCTGGTTTAGGGTTTTTATAAACAGTCTTAATGTGTACTCTATTTAATAATGCAGTTTCTAGAGCAGCAATCTGTTCCCCTTGTCAGGGCTTCGCTTATGACAAATGTTGAACGGTATTTGTTTGTTTGAATTAAATTCTGTGCGATTGGATGAGGCCCACTGGTGGCCAACTCTTCCTAGAATGTGACAGGAGAGATTGAGCTCATGCCACAGAACAATATCATCCTTCCCACCCTACATCCCCATAGCAATGGGGCAAGGCCATGCCTCACAGCAAACACCAGTATAAACTTGCCCTCAAATTCTAGACCAGCTCTCTCTATTCTTCCGGAAACAAGACTAGTGCTCATTCTCCTGTTCCCCTGTCTTCTTGGAAATGCCCTTACCCTCCAACTACAGCTCCTGTCTGCCCTTGCAGGTCTTTTGTGCTGAAAGTGCTTCCCTCCACCTTGGCTTTTCCTTCCAGGGGAAGAAAACGTCCCTTCAGGAGCTTTCTGAAGGGAGGAAAAAAAAAAAAAAAAAAAAAAAAAAAAAGAAAGCCACCTGGCTTTCTCAAGGAAAGGTGAGAAACGCCCAAGGAAATCATCAGAGACTCTCAAACTGTCAAATACCTTTCCTTTTTTATTAAAATACCTCGTTTGGACGTTACATGGTCTGCTTGTGGGAGGGTAAGTTATTCCATCACCTCTGGAAGACAATAATTTGGCTAAATGTCAAGCACATTTAAAATGTTCACATCTTTTAATCCAGCAATTTTACTTAGAGCAAGTGTCCTGCAGGTCACAGAAAAAAGCAAGCAAGCAAGAAATTTAAAAAGGCATTCAACTCACTAGCAATGAAGAAAATGCAAATTGAAGCACCAAGATGTTTTTTAACCCACCAGACTGGTAAAAATGTAAAAGTTTGATCAGGTGGTAAATGTCTGGGAGCGTGGATACTTTTACATACTACTTGTTTGAATGTGAATTGGCCAAGCCTTTTAGAAAAATTCCCTGGCATTACATATTAACATTTCAAATATACATCCTCTATGAATCAATAATCCTAATTATAGAAACTATGCTGAAGAAACAAAAGTATCAGTATATGAAAATTCATATGGTATTCAATGCAACATCAATAGTAACCCCCAAATCTATAACCATACATGTTGAATTATGGGAAATTACTTAATAAATTATGGTGTATCCACATCATGGATTATTATACAGTTATTTTAAAAATAATTATATCTATATGTTATGCCCTGGAAAGTTGCTTGAGATTTGTTAAGTGAAAATAGAAATTTCAGAGAAAAAAATGTATGGCAAGATTCCATTTTTATTTTTTAAAAATTATTCAATTATTCATTTATTTTTTCAATGGGTATTTATTAAGGCCTAGCTAGCTCTGTGCCAGAGACTAGAGATGGAATTGTAAAAAAACACATGATTTCTGCCTTTCCATATGCTGTGTTAGCATAGAAAACACAGAGCAAGGGAAAAAAAACCTCAAGAAATCATAGAAGGGAGACAAAGGAGGATATAGGTTTTCTTTGTTTTTGTTTTTTTTTGGTTTTTTTACATCCATACATTGCCTAAATTATTTCTTTGAGGCTGTATCACTTTTGCAATTAAACAAAAAAATTCATATACACATAAACAAAAAAAATGATCCTATTGAAATAATCAGAGAGGCACCTAGGGGTTTATGTATGAGGAAATGCCACACAGTGGTCATGATCTTGGCTTTGGAGTCTGACAGACCTGAGTGTGTTTCCACCTCTACCCTTGACTATCAGTGTGATCCTGATAAGTCTTGTGACTTTTCTGTGTCTCAGTCTCCTTCCCAATAGAATGGATATCATACTAATACTCATCTTGAAAGGTCATTGGGAGGATTAATGATGTGATGTATATGAAGCATTTAACACAGTGTCTGGCACATAGTAGATATTTAACAAATGGTAGCTATAAAAACAATAAGGATTTTTACCTTAGTATTGTTTAAAATTGCAACAAAAACTTCAATGTCCAACAATTGCTATTTGCATAGTGGACATTCTTATGGTGGAAGATTGTGATGTCATTAAAATCACAATTTCAGAGATTTTTCATGAAATGAGAAAATACAATTTTGTAGTTAGCATGAACCTGTGTATTCACTATAATTCCCATGCTGAGAAAACATATATCTGTGTGTGTGTGTGTGTGTGTGTGTGTACATATATATATGAAAAAGCACTAGAAGGAAATGTCTAGAATATCACCAGGTTGGCTGAAGTGTTGTAACTTCTCCTTCTCGATTTTCCAAATGTCAAGTAGAAAGTAAAAAAAGGGCTATATGCTTGCCTCTAAGCTTCAAAAATGAGAAAGGGTGGGTTGTTCAATTTCCATTCTCCTTCATTTGGGTGAAGAGAAAGAAGAATCCCACGTGATCACGAGAATTGATGCCATGTTAAATTGGGAACAGAAGCAGACTGAATATCTGAAGTCAGAGGCCACCCTCTGCTGGGGCAGGGGCTACCCAGAGGGGTCTACATGAGAAGGTGGAGATTCTATTTTAGGAATCAGAATTTTAAAGCTGGAAAGGAATCCAGAGATCGTCATATTTCTTGCTTCTCAGAGTGTGGTTGGTGGATCACTCCAGAACCTGTGAGATACAAAACCTCCCCAGATCTCCTACATCAGATTCTGCATTGCAACAAGATTCCCAGATGATTCTTTTGCACATTGTAGTGTGAGGAACAAATGACATCCCCTTGAGGCTTTTAAGAGGTGGGAAGATATGTCTGAGGTCACAAATGGGGATTTTCGTGTCAGAGGCAGAAACATGTCTCTGGACCCGTGTTCCATTGTTTTCTCGCCTTGCTGCCCCTCACCTCATTATCCCTCTGTTCTTCCTTTTTGGTATACATTATCCAATCCCTCCTCCCCAGGTCTTTTCTTTTTTTAGTAATTTTTAGAGGTATGGTGTTTTATTACTGAGTCTATATTGCACAGTGACAAATTATTCTTGCTGTATGGCAACGGGTGAGTTCAAGGTCGGCTTCAAGGGCCTGCATTATTGACAGTGCATGATCTAACTCCTAGAAGCTTTTTAAATGCCCACTGAGATTACTCTTTGGTTCCCTACAAACTTGCTGTCACCAGATCCAAGTGAAAGCATCGTCCAAAGGACAACTGAGAGTCAGAATTTCTGACCACCGTCTCAACACAAACCCCTTCCCCGTCCTGCCCTTGGCTTTGTTCTGTGTTCTACCTTGGTTCTGCTCCCATTCTATGTCACTTTCATCAAAGGCTTAATTCTGTTCCTGGATTTTGATCACAGATTTATTAAATGTTTAACTATATGTCTTTTGAATGATGGTTTCTCAGTAATAAGGTTCATTCAGAAGGAGAACAGCAGGTCAAGCATGATTGTAATTTGGAGGAGCTTGACATCAGCCACTTTATCTCTGACAGGGTTAATCACTGCTTTGGTTTTTCAAGACCCAGACCTGGTGGCCTGTGCCTGCCAAGGTCAGCTGATGTGCCCCAAATTAATTTTAAAGACTTATGGCGGCTTGGAGTTCACTGAGTTATCAGCTCACAATATTAAAAAAAAAAAAAAATGACTCATTTGGTTTCCCCTCAAATTATGGACCGAAATATAAATTACCCTGAAATGACTAGAAAATAATACACCACTGTACTAGAAATAGAGATTGCTGTGTTTATAGGGCAAGGCAAATTCTTAGAAAGAATCTACCTTTTTGAAGACAACATACAGGACATGCTGGAAAAATTGCTAAGTATTGAGTTAATCCTATTCAGTAAAGATTTACCAGGTATCTCTTCTGTAGAATATACCATTTTAAATGTTGTTAATGTTGGGGGTGGGGTGTCCAGAACTGGCTCCCTGATGGAGTTACAGTGTAAGTAAGGTGGAGAGAAATAGGCAACATCTATCATTCCAGGCAGAATATCAGAATCATAAGAGAAACCCACATTATGTGGGAGTTTGCACAGAACGCCCTAGGGGATCAGAAAAGGCCAGGAACGGTGGCATTTGAGATGGGCTCTTAAATATAGAATTTAAAAAATCTTTCTACTTCATTTATAAACTTAAAAAATTACAAGTATAAGCATGTGAGTCTTCTCATAAGTCATTCAGACGTATATAAAGAAAACATTAATTGTCTCTCTTTTTTACTTTCTAATCCCTCTTCCCCTGCCCCCAAAGTAATAAGTGTTCACAGTTTGGTATATCCTTACTCACCTACACATTTGTAGCTGGCTAAAACTTTGCTTTGTAGTAGTTGTTGTTTTGTTTTACAAAATAGGATATTATATACATTATTCTGCAATGTTTTTAAAAAATTCTTTAATGTTTATTTTTGAGAGAGAGAGAGAGAGACAGACAGAGTGTGAGCAGGCAAGGGGTAGAGAGACAGGGAGACCCAGAATCCGAAGCAGGCTCCAGGTTCTGAGCTGTCAGCACAGAGCCCGATGCAGGGCTCAAACTCATGACCTGTGAGATCATGACCTGAGCCGAGGTGGGAAACTTAATCGACTGAGCCACCCAGGTGCCCCTGCAATGTTTTTTAGTTTCATAAAATGCCGAATATTTTCTCAACTTAATGCATATTGATCCAATTTATTTGTTTTAATAGATGCACAGTGTTCTATACATTGACTGTTCCAGAATTTGATTCACCGTTTCCATAGTGATAGACCTTCAGGTTGTTTCCAGGGTTTTGTTATTTCACAATGGGTCAAATACTGACAGGAAGAGATGGAATCAAAGAGTCAAAAAGGCCAGAAATATAACTTTGGGTTAAAGTCCTCATGGCCCAAGAATTTCTCACCACAGTCATTGCATTGGTAGTGGCTGTGCTAATAGGAATGTTCCTGGTCCTCTCTGGTTCTAGGCTCTTCAGTTATCACTGACGATACTCACAGGCCTTACTGTGTTTCGTGCCATAGCAGATTTCCAACCATTTCCTCCTTTAATCATGTCTTCCCTGTACCCACACTCTGTTCAGAACCAGCCTTTCTCAGAATACAGGGTCTTTGAGGCAAGTCATTTGCCTGGACAGTCACACCTGAGGGGATTGTGGTGACCATGTGATTCAGGCAGCCCAATCAGATTCCATCTTCTGAAAACTTACAGGTAGGACCTAGAAGCTCAGTGAGGGCTGGGTGGGATGCTTGAACTGAGAAGTGATGGACAGCTGAAGTGGGAGATTGTATATGAGCCAAGTACTTGCCCAAATAGAGAAGGTCAAATGCATGGGGAGGGCAAAGGATGAAGGAGATGTATAGAACGAGTGAGGGGAAGGAGGTGGAGAGAGAGACTGATTTACTTCCTACTGACTCTTCAGTTCCTGGTTCCAGCCCCTTTTGAGGACTGATCATACTTTCTGACTTTGGGTTCCCTAAGACTCCAGTGTCTCCTTCTAATTTCCTTTTGTGCGGACAAGATGGAGTGATTTTTTTTTTAATTTGAAACGAAGTGATTTTTAACTAAGACTTTGGCCAAGAGTGGGGTTAAGGGAAAGATATTCTTTTCCACCAAGCTGAAGTGAGCAAGAGAGCATAGCGATCTTCCTGGGAGATGTGATAGCCTACTCTCTCACAGTGTAGAAAGAGATATGGATGATGCCAATTATTAGTACAGGATATTATGTGATGATTAGTGATTATAAGTTTTCAATAAATAATATATTTGGGAAGAAAACCTCAAAATGTTTCATTCAGTGAAATTATTTGAGGTTGCTCCTTTAGTGAGAAGTGAGCTGGCTATAAAAACCAGGGCTCCCAGCCAGTTATCATGGACAGGATCAGAGATGACTGGCTTGGGTTCTGCCACATCCTTGTTGTGTGACATTGGAAACTGGAACTTCATTTTCTCTTCTGTAAATGTTAAATATAACATTTTTCAGGGGATTAAGTGTAAGAATGGACGTAATGTCTGACATCATACCTGGCACGTGATAAGCCCTCCACAGTATGCGTTCCATCCATCTCTCTCCTCCTCATACCCCTAGCTCTTCCTCTCACTGCTATTTAGCAATCCAAGTTCCTTTGATCCCCATCTTCTCTAAGGTTGACTCTGCTCCACCCTCCTCTTGGTACCCATGGAGCAAGTCTGGAGAGAAGCCCACAAGAGACCATGGTGCCCTAGCCGGATTGAAAGATAGTACTGGAAAGCGACAGGGTCCTGGAGGGGTGTGGGGAGAGGGGAAGGGCTGTGTGTGAACCAGAAATCCTTGTGCCTATGGCTGAATTAGAAGCTGTCACACAAAACAAGTTCAAACCAACCACTAAGTTCTTTTACTACTACAAACATCAGTTCTACCAAATAATTATAGTGCCAGGTGTTTAGAGACAGTCATAGATAATGTCATAGAGTTGCTGTTTGTTCATCAGCTAATGGCTGTTCCCAAAGCAGTGTTCTAAAGTGACAGCTATAGCTACTTATAATTTAATGTTGATTAATATGGCCATATGTTGGAATCATATAAATATATTATGAAGATTGACCAGTCCTCTCTCTGAAGAGCTTACCAACTAGAATGAGTATATAAAAACATACACACATACACTTGAGGGATAATACTGGAAAGCAATTTTTAAATTTAGGCCATGAATAAAATTTCTGACTAGCATTAAGCAATTATGAAGTTCTTAACATCACTGTCTTTGTGTGGAACAAATAAAGGACTTTTTTCCCCAAGAATTTCCATTCTAAAAAGAGCACAAAAAAAATCTGAGAGGACTAATACTGTCTAAGTTTGTCTAGGCAGGAGGCAGGAGGACCTGAGAGCTCTTTACCACTCACGTGTCCTGTGACCCTTTAATGATATGGTCGATTGGCATTGATTCTTTTATTAATGCACACAACAACTATTTACCAGGCACTGAGAATGTAAAGACTAAGAAGTTATAAGGCTTATTTCCCTTAGAGAGTAGGAGCTCTCAGGCTCATGGGGAAGACAAATGCATGGGCAGATAAATTACACTAAAATTTTGAGTAATTATCGAAATGTCCCTGTGCTCTGAGTGAACCTATAAGGCAGAGCTGTTCAGTCTGTGTAGGGGGATTCAATGACTTGAGAACTAACTATATCATGTTACATGTCTGGAGTTGCATATAGATGTGTGTATGTGCAAATGTTTATGTATATGTGTATAGCACACACATACATGCATGAACACACACAACATATGTAATGATGATGCCTTTTCCTCTGCCCCCTAATGCATGTACTGATAAAGATAAGAAATAGAGCCCTTTGAAGGGGAGAAATGGAAATAAAAACTTCAAGTACATCTACAACTGAGGTTTGGACACGGATTGTCTGGGAAACCACATACATGTGTGGGCAGATTCTCCTAGAAGCTAAATCTAAGAGCAGTAATAGGATCCTAGAGAGAGGAGTCACCAGAAATAAAGGAGCAAGGCATGACTAGTCAAAATCCATGACAACTTTGAGGGTTGGAGGAGAAAAGTGGTGGTTCCAAAGTGGCTTCCTGAAAATGTGTGGGTTATTCTGGAGACGTGTGGGTACACTGGGGAGGAAAATGACACGTGTGTGGACAGAACAAGCTATGTTACTGAAGTCTTAATGCTTCAAGGCTCAAGTGACCATGCTTTGGGCCCCTCTTAAGTTCTTGTGACAGAGAGAGCTTTCTCCTTCGCACTTGTATGACAGACAGACACACACACACACACACACACACACACACACACACACACACACACAAGGTGTCATTAAACCATGAAGTAAGAACACTGATGTTCACGAAATATCAGCAAAAAGTTCCATTCTATGACTCCTTTAAAATGCAGCATTTCCCTACTGCATTTAACTAAAACTTCCTTTATTCAACCATCTGATAAGCATGTTTCAAGTTCCTATTACGTGCCAGTGACACTCAGAGTTTAAAACCACATCTGTTGGCCCCTTTCCTTGGTGTAACCCAAGGGCCCTTCTGAAATGAAGGACATGTGGAGGCTAAAACAGCACAATCAGTTTCCTTCCTCATTAAACAAGATGGGAATGGGCTTGGAATGGGGAAGATAATGGTTTCTGTGGAGGAAGATTTGGAATCATTGTAAATGGCGTGAGCCACCAGATGAGAGCTACTCCTTCTCATGCAACTGGGGCAGTAAGAGATGGACCAGGCAGGAATGGGGAAACTGAGGAAAGGAGTGTAGAGGGCTGGTATAGTGCAGTGCTTCAATACCACACTTCTGATGTCAGACAATGTGGATCTGAATTCCAGCCCTATCACTTACCCTGGGCTGGTGATTTGACTTAGTGCTGCCCCTGTTCCCTCGTCTTTAAAGTGGGGTTGTCAATTGTACTTGAAGTGTTTTATTTATTTTTTTATTTATTTTAGAGCGGAGAGGGCCAGAGAGAGAGGGAGAAAGAATTCCAAGCAGGCTCTGTGCTATCAGTGCAGAGCCTGACATGGGACTCGAACTCACAAACCATGAGATCATGACCTGAAACTAAACCGAGTCAGAAGCTTAACCAACTGAGCCAACCAAGCGCCCTAGTATTTGAAGAGTTTTATAAGGATGAAGAGAATGTAGGCCAGTGGTTATCCAATGTTTTCAGGGCAAAGCAACCCCTTTTTATATCCCACCCCCAAGCTTTTAATAGAAAATATTCCAAATTTATGAATGTTGTGCTGTGTCACCCAGATCTCCTATTCAGAACTGAAGTCATTCAGTCGGTCATTTGACACCCTGGCAGGGGGCGGAGGGCAGAGAGAATAATGGCCCTGCTCCCTCACCCTAACAGGAGACAACCAGCAAGGGCCATCCCAGCTCCAAACTCCCAGAAGGATCAACTCAGTAGAGTCCTTGTATTTGTAACACAGTCCAACTCCTTCCTCTGCCCTATCCTGCTTCCTTCCTCTCTCCAACAATGATGATCCTAACAGCATGCCCTAATAAACCACCTGCCTGCCCCCCTTCAGCTAACCTTTATCTCAGAGTCAGCCTCCTGGAGAACTCAACTGGTAGCAATAGAAAAGCTGAGAACAATAAAACCTCATAGATCCTCCATTTAGATTTAATAATTCTTTTTTTGTTCAACTTTATTTTGAGAGGGAGATTTGTTCAACATTTATTTATTTTGAGAGGGAGAGATAGAATCCCAAGCAGGCTCTGTGCTGTCAGCACAGAGCCTGAAGCAGGGCTTGATCTCACCAACTGTGAGGTCATGACCTGAGCCGAGATCAAGAGTCAGACGCTTCACTGACTGTGCTACCAGGGTGCCCCCAATTTAATAATTCTTAACATTATGCAAGAGTTGTTGCTTCCTCGCTCCCAATCTCCTTCCTCCCCCTCCTGTCCTCTCGAACAGGTTTAAAAGTGAAGTTGTAGGGTGCCTGGGTGGCTCAGGTCATGATCTCAGGTTTGTGGTCTCGTGGTCCCCCATTGGGTTCTGTGCCTACAGCTCAGAGCCTGGAGCCTGCCTCGGATTCTGTGTCTCCCTCTCTCTCTGCCCCTCCCCTGCTTATACTGTTTCTCTAGCTCTCTCAAAAATATATAAAACATTTAAAAATAAATAAATAAATAAATAAATAAAAGTGAAGTTGCAAAGAACATGACACTTAAACTACCAAGATTAAGGACATTTTCCTCAAAACCATGGCACCATTATTGTACCTAAGGAAATTAACAGTACTTCTCCAATATCCAGTCATGTTCATATCTTCCCATTTGTACAAAAAATATGTTTTATAGCTATTTATTTTCCAACCAGGATTCAGTCAAAGCTCATAAACTATATTTGGCTATTGCGAGGTTTTCATCTCTTTTAATCTAGAATTTTTTCTTCTTTCTTTAATGAGATTCATTTTTTGGCGTCAGGCCAGTTTTCTTATTAGAGTATCCCACACTGTGGACTTTTCTAATTGCTTCCAATGTGTCATTTAATCTCTTCTTATATCTCCTGTATTTCCTATAATTGAAGGGCCCTCTGGAGACTCACATTCAGAGCCACCCTTTCCAACAAGAACACTTTGTTGGTGTTGTTTCGTGTTTCCTGTTGCGAGCTGCTAGCAGTCACGTGCTGCCAGGCTTCCTCTAAATGACACCAGCCTGGATCCCAGGGTTAAGGTGGTGGCTACCGGGTCACTCCTTCATTAGGATCTACTGTCCTTTTTGTAATTAGTTAATCAAAATGGGCATTGGTATTTGGTAGTGGCCAAATTGTCCACTCACTGCACTCTTTGACCTTGAGGTCCATGGTCTTTCCCTGAAACAATTATCATAGTAAGGATGAAAGATGGCAATTTCCTATTTCTGTGATTCATTCCACTTTTATTTAGCTGGTATTCTTCTGTAAAGGAGGGCTTTCCTCCCTGTCCCATGATCCTCTTTCTCTCTATTGGTGTTGACAACTACTATGGACGGTGTTTTGTTTTGTTTTGTTTTGTTTTGTTTTAAATTTGATTTTGCCAATATATGCCCCTTAAGTTGTTTTATGAATATTTTTGGCATAGACCCCTTAGTCTCTGAGCACTTCCTTGTCTCTGGTACAAGATTTCATAGGCTTGCAGGTCACCTTGTGCTTTTACTTCCCAGGGCCTGGAATCAGGGTTTTTGTTTTGTTGTGTTGTATTGTGTTTTGTCGTGGTGGTGGTTGTTTTATTCTTTCTTTCTTTCTTTCTTTCTTTCTTTCTTTCTTTCTTTCTTAATTTCTTTCTTTCTGTTTGTTTGTTTTCTTCAAGTGAGGTCTGATTCTTTTTAGTGGAAAATGATATTTAGAATCTGAGATCCAGGGACTCAGTTTGCTCATTGTTACTGACAAGAAAGCACCTTTTAAAAAGTGAAATCTTAGCCAAAAACCCAAAATATAAAACATAAAGAAGTGTGGCTTTTGATATGGAATAGTGAGGTCTATCCCTAGACGTCCTGCAGAGAAGGGGTGACCAGAAAGGAACAGTTTCTGCTTCTTAACCCATTAAACTTTTTCCAGGGAAGATATCAATGTCCCATAACCTAAAAGTGAATGTTCCATTATTGTGCTCCAGGGATCAGAGAACGTTTGCTTTCATCCAGAATAGAAAGCATTTATTGTCATCATAATTGAAGAATGCCAACTTGAACAGAAGAGAGATTTCAATTAAGAGGTTTCTGTATCTGGAAAATTCTTCTGAATTTGAAAAAGTCAAAGACATCAACCATCCAATGTTTCCTTTGTTTTAATATTGATTTTTCTTCTCTCTTTGGTCAAGAGAGGTATTGGTGTTTGCACACAGAAAAAAAGAGCTCCATATTGATTTTTACGCACAAATTATTTTTTTTTCATCAAGATACAAACGTGATTATATTGTGAAAGTGAGAAGAATGTTGTTGTATTCCTGATAGTTAGGTCTGCTTAAATATAAGAAATTACACCCTGTTATCTTGTGATGAGAAGCAGGGCACCAGGCCCCCCATTATTGCTTTACTTAGAAGCACTAAGACATATGAATGGACTTTTTATTAGTGACAATTAAGCTGTGAGGCTATGATGGAGAGAGAGAAAGGCAGGAGAGTACAAGCAGTGTAGAAATGGTTTCCTTTATACCTTTGACGTTCTAAAAAGTGCCTAGAGTCATTGTGGGGAGAGCTGGTCGATATTTTCAAGGCTGTTTGAAATACATGGGCTTATCTTTTTTTTTTAAAATATAACTCATTGTCAAATTGGTTTCCATACAACACCCAATGCTCATCCCAACAAGTACCCTCCTCAGTGCTCTCCATGGGCTTATCTTGTCTAGAAGGAGGGGAGGACTAGACTCAGCCTGAGGCTGTGATTGGTAAAGAGTCACCAGTCACTTCTGTTAGCCAGAATAGGAGGGATGTTTGATCATTTCTGTAATTGGACAATGTTCACGTTTTGTCTGTATTCAGACATAGTTATGAAGTGGTGTTGTTTTTTGTGTTGATCCATCCTGGTCACAGAGTGGTGTCTGATGTCGACATTATGTGACATGATTTCTGTTCAACAGGAGAACACCATGGCCTCGCTGTGGGGATCAAGCAAGTCTGCATGTCAGGGGATGCACCCCCTCCCTTGCCGGGGAACACCAGTGTATATTGGACCCATCCTAGCCCATCCAGGATCCATTGGTTCATCTCCTGCTGCAGCATTCATAGTTCTAGAGCCTGTACCTTGGATGCAAAAGTAGGTGAATGCAAGTGGCTGCTTCCTACTTCTCTCTTTTTCTGTTTCTTTGTGTATGACCCAAATATAACCATTCCTCATCACTCATCTTTTTGTGTCCTCAGTTGAAGTGAGCATCAGATATTGACTAGGATCTCAGAATCCTAACTCTAAACCCCCTGGTGAGAGAATAGGATTCATCTGCTTAGGTCAGGTGACCACGCCTGTAGTCAATGGCTTTTGAGTAGGAGGGAAGGATGGGGGAAGAGAAATATCATTCCCCAGGCCCACTCTGTAAAGGAGATCAATCCTTAGAGAGGGGGGTCATATGCTGGGCATTGCCTAACAAGGACCAACTTAGCCAGGTTCCATGTTAGGGACCTCAACAATAGGGTAGGATAATAACGAAGCTAATACCTTGCATGACATCTGTCTGTGGTTTACAGAGGCAAAGCCTTTCCATCATCATTGTTAATCTTTCCGACCATCCTGTGAAATGAGTATTATTTATTTTCACTTAAAAAGGAATATGGTAGGGGCGCCTGGGTGGCGCAGTCGGTTAAGCGTCCGACTTCAGCCAGGTCACGATCTCACGGTCCATGAGTTCGAGCCCCGCGTCGGGCTCTGGGCTGATGGCTCGGAGCCTGGAGCCTGTTTCCGATTCTGTGTCTCCCTCTCTCTCTGCCCCTCCCCCGTTCATGCTATGTCTCTCTCTGTCCCAAAAATAAATAAAAAAAAAAAAAAAAAAAAAAAAAAAAAAAGGAATATGGTAAGGAATTCAGGGATCGTCCCAAGCCTACCCACACTATTACCCTAGAGTTGAAACTAGAACCCAGACTTCATGACTGCCAGGACAGCTCCCTCCCACTCCTTCCATCATGAGTGGGAGACTGTTCCCCAGACCTCAGGGCATATTGGTGACAGGTCAGGGTGGTGGGATTTGCTCAAGGTGAAATAACCAGTACATAAACTGGTTTCAGTCTCAGTTTCAGTCTCAGTGAGCTGTCTGCCTCAGAGCCCAGTATAGAAGTGACGGAAGACTGGCAGAATGGGAGGAGTGGGAAATCAGAGAGAGAATGGGTGGTTTTTCCTCTTGAAGAGGTGAGAGGTAGTGGGAAAGGGAAGGAGGAAATGGGAGAAAAGGCGGCTTTTCTCACACATGGAGGGTTTTGATAAAGCACATGAACCCTCACCAAGGACAGAGAAACCATCAGATGGACTCCTGTGGAAGCCTGGGGGCAAACGGATCGGGATGGTGAGGAGGCGTGGGCACAATGGGGGTCAGTTCAGGGTCATGTCCACTGTGCCGTCTCTTCCACCATCTTGTCTTTTACGGAGAGATTACAGCGACTCTTACTTAGGGGAGTAGGGAGAATAATGGAAGTAGGGCTGAAATTCCCTGCAGCGCTCAGCTCTGTGATCTATGATTTTAATAAGCTCCACAATGCCAGGAGACCCCATAAAGTTGTCTCTGGAGCTGCAACTCTCTCCATTTCCCAGTGGCGGGAGCAATTTTGCATTGAACTATTTTGCATGTTATAAATTTGGTTCTTTCTTATTTAAGTGAGCTGTTCGTAGGGAAGATACCCCAATAACTCAGAGCCTGGCACTGTAGTCACGAGCATTGTGGATCTCATGGTCATCAAGACTCTAAGCAGATGCAGGCTTTGACTTGGGTCCCTGGAGGATTTTTTAAGTCCCTGGATTGTCTTTGCATCTTTAGATTGTGTATATTCAGAGGAATGATGGTCCGGTTAGACCATTCCTAGGCGTACAGCAGGTGGAATTCAAAGGGACACATAGGCATTTGGGGAAGTTTGGTACAAAAAAGTGAGAAGAGCCCCCAGTAAGATAAGCACAAA
The DNA here is from genome assembly GCF_046562875.1 of Panthera onca. Taxonomy (NCBI): domain Eukaryota; kingdom Metazoa; phylum Chordata; class Mammalia; order Carnivora; family Felidae; genus Panthera; species Panthera onca. Next base: position 106,004,359 of record NC_138348.1, on the reverse strand, counting down.
TTTAGTGGTTCTCAGGGAATTCTTTTGTTCCTCTTCAAGTTCCCATTTTAAAAAAAGAAGAAGAAGAAGAAAAGAGGCAATTTATTGTTTTGTTTGTTTGTTTTTGTTTTTGTTTTATTTTATTTTTTCGTTTTTTGTTTTTGTTTCTCACTCTGGGAGCTGGAGCTGATTTTAAAGGATTAGTAAATTAATCAGTTCAGTTCTGGCCTTGTCTCAGGGCACAGATGTTCCCTCACTGCAGGGGCAGAGCCTCTGGCTTGGTGGGTGGGAAGGACTCAGGAAGGGGAGTATTCCAGCTCTAAGACAAAGACCCACAGCCCCCTCTGTTGTTAGCAAGTGTGGGGGGAGGGGCTTACAGGGGCCGGCACTGGTGGGGGAGAGGCAGGCAAGCACACTCCAGTCTGTGGTCTGTGTCTGCAGTCTCGATGGCACAGCCCTTGCGTGCGAAATGAATGGACAAGTCTACCCAAACGATGCCCCTTCCTACCCCATGGCGTTCTCATTGTTCTGGCACCCCATCATCACCTTCCAGTATCCCCTCCGTGGCCCACCCCCACTCCGGGATCACCCAGGCCCAGCCCTCCGACCCCTGCCTTTTGTAACTTATTCCCATCCCTGGCTTTGTTGCCTCCACCTGCCAGCCATTCTCCCTAAAGCCCCACAAACACCACAACGGGCTTAGAAAGGTCGGAACAGGAGCCCAGTCCTGAGAGTTCAGGGGCATTTTACAATCTTGCTCCCCTGACCTGGACTCAGACCTCTGAGGGCTTTGTTCGTAGAGACATGGGCTGACCTCTTTCCCTCTGGGACCCCATGCTTTTCAGACCATTCAGTCTGTCCCCCTCTCCTTTCCCAAATCCGCGGCCGAGTCCCTTTATTGAGGTTGAAGGTCAAGTTTGTGCGGTGTGAGGAAACCCTGACCCTCACACCACTGGGTAACCTTCTGACTCCCAATCCATAGTTCACTGCCATCCCAGGCAGTTCTTCCAGACTCCTCTCTGGAGTTCTGCCCAACCTCTTTCCATCCTGGCACAAAACCAATGAACCTGACAGCTTCCCCGCAGGCCTCCTGGCCCGGCCCTCTCCCTGGTGACTTCTGCCACCCCCGATTCCTCCAGGACTTAGGGACAGGCCCTGGGATGTGGCCAGGCCTTGGGTAAGCACAAACGCTCACTCACGTGTGGAGCCATCGCATGTATCTCTGGCACCCTTTCCCACGGCCCTCAGAAGAGCCACCTCCTTAACAGAAATGCAGTTTTCCTCCCGGAGGGATTAAAATTAGACGCCTTTGTTCGCTAGTCTCATCTCTTGCCTCATGATTGCAGTGATATAGATGGAGGTTGTCACTTTTTTCCATCCCACGTTGGCCATAGGAACAATATTTGCCTCATTAATTTTTCTTCTAGCACATGGAATAAAACATATCTGTTTCTATCAACATTTCAGGTTTTAGGTTTCTGCAGCCTTACAATGAACAGATGTGCTACAGCCTATAAAAAGAACAGGCATAGAGGCAGGGTGTGTGTGTGTGTGTGTGTGTGTGTGTGCGCGTGCATGTGTGTGTGTGTGTGTGTGTGTGTGTGTGTGTGTGTGCATGGTTATTCTCTTGCTGCAGCCATAAAGCTTTTCCTGAAATTATGAAAGGGAGGGTTGGGCTTTCAAAGTACAGAAAGACAACCTTGCTGGTTCTGTCTAGTGACCCTGAAGATCATTCAGATCATGTGTATTTGGTGGTACCAGTTGAAGAGGATGAAGGCCAGGGGACTAAGTGGTGGAGACAAAGAGAAGATGCTTGGTGTTAGGGCTCCACATCCATCCTCTGCCCCCAGCACGGGAAGGCTTTTCAGATCTGAACTCTAGGCTCACATTCCAGTGTCCCATTACTTCCCGCACCCCATTTTCCTCAAAGGTAAGGTCAGGTACACAACCTTTCAGCTGAAGGCTGGATTTATGAGAGAGCAGAGGGAAGAAATTATTTTCATTGTTGAGCTAAGGACATGTGAGGTACAATCTACTGTCAGCCAGGTCAGTTACAGAGGTGGCTCTCCCACACTTGACCCGTCTTGTGGGCACCCATGCTTCTGTAAGTCTGACCTAAGAATCCATTAAAGCTGCCGCCTGAAATTACACCTCAAAATGTGAGCAGTGCTCTGTATTCTTTGATGAATCTCCTGTCTTTTTCTGTGTTCCAGGCAGATACTATCTCCTCTTTAGCTAGGGTCCACCAGTATTTACCATTTGTTTCAAAGAGTAAAAATCCTAAAGTATAACACCTGAAGTCCATATAGGCAAGGATGGCTTACAGACAGGACTAGTGAAGCAAGAGTGAGCTTGAATGTCACACATTTCATTGGTGCAATGGCCATGGAGACTGAATTCAGAGCATTTGTACCTTGGAAAAGCCCTCATAAATATTTAGTGAGCCGATAATCAAGGAATTGCTGGTGGAGAACCGAGGCAGTAAATCCTACTCTAAGGTGTATGAGAAATATTTTTCTTGGTTGGAAGTATTTATGACTACTGTGGGGGTGGGGCATGCAGGAGCAGAGGAGGTGAGGGGTGGGGGCTTGAGCTCTTGATTTGTTATGATCTTATTTTCGGGGTTCAAATTGACTCCAGAGTGTTTTCTACCCACTCCAGCATTCTAAAATATGTAAAATTATATATATATTTATACACACACACACACATATATATATATATATATATATATATATATACATACATATGTATATATATAATAAAATCATCAGTCCTGCTCTTATTATGAAAACAAAATACAATTTCACCAATTCCCCAGCCCTGGTTATATTTCAAGGTTTGATTAACTTTTGATTTTTCATTGTTCTCCTTTTGAGTAATCACTGCCAAGAGGATCCATTTCAGCATTTCTTTTCACGGGGCAAGATGCCTTGTCTGTCTCTAATTTTTTGCAGACACCTGGGAAGATGAGTTAGTTGACCAAGAAGAGATGGGACCCTTAGCCGGCCCCATGGCTTGGGCAGATGGCCTCGTGCTAACAGAATGGGAGACTGTTGAACCCCTGTAGTCCTGCTACAGAGACTGACTGGGGGAGACTAGCTTAGCCCAGCACAGCATGACTCAGTAGCTGGCCATGAAACTGTGGCCAAAAAAGTAAGGGTTATTAGCACTCTGGATCCCCTGAAAAATATCTTCATGTTGTCTTGGTCTGAACTTGTCTGAGTAGCCCAGTGTTTCCCACGGATGCGTGAGAGAAGCTATGCCCTGCCGGATGTCTTGATGTGAAGCATTTCTGTTCCACAAGGGGGGGGGGGGGGAAATGCTGTATATGATCATCCCTCTAGGACACGTGTGATGTGAAGAACGTACCAAAGGTTCTGAGATGTCCTGCACAATAAAGGTGGTCAGGCTTTATTTCACCCACAGTTTCCCAAAGCAATTTGGCCATGCTTATCCACCATCTCCTGCCGCTTTGGGATGAGCAGGCCTATCTCAGCCCCACCTAACTCTGGCTGGTTCTACGAAGAAACTCCCGTCTCTCAACCTCCTGTGCCCTTGCTCACACTGTCTCCCCTGCCTGGCAGGATGCTGCCCTCCCTTTCCTCTCCTCTCACCTGCCTTGCTAATTCTTAGGATTGCTTTCAGCTTCGGTGTGAGGGTCGCCCTCTCTGGGAAGTCCTCCCTGATCCCTGGTCTGATTGAAAGCCTCTTTTCCAGGCTCTCAGAGCACATTTGCATTCCTCCCCTGAAACCCAGGACACTCCATTTTAACTGTGTACGCTCCACCAGAAGCTTCTTGAGGGCAGGGGGTATATCTTACTCCTTATTTTCTCAGAGTCTAGCATAGCATTGGGGTTGAAGTCCCAGTAATGGAATGCATAATGAGAATCAGTGAGACAGCATGTGTGAAAAAACAGGGCCCACCTTCCCAGGGTCTTTTCTGGCTTAGAAGGGCAGGAGCTGTATCAGTCACCTAGGGATTCACCATCTTTCATGGGGGTCCCCAAATATATCCCCTCTATCTGGGCTGTAGAAACATTTATGGCAGAAGCTTGTATAAGAAGGCTCATGTCCTCTCTTGTCAGTGAAAGCTCCCAGCGTCAGGAACTTTATCTATGGACACCCTGACCAACCACATCCAAACCTATATTTTAAGAAAAGATTTTGAGGTGATTTGCCTGTAATGAGAGACTGACAAGTACTGCTCTTAGGCACAGCGGGGCTGGATGATGAGTCAGGGCTGATCTCCAAAGACTTTAACAGAAAGGTCCTGGAGGTTGTAAAAAATAAACATCTAAGAAAGTAGACTAAGTGAATTTGAAGGTAGTAAAAATAAACAGGCATTCTTCTAGGTTCTCTTGCATGTATTAACTAATTTAATTTTCCTATTTCCTACTCAAACATAAACAGTGGGAAACATAGAGTAATTACTCCATTTTGAGCCTGATCCATTAAAAAAAATATTTTTAATTTTGAAATACTTACAGGCTCAGAGAAAATTGCAAAAAGAGTACAGAGAGTTCCCATGTACCGTGCACCCAGCTTCCCCCAAAGGTAGTGTTTTCCCATAACTTTCGTACGATATCAAAACCAGGAGGCTGACATTGGTACAATGTACAGACCTCATTCAGATTTCACCAGTTTTACATGTACCCGTGTGCGTGTGCTTGCTAGCTCTGTATAATTTCTTCACGTGCAGAGACCGGTGTCTGCACTATCACACACATTCAGAAGTGTTCATCACCACCTAGGCACCCCCTAACGCTACGCCTTTATGAGATTGACCCGTTTTTGGAAGGGCATTTGTCCACTGCAGCAAATGCTCAGGTGATGCCCATCGCATCGTCTGGACATAACCTGTGGGATTGTGGGATTGTGCAGCCATCCGTGGGGCTCCAGGACGTGGCTCCAAGAGTCAGCACGGCCTCCCAAAGCATATCTACTGAACACGCTCAGACCTTCCCCGCCATTACAGAGTGAACAAACACAACAAATGTCAGAAACCCGGGGGAGCACTTCTGGCAGTTCAGGGAGTAGCCAGACTTCCTCCCTCCGACCCTTTCACTTAGGGAGCCCTCATGCCTCTCACACCCCGGGGACCCCGAAGGAAGATGTCCCATCTTGGTGAGAAGTTTTCCTCTGTGAGCAGTTTGTGAGCGAAACCCACCGTGCACAGGAAATAATCCAACCCTGGGTCCTACTGAATCACGCTTTGCCACCAAATGTTGCCCGATGGTTGCCATCCCCACTTGTTCATATCAACAACAGGAGGAGGGTGACGATGCGGAGTCAGCGCCCAGGCATTAAGCCCTTTGCAGGAGGCGCCACCCAGCCTGGGTGAATCACACGCTAATCACAGCGAACACCTGCTCGTTGATCACTCTCTGTGTGTCGGGTACCGTACTGTGCATCTTATTCCATGATCCCATTTAATCCTCAAACCCAGGCTGTCTCGGTCCAAGGTCCGTGTTCCTCAACCACTCTTCTCTGCTGTCACTCCAGTCATCCAACAATTGGGAACACTTTGTTGTCACTCCATCGTTGTGGAAGAAATCCCAAAGCATGCCCTGATCTTCTCTCTTCCCCGCTCATGTCCACCTTCCAGGCATGTCCTGTCGTGCTTCCCCAACTGTTACCATTTCTGAACCCCAAAAATGTTTATTCTTTTGGTCTCTATAGAAGATTAGGATCAGAGGTCAGTCTTGCGCACGTTTGGAAGCAAGGTAGCTTTTGTTACGAACTGCTGTGCTGTCCTTTTACACCCACTCACCTGCTTTGTGTTTACAGAGCATTTCCACACGGAGGGTCTCCCTGGACCCTTACGGACGCCCAGTGATGTATGTGTGACAAGGAAATTCATACCCAGGGAAGTTCAGAGTCCACTAGGATGTCTTCTGGCTCCAAACCTCATGTTCTGTTCACCCCACCATGCGTACAAGTAACCAAATTTCCAGACAAGGTTTAAAGAGGCTGAGGAGGAAAAGTAAGAATACTGAGAAAGTTGTGCCAAGCTACAAAGTACACATCCCACAGCCTCGAACTTGAAAATCCGTATTTTTGGTGAGGTGAGCCAAAACTCCCTCCGCCGTTTACATTAGTAAATACTTGCCCCACAAACGGTCCCGACCAAAACAGTGTTAATGCGTTTCACCTACTTAGCAACCGTAGAAGAGAGATGGGGAAGATGAGTGAGGGGGTCGTATCATGAGTTGATCATTTTGAGAGCAAAAGGAGGCCCTGTCACCCATTACAGCAGAGCAGCAGGCAGAATTCTGGGCTGTACCCAGGCACGCTGGGACACTTGAACACTCTGTACACTGGGAAAGGGAAGTTCAGACTTCAGGTACTCCTCCAGTCACACAACGGCTAAGTGGTGACGTGTAGATTTAGGCTGAGACCTGTCCCAGACCATGAACTTGGAGCTGCTCCTCTGGGCCTGGTGGCCTCTCTGTTGCACTGGAGGTTTGGAGACCTCCAACCTGTGAGCCCCTGCCTACCAGTAGAGACACAGCCCCCTCCACGGGAAGAGGCAGCATGTCACAGAAAGTCAGTTGGGGCCCATGAAGTATGTCAGCACCAACCCCACTGTGTGCCCTGAGATTGTCAGCTGGTTCAGGAGGGTGCTGAAGTGAGGGCAGCTCCCTGGCTCACGCAGATGCCCCTCCACATTCTCCCTCCCGTACCCCTACTTATGAAGTGATTTCGGCTGAATGATGTCAGGTTTCACGGATGATGCCAGGTGTAAAGATTTTTTAAAACTCTTCTATGGAGCACAAGAATTTCCCTTATTTTTTAAGTGAAACAATCTATGCACAAGAGCACTTTCTGGAATGTCAGGTGTCATAGGGATCATCCATTCATTGATTCATTCATTCATTTGTCCTTCATAATTCCTTGGTTCTCCTGACAGTGTAGGGAGCCCTTCAGGCCACTCTTCAGCTTCATCATGGCTTGTCTAAGGCCCTTGTTCCTTGGATGACACCCACATTTTTAGCCCTGTCTCCCTTCATTATCACTTCTCCACCTTGCTGTGGAATCCAGCCATGCTGAACTCCGGTGTTGTCTGTCTCTCTTCCTGGCCTTGGTGTAGTCTGTTACTTCTGCCCAGAGCATCTTCTTTCTATAGTGTTCCACTTAGCGTAGAAAACTACTCATCCTGGGCGCCTGGGTGGCTCAGTCGGTTAAATATCTGACTTTGTCTCAGGTCATGATCTCACGGTTCGTGAGTTCAAGCCTCGCGTCAGGCTCTGTGCTGACAGCTCAGATCCTGGAGCCTGCTTCACATTCTGTGTCTCCCTCTCTCTCTCTCTCTGCCCCTCCCCCACTCATGCTCGGCCTCTCTCTCTCTCAAAAATAAATAAACATTAAAAAAAATTTAACTATTCATCCTTTGCTCAAATGTTACTTCCTCCATAAAACCTTTCCTGCCCTCTCTAGATGGAATTAAGCATGTTTTTCCTCTGTGCATCCAAAGTATCTTACTTACACCCCTCTAACACAGCCCTAAGTTGTTGTCATCATAGACCATGAGTCTTGGAGGGCAGGGACGGAGCTCTGGTCATCTAGATAATCCCAGACATAGCACACAAAGGACACTTGAAGAATGTGTGTCAAATGAATGAACACCGTGCCCACCGGCATTATCCAGACTTGCCATCATTCTCTTCCAATCCCTCACGGGCGACAGGTACAATAACCATATTCCGAACTCATGGGAGACCAGATCATTTAATCCTGGGCTGTGCTAGTGGTATGCCCTTCATAGTGAAAGGAAGGAGGGAACTTCTGTCGCGAGCACTAAATGTGCACAGTACCTGGTAAGAACTCAGCACACGTTCATCTCACGAGGGAATAATCTTGGCACCACTTTGGAGAGATGCCTCATAGTAATGGGATTTTACAGATGGCAGAGGTTCAGGAAAGTTTAGTAACCTCCTGTGGTCAAAGTGGTACAAAGGGATGGAGGTGGATCTGAACTCAGATCTTTCTGTCCTTGAAGCCTGTGTGCTCCCTCCAAGACTGAAGAAAAAGAAGCAGCCCTTGATGCCAGCCCCGGAGCATGCACTGGTCCTTGGAGGCAGGAGGTGACCTGGAATGATTTGGGATAAGTCACTGAATCTAATAATAATAATGAGCCAGCTCTTACCAAGTGCCTGCTGTGTGCCTGGAACTTCACAGCTCACTCATCTTCACAGTGACCATGAGGCAGGCACAATTAGTATACCCACTGCCTGGATGAGAATGCTGAGACCCAGAGAAGTTAAGTAGCTTTTTCCAGCAAATAAGTTGTTTGTGACCCAGGACACATTAGTATCTAAAGCGTATGTGGCTACCAGCCCCTCTCCTAATCATCCCTTTGTTTTTATTCGTAACTGCCCCATTTAAAATTATGTTATCACTTGCTTGATTGGTCCCTCCCTCCCTTCCCTTCCTACTGCTCTACAAAACGTAAACTCAGTGATGGCAGGGGTCTTCTCTGTGTTATTCACTGATGTAGCATCCCCAGATCAATGCTCGGCACACTGTAGGCCCTCAGGAAAGATTTAAATGAAAATAGTGGGGTTGGGCTTTGAAAACACGTCTGGCTTACCTGAACCAGTTTGCTTTTCTGCAACATGGATGTAATGACGCCCACTTTTCCTATCACTGATGGTGTTCATAAGTGCCCTACTGCCTTGTCTGGCACCCTGACATCACCCACTCAGTGGCAGCTAATGTTTTTGTCCCCTCTTCCTTGGACACGTGCTCCATTTGGCAATGCAGTCTCTCTGGAAAGCAGGACTGGCCCTGACTGAGGCTGTCTTAAATAGGTCATTCCGAAAGGGATTTTCGTAAGAAATGAAATGAAATGGAAATCTAGCTCTGGGAACACCTAGCATTCTATGAACTTATTAGAGTTCAGGCCAAGTGGGAGGCCTGGGCCTTGGTCTTAGTGTCTGGGACTTGCCTGTTCTTGGTTTGGCACACAGTTTGAGTGTGCAGATGGGGCCCCGGGGATAGTTATAGCTAAGGGGCTACATCTACCAGCCACCTGTCTCGTCCATGACCAGATGGAGTGGTCCTACCTGGAATTTGCCCAGCCCTCTCTTCCCCAGCCCGTGGGTACATTTGTCCCCAATAGCCAGACTCTGTATGTCAGACTCCAGGGTTACCAGGATGAAGAGTCCTGTTTGTGTCCCTAAGTCACCAACTTAACCCATTTAAAAGAGAAAACATTCTATTTGCCAACATTCCTTCTTTGTCCTGCATTTAACTGAATTGTCTGATTTAGGAATGAATCATCTCTGCTAACTTTGACTTTGAAAGAGCTGCCTCTCTGGAAATTGAACCCTGCAAGAGGTGTTTTAACTCTTTGAGGCCACAGGACAGCTTTCGAGGCCACAGTAGCTGTCCTGCTCATCCAGATGATGCCAGACCACCCAGGCCAAAGTCAGAACTCTACTCTCAGGCCAGCCCAGAAGTCTCTAGAAAAGCAGTGGGTAAAAAGTTCCCAGAGTAAGGGAGACAAGAATGTGCATACACTGTCTGGTTATGAATTGTGAGTTATGACCTAAGACTATGTCTTAGGACATAGCTTCTTTTCTGGAGGTGGGTCAGTTTAAGAACAACCAAGCCAACAAACAAGACAGTGTAAGTGTGGGTACCACAAATCCAGACATGAGAGGACAGGGATGTCACTGTGAACTGGAATGACCAAGGAAGGCTCCATGGAGGGAGTGGATCTTTGGAGAAACATTGGAGGCTAAGGATTTTGGATAAATAGAGAAGAACGAGGAGAGTTTAGATGAGAAGATTAGCATAAGCAAAGACTCCACGATTGAATAGTGGGGGTGGAGGAGGAGGAAGGAAACAGAGCATGTAAGTGGGGAGAGAGGGGAGACCTGGCCAAGTCTCCTATGGAACAGCGGTGAGAAATTGGACTGGAGAAGGACACAGCTGTTTGGCATATGACTCAATAACATTTACTTAACCTAGTTTGTCACCCCTTGAAGGAGAGATGGAATGTTCTGCATCCTGAAATCTTAGTTATTCAGGTCACAAGTGAGGGATCTTGAAACCATACCTAGGTTCAAGGAGGGAAGCACATTCTCCTTTGCTGGGCATTCTTTTGCCTGCCCTTGAAATATGGTGCATCCCAGGAGTCAGTCCTTCCTTGTCTTCCCCTGCTTCTGGACATCTTCCCGAGGCTATTGTGTTCACTCCTGGGCCTTGAACCACCCTTATACTGCATCTCCCAAGTCTGTACCTGCTCCTGGTCTTTCTCTTGAACTCTAGACCCTAAACCTATCTGTTTGCTAGTCATCTCAGCATCTCTAGAATTGAACATTAATTTGTTAAAAGAACTCCTACCCCCCCACATTCCCCACCTCTCTTAAAGGCTCCTCTCTCCCTTCCTTCCTTCTTCCCTACATAAAGCATTAATTGAATACTTATGCTAGACACTATATGAAATGTCCTCTTGCTTTTGAGGGTCTCATGGTATAGTAGAACAGGTAGATGAGACGAGTAACTAATTTTCATTCATTTAGTAACTGTTTATAAAGAAAACTACTTATAGGGGTGCCTGGATGGCTCAGTCGGTTAAGCGTCCAACTTCAGCTCAGGGCATGATCTCATGGTTCGTGAGTTCAAGCCCCGCATAGGGCTCTGTGCTGACAGTGCAGAGCCTGCTTCGGATCCTCTGTTCCCCTCTCTCTCTGCCCCTCCCCCACTTGTGCTCTCTCTCTGTCTCTCTTAGAATAAATAAATAAACTTAAAATATCCACTTATAAAACACTGGAATAAATAGAGGTAGGCACATAGTTCTTGAGGAATGCATAAAACTTTATGTAAGATGGTAGGCTCAAGAAAGGCTTCTTTGATTAAATGAAATATGAATTGAGTCTTACATCTTGAGAAATGAATTAGACAAAGAGAAGAAAGGAGAAACAGTTTATGATGGGCACAAAGGAGAGTGAGCAAGAAATATTTTGAAAAAGGTGTCCATAATAATAAAAGTAATAGCAAACATTGATTTAACCCTCACTATGTACTAGTTACTCTGCTAAGCACCTTACATGTTTTGTTTTGTTTTGTTTTTTTAATAATTTGGTCCTCATGATAATCTCAGAAATAGGAAGTGGTAGCTTACCCGCTTTGTAGTTGATGAATTGCTGTCCAGATGAAAAAAGTTGCCCTTGAACTTCTGTGAATAAGTAGTTGAGCCAGAAACCTAAGCTTCCCTGATATCAAGAGCCTGGCAAATGGGGTGAAGGGGGTATAAGCAGAAGCAAGATTCTAAAGGGCTTTGCATGCCTCAGGGAGGGGGTTGGGTTTTATCTCAAAAGAAATGAGGAACTGTTCCAGGCTTCTAATCTGCAAAGCTACCTGAAGCAGATCTTGATTTAGCATGGCCATTTTAGTAGGGGGAGGGGGGGGGGCATATGGAGGGGGGAGTCAAAGATGAATTTGGGAGCAGGGACAAGACTGGAAGCAAATGGACTCATCAGAGGCTATTGTCAAAGCTCAAGTAAGCTTCATGAGGCCCAAGAGAGAGGAGCAGAATAGACAGATCTTCTCAAAATTTGGATGTAGGGAAAGAGGGTGGGCCAAGAACCATGCTCAGGATTCATTTGATAATTCAGTCAACAAACATTCTTGAGTATCTGCCTTGTACCATGGACCATCCTAGTCCTGGGGATAAAATTGATCCGCAATATAGCCCCTGGTCTCAAGGAGCTCACACTCTCAAGATGGCGATAAATGAGAATCATCACAGATAGCAACTGCAAGATGTATGCACAAGCATATCACACTGCGCTTGGGAAGGCTGGACCATAGATGGCCTTCGTGGAAGAGGGGAGCCCACCCCAGTCTTTCTCTTGACCTGTAGACTCACATTTCCAGCTGTCAGCTGGTCACCTATGCTGGTTGTCCCTCAGGCATTTCTAACATTTGAACTCATGCTGTGACCTCCAAAGTGCATTATGCTCCTTATATATCATGTTTCATGTCCTAATCAACATATTTATTCAAGAAACATATTCTTTGAGTATGCATAAAGTGCCAGATATTGTATCAGGCACCAAGCTTAGAGAATTCCTAAAACATGCTAATGTTTTCACTTTGGTGTGCAAAAGCTTTTTATTTTGGGGCGCCTGGGTGGCTCAGTCGGTTAAGCGTCCGACTTCAGGTCATGATCTCACAGTCCATGAATTTGAGCCCCGCGTCAGGCTCTGTGCTGACAGCTCAGAGCCTGGAGCCTGCTTCAGATTCTGTGTCTCCCTCTCTCTCTGCCCCTTCCCCACTCATGCGCTGTCTCTCTCTGTCTCAAAAATAAATAAAAACATTAAAACAAAAAGTGCTTTTTATTTTGATGTAGTGCTAATAGTTTAATTTTGCTTTTGTTTCCCTGCTTGAGGAGACATATCTAGAAAAATGTTTCAGATGTCAGATATTATGTTTCTATGTCTGATGTCAATTACTTCTTCTAGGAGTTTTATGGTTTCAAGTCTTATACTTAAGTCTTTAATCCATTTTGAGTTTGTTTTGTGTATGGTATTAGAAAGTGGGCCAGTCTCATTCTTTGGCATGGAGCTGTCCAGTTTTCCCAGCATCATTTATTGAAGAGACTGTCTTTTCCTCATTACATTTTCTTGCCTGCTTTGGTGTAGATTAATTGACCATACAATCATGGATTTATTTCTGGATCCTCTATTCTGTTCTGTTAAGCTATGTCCATTTTGGTGCCAGTACCATAGTTTTGATTATTACAGCTTGTAGTATATCTTTTAAGTTTATTTTCAGAGAGAGAGAGAGAGAGAGAGAGCAAGCAAGCAAGTGGGGGAGGGGCAGAGAGAGAGAGGAAGAGAGAGAGAATCCCAAGCAGGTTCCACACTGACAGTGCGGAGCCCAATGAGGGGCTTGAACTCACAAACTGTGAGATCATGACCTGAACCAAAGTCGGATGCTTAACTGACTGAGCCGCCCAGGTGCACCAGCTTTGTGGTATATCTATCTATATCTATATCTATATCTATATCTATATACTAATTTTAATGTTCATTTATTTTTGAGAGAGAGAGTGCGTGAGCAGAGGAGGAGCAGAGATAGAGGGGGACACAGAATCTGAAGCAGGTTCCAGGCTCTGAGCTGTCAGCACAGAGCCCAATGCGGGGCTTGAACTCACAAGCAGCAAGATTATGACCCAAGTCGAAGTCGGACACTTAACTGACTGAGCCACCCAGGTGCCCCTGTGGTATATCTTGAAGTCAGGTATTGTCATACTTCTGGCTTTGCTTAAATGAGAAACGGAGGCCACAGTCATCTAAATGACGTAGTCAGAGATACCATTACGAGATTTAACCCAAATAACTTACAGAACACTGGTTCTCACATTTTTGCATTCTGTAGCTCTTGATAAAACCGTTGTCCTCCCTGAAGCAAATGGATGAACATGACTGTGAGGCAGATTTTACCTTGTAGGAACACAGAAGCACCCCTCCTATGCTGCCATGGCCAAGACCACTGTGAGGACAGAGTGGCATTGTTCACCCCCTCAAGGTCTAAGTCCAAATGGAGGCAATAGGCAGGGGGTGTCTGATAAGCCCCACACTGCTGCTTCCGTTCACTCTGGCTGGACTGCACTTGATGGGAACAGCTTGTAATGTTCTTGTGATAAAGACTGAGAGATTGAATGGAATGTTTCTACTGAGCACAGCTTGGAACATTTCACAGAGTTCTGCCACCCTCCAGGGGCGCTCGGGCTTTGTGTAAAAGCACGACTCTCAGCAGAAGCTTTCAGATTAACCAAAGGGGGAAATTAGTGGTAAAGAAGATTCTGTGGAGAACAGGAAGGCCTAGAGAGAGAGGTGTCTCCCACGGAACCTACCATTGCACCTTGTACCTAATATGCTCCCCATAAATGCTCACTGAAGGAACAGAGTGGGGTGGCGGGTGACAGGAAGGTGGTTGGGAGCTCTGGGGTAGAAAGAGGCCCTACAGCACCCATTAGCTTTTCACGAAGGTGGTTTCAATCGCATACCCCTTTATTTGCCTCACGAGGATTTTAAATGCCTGAAGATCCGAGGGAAGGAGAAAGAACACAGCCCGACAAGTCATAAATGGCCCCCTTGGATTCTGAGATCAATGGGCTGGGGAACTTCTGCCAAATCTGCACTCCCTGTGGCACTGTGAGGGGGCCAAGCAGCTGCCGGCTTGTGCAGAGGGTTCTTGCCATTGATCTCAACTTTGGAGCTCATGTTTCCACAATATGGTAGAGGGAAGAGGCGACAAGGAAGCAGTTTCCAAACCTACATCTCTCCCTGAACCCCAAGATTCCAGACCCCAAGCCAGCTGCCCACAGTGTAGAATAGGCCTCAAAAAGCAGTGCACCGAAGGCTCATGGCCAACTTAAGAAAAGAAACCCATTTCTACCTCTGCTGAGATAAGTGATCTCCAGGAGACTCATTTAACCACTGACTTCAGCCCAACTGGAAAGCTGATGGAGCTTCCAATGCTGAAACAGTTTTATATTTCTCTTTATTCTTTGGCTGAGTCTGTAGCCAAGAGTCAAAGCACAAACTTGCCCTCAGAAAGTGAATCCTTGATGCTAACACTCGTTCTGAAACAGAAAGCACTTTTCTCTCATGAGTGACTGTGTTCTCACAAGTTAGTTTAGGTAGGTCTTCAGGGTTTGGAAAAGTTTGGAGAGCCCTCTGCAGTCAGGGTCACTGAACAGACTCAACTGTGTAACCTAGAAGATGTTGCCCAATTCTCACTGTAAGCCCAGTCAGAAAAGAGGAGCTTAACTTGCAGAAGGAAAGGTCCTAGGTTGCAGGCCCTGAGCCAAGCCGAGCCATCCTCGGTTGTGGGGGTGGGGGATTGGTTAGAACAGGTTCCTGGCTGTGAGCAGGGCCCAGAAAACAACATTTCGGTTGGAAAGATATGAGTGCTAACAGGAAGGTCACCATCAAAGTTTGCAAGTGAAACAGACGAGCCAAGATATAACCACCTCAGTCTCATGAATGTTTCTGAGACAACAGGTCACTTCACTGGTCCAGGGAAGCCCCTTGTCTACGAGCTGTCTAGGTGGGGCTGCTGATTAGAGTGGGGTCACCTGTGTGGCGGCTGGGATCAAGTACACGGCCGGCCGTTTCCTCTCGACCCATCTCACTGGACCTCCCCTGCACAATATGCCAGCTTCTTTCGAGTGGCCCATTTTCCTGTACTGTTGAACGAGCAGCCCCGGACAGAGGCTGAGACAGGCAGGGCGCCCCTGCATCACCTGGTCCTCAGGAGGACATAAGCTGGGAGGACACAGGGTCCAGGCTCACACACAGGTTGGAGTCAGCAGAACATTTTCCTGCTTTTTCTCTCTATAAGCAATTTTGACTTAGCCTCCTTTTAGTCTCACTGCTATTACTTAACTGATACTACATTTGTTCTTATTAAAGTTTGACAGAATTTTATTTCCTAAGGTAGTGTTTTAGAATATAGAATACACTCATAATACATTTATAAGAATACTGATATGAGTCTTATGAACATAGTATTTCCACCTCATTGGACAGAATCAGATGGTGTAAGTGTGATATTTTGTTTGGGAAAAAAAGATCCACTGTGGCTCAAACCACCACTGAAGTTTGATATGACTGTGTGGAGACTTAAAACAACAAAGACCATTCCCATATGTGAGGAGCTGTCATTAGAAATCTGTCAGAGTAATGTAGCATTTACTTTAATAAATTTCGATGAGTTTTTTAAATAACACACATACACACCAGAAAAACCTGAACAAAACAATATCCCAGGCTAAACTCAGTAAAGTTTTACGAGGTCAGCCCTAACCTCACAGATCACTTGAGGGGAGTTGACATTTTGCAACCATTTGTTTCTTGTTTTGTAATCTCTTTCTTATGTGATTTCATTTAGGATAGATATGCTCTGCTGTGTAAATGTTTCTAAATTTTTCCCAAATAATAATTTTACCTTATGGCAAAGAAAAAGAAGAAAGAAAGAAAAAGAAAGTTTTCACTCAGTGTTTCTAGCTGTTCTGCATCACCCAGGTTTTGGGGATACAAAGTGTAGCATTTTACCAGAAATAGCAGTTGACTGATTTTTTTTTAAAAGCAGAGCTTTTAATAATTTAGTAAAGAAAAAAATTGAAGCCACAGAACTGTTTAAAAGAAGGTGAGAAGTTGGGCAGAGAGACAGCAAGAGAGAAGTCATGGGAGCACGAACAGACGAGCTGGTGTGGGGACCACGGATCATCACATTATTGGAGCATCAAGAATGAGGATGGGAGAGGAGGCTGGAGGTTAGTGCCACAGAGCCGTTGTAGGGCACGCTAATTAAATCCAATTCTCTGTGTGATTGGGTTCTATTTAAGTGACTGGGGAAGATGGGTGTTTTGGAAAGATCATTCTGTCTAGAGAAAGAGGCGTTGGGAGGGCCAGGCCCGGAGGACAGGTGGTAATGTAACCCAGAGGAGAGAAATCGTCTCTAACTAGGGCATGAATCACAGAAGCAAGTACAGAGGTCGGACGCAACCCAGAAGCATTTAGCAGGTGTCGAAGGAAGGGCAGATCCCAGAAACATTTAACAGGTAAAATCTCTGGAACGTAGTGAGGAATCAGGGATGTTCCCTGGCTTCTCCTGCAAGGAATTGAATGCGTGAGGTTCCACAGAAATGGGGGATTCTGAGGATGAGAACAAAGCTTCAAGAGGGGAGTGGATGAGATCAGTTTCGAATGTGTTTGACATACTAAGATTAATTTGGGGCACGTTCAGTTTTCCTTGCAGACCTCTGGATTTTGCTCAGGCTCCCCATCTCAGTTTGAATTCTGTGCCCTGGGATGGAAGAACTACTTTGTGTCTCCTGTTTGTGACTTTGACTTGGACCTGGCCTCTCAACTCTGAATATATCTTTACTTAGGGAGTCAATTTGGTGGCTGCGGTTTCTCGATGTGTCCTTGCCCTGGATTGGTGATTTGCTGCCATGATGTCGTCCCTGCCTTGTGGTTCCTTCTGGGCCCCAGGGGTAATCCATGTACACAGCCTGAGAGGTACCACAGCTCAGGTAGTTCTGAGCTGCTTCTTGAGAAGGAAGTTTGGAAAAGGAAAGAATGGATCAGGCTGTTGTGCTGGGAAACTAGTGGACTCCCTTGGTTACTCATATTGAAAGTCAGGCCATTGTCTTTCAGTGAATATTGACCAAGTGCTTACCAGGCACCAGGACCTGGGAATTCAGCAGTGGGTGACCTGCTGCCTCCTGTAATCTCCCAAATTAGTAGGAATAAGAGACAGACAAGCTGATTTAGAAGAATCAGCTCCCCTCCCCTTTCTCTGCCCTTTGTAGGTTTGCTCTAAATAGGATATAATACATCTCGTGTCCCAAATGCCTTCCTTGTGTATAGATTCAATGAGAAGGGTGCTGTGCCTAGGCATTTGATCAGACCCAGGGTATAAAAAGAAAGCACGGATTTAGTTTTAAATTTTCTATTTCTTCTCAGTGTTTCTGTAGCTAAAGGTGGTCCACAGGAGGAGGGAGCACCTCTGCTGGGTGGGACTTGGCCATGGGCTGGCAGGCCCTTGAGGTGGATGGTTGACGAAAGGAAGTGGTGTCTATGGCTGCTCCCCAGAACGCTGTCTCCAAGGCGGGCCGGGAGGGGGATGAGGGTGTCGGGATGTGTGAGCGTGTGTGGCTGGTTCTGTTGAAGCACACGTCCCCCACCTCCACACCCTCACCCCCAGTTTGCAGGGGTTATACCGGACAAACAGCTCAGGCCACAAGACACGTTGCTGACGATTTTGTCCTGTGGATTGCCCCGGGGCGGCGGGGGGGGGGGGGGGGGGGGAAGGGAAAGGACAGATCCTCCCTTCCAAGCAGAGCTTAACTGAATACTTTTCAGGGAGAAACGAAACAGTGTCACATCAAGCAAGCATCTTGGGCCCATCTGTCAGCACCCCCCGAGAGCCAGATCTAAAACGTTATCTAAGACAAGGCAGCACCGACCTCTT
The DNA here is from genome assembly GCF_046562875.1 of Panthera onca. Classification (NCBI taxonomy): domain Eukaryota; kingdom Metazoa; phylum Chordata; class Mammalia; order Carnivora; family Felidae; genus Panthera; species Panthera onca. The sequence continues at coordinate 105,986,377 of NC_138348.1, read as the reverse complement.
TTCCCTCCTGAAACACAGGGCAGACCACTTGCTGTTCCTATGACAATTTTCTGCTCCCTGGGATCCCCCACCCCAAATAATAATCATGAGCAAAAATCTCATTTTCAGGGGAGGTAAGGGAGGAAGAACGAGAGGGAAAGTTGGTCCTGATCAGAGAGAAAGATGGGGAACCCTTCTCATGCAGGAGTGCGTGGATTTCGGAGACAGTGCTGACCTAACAGATGACCTAACAGCCTGCTCTGTCCCCCGGAAGGCTTGGTGGCGGGACTGTGCTGCCTCCTCGGGCGGGGGGCGGGGGGGCTGCCAGGATCTCTGAGGCTGAGCACCCACTCTAGAAGCTCACGCCCAGCTTAGGTAATCTATTTAACCTCACTGTGCTTCAGTTGCCTCATTTGTCAAAAGGAAATAACAAAATGACCTATTGCAGAGAGGGGGTTTCTTTTTTGATATTTTTATTCAAGTATAATTAACACAGTGTTATAGTAGTTTCAGGGGGACAATATAACGGTCCCACAATTCTGTACTTTTCTCTGTCCTCATCGAGATAAGTGTACCCTTGAAGTGAGTTAATGTTGTAAGGTGCTTAAAGCAAGCAGTACCCGGCACAGGGTGCTGAGGGAGTGTTTGTTCAGAAAATGGCCTGAAGTCATGCCCAAGCCAAGTCACTTGCCCCAGGAGAGGGCAGCTGTTGGATGGCCAGGACCCCCAGAGCTGCCTGTGGCTAGCCTGTCTGGTAGAGTGGGCCTCCGGCCGAGGTGTGACGAGGAGGGGGAGGACAGTGATGTCAGAGGAGAAGGTCTGTGTGCTCTTGCTGCACAGCCTGGGTAGGACAAGAGGGCAGGGGCCAGAGGGCGGCACGATTTGTCACCCAGTTTGCAAGGCTGAGATTGGAGGATCTTCAACAGCCCCAGGCTGGTACATTCCTCCGGTTCCCGGGTCATTTCCTGGCCCAGGAGGTATTCCTAGAGCGAGCTTGAGCCAGAGGAGAGGGTTTATCCCGTGTCAGCCCCATAAATATTCCTGTGGTTTTACAACCCCTTTCCTTGCCAGCCGGACAGGTGCCAATAAATACTTGCAGAATATCTGATTCCTGCTAGAAGATTCCTCGTTACTTGCTATCTCTTTGTTATATCTCTCTGGTCTATAAGCTGATGCTCAGATTAAATAATTTTGGGTCCATCATCTCAGTTCCTGTGCCCACCTGCTCTTTGGAGCCCCGTCTTCTACCTACAGCCTTCTCTGTCCCTTCAGCAGGGATGGCCGACACGAGGCATTCTGTCAGCAGCTCCTCCTTATGGCTTCCTGGAGCAGTATCACTGATGGACCTTGGTGTTCTTTACCGAGCTCATTGAGTCGCTTCAGCGGCCTTAGTTAGCCAGCCACAGCCAGCTGGTTGTTCACTGTCCTGCGAGCCTCCTCCTCCACCTGATGGTCACATCCTGTTCCTGTACCTACTTGTAATTTACCCATTTCTGCTCCAGCAGTGACCATCGCTGAAACCTTTAAAGCGCTAATCCCACAACAGGACTATTGCAACAAAAATAGCTCTCCTTTGCAGCCCAGACACGAGGCATAGAGTAGGTGATCTATATAAATGCCGATCAAATGATGGATGGGATCACAGCCACTCATTTTCAAGGACTTATGGAAGAGTGGGATTATTTTGGTCCCCAGACTCCATCTGTTCTGGAAGTTAAAAATAAAATGAGAATTCAATTAAAACTATGCACACAATCCACCCAACATTGTGCCAGATCTTCTGATAATACCCTACTTTCCAGCCTATCAGAAACAGAAGTGCATGTGTGCCATTAGAGAAAACACCTTAGAATGTCAAATTGCTTTCATTAAAGGATTCACCAGCGTATATGCAAATAGCAAAGTTTTTTGTTTGTTTGTTTTTTAAGGAGCATATCTTGCCTTCAAGCTTCTTGCTCCTATTTTTCTGGAGAGGGAAGGTCTGCAAAAGATGTAAGGAACTCGGCTACTTAGTGTCTTCTGTTCCGTGTATCTCCTTTGAGGATAGTCAAGGTCAATGGATGGGGGCTCAGCAGTCACTTAGGGTTCTGTCTCTAGTGCTCATTATGAAGATCAGTAAACCAGGGACATGGCAGAGCCCATTCCACAATTCTTGTCTAGAAAGAAACCTCTAAAGGGTGTACCCCCTGCAGCTTAGCGGTCCCCCTCTAATCCCAATTTTGCTGAGGATTCAGAAGAGACATTTTCCTTACTAGATGGATGGCTTTCATGTGCTTCTCCTAAATGGCTTTTAGTTTTGACTCAAGGAGCCCATTACATTAGCTGATGCGTTAATCCCATTACAGTGTCACTTCTCATTTTTAAGATCCAGCTTCTGAGAACTGATGATATAAACAGGGTGACGATAGCTTCTAATGGTAGGGCTCATTTCTTTTCAGTTAATGTGCCGGGAAGAGCAGTATTGCAAACAAGCCACATCCCTGCCAGTGCCCAAACAGGTAGGTGACCCCCTGAGTGTGCTGGGGGAGAGGCGGATGGGAATACTGAAGAGAAAGTCCAAATATCCCCAGAGAGGCTATCAGATGACCCCTGGATTTGCTTCCATTCCTGAGGTTCTAAGTGATTCTCTCAGCCATCCCTTCAAATACTTAACAGATTGGTCGTCACCAGAGGCAGGTGGGAGGTGGGTGAAATGGGTAAAGATGATCAAAAGGTACAAACTCCCAGTTATAAGATAAAGAAGTCCTGGGGATTGATATACAGCACAGCGACTGCAGTTAACAACACTGTAGCGTATCATCTAAAGTTGCCAACAGAGAAGATCTTAAAAGTTCTCATCACAAGAAAAAAATTGTAACTATGTGAGGTGATGGGTGCCATCTAGACTTATTGTGGTGATCATATTGTACATATGCAATATATACTGAATATTTTTGAATATGTCAGGTGCTTACGTTGTATACCTTAAACTAATACAGTGTCGTATGTCAATTGTATCTCAAGAAAGCTCGGAATAAAAATGATGGGTGCAGAAATTGCCCACTGTTCCCCCTTTAGAACTGTCATTCCCCTTTGCTCCTCTTGGTAATAGAAACTCCAGTGTTTTAAGGGGCAATGGCTGTTCAGCTGGAGACTTTATGTCCCAGCACCCTTTGCAGTCAGAGTAAGTTGAGGCCAATGGGCTATGAGAGAAAGCCATTCTTGCAATTTCTGGGTTGTGCCTTTAAGGGAAGCTTCTGGTTAGCTATGATACTTATTATCATAAATACCTCTGGCACTCCGAGAGATAACCTTTTACTGCTTTTTGACTCCCAGGCCAAGCACATATGTACATAAGGTCTTATCACATATCTCACGCTGTTGTAAGAAACTTCTAGATCTTCCAGGCTCTTTGTGGAGCTGAGTTCTTAGTCACATTTGCCTGCCCAGCCCTGAGCAGCAGCCGTTGTTCCTGCCACAGTAGAGAGTTCCCATAAACGTCTGCTAAATAAAAGAAGAAATTAGGGAATACCCTGTACAACACCCGGTCTTTCTGTTGATTAGGGTCAATTTACGAGATGTTGCAAGGATCACAGAAAACATGTCATTTGTTTTTGCTAGTGACTCAGAGTTGTTGATAGCAGTTGATTTTATTTCAAGAATCAACCCCTCTTCTCACCACACCCACCCTGTACACATTAGAGAATGTACCCAAGCCTTCATGTTCCCACCATCTCTTAAATGTCAATGATGACCTTTTATTTTCAGGAAATATTTTTTTAGTGCATTATTGCATTATTTGGCTGATGGCTTCATGTCAGTTTCAGATAATTCAGTAGCTGCTTTATAGGAAGTGCAGCTTGAAAAAGAGGCTGATCAAATATGTTTCTCTATTGTGATTAGGGCAGGGACCCTGCCTTGTAGCAAGACAATAAAGTAGCATTGTGCTGTATCAAGATAATCAAGTGACATTTTGGAGGGATAAAAACCACAGTAGCTCTGTGGTAAATAATGGTTATCGTTTGGCCGAATTTTCACTTGGACGCAATAAAGACAAAAGAGAAATTTCTTGCCTTCCTTCTGTTCTCTTCCAGTTGGTATTATTTTCTAAAAAATCCTGTATCTTCCAAGTGGAGGTCATCCACTGGTACAAACTGGATTGCACCATCTGAGGTAAATTAAGTGGCCGGCATCAATCTTTCACACCTTAATAAAAAACAGGCCAAAGCTGATTCAAGTCAGAAGGAAAAGCAAAGTCCCTACTCTGTCTTATTCCATGGCACTGAAGTGCACATTCTTTAGACGTAGAACTTTTTAACCAATCCTGACAGAGATGAACATGTCACGCCGTGAAGTGACTCTAAGTGTGGACTTTAAACTGGCGTTGATTATTTGCCAACAAAGTGAATTAGAATACTCAACACCTAGTAGCACAGAATCTTCAACACAGAAGGTAGTAAGTGTATGTGAGCTTGTGAATAGCTATGATTTTAGGGCTACAAGGAGCTGTCTTGTAAATGGAAATGCTGTAGCACAGAGACGCCACAATCCCGCAACCAAGAGCACGAGAACTTGAACCCAAGGCCTCTGAGCCCAGGTAGTTTCCACCACCTAAGGCTCTTTAGTAAATACCAGGGTCTATTACTTGATATAGCAGCCTCCAGAATACTAACAAGAAGCCAGCCCAATGCCTTGGAAAATGAAAACCATCTTGGAAGTCTTCCCCTGATTTCTTTCATTTATAGATACCTCTCCCCAGGAGGAGAGGGTGGTGGCCATGGGAAGTAACACACATTCAGAGTTTAATGGGAACGAATAGTGGAAGCCGACGAGAGGGGTCTCTTTAGCTTAGCTCGGTTTCCCCTTGCTTTTTACTAGAATGCTCTAAATTCTAGGTGTTTACATAGGAGTAAAACATTCATTTAGTGTCTCATGAAAATTTACTTTCACCATTAATTCAAATAGCCTAGAGGGAAAAGTAGTTGTAGGGATTGAAACCTGCCCAAAGAGACTACAAATTGAGTGTAGGGGTGAGGTTTCCCAGGATCCTGCTCTCAAGATATTCCCAAGGTCGGGAAGACAGCATTGTCAAGAACTACATAGAGGAGGCCACACTGAGGGGACACAGACCGGCCAAGGGACAGAGAAGTAGGTGTATCTGAAGATAGACAGATGGACAGACCCAAATGGTATTAGAAATAGCATTAAAAAAAAATTCTTTGAAAAGAAACTTACTCGTAAATGATGAAGGAAGGATTTAATACTACTACCACTAATAACAACAACAACAATGACAGTAACTAGAAATAAGAACTTTAATGTGGTTTATGGGCACCCATCCCTATGTGCTGCTTTCCTAGCCTTCTTTTCCTTCCAGCGAGGTTTCTTCCAGTTGTTTGAATGCCTTGATTCTGGGTACTCATACCACGTTCCTTCTTCTGCGGGGCACGTAGTCTCCCATTTCCACCACCCCTTTAACCTGACAAATTCTTACTTACCCCTCAGCTCTCACATGAAACAGCTATTCCTTGGGGAAACTCGCCCTGATTCCCTGAGAGGAATCGCGATCCCCCCGTTTTATGTTCTCAGGACAGCTTACAGTTTTTCCTAACAATCGTGGTAGTTTTAATGCTTGCTCAGTGCATCTTCTGTGAGACACCCCCCCCCCCCCCCCGCAATTCCGTGAGGCCAGGACCATGCCTGTGCTCCCACCTCACAGCACAGTGCCTGGTGCAAGGGTATTCGGTAGATACTGTTGAACCAATTACTGTCAAACACAATGACATCTGGATGGTATTTTCTGGTGAATAAAATATGTTCACTTCACAGGGAAAGGGGGCATAATTTAGTAGCTCCCTGAAACTACCAGAACTTATATACAGTGAATTCTCATTGATCTCAGGATAATCCAGAGCATTGGAAGAATGACCCGTGACCTTGATGGAGGTTTACCTTTCTGTGAGAATGATCGCTTAGCTTGTATTACTAAATCTCACAAGGGCTAATGGGGGAGGGTGGGAAGAGTCAGGCAGAGGGAAAGCTAAAGGGAGGGACTTCTGGAGCCATCTGAGCAGGTTACTGGTCACACAGCTGTGTGTGAGGAAAACCCCTTCCTCTCAGCTGGGCAAACTCCAGGCCCCCTTCACCTTCAGGCTGACATCTTCGTGGGCTAGCACCATGTAGCTTTACCCCCGCGTCCAGTCCAATGTGCTTTGTAAACATCACTGGCAGCAGGCTGCTCAAAAAGAATGTCAGACGAATCGCTCTCTGACCTGGAGTTTTAATCTTTCCTATGTCTCCTACCTTTGGAAAAACAAAATAAGTATGTCCCTGGATTGCGCTTAGCTTTTAGGAAATGGTGAGGTGAAATGTCACTTCTGCATTAACCCAGGTCAAGGAGCTGTTATATAGAAAATTGACTAACTGGGGGCGCCTGGGTGGCTCAGTCAGTTAAGCATCTGACTTCGGCTCAGGTCATGATCTCGCAGTTCCCAAGTTTGAACCCCACATTGGGCTCTGTGCTGACATCCCAGAGACTGGAGCCAGTTTCAGATTCTGTGTCTCCCTCTCCCCCACTCACACTCTGTCTCTCTCAAAAATAAACATTAAAAAAAAAAAAAAAAGAAAATTGACTGGCACCAAAGTCATCAGTGTCATTAATATAGCAAAAATGAGTCCTTATCTCTCTCTTGTTGCTCTTAACAAACCTTTGACCATTTTGCAGATAAGCCTGGGAGGGGAGACCTTGTGTGGAGAGGCCTAAGTCAGCCCTGGTGTCCCAGACAAGGCTGTCATAAAGCACCAGCCCAGCTGACCCACCAGCTGACTGCTAGCCTGTGAAAAACCCCAGGTGAGACCAGCCAAGCCTGGCCGAGACAGGAAGACTGCCCAAGTGAGCCCAATCAGCAGAACTGTGGGGTGAACAGATGACTGTTGTTTCAAGCCACTGTATTTCAGGATGGTTTGTCCCCTTGCAATAGCCAGCAAATACAAGGGCCCTTGAGCAGCCTGGTCCCCGCATAGATACAGCATCATCGGCCATGCCAATCTTCAGGGACTGATGCGTTAAGATCCAGAGCAGACAAGACTGTGGACAGTCCAGTTCTCGCACAAGGGCTATGACAGAACACGCTCGAGACAGTTGATGAGGCTACTGTTTCCCTAGCTTCCTAGTAGCAGGGTCTGTGGTACTGTTGTGTTTTCCAGTTAGACAAACGCCGACTTTTCAATACTGAACACTCTGTTGCTCTTCCCTCCTGGGGTCTCTGGTCAAGTCACAACACTGGCTTACCATTTCTTCTCCCAGGCTCAGCCCAAGGGAGCCATTTGTGGGTAAATGCGATTATTTCACCAGCCCCACCCTGGGCCTGTAGAATACTATACATCTGTCAAAATCATCTTAGGCCACATTTTAGAGAGCTCATCTAGAAATTGTTAAGGGTTTTGGTTCCACTTTTCTGCTAAGATACCCCAGGGAGAGTGTTTTGTCTCTGTAGCAAGTAGCCGTTGATGCTCCTGACAGGATGCCATAACTGGAACTATCTGTACATGATTCTGTGTCTCACTCTATGTAAATTCTTCAAAATCAGAGATTGTACCTTACTTATCTTTGAAATCTTCATGCTTATTGTGAAGCCTAACATATAACAAGTTCTCTGTATATTGCATGGGATGAATGAAATTGGTGAACCAGTGAACTGTGTGCTCTGGGCAGGCCCAGTGTCCTCCCGATTCAGTGATGGGACCAAATGTGAGCTTGCTGGATTCCTTTTTGAACAACAGATTTCTGCCCTTTGAACCCCTTTGAAACAGCAGCGGGTTTCCCTGGTTTCTTTGGGCTTAGGAGATTTTTGCCTTCTGGCTCACCCCGGTGTGTGGAGTCTTAACTTACATGTAATAAAATCCAATGTAGGGATTTTTAATTTACCTCATTAGTCCTACAAAAATAAAGATTAAGGATTAAGGGAAAATAAATTGAGACAACATCTGAAGACCTCTGGGTGTAGGTAAAGGGAGAACTGTGGTTATTATAAGGGGTCTTGTGCTAGATGTTTCTTTCTCCATGAAACCAAACCTTAACACCTCACTTGAAACAGACACTTGCCATGCTAACTTCTGGCAGTCCAAATCCTGTTGATTCTGCTCTATTTTTTAAAAAATATTTATTGTCAGTGCACCTGGGTGGTTCAGTCATTTGAGTGTCCAACTCTTGATTTTGGCTCAGGTCATGAGCCCAGGGTCTGGAGATCGAGCCCCACATCAGGCTCCACACTGAGAGGGGAGCCTGCCTGAGGTTCCTCCCTCCGTCTTCCTCTGTACCTCCCCTGCTTGTTCCCTCTCTCTCTCTCTCTCAGATTAAAAAAAAAAAAAGAATTTATTGTCTTCAAAGGTACCGTAAGAACACTTTGTCAAATACTAGGTGCTCAAAAAATACTTGCTCTATAAATGAATATATCCATGGCCCTGTAGTGGGCTGAATTCTAAGATAACCTCCAAGAGTCTCAACTCCTGATAAGCATACTCTGTGTAATCACCTCCCCTTCAGTGTGGGCAGGCCTGTGGATAGGTAATCACTCCTACTTTCACGATTAGGTTACACTCTATGGCAAGGGTGAAGGGATATTACAGATGTGATTAAGGCCCCTAAGCTGATCAGAAGAGATTATCCTGGGTGAGCCTGACCTAATCAGAAGCTGCATTCTGCCCACAGCCCCTGAGCTCAGAAGAGAAGCTGTCTTGGATAAGGTTGCAGTCTCAGCCAACACCTTGACTGTGGTCGTATGAGACCCTGAGAAGGAGACCCGCTTCGGCTGTGCCTGGACTCCTGACCCACTTGACAGTTCTGTGCATTACTCAGTGCTCACCGCAAGAAGTGTATGTTGTGTTAAGTGTGAAGTGTGTATCTGAATTCACGGAGTGTTGAAGAGAGTGTCCAGAGGAACCAAGCAACTCCTGGGACCTTTCTCCCAGGTAAGAAAGAAGCCTGCAGCCCCATGTATCAGTCCCTCTCTTTGTGTTTTCAGTCTGCTCCTCACCACTAGTTTCTTTTCTCCAACCTACAAATAGACCCCCCGAGTCAGGAACCCAGCTGTCTACCAGACACAGAACCTCCTGAATTTCTGATGGGCAACTCAAGCAGAACCCATGCAACCTGGAATCCATCAGGGGCTACTTCCCTACCCCGTCTACCCCCCTCCCCAGACCTGTTCTGTACTAATATATACACACACTCAGCTTAAAAACCTTTTCTCAGAAGCAGAAGTTCATATAAATGCCTATTAATTCTCACTGTTATTAATGTCAAAGGAACATGTTTTCTATTAATGAAAAAGTCAGCTCAAGCATTAAGCTGGTGATATTGGTAGCATAAATCATATCACGTAGATAACTGTAAACTCTGCCATGACACTAATAAAATATAAAATTTCTAAAGTGACTAGAAACTTGGAAAGAGCTTACACATCAGCTGTCTCTATACCTTGCTGGTTCTTGATTATTTACGAAAATCATCTCAAACCACTAATAGCACTCATCATGTTTTTAAAAATCAATGTTAGGGGAGGGGCGTCTGGGTGGCTCAGTCGGTGAAGCATTGTCTGACTCTTCATTTCAGCTCAGGTCGTGGGGGCTCGGGCTCTGCTCTGGGGTGGAGACTGCTTGGAATTCCCCCCTCCTCTGCCCACCCCACTTGCACGTGTGCATCTCTCAGTCAAAAAAAATCAATATTATGTGAAGGGGGATTTTTAAATATAAAAAGTATACTTTGATGTAATAAAATAGTACATTGAGGCACACTGAGCTGAAACATATTAAATTGCGGTTCACCTCCTGGGCCGTAAGCTCTGTGACAGCAAGACAGTTCATATACTTTGTTCTTCACTCCATCACCAGCACCCAATATAGTGCTGGGTGCACGATTAATATTCAACAGATATTCATTAAATTAACAAATCAATGTGACAATTTGATGTAATAGGGTAGAGTAATCTCTGTAACAAACAGACCTCAACTTATGCTTATGTTTTTGGTCGTGTAACAATACCGAGGAGGTGAAAAGCCTCTGCAAAGTCACTTGAGGACCTAAGCTCTTGGAGACTCTGTTATCTTCACCTTGTAGCTTTGATTAATGCCATGGAAGCTGTCTCCATTCCAGCCAGCCAGAGGAGGAAACAGAGCACGGAGGACTGCTCCCTGAAGTTTATGGGTCAAGCTTGAAATCAGTGTATGTCACTTCTGCCCACATTCCAGGGGCTAGCACTCAACCACAGGGCCACACGTTACTGTAATGGAAGCTAGGACATGGAATCCAGCCATGTGCCCCGAAAGAAGAGATCATGAATTTTGGTGATCATCTCTGGCACGTGTGATGTCCTACACTTACGAGTAGGCTGCAACCAGACCCCATCTCATCTTCTTAAAGCAAAACATCTTTGCCCACATAAAAAAAAAAAAAAATAGGTGCACACACTCTCCTCCACTTGTATGAGCAAAAACATGTCAAGAGAACATGTGTATAATGAAGAATGAGGTTATTTTTCATATCGATTTATGGTGCTGTCTTTTAGCCCGCCTTCAAAATTAAATCTTGCTGCCATCATCAAGACCTCCTTCTAGCTCGTCTCAACATCCTTACATCTGATCTCTCATTCGTGTATACTGTTCCACCTCAGTGTGAGGACTTACCTCCAACTTCTTCTAACGGTGGTGTTTATCCCTTCTTCCAAGACCAGACCATTAACTTTAAGAGAGTCTCCTGAGTGCAGTTGATTAAACATCTTTCTTCCACTGAATGTGTTTGACTAAAAACAAAACCATGATGTCCCATGGCAGGTTAATAAAGAAAACCAAACAAAACAACAAAAACTCTTCTTGGCCTTCTTGGAATTTATAGATAAAATCCAAACACTCTAGCTTAGCATGAATGCTAGCCTCCAAGTGTCTTTGTAGACTCACTCCCTCCTGTCGCTCTACCCTGCAGTTTAAGATCCTGCCATCACAGCCTTCTTGTCAAATTCCAGTCTGTATTAGGCCTGTGACTCTATGCCATATCAGTTTCTGACTCTATGTGTTCTTTGTACACGCTTTGCACCTGACTAAAATCTCTCCCCTGCTTATGTCTAAATTACCTTTATTATAAGAAACCAGAAGTAGTATATTACCTCTTCTATGAAGACTTTGTTTATGAATATCACAGGCAGAGTTGACTGATCTGTCCTCTGTGATCCTCAGTACTTTGCTCAATTTTCTGAAATGGCACCCAACACATTAGATTGTACCATGAGCTGTCTATGAGTTTATCCTCATAAGACTGTCAACTCAATCCAGGAATGGCTGTGTCTTACCTGATTTGATATACTGAACGCCTCCAATAGCTTGTAGTATCTTGTGGGTGCCCACTTACTTTTTCAAAAGAATGAAAATTGAAAGTGAGATAATTTTCCAGGTGAAGCTTTCTTTTAGAGGTAGAGGGCCATTCCAAAATTGAGAATATGGACAGTTTTCTAGAACCTGAATGCATTCTTTCTCTTTGTGATTCTCGAGAAATCATCATCATCATCATCCAACCAGTTTCAACCCATCCTCCCCCCACATACACACCCCCATACTCTCTTCGCTGGATCTCAGGAATTCGGCAACCAGATGACCCAATTTCACAAGATTACCTTATTTCTCAAGAAGTTCACCAAGTGTTCCAAACTTCCTCCTGAAGCAACATGTCAAACATGTTTTATCTTTGGGACTTTTAGCCAATTTGGTCACTACTTAAAGCCACAAATGAGTCTTTCTGAGATTCCTCTAAGCCAGATGAGGTCACAATGCCACAGAGCTCAAAAGCAATGTTGCTGTATCATCCTAGTACATGCCCCTGGTGAGCAATAACACTTCTAAAGGCTGGTTTTCAGCTCTGACTCAGAAACAAGGCTCTGATCTTGGGATAGGAGCGAGTGAGACATGGGGGCTTGTTTTTCATAAACATCCCCTACTCTTTGTACATCCGATAAGTTGTTCGGTACGCGTTCAGACTGTCTGACTGTCTGATCTCTGCTTTTCCTTCCCTCTTGAGCCCATGACCTCTTCCCAGTCTTGGGGCCATCGGCCTTTCTGAAACCCAAGACCCTCCCCACCTACAAATCATCATTTAAAAACTTTTTAGTGAAGCACAGATGATTTTCTTTTAGGAAGTTCTTTGGGGACCATTAAACTCCCTTATACTTTATTTCCTTTCTATATGTGATGAAGCATGCATTGGCCCTTTGCACATTTCATTGCTAAGCTTATTATGTTCAGTGTCAGGACTGTAATTTACTTTTATAGATGAGGAAACTAAGGCTGAAGAGCCTCATTCCCAAGGCCACACAGCTAAGGGATAAGTGAGCAACTGAGCCTGGAATCCAAACCCAGTTCTATAGAAATAAAAGCCTTGCCATTCTGCAAAGGGCTCATGTTATTGTGACTTTGCCATTTTGATGCCAGGGATATTTTGATGAGGTTCACAGGCTGAGGAACAGGGCAAGGCTTAGGCACAGGGTCAGGGATACTTCAAGGATTTCTTTTGAGAACGTTATTAAGTAATAAAAAGCAGTGTTCTCATAATTTGCTATGCCATTTTAATATGACTCCATCAAAATGCCCTGCTTTGTTCTGCTAATCCGCTAGCATCTGAATCACAGGGCACACACAATAGTGAAGCTGGAAAGACCCATTTGGAAATGATTTATTTCAGCCCCTTCCTGCTCCTGCTGAGAAGAGGAGGGAAGGGGTCTGCCAGAGGTCACAAGGGCAGTTAGTGAAAGAACCTGGGCAAGAGCCGGGCTTCCTGACGCACCCGCTCAGGGCTCCCCACTCCCCTCGCCCCTCGTTGGCACACAAAGCCCGGCCCACACCGCTCTCTGCCTTCAGGACTGGCTCACCGCAAATCATCCCCAGAAGCACGTCCTGGGATTCATGCTCCACGAGGCCTTTTCCCCTCATTTATGCAAGAGTCGAGATTAAAGTCTCACAAAGGCATAAGATTTAACCCCGTTTAATTAACCACTTTATTAAAACAATAAAATTAGATAAAGTTGGGGACATGGTTGAGAAGAGCAAAAAATGAAGCAAATTCAGAAATGTGAGGTGGAAAGTACAAAGTATCTTTAAAAGTTTAATTGAAAGATAGTAAAAAAAATAAGTGAATAATAAGGAAGAAAATATTAAGGATAGGAGCACCTGGGTGGCTCAGCCAGTTAAGCATCTGAGTCTTGTTTCAGCTCCGGTCATGACCTCACAGTTCATGAGTTCAAGCCCCACTACCAGTGCAGAGCCTGCTTGGGATTCTCTCTCTGTCTCTGTCTCTGTCTCTCTCTCTCTCTCCCCTTCTCTCCCTTCCTCCCTCCCCCCACTCCTTCACTCGCTCTCTCTGTCTCTCTCTCGAAAATAAATAAATAAACGTAAAAATATATTAAGGATAATGACTATTAAGACATTTAAAAAATATTAAAAGATTAATAAACATGAATTTTTTTTCAAAGGGTATAATTTAAGAACAAATACAGTAAGGTATTAAAACCAGAAACTTAAAGATTTCAAAAAAAATTTAAAAAAATTGTTCTTTAAGAAAAAAAAAAGAACAAATACAGTAGGTATTAAAACTGGAAACTTAAAGATTTCAAAAAAAAAAATACAAAATAGGTAGTTGGATAAATTCTAAGCTGAAAATCCTGGACTGAGAGCAAACTTGGTCACCGTGTTTTATGCAGAAGGCTAAGGGGTACAGAAATGAATCCCCTTCCTACTATGCACCAGGAATTCTGGAGGCTTCTGAAAATCCAGCACAGACATAGCCACACCTAACCCTGGAAGTCAGTTCTCTTTGGTTGCTCGGTGATGCCTCTGCTGTACAACATCCCCTTACCACTTCAGAAATCGTTGGTCTGTTCTAATGAACTGGATGCTGGCCGTGTGTTATAGATTTGAATTAAAAAAAGGGTTCTGGTCTGTCCGTCAAGTTTGCCTTAACCTTGCCATGCCCCGGTGGTCTCCTGAACAAAACGGGCATAATAAGAGTGCCTAACTCACTGGAGATGGTTGTGAAGACCAGGTGAGATCACTTCCATAGAACATTTAGGACAATACCCCATACGTAGTCACTGCCTGGGCACTTTAGCCATTTAGTTGTTTACACGGAACGAGTGAGCCCGAAGCCTCCCTGTGACAGGAACCCTGTATCTATTGTGTTCACCCTCGGGAGCACCACGCACGGTGCAGGACACGTAGTGGGAGTTCCCATATTCATTAAGTGAATTAATGTACTGATCTTTCCATTACTTCTCGTCTCCTTTTTTCTTCTCTTATCTCATTAAAAACACACACACGTTTATTTAGCAACCACTATGTGCCAGACACTCAAAGGGTAGAAAAGTAATAATAAAACCAAGGATTTTAAGCAGGATTGTGGCTGGTCAGGTCAAGTGTGTTTTAGGTCATGTGTAGAGCAGGTTGAAAAGCAGCAAGCTTGGGCTGAAGCAACTAACAAAGATGGTGTTGACAACAGTAATGACCATGGACGTGAAGAGGGGAAAGTGAATAAAAAGTGGGTGCGTGAGGCTTCATGATGGATGAAATAGAAGGCACGAGAAAGCAGGAGTCTCCTCTCTCACTTAATGTACAACTCACTTGCTATGTGATTGACGTACTTTGTGAAGCCTCCTCGGTTTCCCCAGCTTTTACCCGAACGTCCTATTGCTGAGTTCTGCTTTTGCATCAGCTATTATACTTTGTGTTTCAGCAGATATGAAACAGTTTTATTAAATTAAGTGCAGTAGAATGGAAAGCCAGCCAGCCCAACAGGCACAGAGGTTTTTCGTTTGTGTTTTTAAACAAAAGGTGAATCGCATATACTGTCTCAAAAACAACAACAACAAAAAAAAAAAAAAAAGAAAAAAAAAGAAAGAAGGAAGGAAGGAAAGAAGAAATGTAAAAGGAAGAAAGCAAACCTTAACTGGGCCTTAAACCATAAATGTCTATTTCTCTTTAAGAAAGAACCACCTAGACTAATAAATCAAATACATATTTGACTCTATTACATTTGTTTTTTGGCAGTTATAGTCAGTTAGCAGAAAGAACATTTGCAAAGAGAGAAAGGGTGACTCCTTCCCGTCTGGCATAAGAAAAAAGAGAAGTGTAATATGAGAAGTGGAAAGTACATTAAGAATGTACAGAGGGGTGCCTGGGTGGCTCAGTCTGTTGAGCATCTGACTCTTGATTTCTGCTCAGATCATGATCTCACGGATGTGGGATTGAGCCGTGCATTGGGCTGTGCATTGAGTGCCTGCTTAAGATTCTCTTTCTCCCATACAGACGATGTGGAATATTACTCATGATATTCACAATGGAATATTACTCAACAATCAAAAAGAATGAAATCTTGCTATTTGCAACATGTGACTTCATTCATATATGGAATTTAAGAAACACAATAGATGAACATAGGGGAAAGGAAGGAAAAATAAGATAAAAACTAGAGGGAAGCAAACCATAAGAGACTCGTAAATACAAAGAACAAACTGAGGGTTGCTGGAGAGGAGGTGGGTGGGGGGATGGGCTAAATGGGGGATGGGCATTGAGGAGGGCACTTGGGATGAGCACTGGGTGTTGTATGTAAGTGATGAATCACTGGGTTCTACTCCTGAAACTAATGCTACACTATATGTTAACTAACTTGAATTTAAATTTAAAAAAAAAGAAAGTAAAAATTAGAATAATAAAGATTCTCTCTCTCCCTCCTCCATCCCTCCCCAACCCGTGCATGCGCACATTCTCTTTCTCTCTCACTAAAAAAAGAAAAGAAAAGAAAAGAAAAGAAAAAAGAATGTACAGAAATGTTACTTGAGTTTTAAACTTGTCTTAAATAGTTTTATGCTGACTCTAAGTATTTATTGAAAATCTACACCAAATTTACTTGTTTATTAGTGCACATTTTACATTAAAGCCGCAGCCTAATATTAAGTCATTTGACACTGACATTCGACATACTAAAACGATGTCCTTCTCCTATGCTGCTACTGCTTTTTCCAAGATTGGAAGTTTCAAGGAAAATGTTCAATAAAGAGCTACCTTCCTCTTAAGGCTATATAAATCTGTATCTTCATAACTAAATTCTTGAAATTTGTCCCTGAAGAATTTCTCAGATTTGAATAGTCAATTCAAAGCCTTTTATTTTTTTAAGGATGAGGGCTATAAATGATAATTTTAATAGATTTGCTATATTAAACATAAATTTGGATTCCATTACAGTGTAGGCGATAGCAGATTGATTTTTTTTTAATTCTTACTTTGGGGGTGCCTGGGTGGCTCAGTTGGTTGACCATTCGACTCTTGATTTCATCTCAGGTGATGATCACACAGTTTTGTGAGTTTGAGCCCCGCTCTGCTAGCACAGAGCCCGCTTGGGGTTCTCCCTCTCTCTCTCTGTCCCCTTCCCACTTGTGCTCTGTCTCTTTCAAAATAAATAATAAACAAAAAAAACCTCCTTATTTTGAATTGCAGCCAATTAGTGAACATGGGGATCAAATTCATGTAAACCCAGTGTAATAAATGCAAGAGCCGGTATCTTCAATATGCTGAGAGCAAGTTAACTATCCACATGTAATTTCACCCTTTACTAAACTATTCTTTAAGAAGAAGGGCAAAGACATCTTTGTGCAGTCAAAAGAACAGAGTTGATCACTGAAGGAGAGTCTCACTGGAGGAACTTCCAAAGGTTGAACCTCAGGAAGAAGAAATTTCAATGAGAAGGATGGACGTGAAATGCCAGGAAGAATGGTTAGCAGTGGAACCAGTAGAAATGTGAAAAAGTCTGTACAGTTACTGTATAAAACAATAAAATGACAGTGCCTCATTTGGGAGTATAAAAGTGATGTAGCAAATGACGTAATGGAGAAGAGCTAGTGAAATTACAATTTGTAAGGTCTTTGTATTTTTCTGGCAAGAGGATAGAGACTTGTTTCAGGGTAATTTTAAAGGAAATGGAATAGATGGCTTCCAAATATGTTGAAGAAAAAGATTAATTAAAAAAGTTCTTCCAAATGAAATTGGAAGGAGATCAAATATACAAAGCAGGATGAAGAATTAATATAAGCACAAAATACAGTGACAGAGATGAATTCATGTATCTCCTTAATCACAGTCAATGTAAATGAAATAAAACTTTCTTGAAAAAACAAAGAGTATCAGTTTGTCAGCTACGTGATGTTTACGAGAAACACACTTAAAAACGAGGATACAGACACTTTCAAACTACAATAGCAGAGTAAGTTACACCAGAGAGCCACGAATCAGAAGCAAGTGCTCTAGCTACGTTTGCACCAGAAAAAAATAGATTCTGGATTCTGTGGGAAAAATAATTGTAAGGGATGAAGAAAGGTCATGAACTAATGATAAAGGGAACAATTCATCACAAAGATACTGTAATTATAAACTTGTACGCACCTAATGGAATAGCTTCAAAATATGCAAAACAAAAAGTAGTTTATGAAGCCTAATTGCTTAGGATATAAATTGATGCCTATGTGTCATTTACCTAAGTCTTAGAAATCTTTTACTCTCAGCATAAACTTTTATTGCCTTAACAGTCGGTGTTGAGTCTATAACACACTCACTCAACAAGTCTTAAAATACAGAGTAAGTTCAAAGAGCTATTCACACATCAGTTAAAATGATTGGCCTCAGGAAACAAGACAAGAACCAGCACAGAGAGCTCTCATTTGACCGAGCCTTGTTCCTAACCTCTGTCTCCTTCCTCTCCTGTCACTGCGGAGGCAACCTGCAGGTCCAGCCCCAACCACACTTCCGGGATCAAGTCAGACATCATGATGCAGAGATTGGTGATTGGCACCTGTTAGCTCGGCATCGTTATTCTTGCTGCTAGTAAATTTGCCTTCTCCACTCCTCTTCACTTCAAACCCTTGCCTCACTTTTACCAACCTCCCTCGCAAGGACTTAGTATTGGTCCCTGAATCATACTTTTACTAATCAACTGCTGGACTTAGGAGCAATCCCTCACCTCTGGTCAGTGTGTTCCATCTGTCAGGTGAGACTGCCCATTCCTTCTGCTTCACTATTTCCCTATCAGTGAACAGTTACCATCATGTCCCGTAGGAACAATGCTTATTGAACAAGACAGTGCTGTCTCTTCCAGAATTGCATCTAGGTCAGGTGCATTGCCTTCTGTCCTGTTCCTGTGGGTGTGGGTCTAGTGTCGGGTGCCTGCCAGATACCTGAGTACTCCTTCTGATTCCCATGCCCGATAGTTGCAACACTAGGTTTCTATGATTCTAGTTCCAGATTATCACTGACTCTGATTTGTAACTCTTGCCTTCCCTACATCTACTGTCTGATCTGCCACTCAGTGGAAATTCATTCAAGTCCATTAAATCCCTAACACTTACGGAATATCTACACCATGCTACACTTGGTGTAGCCATTGGAGATAACAAGAATAAAATCTCATCCAATGCTGAGAGCCTAGAATAGGAGGGACATGGAAAAAAATTTAAAGGGAGGTCATGTCATTGTTGGTCCCTATGTCCTGGTCTCTGAACACATAGGATTTGGTAGACATCAGATGAAGGCTTTCATGGCTCACTCAGATGTTTATCTCACATCGAACCCCTGTAGCTGCAGCAATATTTTTGACCCATATACTGTTTTATATTGTTTTTACTCTTAGTCATCCATTGTTTAATTTGTAAGGAATTCCACTGTTGAAATACAGAAAGTTGAAGGGAAATATAAAAACCTGAAAATTCTATACATCTAAAAACGATACCAGTTAATGTTTTGTAAATACAAAAGAGAAGTTTCCAAATACCAAGATAGGAAAGGCTCCAATTCGTTTTAATATATTTTTGGTCCTAAAGTCAAATATGATATCAAGTCATACTAAAATTTATTTGTCCATAAATTATTCCTTTTCATATAGAATTAAGTTAAAGTAAATCAAAGAGTGTATATCACTTGATATTATAAAAAAATTTCTCCTTAAATAATTATTAGACTCTGAAGAGTAAAATATTGGCATAATATTTTCTTATGATGGAATATTTAGAGAATACAAAGAAGTAGATAATAATACAATAAATACACAAATTCTCAGCACCTAGCTTAAGAATTTAGAACATGGATCTAAAATATATCTATTTTCCTTTTAAAATAACATTTTAATATATATCATGTAAAAATGATAGAACAATTGTTAAACTTCCTAAGAGGGTTTGCAAGATTTTACTATAAAAGGAGTTGACAAGTCAGAAAACATTAGAAAATGCTTCCTGAAGCATTTGCTGAAGTCACAGAGTGCTTTGTAACCGTGGATGTAGTGACAACAAATTTCTTGCCAGACCCGCTCATTGATTTTTACCTAAGAAGCTCAACAAAAAGCAAAGACTTAATGAGCCTTGAATATGGTTTTTGAATATTGTTTTGTATCCTTAAGTTCAGAGCAAACAGCACAGAAAACTTCCTCCAGAATTCTCTACATTATGAACCAGTCTGTGTTGTTGAAACAGCCAGACGCAGGGTGAGAGGTAGTTGGAAGCCATCACTAAATGCTAGACTCCACGTCAGACACATTACGTGCATTTATTTATTTGGCTCTTGTAACCATCCCTTGAAATAGGCATTATTGTGGTTGCCACGTGGCACATGAGGAAACCAAGGGCTAAAGAGGTTATGAGTCTTGCCCTAGGCCAGCCGTGTTGAAGCCACTACTCCAACGGATGGACACACATCTGACTCCAAAGCCCATGGGGTGTGTTCTCTGTATCAGCAAGCCTAGGGAGTTCAAGGTTTAGAACCAAGAGCAGCACGTGATAAGACCTCACAAATGAAAGCACACTACCTTCACCTCATCAAGGTGAGCCAGTGCGTCTTTTCTACTCTTCAAAGGGCACAGTCAAACTCAGGCAGGAGCTCCTAGAACTCTCAGAGGTCTCCAGTCTCATTCTCTCCCTGGAGAAGCTGGGGGCACCCGGCCTCAGCACTTGCTGATCTCCTGCACTTCTGAAGGCAGAGGGAAGACTCCCTCAGCAAGGCAACTAGTGGCCTAGGTCACACATATAAAGAACACACCAGGTCCTCATCGCCTGGGCTGCCAGGGCCTCAGCCAGTAATTGTTGGTCAAAACCCACAGTGCGTTTCTGAAATCATGAGTCTATGTCTAGATTCTCTGGCTTCACTGTGAGTCCGGGCATCCTTCCAGCTTCATTCCCACCCTTTGTCTTCCCTGGGCCTCGCCTGTGGCACTCAACACTCTTGTTTCACGTTAACTCAGACCAATGCAAAATTCTAACTATGCAGCTTTGTCACTTCAGGAAGAGAAAAAGAGGGAGGAGGAAGAGGCAGAGAAAGGAGCAAGAGGAGCAACAGAAGGAAGAGAGTACGCAAGAGGACGTGATCTCTTTGGACTTCATATTACTGGTCTGTTAAAGGAAGGTACGTTCTCATTAATTTGTCCTGGATGTAGAATTATGGGGAAAGCCTGCGAGCCCAGTTTTCAGGGACACGTGCACACACACAGTATATTTCGCCCGTGGTTCCAAGCAGTTCATGGACTGGAAACTAGATCTTTCTACGGTTCCTTCCAGCTCTATGGGAGCAATCCTACTATACATGGAAATCAAGCCTCTTTCATTGCTATCAAATTCTGGTTCCAATTCAAGGGGGTGATGGGGAAATAATAATAATGATTGTTGTTTAGTTAGCAACCTATAGGTGAAAATCCAACTCATGTCAAATGGTATTAAGGATAGCATCATTATTCTAGGTACTTTGTTTATGTATTTGGCTTCTGGGTTTTTGTTATGTTTTGTTTTTGTTTTTGTTTTTTTTTGGGGGGGGAGGGGGGTGTGGTTGAAACACAATGTTCCATTAGTTTCAGGTATACAACATAGTGATTCCACTCCTTTCTCTGCTTACCACTACTGTAGCTACCATCTGTCACCATGCATGCTATTACAATGTCACTGTCTATATTCCCTAACCCAACCTTTCATCCCCATGACTCATTCATTCCATAGCTAGAGCCTCTATCTCCCCCTCCCCTACACCCATTTGGCCCATCCTCCCACCCCCTCCCCTCTGGCACCCATCGGTCTGTTCTCTGTCTTTATGTGTCTGATTTTGCTTTTTCTTTGTCTGTTCATTATTTTTATTCTACAGATGAGTGAAACCATTGGCATTTGTCCTTCTCAATCTAACTTATTTCTCTTAGCATGATACCCTCTAGGTGCACCCATATTGTTGCAAACGGCATGATCTCATACTTTTCTATGGCTGCATAATATTATGCACACAAACCACATCTTCCCTATCCACTTATCTATCTATCAATGGACTCTTGGGTTGTTTCCATTTCTTGGCTATTGTAAATAATGCTGCAATAAATGTAGGGGTGCTATATCTTTTCCAGATGATGTATTCATTTTCTTTGGGTAAATACCCAGTAGTGGAATTGTTGGGTTATATGATATTTCTATCTTCAATACTGTTTTCCACAGTGGCTTTGCCAGTTTACATTCCCAACTGTGAAGGAAGGATCTTTTTTCTCCACATTCTGTCTAATACCTGTTATATCTTGTCCTTTTAGCCATTCTTACAGGTATAGTGTGATATCTTATTGTGGTTTTGATTTGCATTTTCCTGATGATGAGTGATGTTGAGCAACCTTTCATGTGCCTGTTGGCCATCTGTATATCTTCTTTGGAAAAATGTCTTTTCAGGTCCTCTGTCCATTTTTTAATCATATTGTTTATTTGATGTTGAGTTGTGTAAGTTCTTTATATATTTTGGATATTAAATATATCATTTGAAAATATCTTCTCCAATTCAGTAGATTGCCTTTTTATTTCATTGATGGTTTCCAACACTGTGTGAAATTTTTTTTATTTTCATGTAGTCCCAATAATTTATTTTTGCTTTTGTTTCCCTTGCCTCAGGATGCATACCTAGAAAAATGTTGCTATGGCCCATGTCCAAGACATTACTGCCTATGCTCTCTTCTAGGATTTTTATGGTTTCAGGTGTCATATGTAGGTCTTCAATCCATTTTGAGTTTATTTTTGTGTGTGATGTTAGAAAGTGGCCCAGTTTTCCCAGCACCATTTATTGAAGATACTGTCTTTTCCCTGCTGTATATTCTTGTTTGTCATAGATTAATTGACCATATAAGCATAGCTTTATTTCTGGGCTGTCTGTTCTGTTCCATTGATCTACGAGTCTCTTTCTGTGTCAGTACCATACTGCTTAGATTACTAAAGCTTTGTAGTATATTTTGAAATTTGGAATGTAATACTTCATTTTGTTTTTCTTTTTCAAGATTTCTTTGCCTATGTGGGATCTTTTGTGGTTCCATACAACCATACAAATTTTAGTATTGTTTGTTCTTGTTCTGTGAAAAATACACTTGGTATTTTGATAGGGATTGCAGTGAATCTGTAGATTGATTTAAGAATATTTTGATAATATTAATTCTTCCAATTCATGCCCATGGAATATCTTTCCATTTGTCTGTGTCATCTTCAATTTCGTTTATCAGTGTTTTATAGTT
The DNA here is from genome assembly GCF_046562875.1 of Panthera onca. Lineage (NCBI taxonomy): Eukaryota > Metazoa > Chordata > Mammalia > Carnivora > Felidae > Panthera > Panthera onca. Next base: position 105,963,834 of record NC_138348.1, on the reverse strand, counting down.
TTCAGAGTACAGCTCTTTCACCTGCTAGATTAAGTGTATTCCTAACTGTTTTATTCTTTTGGGGATAATTGTAAGTTATTCCAGCTACTTTAATAGACTACAGGTAAGCCTCAACTCCTGACAGAGTAGGAGTTGTTAAGCTGCCTCAGCAGTTCTTGGCCAGACTCCTCCTTCCCATCCTATCTGCACCCCTTCCACCCCCACACCAAACTTTCAAAGAAATTGCCGGGAGTTCCTTTGTCCTACAGAATAGCAACTTGAAATGAGCAATGAAGTTTTCCGGGTGTTTTTCCTATTCTATTCTATTCTATTCTATTCTATTCTATTCTATTCTATTCTATTCTATTTATTCTATTCTATTCTTTCACAGTTTGAATGATAATCACAGAGGAAGTTCCCTAGGCTGTGTTGTGTTTCCATGGTGACAGGAGAGGTCAGGGTTAACAAACTCTCCAGTGCTGGGAACCTTCTGCTGCTGGGTGGATGCAAGGGAAGGCCTGGCAGTCCAAGTGTTACCAGGAGACCCACTTTCACAGCCTCATCCTTTGAATGGGTCACAGAGCCTGACTTGTGCCTCTCTGAATGGACAAACCAGGGATGTCTTGAAAGTAATAATAGCTCCATCACTTCCCGCTATGAAGAAATGTGCTGTGCCCTTCCTCCCAAAGGCCGGGACCGTTGCCTCTCACTAACAACAATCCACGGATTGTTGGGATATGTATGTGCTCTTTGTATTGGCACCAGAAGCTCAGAGATGCCAAGCTTTAGAAACTCAATGTACTTTAGAAAAGCAATTTGATCTTTGGGAACAAGGGATCCTAAATAAGTTCTGACCATGTCAGGGCAGGCTAAAAAGATGAATTAATTAAAAGGCGAGTAGGAAGCATGCAGTTTAAATTAAGTATCAGATGACCTAAATAAATCCCCTTAAAACATAACTCAGCTCTTTTTCTGAAACCACATGTCCTGATTTTACTCATTTGGATTCTCCTTTTGTGCCTTTATGTGGGTAGATAATGTCACAAAATTTGTATAGCTTTCTTCAGATCAGAAATATAGGTGAAGAATTATGGACTCAAGATGAGCTCTGAGGGTAAAGTAATTGAAATCTGTGATTTATTTGAGGGGAGACAGATGATTCTATGTATGATGAAAGATATGGATGCTGTTAGGATCCTAGATATGGGGTGGAATAGATTTTGTGGATCATTAGACTGTGGTACCAAGGACTGAGACATGGGCCATTTTAAGCAGTACTAGTCAATGCTTAGGAGTTCTGCTACCAAGAAGACTTAAGCATTCTGTACAGGCATTGTCTCCCATGACCATCTGTATGCTAATTGTGTGGGAAACAAAGGCAGAAGGAAATGGCAGATACAATTAAATTTCCTTATAACCTGCTGCCCATTGACAATACTTAAGCAGGGAGCATATTTCTCTAGGAACTCCTTACTATCTTAATGTTAATGCTTTGCTTGAGGGAAAACAACCCTAGCTTGACAATAGGTAGGCCTCCAGTATACTGAATCTTCTTTAGCATATGAAAACCTCTTTGGAAACTTCCTCTTGACTTTATCTCCCCCAACTCCCAAGTGTATAACCAGTCTCTCCTCAAGGTAGGGGGCAGCACTTTCTGCCTAAGAGTCCTGTCCCCTTTTTGCACCAAAGACATCTCAATAATTCATTCTTGGCCCTTGGCTCCAGACCCCCATCACTCCAAACCCTATCACTAACGACTCAAACCTCAGTCCAGCTCCATATACCCAGTGGCCTGTTAGGTTCTCTGAATGTCCGTCAGACACACTAAACTTAACAGGAATGAATCTGAACCCCCTTGTTTTCACCCCTTCATCTGTTTCTCCTCTCTCAGGGCCCTCTGTCAGTAGCCATTGCCACGAACCCAGCCAGAAATCTGGGGGTCACCCTTACCTCCCCTTTCTACCTTAGGCTGAGCAACAGTTATAGAGTCTTGTCTCTTCTCTGTAAATACCTCTCAAATCCATTTCCTTCTTTCTGTCTTCGTTTCCACTCTCTCTGTTGAGGCTTCCATTGCCTCTCTTGAGGATTATCACATCCTCTGACACTGGGCATCCTGCCTCCACCCTGCCCACATCCACAAATCCTTTCTTTACTCCATGGTCAGAGTGACATTTCCGAGATTCAAATATGGATCTTTGCTTAAAAGCTTAAAAGCAGTCAATGGTTCTCTAATGCCCTTGGGGTAAACCCCAAATTCCATTACGAGTATCATAAAACTTGGTGGCATCTGTCCGTTCTTACCTCTCCAGCTTCATCATATCCCACCTTTCCACCTGCACACCACCCTCACCTCCACACACATAGTATACATATAAATTCCAGCTGGGATGAACTATGTGGTTTGCTAAATGCATTTCTTTCTCTTGACCCTGGGTCTTTGTCGTAGAAAGCCGTTCACACTCGTACCCACTCTGGTCTTCCTGGCCCATGTCTTGCTGGGCTAAGTCCTGCTTATGCTTCAGATGTTACCTTCACTTTCTTCAAGGCTGTGGCCCCATCCCTCCACCCCCAGTTTACCCTCTATGGTCTCATAACACTGTGTACTTCCTTCACCAAAGCTCTTTAACACCAGAGTTGTTATTCTTATGTGATATCTTATTATCATTAGTGTCCCTTTGTCTTTTTGTATCTTTATTTTAGATGTAAACTCCATGAGGGCAGGGACTGCGTCTGTGTTATTCACCAAAATGTGTGCAGTGCTCCACATAGTGCTCAAAAATATTTATGGAATGTTCTTGAAGAATCTCCATCACCAAATAAGCACCTGGTAGAAATCTAGATTATGTAAGCTCTGAAGTCCTCCTGCTTTTTGAGTAGCTCTGAATTTTCAGCATGGACTAACAAAGTGTCAAGTACTTCAAAACCCATTTTTATTATTTCGCATTTCGTGTGGTTAAGATTCTCCTTCCCCGTTTACAATCTAGGACAGCAATTTACATTCACCTTCCACGGGTTCCCACCAGAATTGTACTGGAGGAACATTTTGGCAATATCGCTTTTCTAAGAAAATTCCTGTGGATTAAAATTTGGCTCACGTAGAAGCTAAATAACCAGCCCTTCCAAAAAACACGGGTGGAGTGCATTTTCCCAAACATTTTTGGCATTTTTTTTCCAAGACAGGGAATAATTTGGATGGAAGAGAGGATTAAAGATTATCTCCTTTGGAAATAGCATATAGAGAAAGAGGAGTTTGCCAATTGTCTAAATATTTTCACCATGATGTCTTGGGCCACTTGGTAATCTCCATAATTTCTAACAAATGTAAAATGTTTTTGTGGAATTACAGTGTTTGAGAAGACTTCTGGCAGTTATCTGGCCTTTTCTGGCAATTTCAATCGGGACCTCCATGGGTTACCAGTCACCTTTCTAAAAGCCAGCCTTGATAATAACACCTTTCTTTGCAAAATCCTTTGCTGCTTATTCCAGTGGCTACAGGAATAAAACTCAGCCTCATCCGCATGGCTCACAAGACCCTACACTGCACCACCCTACCTCTCTTTGAGAGCTCATCTTTCCTGGGTCCCTCCATGTATCTTATATTCCAGTCACACTGTATAACTTACCATTCTCCAGATGCACCTTGCTCTTCCAAAGTTCCAGACTTTTGCCTGTCTTCTGCCTTGCACCTGGATTCCCTGCTTCCTTATCCATCTTTGCCAAGGCAATTTTATTCATCCACCAATGCCCAGCATTCCAGTGTCTGTAATGCTTGAGTAACTAATGGGAACCCAGTTGCCCAGGGTTCTAAATATCAGACCAAGGCAGTTAAACACTGCCCCAAGGTGGTGAGACGGAAGGATTCTGAGTAGATGGATGGTGCACCCAGAGCTGTGTTCAGTGGACAAGTTACAACTGGCCAACAGCCCCAGGGACCAGACAGTGTTGATGGTCACATAGTGTATAGCCAATAATAAGGAAAAACCATCATTTCCTTGTTTCCTAGAGGTGAATCCCAGATATTCTTATTCCTTCCTCCTAGTACAATATGGCATTTTGCTCCTTAAGTGGTGTTCTTCTTGCCATACTGCTGGCCAGCCGTAAACTTGTACTGGCCACACACACTGCAGACAAACAGATCAAAGTGTCCCTTACGTCATCAGGCCCTTCTTGTGTGAGGTTTGATTTCAGGCTCCCACCTTCACGACATCTGTCAAGATTTCTCAATCACCCATCTGCTAACCAGTTTCATGCAGAAAATGACAATGAGAACGGAGGCATGCTTACCCAATGCCACAGTGATTTTCAAAAAACAATGGATCTTTGTAGTTTGTCTTCATCTTCTTTACTTAGGGTTTCTGTAAATGGCAGAATTGGAGAGTGGAAAGATAAAGATAAAATGACTTGAGAAAGTTCAGTTTAAATTTGAAAATCCTTCATGCTTGCTGTCCCTGACACTGAGAAATGGAAGCCAGTAATTTCCAATTGACAACACAACTAAAAAACATTAAAAAAATTTTTTTCAATATTTATTTATTTTTGAGAGAGAGCAAAAGAGACAGAGAATGAGCAGGAAGGGGCAGAGGGATAGGGAGACACAGAATATGAAGCAGGCTCCAGGCTCTGAGCTGTCAGCACAGAGTCTGAACACGGGGATCGAACTCACTATCCATGAGATCGTGACCTTAGCCGAAGTCGGACATTCAACCGACTGAGGCACCCAGGTGCCCCATAACTGAAAAAGATTTAAAGAGAAGGACCTGAAATGGGTACATGTGTTTTAAAGTTAATTTATTTATTTTGGAGAGGGAGGGACAGAGAGAGGGAAAGCGAAATCCCAAATAGGCCCTGTGGTAAGCAGTGCAGCGTAAGGCTTGAACCCACAAACTGTGAGATCACATTCTGAGCTGAGCTGAAACCAAGAGTCAGATGCTTAACCAATTGCGCAACCCAGGCACCCTGGGTATATGTGTTTTAAACGGACACAAAAAGATCTCATGCTTTGTAAAAGAAACATAAAAACTTTTCAACTAAGAGAACTGCTTTCAAGAAATCCAAACTGTTTTAGAGTGCAAGTAAATGTCCCCACAATAAATTCAACCTGAATGGGTGTGTTTTGCACATGCCATGTGCTTTGCAATTACTTCAGAATTTCCCATCACTTGTCTTCCCTTTTCACAGATCAGTGCTATTTGTCCTAAGGGAAAAGATGCTTGTCTTCTACAAGAGCTAAGAACTTTCTTCCTGGCTCTTTGCTTTAATTACCTACGCCCACCTGGGGAAGAAACCTTTTTACTTTCTTCGTTAGCTTCCTTGGGCTGTCAAACACCGTTTTTTAAAAGTTAAGAAAAAATAAAAGATAATGCTTAAATTTAGTCCAACGGTATACAGTTACTGACCTCCCTGTGCCACCTTCTTCCCCAAATAATGGGTGATTTGGTTGAATTTGGTTGGGGTTTCTATGAAATGCTTTGGGCGTGTGGACCCTGCATGAGACACTTCCTAAGACTTTTTTTTTTTTTTTTTTTGAGAGAAAGAGAGAGAATGAGTGGGGAGGGGCAGAGAGAGAGGGAGACACAGAATCTGAAACAGGCTCCAGGCTCTGAGCTGTCAGCACAGAGCCCCGCGCAGGACTCCAACCCATGAACCATGAGATCATGACCTGAACTGAAGTCGGACGCTTAACCAACTGAGCCACCCAGGCACCCTAGAGTGTGTTTTTTTTAATGCTTGTTCACAACTTAAGCAGTACTTCACCTCTTTTCCTCCCCAGCATCCTCAAAGATTAACAGGTGTGCCTGCACTTATGTTTTGGTTTTTGAAGAATGTCATTTGCACTTTGTTTTTATTTTTATTTAAAAAAAATTGTTTTTAATGTTTTTATTTATTTTTGAGATAGAGAAAGACAGAGCATGAGCAGGGGAGGGGCAGAGAGAGGGAGGGAGACACAGAATCCAAAGCAGGCTCCAGGCTCTAAGCTGTCAGCACAGAGCCCCACGCAGGGCTTGAACTCACGGACTGTGAGATCATGACCTGAGCTGAAGTCGGATGCTTAACTGACTGAGCCACCCAGGCGCCCCTGTTTTTATTTTTAAATGTTATAATTTCATGTGACTTTTATTAACACAAGCCACCCCAGCATTACCACCATGGTGTATGTGTGTATTAGGGTGTTGAAAAAGAGTGGCATCTTATTCAGGAATGTCCTAAAGGATTTCCAAGTAGAGTTCTCGGCTCTCAGTGCAGGGGGGCAGGTAGGTGACAGCCTGAGTGGTGGCAGGTGGATGCCCGGTTTCATCTTCTAGGTTTCTGGCCCGGCCAGGCTTGCTGGTGACCTCCCCTGGGTTAAAAACCAACTTCCTGCAAACATGCGAAGGAGACTTCCGCAGATTAACAGCCACCACCCAAAGGGAGAAGATGACAGAGGAGGAGGTCAGGGCAGAAAGAAGGCTTGTCTTTGAGAATGAGGTTTGACAGTAGGCAGGGCACTTCCTGCTTGCAGAGGGAGTAGCGACCCGGGCACTTCTTCGTGTTAGGGAGTCATGGCCAAGGTTTGTCAAAACACAGCCATTCAGAACACCCTAATGCCAGCCGGGCAGGAGCTCCGGGCTGTTGCAGATAAAATCATGAGGAATTCCTTCAGAGCAAAAGAGTTGCAGCCCATGAGCTCTCTGGGGCTAAGCAAATGCAGGTGTCTAATTGTGCACATTATTATCTTCCTGAGGCCCAGCTTGGAGCAAGCCAATTCCCTTTGCAAAATCCTTTAAGGCTGCCACCCTCTTTGAACAGAGTCTAAAATCTTCAAGCACCCTTTTAAAGATTTCCCCAAATTCTGTTCTATGAAATTTTCCAATCTCGAGTCACGAGACTCCAAATGTGCAGACACCCTAGTAGCTACAGGTCTTTGCTCAAGCAGTATCCTCGTCTGGAAGGCACGCTTCTCCCTCCAGTGGAAGATCTACATTCCCCTCAAGGTCCAGCCCGATGCCAGGGTTTCCCCCCTTACAATAAGCCTCTTCCCCTCTGTTTGAACTCTGTTAGAGTATTTCTAATATCATTTCCAGGGAAAATTACAAGGTCAGATTTGGACATCAAATACATCTGGACTCTTCTGCCAATTCTGCAGTTTACTGTCATGTGAAGCAACAGACTAATCTTTCCTAAACCTCAATTTTCTCCTCTGATGAATGGGAATTATTCTAAATTGTGGTAGCTGTGAGGATTGAATCAGAAAATACCAGGAGGAAAGCAGTTAGAATACTTCCTGGCACCACATACAAGTTTGCTATTATTTTTTGTTTCTTTCAACAGAGTGTCCTATTAAGGCCACATGTTACTTGGCATCTATTCTCAAAAGCACTGATTTCCACCTGGTAGGAGCTAAAAAACTCTTCATTGAATTAAGATGTTTATTGAGCAGATAAGAATGATAGGTGATAACCTACAAGGCACTTCTGCAGGGCCTATGCCATCTGATGCTTTCTTTTAAATGTGGTCACTCTGAAAGGGACAATATCTGGGAATAATAGGGCATACTTCATCCTGCAGCAATATCATTAACTTTTTTTTTGGGGGGGGGGGGTTGGAGAGAGAGCGTGAGTGGTTGGAGAGTGGCACAGGAGGTGGAGAAAGAGAGAATCATAAGCAAGCTCCACACTCAGCACAGAACCCAACTCAGGGCTTGATCTCACAACAGTGAGATCATGACCCCAGCCAAGATCAAGAGTCAGATGCTCAACCAACTGAGCCACTCGGGTATCCCAATCATTAAAACTTTTAATTAAAATCTGGAAGATTGTCAGCTCTAATGCTCCCAATCAAAATATTGAAAAGAACTACATTGCAGTATTTAATTTTCTAATCCAATTAATAATACTTCTTTCTGCCTTCTTATTAATTTGTTGTTTGCAATGTATACTTTATCAAGTAACAGCAGGATTATTAGAGCCAGTGATAAATCTGAGGACCATGTGAAAGGGCTGAGGATAGCAAAAAACCAGAGGTGACTCTCTGTTCAAAAAGAGCAAAGACCTCAGAAGGTGGCTTTATTGAGAAATTTTTAGTTTTCAGCCTTTGGCAACTCACCATCAATGTGACTCATCAGCACACCAGAAAAGTAGATTGAGAAATGCAGAAAGGTAACTTGTTTCCAGTGGGCTGGGATGCTTTACTTGGAATATGGGAAGGATTCTTGAAGAAATTGTATACAAGTGAAATGGTGAATGGATAATCTAATCTAAATTCATCCTGACCCAAATTTCATCCTGAGCGTGCATGCAGACTTACCTATTACAGAGAGGAGAGGCCTCAGTCATCAGACCTAATCATTTTGTTCTAAGTTAAAACAAGATACATTGATGACTAATAGGAAGCAGTACATTTTCTTCTATTCATTTAGACCAAATAATATTTTCCATATCTTTTACCCTTTAGCAGCAAAAGAACTCCTGTGTCTATCCTTTCATAGTGGAAATATCTTTGAATCAGGACACAGGCAGGGGACATGGGTTCTTTCTTGACTTTAAACACTGACGTGGGGCAAGTTGCTCTGTCCTTTGGGGTGGGAATTGATCTCCTGGTAGCACAGCTCCCCTGACTCACAGATATACCTTTACAGTCTCATTCTCATTCGTCATAAAGACAGAGTCCCCTGAGAAAGGTAGACTGTCCTTAAGCTCTAGGTAAATACAAATGCCTTAAACGGATTCCACCTGCTTCCAGTGTCAAGGCCTGTGTGATTTCTTGGGGAACTTGGGTTCTCCTGGCACCTCCACGTCTTAGGGTCTTTGTTCTCTCACATGCTGGTACTGCACCTTACCTTACCAACTGATGGGAATCTTTGCTTTACTCACCACACACACACACACACACACACACACACACACACACCAAACCTAACTTCCTATTATATATTTAAATGTTTAGTAAAAGTTAGTAAATATCAATGAAGATGCCAGGGACAGGTCAGAGCCAAAGATTACAGACATTTTGTTGGTTCCTGTCTTAAAGAGACCTGGCTTATAATTCTGGTCTATCACGTGTCAGTTGTATAATCTTGGGAAATTTGTGTAACCTCTCTGAGTCTTAAAAATCACTTAAAAGACATTACCTCCATTATAGGATTGCCATCAGAATAAATGAGAAAAGGCATACTCAACTCAAGTTTCTGAAAGACTTATGGCCTTCCAAGACTGGCATTTAAAAACAGATACAAATTGGGGCACCTGGGTGGCTCAGTCAGTTAAGTGTCTGACTTTGACTCAAGTCATGACCTTGTGGTCCGTGAGTTTGAGCCCCATGTCAGGCTCTGTGCTAGCAGCTCAGAGCCTAGAGGCTGCTTCGGATTCTGTGTCTTCCTCTCTCTTGGCCCTTTCCCCACTCACACTCTGTCAAAAATGAATAAACATTAAGAACATTTAAAAAATTCATATAAATAGGGGCACCTGGCTGGCTCAGTTGGCTAAGTGTCTGACTTTGGCTCAGGTCATGATATCCTAGTCTGTGGGTTCCAGCCCCATGTTGGGCTCTGTGATAGCAGCTCAGAACCTGGAGCCTGCTTCAGATTCTGTGTCTCCCTCTTTCTCTGATCCTCCCCTACTCGTGCTCTCTCTCTTTCTCTCTCTCTCTCTCTCAAAAAAAAAATAAACTAAAAACAATTTTTAAATAAAACATAGATATAAATAAAACAATATTGGGACTTCCACATCTACAAATATGGAGTACATTTAATATTCCTCCCACTAAGTACAAATAAAAACTTGGCATTATGTGTAAAACAAGCGTAAGAAGACTCTAAGAGCTAAAGGGAGGAAGGCTGAACAGCCAGGAATCTTTGGATCTGAGGAAAGACAGCAGTGAGTTCCCTGGGTTTTCTTTTTACCTCGTATATTCCAGATTTGGAGCTGAAGAAACCAGCAACTGGGAAATGGCAATGGGCAAAGACAGTAAGAGCCCCAACAAAAGCTTGGTCCCCATAGCCATAGGAGTAGGAAAAAAGCAGCTGAACAATGCAGAAAACTTTAGACAATAATTTCTCTACTCCAGCTAAACACCACCTCCACACATGCCAGTGAAGGATGACTGGAAGTGAAGATTTCTACCCTTGTAAGGCAGTAATGAGGTGCCCTAACACCCCTTCAGGCTGATAGCAGAAAAGGTCGAATGGGAAGCCAGGACTTTCATCCTCACCCAGCAACAATGAGGTCACTTGCATTTCATTGTTAGTAGAGATCACATGGGAAGTTAGAACCCACACTCCCATCCAGCAGTAATGAGATGGTATGCACTTTTCTTTTGCTGGAGCAGTGTCAGAACAACAACAACAACAATAACAACAGCAGCAGCAGCAACAAACAGTTGAAGTGGAGGGTTTAAATAAGAGTCATAATCTTATAACATAATATGAAAATGTCCAGGTTTCAATCAAATATCACTATCATACCAAGAATCAAGAATATCTCAAACTAATGAGAAAAGACCATAAATGCCAATGCAAGATAACATAAATTTCAGAACTACCTGACAAGGATTTTAAAGAAGCTATTATAAAGATGAGTCTATGAGTAATTATGAACGCTTGAAAAAAAATCGAAAAAATGTAGAAAGCCTGAGCAAACAAGTTGAGAATCTCATCAAGACAATAGAAGACATAAAATAGAACCAAATGGGGCACCTGGGTGGTTCAGTCAGTTGAGCGTCTGACTTCGGCTCAGGTCATGATCTCATAGTTTGTGGGTTCGAGCCCCGCATCAGGCTCTGCTGACCACTTGCTCAGAGCCTAGAGCCTGCTTCAAATTCTGTGTTTCCTTCTCTCTCTGCCCCTCCCCAACTCACACTTTATCTCACTCTGTTTCTCAAAAATAAATAAATGTAAAAAAAAATTAAAGCAGAAGGATGAAACTAGACCACTTTCTTATACCATTCACAAAAATAAACTCAAAATGGATAAAGGACCTGAATGTGAGACAGGAAACCATCAAAACCCTAGTGGAGAAAGCAGGAAAAAAACCTCTCTGACCTCAGACTCAGCCATTTCTTACTTGACACATCCCCAAAGGCAAGGGAATTAAAAGCAAAAATGAACTATTGGGACCTCATGAAGATAAAATCTTCTGCACTGCAAAGGAAACAATCAACAAAACTAAAAGGCAGCCGATGGAACGGGAAAAGATATTTGCAAATGACATATCGGACAAAGGGCTAGTATCCAAAATCTATAAAGAGCTCACCAAACTCCACACCCAAGAAACAAATAATCCAGTGAAGAAATGGACAGAAAACATGAATAGACACGTCTCTAAAGAAGACATCCAGATGGCCAACAGGCACATGAAAAGATGCTCAACGTCACTCATCAGGGAAATACAAATCAAAACCACACTGAGATACCACCTCATGCCAGTCAGAGTGGCTAAAATGAACAAACCAGGAGACTATAGATGCTGGAGAAGATGTGGAGAAACGGGAACGCTCTTGCACTGTTGGTAGGAATGCAAACTGGTGCAGCCGCTCTGGAAAACAGTGCGGAGGTTCCTCAAAAAATTAAAAATAGATCTCCCCTATGACCCAGCAATAGCACTGCTAGGAATTTACCCAAGGGATACAGGAGTGCTGATGCATAGGGGCACTCATACCCCAATGTTTATAGCAGCACTGTCAACAATATCCAAATTATGGAAAGAGCCTAAATGTCTACCAACTGATGGATGGATAAAGAAAGTGTGGTTTATATACACAATGGAATACTACGTGGCAATGAGAAAGAATGCAATATGGCCTTTTGTAGCAACGTGGATGGAACTGGAGAGTGTTATGCTCAGTGAAATAAGTCATACAGAGAAAGACAGATACCATATGTTTTCACTCTCATGTGGATCCTGGAAAACTTAACAGAAGACCAAGGGGGAGGGGAAGAAAAAAAAGAGGTTAGAGAGGGAGGGAGTCAAACCAGAAGAGACTCTTAAAAACTGAGAACAAACTGAGTATTGATGGGGGGTGGGAAGGAGGGGAGGGTAGGTGATGGGCATTGAGGAGGGCACCTGTTGGGATGAGCATGGGTGTTTTATGGAAACCAATTTGACAATAAATTTCATATTAAAAAAAATAAAATAAAAATTAAATAAATAAAAAATAAATAGAACCAAATGGAAATTTTAGAATTGAAGAAAACAACTGTGGTAGAATAATGAGCTTAATGCTAGAATGGAGGAGACAGAGGAAAGAAATCAGTGACCTAGAAGATGGAGTCGTAGAAATTACCCACTCTAAACAACAGAAAGTAGACTGGAAAAAAAAAGTAAATATAGCTTCAGAGACCTTTGTGACTATAATAAAAGATCTAACATTCATGTCATTGGAGCCCAAGAAAGGAGGAGAAAGGGTATGACGGAAAAAGTACTCAGAAATAATGGCTGAAATCTTCCTAAATTTGACAAGAGATAGAAATGTACAAATTCAAGAAGCTGAGCAAACCCCAACCAGATTACACCTAGATAAGCCAGTGAAAATAACCCAGGAAATGACCCCAAGACGGGCAGAACAGACTCTCCACAGCTAATGCTAGAAAAGAGGCCACATCAAAAACCATAGGAAGGGTGGATACATGGTCCAAAAAAAAAAAAAAATTAACCTGTGAGAGACTAACCACATGGGGAGAAACCATGCAAGAATGGACAAAGGAGAGCAGCAGAACCCACACCAGGTACCCCAGCCATGAGGGACCTGCATTGGGAAGATGTATCCCCATAACATTTGGCTTTGAAAACCAGAGGCACTTAACTTCATGAGTTTTTACAATCAGTACGGCTCAACACCTGGAACTTTAAAAATCAGCAGGCTCAGCTCTGGGAGAGCTGGAGGACAATAGGAAACTGAGTCCTGCCCTTAAAAGGACAGCACAACAAATAGCCCCATTGAGATACAGCATAGAAGCAGCAGGTTGAAAAATGCCTGGGGCTTATAGGAAAGAGATATATTTACTAATCTCAGACTCGTGCAGGGACATTTAGGTGACTTCTCCAAGAATAAAAGAGATGGATGGTGCTATTTTTCTCCATCACCTCCCAGCCTAGATACAAACACACCTGCGGGAACCAACAGGAACCACCAGGAACACTTGCCACTAATTTTGCTAACAGCAACCCCCACCTCTGAGTTCTCCTGTGGATCTACTCCATCCAGCTCACCCCACTCCACCAGAGTCCGTTTGATGCAAGGCATTGTGCAAGCAGTTCCCACTGGCCAGCACCACTCCAAAGTGACTCCCTCCATTGGTAGAGGGAAACACAACCACACATGCACAGTCTGATTGCAGTCCTAGCAGTGGGCTGGGGGCAGTCCTCAGGTCTGACTGCAGGCCCACCCACCAATAAAAGCTTCTCGGGGGACAACACAGGAAAGCATCCTACAGTTCTGTGTGACTGCAGTTCTGGCAAACATCAGGTCTGACCCAATTCAATCCCAAGGTGACCCCAGACTGGCCCCTTAATAACACAGGGACTAAACCCTGACCATAACAGGTAAAAGGAGCCATTGCAGATGACTGGACTGAAGGCAAGCACATCTCAACCATAACAGTAGGGTGCATGCAACACAAGGGACAAACCCTTGAAGTGCCAAGTTCTTGTGAACAGGGGACATTGCACTGCAGGATACAACAGGACCTCTTCTTCATAAGGGCACCACTTTAAAAGGCAGGAGATGTAACTGATTTTCCTAACACAAACAGAAAGCTAGACAAAACGAGACAGATGAAAGGCAAGGACAAAATCACAGTAAGAGAGCTAAACAGAGCAGAGATTAGCAATATGCCTGCTAGAGAATTCATAGGTTCGAGTCATAAAGATAATCATGGACTTGAGAAAAGAGTGGAAGACCTCAGTGAGATCCTCAAAAAAAGAGAAAATATAAAAAAGAACCAATCAGAGGGGAACCTAAGTGATTCAGTCAGTTGAGCCTCTGACTCTTGATTTTGGCTCAGGTTGTAAACCCATGGTTGTGGGATTGAGGCCTGCATTGAGCTCCATGCAGAGCATGACACCTGCTTAAGATTCTCTCTCTCGGGGTGCTTGGGTGGTTTAGTTGTTAAGTGTCTGAGTTTAGCTCAGGTCATGAGCCGTGGAAAGGGTCAGTGTCAGAACAAATTTCCTCATCTATAAAATAGAAACAGAAGCTGCCTGGAGCATATATAGGAGTCAGAATTAGTCAGACTCACTGGCTGGTTGAACAATGGAGGGCCCAGGCAGGTGGAAGAGAAATAAGGGGTTTCTACCTGCCCCATTACCTGAGGTTGGTGACATAGGAGCCAGAGCCCTTTGAGTGCATGATTTGGAGTGCATTCAGCTTATCTCAGGGCTGGGTTCTCCCTGGGACAGGGTGAGGAGGAGTTTCAGGAAGGCTTCCAAGAAGGGGTCCTGGGGCACCTGGGTGGCTCAGTCAGTTAAGCATCCAACTTTGGCTCAGGTCATGAATTCACGGGTTCATGGGTTCAAGTCCCATGTTGGGTTCTGTGCTGATAGCTCAAAGCCTGGAGCCTGCTTTGGATTCTGTGTCTCCTTATCTCTTCCTCTCCCCCACTTATGCTCTGTCTCTCTCTCTTAAAAATAAACATTAAACAAAAGATTTTCTCTCTCTCTCTCTCTCTCTCTCTCTCTCTCCCTCTGCCCCTCTCTTCTGCTCTCTCTCTGTGAAATAAAGAAATAAATGAAAATAAAAAATTAAATTAAAAATGAAACCATGAGAGAGGAAGAATTCAATAACTGAAATTAAAAATATACTAAAGGGAATAAATAGTAGTCTAGAGGAAGGAGAAGAATGAATTAGTGAGCTGGAAGACAGAGTAATGGAAAGCAATCAAGCCAAACAGAAAAAAGAAAGAAAAAAGGATAATAAAAAGTGAGACTAGATTAAGGGAATTCAACACCTTTAAGCATAATAACATTTTCATTATAGGGATCTTAGCAGGAGAAAAGAGAGAGATGGGGTGAAGAAAATTTATTTGAAGGAATAATAGCTGAAAACTTCCTGAATTGGGGGAAGGAAATAGAGATCCAGATTCAGGAGGCACAGGGAGCCTGCAACAAAATCAACCCAAGGAGGTCCACAATAAGGCATATAGTAATTCAAATGGCAAAAAGTAGTAATAAAGAAATAATTTAAAAACCAGCAAGAGGAAAGAAAGCAGTTACATTTAAGGGAAACCCCATAAGTCTATCAGCAGATTTTTTAGTAGAAACCTTACAGGCCGGAAAGGAGTGGGGTGACACATTCAAATGCTTAAAGGAAAAAAAAACCTGCAACAAAGACTACTCTGCTCCATAGCTCTCATTAAGAATAGAAGGAGAGATAAAGAGTTTCCCAGACAAACAAAAGTTAAAGGATTTCATCACCACTAAATCAGACTTACAAGAAATGTTAAAGAGGATTCTTTGAGTGGAAAGGAAAGACCATAAGTAGGAATAAGAAAAGTAGGAAAGAAAAAAAATTCACAGGCACATATAAATGCTATAAAAGTGGTAGATTAATCATTTATAAAACTAGTATGGAAGTGAAAGCCCAAAAACAGCAAAATCAAGTGTATCTATAAAAATCAGCCAAAGGATTCACAAAATAAAGAATGTAGTGTATGACAGTATATACCTAAAATGTGTGTATGGATGGAGTGGTAAAAATTTAGTTCTTTTAGAATGGGTTCAAACCTAAATGACCATCAACCTAATATAGACTGCTGTATTCATAAAACGTTATATATAAACCTCATGGTAAACACAAATTAAAAACCTGTAGAAGATATACAAAAAAAATAAAGAGAAAGGCATCCAGGTGTATCACTAAAGAAAGCCATCAAACCATAAGAAAAGATGGCAAGAAAAGAAAGGAACAGGGAAGAGCTACAAAAACAACCATAAAACAAGTAACAAAATAGCAATAAATACATACCTATCAATAATTACTTTGAATGTAAATGGACTAAATAGTCCAACCAAAATATAGGGTGACTGAATGGATAAAAAAGCAAGACCAATCTATATGCTGCCTACAAGAGATTCATTTCAGACCTAATTCCAGATTAAAACTGAAGGGATGAAAAACATTTATCACGAAAATGGAAGTGAAAAGGAAACTGGGGTAGCAATATTTATATTGGACAAAATAGACTTTAAAACAAAGACTATAACAAGAACCAAAGAAGGGCACTACATAGTCATAAAGGAAACAATCTGGTAAGAAGATACAACAATTATAAATTTTAATGCATCCAATATGAGAGCACCCAAATACATAAAGCAGCTATTAACAAACATAAAGGAAGAAATTGATAGTATACAATAATAGTAGACTTTAACATCTCACTGGCATCAATGGACAGATCATTCAAACAGAAAATCAACAAGGAAATCATAGTTTTGAATGACACGTTGGACCAAATGAATCTAAACAGATATATCCAGAACATTCCACCCCAAAACAGCAGAATACACATTCTTTTCAAGTGCTCCATTGAGCACTTGAACATTCTCCAGAATATATCACAAAGATCAAAAAGATTGAAGATGAAAATCATATCATGCATATCTTTCAACCATAATGCTGTGAAGCTCGAAATCAACCACAAGAAAAAAAAATCTGGAAAGAACACAAATACATGGAGGTTAAATAACATGTTAGTAAACAATGAATTGGTCAACCAAGACATCAAAGAGGAAATCATAAAATACATGGAGACAAATGAAAGTGAAAATACAAAACCTTTGGGATACAGCAAAAGCTCTTCTAAGAGGCAAGATTATAGCAATACAGGACTACATTAAGAAGCAAGAAAAATCTCAAATAAATAACCTAACCTTATACTTAAAGGAGTTAGAAAAAGAAGATCAAACAAAGCACAAAGCCAGTATAAGG
This sequence comes from Panthera onca, assembly GCF_046562875.1. Classification (NCBI taxonomy): domain Eukaryota; kingdom Metazoa; phylum Chordata; class Mammalia; order Carnivora; family Felidae; genus Panthera; species Panthera onca. The sequence goes on along the minus strand of NC_138348.1, from coordinate 105,946,959 downwards.
AATGAAATAATAAAGATTAGATCAGAAATAAATGAAACAGAAACTAAAAAAAGAATAGAACAGATCAATGAAACCAGGAGCTGGTTCTTTGAAAAGATCAACAAAATTGATAAACCTTTAGCCAGACTCATCAAAAAAGTAAAATAAAAGCAAGAAAAGAGAGGATTAAAATAAAATTGGAAAGAGGATAAATAACAACCAACAACACAGAAATGCAAAGGATTATAAGACAATATTATGAAAAATTATATGCCAACAAATTGACATATAAGAAGAAATGTATAAATTCCCAGAAACATATAACCTCCCAAAACTGAATCAGGAAGAAACAGAAAATTTGAACAGACTGATCACTAGCAATGACATTGAATCAGTAATCAAAGAATTCCCAACAAACTAAAGTCCTGGACCAGATGGCTTCCCAGGTGAATTCTTCCAAACATTTAAACAAGAGTTAATACTTATTCTTCTCAAACTATTCCAAAAACATAAGAGGAAGGAAAGCTTCCAAGTTCATTCTATGAGGACAGCATTACCCTGATACCAAAATCAGAGAAAGACACCACAAAGGAAGAAAATTAGGGACCAATGTCTCTGATGAACATAGGTGCAAAATCCTCAACAAAATACCAGCAAACCAAATCTAACAATACATTTAAAAAATTATTCACCACAGTCAAGTGGTATTTATTCCTGGGATGCAAGGGTGGTTCAAAATTCATAAATCAATCAATGTGATACTTCACATCAACAAAAGAAAGGATGAAAACCATATGCTCATCTCAGTAGATACAGAGCAAGCATTTGACAAAGTACAGCATTCATTCATGATAAAAACCCTTAACAAAATGCGTTTAGGGGGAACATACCTCAACATAATAAAGGCCATATAGGAAAAACCCACAGCTAACATCAGACTCAATGATGAAAAACAGAGAGCTTTTCCCTTAAGATCAGAAGCAAGACAAGGACATCCGCTCTCACATAGTATTGGAAGTACTGGCCATAAAAGTCAAACAAAACAGAAATAGAAGGCATCCAAATTGGTAAAGAAGAAGTAACATTTTCACTATTTGCAGATGACATGATACTCTGTATAGAAAACCTCCACCAAAAAGTTGCCAGAAGTGATAAATAAAATCAGTAAAGTCATAGGATACAAAATCAGTGTATAGAAGTCTGTTGCATTTCTATACACTAATAATGAAGTAGAGGAAAGAGAAATTAAGAAAACAATCCCATTTACAATTACACCAAAAATAATAAAATACCTAGGAATAAACTTAATGAAGGAGGAGAAAGATCTGTACTCTGAAAAATGTAAAGCAGTGATGAAGGAAATTGAAGATGGCATTGACAAATGAAAAGATATTCTATGCTCACAGATTAGGAGAACCAACATTATTAAAATGTCCATCCTATCCAGAGCAAAGTATGGATTTAATGCAATCCCTATCAAAATACCAACAGCATTTTTCATAGAACCAGAACAAATATTCCTAAAATGTATATGAAACTACAAAAGACCCCAAATAGTCAGAACAATCTTTAAAAAGAACAAAAGTGGAGATATCACAGTACCAGATTTAAAGACATACTACAAAGGTGTAGTAATCAAAACAGTATGGTACTGGCACAAAGAGAGACAGATAGATCAATGAAACAGGATAAAGAGCCCAGAAATAAATTCATGCTTATATGGTCAATTAATCTATGATAGAGGCAAGAATATATAATGGGAAAAAGTCTCTTCAGCAAATGGTGTTGGGAAAACTGGACAGCTATGTGCAAAAGAATGAAACTAGACCACATTGTTTTGAAAAAAATTTTTTAATGTTTATTTTTTGAGAGAGAGAGAGAGAGAGAGAGAGAGAGCGAGCATGAGTGGGGGAGGGGCAGAGAGAGAGGGAAACATAGAATCCGAAGCAGGCCCCAGGCTCCGAGCTGTTCAGCACAGAGCTCGACGCAGGGCTTGAACTCACAAGCCATGAGACCATGACCTGAGCCGAAGTTCGACAGTTAACCGACAGAGCCATCCAGTCACCCTGAAACTAGACCACATTTTTAACCATACACAAAAATAAAATAAAAATGGATTAAAGACCTACATGTGACACCTGAAACCATAAAACTCCTAGAAAAGAGCATAGGCAATAATTTCTCTGATATTTTCTGATTTTTCTAGATATGTTTCCTGAAGCAAGAGACATAAAAGCAAAAATTAACTCTTGGAGCTACATCAAAATGAAAAGCATTTGCACAGCAAAAGAAACAGTAAAACAAACAAACAAACAAACAAAAAGATAACCTACTGAATGGGAGAAGATATTTGCAAATGATACATCTGATGAGGGGTCAATATCCAAAATATGTAAAAAACTTAATACCACAAGAAATGAACAGACATTTTTCCAAAGAAGACACACAGATGGTCAACAGACACATGAAAAGATGCTCAACATCAGTCATTATCAATGAGAGGGGCACCTGGCTGGCTCAGTCACTTAATCATCTGACTCTTGATTTGGGCTCAGGTCATGATCTCATGGTTTGTGGGATGGAGCCCCATGTCGGACTCTGTACTGACAGCAGGGAGCCTGCTTGGGATTCTCTCTCTCTCCCTCTCTCTGTACGCCTCCTCTCTCTCTTTCTCAAAAATAAACAAAACATATTTTAAAAACTACAATGAGATATCACCTCATACCCATCAGTATGGCTAAAATTAACACAAGAAACAAGTGTTGGCAAGGATGTGGAGAAAAAGCAACCCTCATGCACCATTGATGGGATTGCAAGCTGGTGCAGCCACTGTGGAAGACAGTATGGAAGTTCCTAAAAAATTAAAAATAGAATTACCATCTGATCCAGTAATTCCACTATTGGTTATTTACCCAAAGATTACAAAAACACTCATTTGAAAAGATATATCTGCCCTTATGTTTATTGTAGCATTATTTACAGTAGCCAAATTTTGGAAGCAGCCAAAATGTCTATAAATTGATGAATGGATAAAGAAGGTGTGGTATATGTATACAATGGAATATTGCTCAGCCGTAAAAAGAATAAAATCTTGCCATTTGTAGCAACATGGATAAATCAACAGGGTATAATGCTAAGTATAATAAGTCAATCAGAGAAAAACAAATACATACGATTTCATATGTGAAATTTAAGAAACAAAACTAACAAACAAAGAAAAAAAAAGACAAAAAAACAAACCCTTAGCTATGGAGAACAAACTGGTGGTTGCCAGAGGAGAGGTGGGGGGGGGTTGGGATGGGTGAAATTGGCGAAGAGGAGTAAGAGATAAGCACTGAGTAAATGTATACAATGGTTGAATCAGTATATCGTACACCTCAAACTAAAACAACACTGTATGTTTATTATACTGGAATTAAAAAAAAAAGAATGAAGAGAAAATATAGAGATTCTCTTATGAAAGAAAACAAAGAGAATTTGTTGCCAGCAGATCTATCCTAAAAGAATACTTAAGGAAAATTCTCTAAACAGAAAGGAAACAATAAAAGAAGGAACTTTGAAATATGAGGAAGGAGTAAAAATCATGGTAAGAAAAGACATGAGTAAATACATAGACTTTACCTCTCCTCTTTGAGAGAGGTATTTAACACCAACTGATTATTGTAACACCAACTGATGTGGTTATAAATGTGCAAGGGAATTATAAACGAGGAAGGATAAATGGACATAAAGGAAGGAAAGTCTCCTATTCTATACCCCAGTGATGATACTAGAAGATTCTGATAAGTTGTATATATACTGTAATAACTATAGCATCACTAAAAAAAACATATACAAGATATAATAAAGAACACTAAATACAAGTGAAAATCCGGGGCACCTGAGTGGCTCAGTCAGTTAAGTGTCTGCCTTTGGCGCAGGTCATGATCTCACAGTTCGGGTGTTCAAGCTCCGGGTTGGGCTTTCTGCTGTCTGTGCAGAGCCCATTTCAGGGCCTCTGTTCCCATCTCTCTCTGTCCTTCCTCTGATCACTCTCTCTGTCTCTCTCTCAAAAATTAATAAACTTAAAAAAGTAAGTGAAAATCAAATTCAAAAAAAAAATATCCAGGTAACCCTCAGGAAGGCAGGAAAAAGAAAATAGAGAAAAATGAAACAAAACAAGAAATATAATATCAGATTTAAGCCCTCATGTACCAATATTTATATTGAATGTAAAGGGTCCAAATACACCATTAAGAAACAGAAATTGATAGAAGGGATTATAAGCACCTGACCCAACTCTATGTTATCTACAAAGAATTCATTGCAAATAGCCAGGCTGAAAGCCAAAGCATAGAAAAAATACTGTATGATTCCATGTATGTAACATTTGTGAAATGACAACATTATAGTATTGCTGAACAAATTAGTGCTTGCCAGGGGTTAAGCAGAAGGCAGGGGCAGAAGGGAAATGGATGTTGCTATGAAGGTTTGCACCTTGAGGGTTTTTGTATACTGTGGGTAGTTTCTGGAACATAAAAATGTGTTTGCTTCTAATTTAAGTAAATCCATCAGTCTTTTCTCTTAAGGTTTCTACCTTTCTTAGGAAATACTGCTCACACCAAGATTATATAGTAAAAGTGACTTTATTTTCTTCTAGCCATTTTATAGTTTCATTTTTTCACCTCCAACTCAATTTCTCTGTAAATTGGGAGGAGGCAGGAGATAATGTGCCCATATTAATTTTTGTTCAAAATGTGGACTCAGGGGGTGCCTTGGTGGTTCAGTTGGTTAAGCGTCTGACTTGAACTCAGGTTATGATCTTGTGGTTTGTGAGTTCGAGCTCTGTGCTGACAGCTCAGAGCTTGGAGCCTGCTGTGTCTCCCTCTCTCTCTGCCTGTCCCTTGCTCATGCTCTGTCTCTCTCTGTCTCTCAATAATAAATAAACATTTCTTAAAAATCTTTAAAAAAAAATATGGACTCGGCTGTCTTAACAGTATTGAAGAAGCAATCCTTTACCTACTGATTTGAAAGATCATCTTGATTATTCAGAACATTCTTACATTTACTTGGACAACCTATATCTAGCCTTTTATATCTGTCCCTTTTACCTTTTTTATTTTCTTCTGTGCCTGAGAATCACCATCGTAAAACATTTAATCACCAGAAAATGTTCACACTGGGAAATAACAGTCACCTACCTTTCATCATCGTGCGCTCACTAGCTGGGTAACCTTTGGCAAGTAAAGTTCTTTGAACTTCGGCTTCTATCTGTAAAACAGAACGAAAATACACCTCTCTGTATTATGTTAGTATGCGAAGGTCCTCCCCCTTCAAAAGCCTACGAACGTAGGACTTTGTAGGAAGTTCTGCTTACCTGGTCTAGCCCTTTTGTGCACCAGAATCTTGTTGATAACAGTCTTCAAAAACTAAACTTTTTTATTTTGAGACAGTTTTAGACTCACAGAAGAGATGCAAACATAGTTCACAAAATTCCCACATATCCTTCACTCAGCTTCTTCTTACATTACCATCTTACACAACCATAGTGCAGTTATCAAAAGCAGTGTGTGGCCGGTCCACACGCAGAACTAAAAGAACCACTTGATAGTGATTTTTCTTACTGGAGGAGATGGCCTGACAGGATCCCAACTCCTATTACTTGTGCACTTTGGTTCCTGAACACCGAAATGAAAGGTTGACTAGGCAACCAAGTTGTTTGCTAACATTAAAAAAAAGAAGAAGAAGGAAAGTGATGTAACACTTTGCTTCTCTCTCCCCTGACACACAAGTGGAAAGGGTTAGCTTAGCTTAGGACCATGAGAGTCAGAGTAAAACTTCCACACTCTCCCTCATTCCACACATTATGCGTGGTTACTGTTAGCACACATGCTTCCAATCACCCCCTGTCTTGAGAACAGCGCAAGTGTGGGTGCTAAGAGAATCGAAGCTGCCAAACATATTTGACATCACCATGCCCTTGAAAGAGCTATCAGCTAAACCCAGATATATATGTACATCTCAGCAGTTCCATTTCTATTAAACTCACAACATTTCCACCCAATTTAAACCCACTGTGATAGCACACGTCGTGACGGATTTGGGTGGTGGTTTCCTTTCCAGTTGGCTCTAAGAACATCATCTGAAGCCAGACCACCATTCCATGCCAAGTCCTTGATTAGTGTTCTCTTTCCACTTGGGTCTCCTTTGTTTCTTGAGCAGATATGCAATGTTGGCTACAACCACTTAGGGATGGGGCGAGAATAAGACCTGTTAAAGAAATGTGACAATAGCTGTGAAAATTCATTTTCAGAGCAGCAACTCTTGTTACCCTAAGTGTCAGCTATGAATTTCTAGCTAAGGGCCGTATTTCTGTAACGGGGATTGCAAACTGGTGGCCGCTGGGCCAAATATGGCTCACAGATGTGTTTTATTTGGCCAGTTCAACGTTATAAAAGCATCTGAAATTTGTGGCCAACATTTACATATTAAGAGATTCTACATAAAAATCTGGATTTCTGGATTCTCACGAAAAACTTGATGCAGCTACGTCGGGCCTACTTTTCCACATGGCCACAATTGGCTGGGGCTTAGTTGCAGCTGCTCTTTGAGACAGCATACGTCCCATCTGGTTCGCATAATCTCTATCCAGCTTGCTTCTCCTATTTATGTAACTTGCCTTGTCTCTGTGGCTGTTTGGATTTTCAACACTAGTTTATAATCAAAGATCAAGAGAACTCCAACTATTTAAGCTTCTGGTTCTACCAAGGTGAGAAAAACTGTGGTGAGAAAAGATGGCTTGAGTGTTAGTCGGGGTCTCTTCAGAAGTGGATCTTAAGATTAGGATTTAAGTGCAATTTATTTGGGAGGTGATCCCAGGAACCACTGGCAGGATAGTGGGGAAGTGTGTTGGAGAAGAGAAGCCAACCAACAAATGGTGCGTTATCAGTTAAATGACTGTCGTGGCCACCTGGAACTGAACCCTACTGGGGAATTCTAGAAGACATCGTAAAGTAGGAGCCTCAGAGCTACCCCAACCCATATACAAGGGAGCCGTTCTTCCCATCAGTTAATTATCACTGGTTGTTCCTCAACATTTCCAGAATGCCATTCCTATGGGCAGATCACTCCTGGAGGTCAGAGAAAACCCCCAGGCAAAGAGAGGGAGATGCCAAAAGTTAGAAATTAGTGCCCAGGTGCTGACATGTGAGGCCCAAGAGAGTATGTGCAGGACAGCAACAGCACCAGCCACACCATGCTCCTGTGGCTAACTCTAAGAGACGGGGACCAGGAGGATTCTGTCTCATGGAATGGAATGGAGGAGGCACTTGGCATTTGCTGGCCAGCAACACAAAGCTTCTTTTCCTCATGAGAGCTGCTCATCCTTTGAACCAACTTCAGAAGTTCCCCCAATTGGCCTTCATCTCCTGCTGCACATTCCGAGCCTGTGGGTAAAGGTGGGATAAATCGAACCACCCAAAGCGAGACAGTTGTAAGGACACCAAGCTGGCGTGTCTTTTGAAGTTGACGTGCATTCAGTCCTCTTATTTTCAGCGTATATTTCTTGATTCCAGAGCAAGGGCATTGAAGCACCTTGTGTGGTTAGCCCATGATCAGAATCCAGATGTGAGTAGGCCACATTCGTGTGTTTACTCACATTCACGTGAGTCACAGGCGAACTGGTGGTGACTCAAGCATGAGCCTAGCACACGTGAACGCTTTAGTCATATCACTGTTTCCTTTGGTGAGAATCCTCATATTGTGCAAGCATCATGCTTTGTTTATGGTGACTTTAAACTAGAACAGCACAAAATTATAAATTATGTAATTGTTTACATTCAGCTCCAATCACTAATTGATCCAGGCCTGCTAGCATGACAGCTAGTGGCAATCACTTACCCAACGGACACTGACCATCATCTCCTACATGAAAGGGGCAACATCAACAACACTTGAGCAGAATCTGCCTATACATAGTAGGTGTTTGTGAAGTCCCATGACCCATTCTAAGTGCTCATAGCTGTATGTTCTCTCCACCTTTTTATTCCTCCACCCTTCCCTTCTTTCTTTTCTTCCCTTCCTCTTTGCCTCAGTTCATCAACTAGAAATGGGATGGGGCAGATAAAGGAACATTCTAGAGATGATAAGGTAGATATAGGAAGGTAAAATGGGTTAGGATAGAGCTATTTCCTTGAACATTAGGAAGGCATTTTATTTAGGTCCAATATGTTTTCCTGAGCCAGGAGCAGACTTTTAATGGTAAGAAACCAGGTTGCACATAATTCCACTTCAAGCCCAGAGTAGCTATAATGTTGGGTACTGGCTCTCAGCTTATGAATATTTTTTGTCAAGTTGATTTTCTCTTTGGGGAATCCTCCCTAATGTGATTTTAGTGGATTTAAACTAGAAAGTACAGAAAGTTATTAAATACATACAATTACATTCAGATTCAGTTACTCAACAGGAACCCTAAAAAGTCAATCCCCATTGATGGCATTGTTGATTATTATTTTGGATAATGACTCAGGGAGAGTGTGCACATTTAGAAAGGGGCCACGCAAAAACCCTAAGAACAGCACTTCTCACGTGGGTATGGAGGATGGGGTGCCACCGTGTGTGTGTGGAGGTGTGGGTGTATGTATGGGTGGCTGTGCTGAGGGAGGTCAGGATCACCCGGACACACACACACATACACACACACACACACACACACACCATCACTATTCCTTCCGCTTCTCTCTTCCTAGATAAACTCAGTATTAAATTATGTGTCTCTGGCTGAGTCCTGCTTTTCTCTGAAATGCACGAGGCAAATCCTTCCTGGATGGAGGCCCAGTGTCTCTATCTCTCTGAGAGGGAAGGTGCAGCCTTCCATGAGGGCTGCTCGGGAGACTGGGGTACAGAACCCGGCCCTTCATTTAGGTCGCCCAAGGCATCCAAACTGCGAGATCGTGTGACCATTCCAAAATATCCAAAACTTCGCAATAGGACCAATCCTATTGCTTCTCTGATCGTTCTCATCTAAGTGGTCGTTCTAATCTCCGAGGACCAGAGATTCTGTTCTTCTCACAACTTTCCAAATTCATAGTATGCGGCCTCCAGGCACACAGCTATCAAAAAGCCTGAACACACTCCTCCGGGCTTTATGACACATGTGCATATGAGAGAGAGAGTGTGTGGATGTGAAAGAAACAGTGTGTGTGTGTGTGTGTGTGTGTGTGTGTGTGTGTGTGTGTCTGTGTGTCTGTGTCTGTGTGTATGTGTGTGTGTGTGAGAGAGAGGGATACAGAGAGAGGGAGGGACAGTGTGTGTGTGTGTGTGTGTGTGTGTGTGTGAGAGAGAGAGAGAGAGAGAGAGAGAGAGAGAGAGAAGGAAGGACTGTGTGTGTGAGAGATAGAGGGAGGGGAGGACAGTGTGTGTGTGTGTGTGTGTGTGTGTGAGAGAGAAAGAGAAAGGGAGGGACAGTGTGTGTGTGTGTGTGTGTGTGTGTGTGTGTGTGTGAGAGAGAGAGAGAGAGAAAGAGAGAGGGAGGGACAGTGTGTGTGTGTGTGTGTGTGTGTGTGTGTGTGAGAGAGAGAGAGAGAGAGAGTGAGAGAGAGAAAGAAGGACTGTGTGTGTGAGAGAAAGAGGGAGGGAAGGACAGTGTGTGTGTGTGTGTGTGTGTGTGTGTGTGTGTGTGTGTGTGTGAGAGAGAGAGAGAGAGAGAAGGAGACAGAGAGGGAGGGACGGTGTGTGTGGGTGTGTGGGTGTGTATGTGAGAGAAAGAGGGACAGTGTGGGGGGGGGTGACTGTGTGTGTTGGGAGGGGGAATGGACAGAGAGAGACAGAGAGAGAACATGACTCCCTGCTATAATCAGACTCCAGGCAGGAAATGTAGGGTTAACATTCCTACTGTCAGCAGTCACGTAGGAGGCTGGCCTCAATCTCAGCATTCCTGGGCTGTCGTCAGTCTGCCTCACGATTTCAATGTGCCTCAGTGTCTGTTTTGGATTTAACTCTGCCCCACATACAACACCACATGAGACCTGTCGTGGCTTTGTTAGTAGAGGATGGTTAATATCTGAAGAGGGCGGGTACCCTTACCAAGCACCCCCAAGAGAGGTGTGGACCTGGAAAGATAATGATCAGTTGCGTGGAGAAAACCACGCAGGCACAAACACCAGAAACTGATATTTAAACTCCAGACCCATGAGGGACCCTACGTTTTCCCATTAGCCGGCCCTGTCTGTTTCCCCTCATCGGCAAGCATATGTTCTCCACGGAACTGGCCAAGCCTGCCCGAGTTCACTGTTATTTCTGTAAGAAGGGGGAGCGGGAGGGGAAAGGGAGGAGAATGTTTGCACTGCTGTCTTGTGCCATGCGGGAAATGTCCATGGAAGGCTCCGGGTCCTTGTTTCTGTGAGGCACCGCGGGTCTCTGTGGTATCTTACCCATTTCAAACTTCCATGGTCGTTCAGTAGTTGTTCCTTTCATGTCCTTGCCCTCCCTCACTGTGGACATCCTTGTTCGACTAAAGCCACAAACCTAGTTCTGTCCGCCCCACTGCCTGCTCCTCACCTGCACCTGTACAGTTGGACGTGGCTGGAGAAGAACACACAGTCTTACTGCCCAGCCTCATTAAACGTATGCCTGCCATCTTCAGCTGGGTCCTTGGTGCCACCCAGCAGCCGTCCCACACTTCCTGATACGTTCCCTGTCTACTTTCCTACGTACGTCATGCTCTTCCCACTCCTGCAGACCTCCCACCTCCCCTCTCGGTTACTGAATTCCTTCCTACTTTCCTGAGGAAGAACAAAGGCATCAAAACAGAGAACTGCCACGGGCTTCCACCTTTACCCACACCCATCGTCCGGTTCCCTCATCTCAGTTATCGCAGACTGGCTCTCTGCTCTCAGCTAAGCAACTCCTGCCAATTCTTTCTCCCCCACATCAGCGAAGTGTCTTCTCTGTTTGAACCATTTCCATCCCAGCATGCTGTGATATCATTTTACTACAAGCCCCCTCAACCTCTCACTTTCCTGTGTAGCCCTAAGTCCCCACTCTCCTCTTTCCCTTTGCAGCAAAGGTCTATAAAATAGCAGTCTATAAAATGGTCACCATCTCCAAATTATTCATTCCTATTCTTTCTTGAACCCATTCCAATCAAGTTTTCCCTCCAGTGAAAGAACTCTTATTAAATAAGATGACTGGTGTTGCTAAACGCAACAGTAGGCACTCAGTAAATATTTATTGAATGAATGAACCAAAGAGTCAAAACCTCATTTTCTTTGTATGTAAAATGAGATAATAATATACTTCTGAGGATTGTTGTGAGAATTAACTGATATAGGCACTTAGCAGAGTAAGTGCTAAATTATATATTGAGCAAAGGAATTTTGCTACATTTTTAAAGGAAATATTTGGGCCGCCTGGGTGACCCAGTAGGTTAAGCATCTGACTTCGGCTCAGGTCATGATCTCACAGTACATGGGTTCTAGTCCTATGTCGGGCCCTGTGCTGACAGCTCGGAGCATGGACCCTGCTTTGGATTCTGTGTCTCCCTCTCTCTCTGCCCCTCCCCAACTCATGCTCTGTCTCTTTCACAAAAATAAATAAACATTTAAAAAAAATTTTTAAATTATAAAAAGAAATATTTACCTGTAAACCATATGCAGCTTCCCTCAATGCTGACCTTAAGAAAAAGATGTTGGTCATCTTGAGTAACAACCCTTTGCTCTTATGGAAAGGTTTCTTCCAGTTCCTGTAAAGAGGAAGAATTATACTCTCCTAAGTTGGATAGTAAACGTTTCTATTCACTGAAGCACTGGGAGGTGAAGATTAATACTGTTTGTTAATGAGACTGTAAGGCTTCTCTTCAGACAGTGCAAGAGTTAGGTATCTGAGTAGAAGAGATCTCAGCACATTGAGTTTGTTTATGAACTAGAATATGTGTGAAACTGTTTGAAAATAATTGGAATCTGAGAAAGAGAGAGAGAGAGAGAGAGAGCAAACCATGCGAAAACAAGTGGCCAAGAGCTGAACACTATACCTGGTTGATTAGAGGTATTGAAAGGATGGGCTGGCCAAGCTAATCTCACAGGCAAGTCAGTGAGCCAGGGAAGGATACTAGGGTACTGAGAGTTTCTCTACAAGATTCCATCATTACCTTGCTGGAAAGAATGTACATACCTGAAACCTTTGTGGGCAGCTAGACAAGGTGTATTAACCAGGTTTGAAACAAACATGCCCTTTGATGTAGTGTCTCTGTTTCTAGGAAATCATTCTAAGAGAATAGTGATCGATGCGCACAGGGATTAAGTTACAAGGTGGCTTTCTATACCACAGTCCGTCATATGGTTTAAAAAAAAAAAAAAGTCTAACTGTCTACCAATAAGGGATTGGTTAGATAAATTATTCTTTACAATGGCATTCAATGTAACCATTAAAAAAATAGGCTGGAGATCGTACTTCTTGATGTTGAAATATGTTCACAGTATATTAGGTAAAATGATCAGTTCCAAAATAGTCTGTAGAAGATGATTTCCATTTTTGTAAATTTATAGGGATAAAGACTGAAAAAACATCTAAGAAAATATTAATGGTGGTAGGGTTACTCATGATTTCCATTTTCTTCTTTTTACTTACTCATATTTTATGACTTTCCTACAAGTGTGTATTATTTATGTAATAAAAGTTAAATTCAGGGGTACCTGGGTGGCTCAGTTAAATGTCTGACTCTTGATTTTGGCTCAGGTCATGATCTTATGGTTCATGAGTTCGAGCCCCACATTGGTCTCCATGCTAAGTGTGTGGAGCCTGCTTGGGATTCTGTCTCCCTTTCTCTGCCTCTCCCCTGCTAGTTCTCTCTCTCTCTCTCTCTCTCTCTCTCTCTCTCTCAAAAAAAGTGAAATCCACAAAGCAAAGTTATCAGTTAGTATAGGATTCATCATCCCTTTTTCCTGGACCCTAATGGCCATATGCAAATAAGATATGAATAAGGAAATATATACAAATTAATAAGCATACATCAAGAGAGGAGTGATTAGAGGTGTTTTAGAAGAACATCCATCCATTCATTCACCAAATGTTAATAAGTGCAAACCATGTCCTGGGCACTGTATAATTATCCAGCCAAGAATGAGACCAGTGTGGCCCCTGGTTTCATGCAGTTTTTCATCTAATAAGGAAATCAGATAATATGCAAGTCATTATGTAAGTGTGAGCATTGTTACAGAAGAAAAATTCAGGTGTCATAGGAGCACATACAAGGATATAACCCACACTGAGAGGTGTGAAAGGCTTTCCTGGGTGAGTGATATTCAAGCTAAGAGCAGAAGGATGAATAAAAGTTGGCTACACGTAGAGGAAGGAGGAGAATTTAAGGCAGAGGGAAGGAAGAAAGCGAGCTCTCAGTGGAGAGACCAGCATGAATGAAGGCCCTGAGTCAACAATAAAATGGAGCACATCTGAGGCAATGAGAAAAAACCGGAGCATTGAGAACACACACGGGTAGTTATAAGAGACAGGTATGTCTCTGGGCAGATAGTTGGCAGGACTTGAGCATGAGTGCGCAGTGAGAGCTGGCAGGCCCTGTGGGAAGCTCTGTAGGAACTCAAGAGAATAAAAGAACCAAATCCAAACCAGAGCACCCTCTGGATACCACAGAGTTCTCTGGGTGTTGGTCCTACAAAACATTCTTTTATAATTGCAATACAGCTACAGAGCGGGGCACGTGCTGTGCACTGCCCGTACATTACCTCACTTAACCTCGGGCATCATACTATGATGGGCTGGCTAAGCCAATCTCACAGGCAAGTCAGTGAGCTCTTGTTATCTTAAACTTTTTTAGGAGAGGAAACTAAGATTCGGAGAGGTTAAGTGGGTTTCCCTAAGATCAAAAAGCAAGCTAATAGCAGAGTAGGAGTTCCAACCCAGGGAAACTCCACTCTGGCCCCTGAGTGAAGTGAATGAGAGAAAGAAACTTAGGAATGAGTGTGAAGGATCAGTACGCAGATCCAGACGTGCAAGACGAATATATTTCTCCCAAATCAAGTTAATTTTCAAGTCTTTGTCCCCATGAGCTGGTGGGAAGCTTGAACTCAGAGCCTTCTCAAGGTTTCCTGTTCTTTCTGGGGCTGTGAGGTTCCGTGCAATGCCTGGGTCCTGGGACGTCCCCTCTGTCTGGGGTGGCTTGCAGAGTAATAATGCTGCATACACTTAAGTGATACCAGTGCAGCCTGGGAAACTCCAGCAGTGCTTTTTCAGGAAGAATAAACTGATTTTCAGATGTTGGGAACTCAAAGCTTTCTTCACGTTACTATGTGGAACAGTTCATCTCTCTCCAGCTCCTACCCACAAACTCCAGACCCAACTTTGCAGATCCAGGCCCATTAATGTGCACATCAGAATGAGAGGGTCTTTCATTAACAAGACCCCTCCTCCTCTGACTACAGCCGCACCAGTTAATAGCACAGTTTACCTCTCTTGTCGTAGGGAAGAAAAATTCAGTCTCAGGCTAGATAGCAGGGCATTTGGTGAGTCCATTCCTCTGTCGTTTGTAAACTCAAGAAGGCCTTCCTCTTTATGCAAGCTCATTACACATAGGCCTGAATACAAATGAAGTGATTCCACAGGTGAGAATCTGAGGTTCTCTGCTGAACACATAATAAAGAAAGTAATTATTACATTTCAATCTTTCAATCTGAGAATCTCTCACAGGTTCTGAGAGAGAATTTGGCAAGTGTTACTGTCACCAAAGTAATCGTGTCATCAGGGCCCTCATGTGAAGGAAATCATAGCATAAGACATCCAGACAAGCTAGTCTCTGATAAGGGGGACATTTGCTTGAACATTTATTTATGTGCCTTACCGTTGAAAGGTGCAAGGTATGCTGTACTAAGTTCCTGTGCCCATTGGCAGAGGCTCTGGGCAACCTGTGATGCTCAGCACACAGTAGGTGCTCAGTAAATATGAGAGAATGAATGGAGAATGAAGAAGTGCTTGGCCCCACTCACTGAGTAAGTTCAGCCTCAGCAGGGTGTTCGGAAGATACATGGGCTGTGGTAGGAAGGCACACAGGAAATGGCACTATTTCCTACAGCCCAGGTAGAGATGGGACCATGCAGGTTGGTGTTGGGATGGCTGGGACGTTAGACACATTGAACTTTAACATCTCCCCAGAAAGAAATGTGTCTGGACAGGCAAAGGCACGATCAAATTCACCCTCAATTTCCCTCCAATGGTTCAGACCAAGGGTATGATGGCACTGGGCTGGGATTGAGTTTCAAAAAGCATATGAAAATCATACATGTACCTGAATCAGGGGACATACTAAAATGTTGAGTGTTTTTTCTTCTACTTGGAACT
The DNA here is from genome assembly GCF_046562875.1 of Panthera onca. Lineage (NCBI taxonomy): Eukaryota > Metazoa > Chordata > Mammalia > Carnivora > Felidae > Panthera > Panthera onca. The sequence continues at coordinate 105,931,656 of NC_138348.1, read as the reverse complement.
GGATATCTTTGTTTAGCAACATTGCTCATTTCATTTTTCTCAGATGCTGGCATTAGAATGGGAGAGAGTCTGAATTCACCACTAATTGGGTCATGTTGAACTGGATACTTGATCCCTCTCAGCCTCTATGTCTTGAGCTCAGAAGTAGAGGGAATGTCACCCAGCTGATAGAATTATTGTGGTGATGAATAAGAGGTATATTAAAGTGCCTAAGCAGAGCTCTGGTCATAGAGGGGTTCCTGATAAGTGATAGTTACTCTGCTGAACACATAATAAAGAAAGTAATTATTACATTTCAATCTTTCAAATGGCTGCTGTATGGATATGTGCTACAGACACAAGAGAGGACACCTAACTCTGCCTGAGGGGACAGGAAGGGTCTCAGATAGGAGGTGACAAATGAGCAGATACTGACAGGGGAGCAGAGGGGGTCAAGTGGGAAAAGGCAAAGAGCATTTGGGCAGAGGGAGCATCACACAGGAGAGCCAGGCAACTTGAAAGTACCTTAAAACGGAGGGAAGTTTCGTGCAGCTGAGGAAAAAGGTGGTGGTGGGTGGTGGGTGGTGGGTGGTGGGTGGTGAAGCCGGGAATGGAGGCAGGGACATCTGGGTTGTGTGGGCAGATTGACAGCCACCCAGGTTCATGTTTGGAGGGAAACTGGCAGATTGCAGAGGATGGACCAGAGTGGGAAGAGGCTGGGAGATTTATTATAGTTATTTAATTTTATCACTAATAGCAACACAACTACCTTTTATGGAGCTCCTGTAATCTGCCAGACAGAACACTTAATTAAACAGCTTTCATGTTTTGTCCCGGACCTCCAACAAGTCTATGGGGTTGATCCTGTTATCCCCAGTTTGCAGTCAAGAAAGCTGAGATACAGAGCGGGTAAGGAACTTGCGAGGTCTCATGGTGAATCATTTCTGCAGCTGTGATTTGAATGCAGGTGTGTGTGTGTGTGTGTGTGTGTGTGTGTGTCCCAAGCCTGTGCTGTTCTGCTGCTCCTGGTGAATGAACAAGTGGGAAAAAGAGTCTGTCCATCCTTTTCAGAGCTCTGACAACAGCTGCCTTCTTGCCCATTTTTCACATGCATTTGTGGCTTTGGGAATCAGCCCATCTAGATGGCATTGCCCCCTCACTCTCTGTCCGACCCCCTCACACACCATATTTTGACCTCCAAAGCAGCTCTTACTTAAACTATATCCTCATCCTGCCTCACCTCTTAGGTTGTATGTTTTTTCTGGTCTTAGTGTGTGCAGTTAAGGCTGTTTCCTCTCTGCCTGCCCCAGCCTAACAGAGACCCAGATTCTTGTTCTCTGCTCTGCCTGTCTGACTATCCTGAAATAATATTCAGACTATACCCATTCCAGTTCGAACGTATGACATGATTATTATGTAGTTAGTTCACCTCAAGTGTTGCAGAGCAGAAAGGTCACAGAACTGAGTTTAAAAATCGGAGTGCAAACCCCAGTTCTGCCACTTCCCCAGTAGCATACAGTGGGAAGATTCCAGAACCCCCCTGAAGGCACTAATTAGAATACTTGAGAGCAAGCAACAGAAGCCTACTCTGAGTACATAAACAAAAGAAGAGAATCCGTGGAAAGAACACAGATAGCTTGCAGAATCAAATAAATAGTCAAACAACCTGCCTTGGGAGGGATAGGAAGCAAGTCCCCTCTGGGTATATCATAGCAGTGACCTACAGACTGTTTCTCCAGGGTTGGCCAGTATCCCCTCTTCTGTTTTGTGGTGGCCATCTGGATTCTAATTTCCATGGGATTTCTTGCCTTGGGCCTTATGCCCATGTCCCGTGATGTCTGCATGACTGACATGGCACCAAAACCATGTGGCATGAGGGAGGAACATTTTCCCCAAGGAAAAGCAGAACATTAGTACCAGCATAAAAAGGAAGGAGATCCAGGCAAGCGTGAGCAACCATTGTCCTCTACTCTGAGAGTCAGATGCCACATAAAAAGATCACTGTTCTGAAGGTCACACCAACTGTGAGCAACTCTTCTAACTGTAAGACAATAAAAAATGCAAAAGTTGATATTTTTTCTTTTATTTTTTAAAAATAAGTGCTAGATGTTAAGAGATTTCTGCTTAAAATGTTAAAGGTTTTAGTCTCTTTCCTCTCTAAAGTGAATTAAAAGCTACAAAAAGTGGAGCGCCTGGGTGGCTCAGTTGGTTAAGCATCTGACTCTAGATTTCAGCTCAGGTCACCATGTCACAGTTCATGAGGTTGAGCCCCGTATTGGGCTCTGTGCTGACAGTGCAGAACCTGCTTAGGATTCTCCCTCTCTCTCTCTCTGTCTCTCTCTCTCTCTCTCTCTCTCTGTCCATGCTCTGCAGTCGCTCTCTTGCTCTCTCTCTCAAAATGAATAAATTTTTAAAAAAACTACAAAATGAGTGAGAAGCAGAGAAGAAACACCATCTTCAACAAAAGTCAGGGGAAAAATCACCCACATGTTACCAAACAAAAACTTTTAAGAAAAATGAAAGCTTCCCAGGAAAAACACATACCTATACAAGTAATGAGTAGGATACAGAATTCTCAAACAGTAGTTGGTACACAAAGATCCATCCAATGATTGAAGACACAAATCTTCAATGCCTATGGGTGAGAGAGGGCCCCAGGAGCATCCCCAAATCCATTCCACATTCTGGGATATCCGGCAGAGGGAACGGGGAAAGATGCCCCACACAGATGTGTCACCTGTGAAGACTAGAAGCATGGCAGGAAGAGGAGAGAACAAGAAACAACAGGTTTGCAGCTCTTGATCAAAGTCGACTCAAACAAGATAAGTCACTACCAAGAACACCTGTTACACAAAGTGTTTCGTTGTACAGCTTTCTTATCTTATTCTTATCTTTAAGGAACAACAACAAAAGCTGAATAGGTGTATTTGTGGGCAGAGGAGGCAGCATACTGAGAAGGCATCATGTGCATGAGACAAGGCACCTGAACTGAAGCTGCCAACCAGCCTGTCCCCAGTACTGTTCTCTGGTAAATGGTTCAAGTGGATTGGCCCCCATTCATTGACGAATGACTATCAGAAACAAACCAATGTGAGTTCGAAACTTAGATAACAGTGGGAAGAAGAAAAAGAAGGAGGAGGGGAAGGGGCAGCAGTTGATCAAATACAAATACAGATGAAGAACAAATTTCCAAATATAATTATTCCATCAAATGGGAAAATTTCAGACAAGTACTTTTCCCATGGCATAAACTAAATAATTACAGGCTCTTGAGAAAGAAAACTGAAGAAAGAGGTAAGAGAAAATAAGAGATTATAGGACTAGAGAATTAGTTGATAGAAAGCAGAAAGAGTTCAGAAGAGAAGTCGAAGGAAATTAAGCCATCAAAGAAATGAAATCCAGGTTCAAAATGACAAAATACTAGGTTAGGACATGGAGGACACACTTGAAACAAAAACACGCAAGTCCAAACTATTAACAAATCATGAGTTGAAAACAATTAGAAAGTGGGGGCACCCGGGTGACTCTGTTAAGCGTCCACCTTCAGCTCAGGTCATGATCTCACTGTTTGTGGATTCCAGCCCTGTGTCAAGCTCTGTTCTGACAGCTTAGAGCCTGGAGCCCGCTTCAGATTCTGTGTGTGTGTGTCTCTCTCTCTCTGCCCCTCCCCAGCTCATGCTCATGTTCTGTCTCTGTCTCTAAAAAATAAATAAACATTAAAAAAATCTTTTTAAGTAAATTACTGGCATGTCAGCAGAAGACAGACTAAGTATAAGTAAAGAGATTGAATTCTTGAATTTGTGTTAGAGAAAAATGAGAGCAGAATTAGAAAAAAAGATATTCAAAAATACCTAAGAAGAAAAATTTTCCAGAAGTAAAATAAATGTAGAATCTGTACAGATTTAAATGGTGTATTTCATCTCAGAAAAATAAAAATATACAGAACAACCAACTCCAAGATATATCCCAAAGAAGTTATCACATTTCAAGAATAAAGAAAATATTTAATAAAATCTAGCATCCTTTACCTCCCCCAAGAGAATTCTCCTGCATGGGAAAAGCAGTGGGTCCTTAATATCCAATGGCTATTAGAAAGTAATGAGTGACCCAAATTTCTTTCGAAGGGTAAGTCAAGCAAACAGACTTTTTCAAATATGCAAGAGATCATGGAATAAAGTCCTCATGCATCCTCCCGTGTGAACTAGGTATAATGATGTGATGACTGAAGAAAATATATAGAAGAGCCAAAGTATCAAATGACCAGGAAAATACAGAAGAAAAGATCTCACTCATAATTTCTATTAAAGAGGAAAAATACCTAGAAATAAACTTAAAGAGAAATGTGGTAGACATATGACAAAAACCTACAAGAAGAAATCTTTGCTGAAAATCAAAGGAAGCTTTAAATAAATAAGCCATATTTTGTATAGGAATGCTTAATATTTTAAGGACCATAATGCTTCCTAAAGTAATATGTAACTAATTTAATCATAATCAGATTACTAATAGGATTTTTTTGAAACCTGCAAACTGATGCTAACTTTCTTTCTTTTTTGTTTTTTCATGGTTATTTTTGAGAGAGAGAGTGTGTGAGTCTGGGACAGGATTCGAAGTGGGCTCTGCGCTGACAGCAATGAGCCTGATGTCGGGCTTGGACTCACAAATCATGAGATCATGACCTGAGCTGAACCCAGGAGCTCAACTGACTGAGCTACCCAGGTGCCTGCCCCCTGATGTTATTAACTTTCATAAAGAAAAATTTGGCATGGAGAGATAGCCAGAAAATTTATTAAAAAGCACAATAAGTTTGGGAGGATGGCCCTAAATTTTTGTAATTAGAAAATGTGACACTGCTAGGGCACCTGGGTGTCTCAGTCAGTTAAGTGTCCAACTTCGGCTCAGGTCATGGTCTCAGGGGGTTGTGAGTTTGTGCCCTGCATCAGGCTCACGCTGTCAGCACAGAGCCTGCTTTGGATCCTCTCCCCTTCCCCCCCCCCAAAAAAAATAAATTTTAAAAAACCTTAAACACCAAAGAAAAGAAAATGTGACACTGCCACAAGTGTAGATAATCAGATCGATGGAATAGTCTAGAAATAGACACGAATGCATTTGTAAAGAAACACATTAATGGTGCTGAGATGACTGGCAGGCTATTTGGAAAACATAAAGCTGAATTCCTACCTCACTTCTTCTACTAAAAATAAGTTTCTGATTCGTCAAAGATTTAAATGTAGAAAACAAAACTGGGAAATAACTGGGAAAAATATATGGAATATTTAAAATATAATCCTGAGTGATAACGTTGTAAGTATGACATAAAAAGCAGAATCCATAAATGTCACTTGACACAAATTTTAAACTTCATTTGACAAGATCTGCCACCCAAAAACTCAGAAGACAAATGACAAATTAGGGGGAATACTTACAACACACATCACAGACAAAGGGTGGGTTTTCTTAATATCCAGAGTTTTACATACGAACAAGTTAGAAGGCCAACAGATCAATAGAAAATTGGCTTAAGGATAGGAAGGGACAGTGTATATGTATAAAAAGTGAAACAGTAGCCCCCTTGGGGCACCAGGCTGGCTTAGTGGGAATAACATGCAGACTTTTGATCTTAGGGTCATGAATCTGATCCCCACACTGGGTGTAGAGATTACTTAAATAAAGCTCAAAAAAAAACCCCAAAAACCAGCACCCTTAAAATGCAAAAGATTGATTCTATTGATTATATTGCTCAGAGTTGAAGAAAGTAAATTTTAATTACAATGAGATACCTTTTACACCTATCAGACTGGAAAACATTAAACATACTGCTAGCAAGATTACAAATAGACAGCATGCCACAGTATGCTAGGTGGGAATGTGAGAGGGCAATCTGGCAATATTAATAGTAGAAAATTACAGGCACAAACATGCTGTTTGCAATACTCTTTTTAATAGCAAAATTTTGCAAACAACCTAGATGTGCATTAAAGGGACATTTGTTAAATCTTTATAAACTCAAAGGAAAGAGTTTCATGTGGCTGTTAAAAGAGTAAGGTGCTGATAAGCAACTATTTCCTACCTAGATTGATTGTTGTATATTTAAAAAAAAAAAAAAGGAGAGGGGCGCCTGGGTGGCTTGGTCGGTTAAGTGTCCGACTTCGGCTCAGGTCATGATCTCACGGTCCGTGAGTTCGAGCCCCGCGTCGGGCTCTGTGCTGACAGCTCAGAGCCTGGAGCCTGTTTCAGATGCTGTGTCTCCCTCTCTCTCTGCTCCTCCCCTGTTCATGCTCTGTCTCTCTCTGTCTCAAAAATAAATAAACGTTAAAAAAAAAAAAAAAAAAAAAAGGAGATACAGGGGGTGCCTGGGTGGCTCAGTCAGTTAAACATCTGACTTTGGCTCAGGTCATGATCTCATGGTTTGTGGTTTCAAGTCCCACGTCGGGCTCTGTGCTGACAGCTCAGAGCCTGGAGCCTGCTTCCCATTCTGTGTCTCCCTCTCCCTCTGCCCCTCCCCCACTCGCACTCCGTCTCTCTCAAAAATAAATAAACACTACAAAAATGTTGTTAAAGGAGATGCAGAACAGCATGTATAAAATGAACTCATTTGTGTACAGTGAAAAGGGATGTATACTATATTCACTTTTATACTTAAATGCTTGCACATGCATAGAAGTTTCTGGAGGATTACACAAGAAACTGTTACTAACGTTGATCTTTGGTGTGTGGGCTGGGGACATAGGATGGGAGGAAGACCCACTTTTCAGTGGATAGTCCTTTGCGCTTAAAAAAAGTCCCAAGTATGGGCCAGTGTCAATTTTATAATTTAAATAACTACTAAAAAAAAGAGAGTGGGAGGAAATTGATTTTTCAGTATAAACTGTTTTTACGTATGTGTGTTCGTACAAGTATATCATGCTAGCATCTCTTTTGCTCCCAAGAGGGACATTGACACCATGAATTTTCATCTCAATAGATTCCCTTGACAACAGGAATTTTTCAGGACACTGACTAGAGAAGGTCAGACAAGGCCACACAGACAAAGGAAAGGAATAAAGAAGATGTTTTACACTTAACCAAGTTATAAAAATTAGCACCTTGGTTTTTTTTTTTTCTTTGTGAAATACTCTGGGAAATATATTCACGTACAGCATTAGGATTAAATACTTGTGGTTGCCATTAAAAGAGTAAGAGACCAGGGGCACCTGGGTAGCTCAGTGCGTTAAGCGTCTGACTTCAGCACAGGTCCTGATCTCACGGTTTGTGAGTTCGAGCCCCGCATCTGGCTCTGTGCTGACAGCTCAGAGCCTGGAGCCTGTTTTGGATTCTTTGTCTCCCTGTCTGCCCTCACGCTTTCTCTCTCTCTCTCTCTCTTTCTCTCTCTCTCTCTCACAAATAGATGAACATTTTAATTCATTAAAAAAAAAAAGAGCAAAAGAGCAATTTGAATGTACTTCCATCCTGGGGTAGGCTCTGGGGCCTGTTTTAAGAAAAATAAAACACATTCACTCTCTGCAAGCAGTTCTAAGGCTGATGGGAAGGTCAGGCAAATGGACAAATCATTTGAAAATGGTTCAGTAAGTGTTATGGTAGGTGAGCTCTGCTCAAGGCGTGAAATAGGGTACAGCGTAGAATCACGGCTCCTTAAATCACCATACGGGTGCTGGGGTGAGCTATCACCTCTCCCCTACAACTGCTTCCCATCAACAGCTGAAAGAAGGGAACAAAGTGGCCCACAGTTGATTTTACTCTGTAGCCCATGATCCCCCTTTCCAAGCACAGTATGCTCCATGAGGAAAAAAAAAAGTAATACCTCTTGTTTAGCATTTTTTTTCCAGGAAGAGAATCTCCTTCTGTATCCTTCACAAGAAACTTTAGAATAAGGTCGTGCCTGTACCTGAGCTTTCACATCAGAGCCCACTGTACCCAACACACAAGAATCTCCTTACCCAGTCAGAAAACGTGGTGACCAATATGTTTGGGTTTTTTCTCACCTACCATTGATCAACAGACCAAGAGATCCCCTTTCCCCCTAAATAATGAGAGTTTCAGTTTGCAGAGCTCACATGTATGGCGTTCCATTTGATCCTCGCAAAATCTATACGCTGGGCGTTACCTGTATTCTCCATCCTATAGGTAATTCAAGTAAGTGAAGGATTGAAGCACCTATATTATTTCATTTCAACCTCAAAAAGCTCTACAAAGTGCTACTGTTAATTATTTTCTCTCATCCATGAGGATATTCGCTGAGTGTTGGTGATAGACAAGGCTGGAGCCAAAGTGCCTGGGTTCCGTTCCCAGGTTTGCCCCTTCATGACCATTTGCCCTTGGGCAAAGTGTATACCCTTTGTGGGCCTGGGCATCTGCAGCTGTAAAATGAGACGGTAACACTTCGTGAGGTTATTGTAAGGATTAAATGAGTTGACATGTAAAACACTTGAGATAGTGCCTGTTCTTAGGAATCATTGTTACCTGATGAGGTCTTAAGTCCAAATCAAGAGATTTGTTTGTTGATTCACAGCTTTTTACACTGCATCGTTGTTTCCTAGAGCGTGTTTGTGGAATGCTATTAGGTTTTATGTGGGGGAATCATCAAGAGAGGGGTCTTATTGTCAGATACAGTCAGAAAGTACTGCATTGAAGATGAGCAGCTCTCTTCTCTGCAGTACTTTCCAGAGCGCTTAAGATACCGACAGTGACGTGAATCTATTCGCAGGGTTTCCCCACCCAAACAGTGGTGCTGGTTCCTTCCCTTCCTCGTTATCTTTGCCCCTCCGGCCACCAAGGTTCTGTTTGAAGATGGAGGGCTTATGAGTGTCCTCATCCTTTGAAAGGCAAAGGGCACCCACCAGGTCAGTCTCACTGGGACATGGCCATGTCCTAGGGCCTTGGCTATTGGTGACCGCTAAGCTAAAACCAGACTACAGACGACTACAGAGGGAAGGCTTGCAGTTCCCAGAGACAGGATAAGAGGCCAGTGAGGCTCCTCCATTTGGGGAAGTGTGGTCACTCCCTACGACTGCAGGGAAGGATCCGCATCTCACACTCAACTGCCCCATTGCCCTGTCGCTGCCTGGGAGGTGCCGTCTGTGGTACTGACGCCCAGAGAGCATGGCTACGGTTCTTGTTCTTCCTCTAGTCTGTCACCAGTTCAGGTGACCTGCAGGGTCATAAACTTTACTAGGGGTGGGATAGGGGAGAAATTGTTGAATATTCGAGTGAAGCAGAGCAAGCCTTGGTAGATGGGGGTGGGGAGGTAGAGATGATCAGAAGTTTAAAAACAATCTGTAATCAGCAGTTGTGAAATTCTTGCAGTGGGCAAAGCCCTTCCTTTGCATTATCTTCTTGGGGTCTCCGAACACGGTTGTGTTAGGTACTTATGGTGCCTGCTTTATAAATGAGGAAATGAAGGTCTAGCTGGTAGCCAGTAATTGACAGGTAACGATTGACAGGGCTGAGATCCAAACCAGGTTCTGCCACTCCAGAGTCATTGCTCTTTGCTCCCCCCTCAGCTCTGCTAGGCATGAGAGCTCAGGGTCCCTGGAGGAGAGCAGAAAGAGAGAGGCAGGAAGGGATGAGAAACCAAGAAATAAACACAACAAAGGCAGTTTCTCTACAGTGTTGCCTTAGGACAGGCTCTGAGTCAGAGCTGCCAACCCTCCATCTGAGGAGACAAAAACCTGCCAGGAGTGAAAATCCAGCCTGCTGAGGAGTTTAAGAAATAATTTCAAGCTGGAAATTGCATTTTATCTTTTCATCCCCTTAAATTCAGACTTCAACACCCCACAGTTGCCTTGATTTAAAAAAAAAAGAAAGAAAAAGAAAAAAGATTCCCACATTACAATTCAGTACACAGTGAGTCAGAAGTCCCTGTGCCTCCATGCTGAAAATGGCCAAATGAATTGGCTTGTGTCGGCAGACGAGACGTCTACTGGGTAGAAGGGCCTGTTTTCATCACATATTATTACTGAAGAAGAAGCAGGTCTGTGCTCTCGTGCAGTGGATGATACTACTCACTGGGGTAAGACACCCACAGACTGGGAGACTCTTGACCAGTAATTTCTTGGGACATAGTCTTTTCTAACTCTAAGGGCCAGGAAGACAAAGATAATGGCCACTGAAATCTTCTAAGCATTGCTTCTGCCCAGAGAGCCACCAACCTGAACATTCTAGAGGCAGTAAAGTAAGAGCGCCTTGGCTTCCAAGTAAGTCAGACCTGGGTCTCAGCCCCTCCCTATTTTCATTCACAAGCAGAGAGACTTTTGGCAAGTTAATTCTCTTCCCTGAGCTTTGATTTACCTACTTCCTAGGTTTTATTGTGCGGATCAAACAAAATAGCCTATGTAATCAATAGTGGCTTAAACTTATGTGCTCAATCAATTAGAGTTCTTTAATCAAAGGCATCATGATTCAGTAGGAAATGAGAGACCTTGATCAGGGCAAGTAGAGCCAGTTGTCCCACCAAGAGACATTCTGATCAGAAACAGCCTAAAGCAGAAGCTGGTAAATGTCAGAAGTGAGCAAGAGTCAGATTGGCACCTAGGTTCAGTAGACTTCTCCTTCTATGAGCCCCAGAAGGTAAGTAAGACCTGGGCAGTAACGGCAGGGGTGGTCCAGGGCAGAGCAGGGAGCCTCTGATTCACCACTGGCCACGTGCCAGCTCCAGCAGAGTAAACTGGTCAAGGAGACAGGCCGGAGGATAATATCCATTCTCTCCCAGGGTCTGCCAGAAACATGTCCCAGAATCCTGGGAGGCTGAGGGCCCAGAATGCCGAGCAGGAGACTGTTGCCAAGGATGTGAAAACTAGAAGCAAAACAAAGAGGCAGCTTGGGGATGGGCTGCTGTTGAGTGGAGAAAAAGCTCCTCTTAACCTCATCCAGGAGCAGTCCAAGGGGAGGATGTAACTGAGGGCTAGAGCTGTTTCTATTCTTAATGGAAACCCTTGTGCTGCCATGATGGGGTCCATTAAGCGATTGCTAATATTATAAAACACCTATGTGACCAGCCGGGGTTAGGAGTGTGGGAGGAGATAGAGGGCCCCATTCTCTACAATAATTTAGCTCCCTGGAGATCTGGGCTTCGAGGCCTGGCCCCTTACAGAAACCATTTCTCTGAGTTATGGTCTAATGTTGATCTCAAGGCTCTTATTGAGAGTCTAAGAAATTGCCCCAGAACGTCTGCTTCCTATATTGCTATTATGTCATTCAGTATTCTTAAAACAAAAAGAGGGGCGCCTGGCTGGGTCAGTTGGTTAAATGTCCAACTTCAGCTCAGGTCATGATCTCCCGGTTCATGAGTTCGAGCCCCGCTTTGGGCTCTGTGCTGACAGCTTGGAGCCTGGAGCCTGCTTCTGATTCTGTGTCTCCCCTCTCTCTGCCCCCTCCCTGTTCTCTCTCTCTCTCTCTCTCTCTCCCTCTCAAAAATAAAATAAAAACATTTAAAAAAACCCACTTCATTTAGCAAATTCCTTTTTGACAGGTACAGTAGAAAGGCCATAGACTTTTTAACTAAAGAGACCTGGAACCCAAATCCTGGCTTTTGCATATACTAGTGACAACTCTAAAAATGATGCATCTTTATTTCTCTAGTGGACGTAATGACACCTTACTGGAAGGTGCTCCAGGAACTACAGGTGCTATTATATGTTTACAATGTGCAAGACACTCTGCTAGAACCTTATCCTCATCTCACTGAATTCTCACAGCAAACTGATGAGTCAGAGATCAGCATCACCCCCATTTGCAGGTAAGGGGTTACCTGCCCTGAGACATTAGGTAGATTGCCCGGAGTCTCACAGCCTAGCGGGGGTAGAGGTGACGTACATGAAAGTTCTTGGCAGTGATGGAGTAGGTGCCAACAAATGTTAGCTGCTCTGTCCTGCTTCTCTCACAGACCTGAAATATTCCTGTTTTAATGATAGACTGAGTTCTGGTCTTTCAAAGTGTTTTTCCTCTTTGATTCATGAGTAATTCAATTTCATGTGCAAAAACCAGTAACTGTTTCATGAATATTTTATCCCCCCAACTTGTTCATGGTTTTGAATTTCCTATTTTAAAAGCTCTATTATAGGCATGTTTGCTGTAAACATTTTACATGCTTCTGGACACAAATAGGTTACATATCCAAGATCCTTAGATGGGCAACTAGCTATGGGATGACCACAGCCTAGATTATTACATAGGTTACTTTTTTTTTTTAATCCAAATACATTAGAATGACTGAATACAAATAAGCGTTGCCCTTTAAACAGGAAACCTCCAGTGGTTAAGTCACAATTCAATGATAAATAATTCAGAACACTCAAATGAGTCCTCTTCGGAAATGACCTTTAATATCTGTGGCAAATTTTTTTCATCCTTAAAAATGATGGCAAATTCATGTTGAGGGTGAGGGGTTTAATTTTGGGAAACTTAAGAGTCAGAGCTAAAACTGTTGAGTAAGATTAGTGTTTAACCTAGGAAGGGTAGGTAGGCTCTGGCCCAAAGCCAGATGACTATTTAAAACACGAGACTGATTAGCTTTCTCGTGGGGCTTTGAATTGGCTATAAAGACTTCATCGAGTCCTGGCCAACACACATTTCAGAGGAATTTGCTTAGAGAACCCCTGAAAAGAAGGTGGTCACTTGGGAAGGAGGGACTGCCCCTGTGTCAGGAATCAGGACTTGGAGGGACAGTGACAGAGGCCAGGAGGGCTCACATACCAGCTATGTGAAGAGGGCACAGAATGGCCAGAGAGCATTTGAATTCGGCTTCTTGGGGGCAAAGGAGCATGGCAGGGACGATGCCAACAGTCACAGGACTCTTGTTTCCTTGGTTAGTACAGGTCAGATCATGAGGAGCTCTCATCTAAAGGGCAAACCTTGGGTGAAAGCCATGAAAGAGGAAGAAAATCCAACATAGAGGCCGAAAATGCAAAGGAGGAAGGATCTCAAGCTAATCTCAGGAGAGTCACTGGTCCCTGAGCTAAGTGTCACGGCATCTTCCTACCTCATTTTCGGAGACAACTCAGTTTACCATGCCCACATCTAGCTGAGCAGGAATCTTCATTGTTCAAGTGACCTTTACGCTCTTGTTTCAGGGAATCCTTGTAACACCGAAGTAGGTGAGGGAGGTAATGTTGTGGAACCCACTTAATAGTAAAAAGGCCAAGACTCAGACAAATTGGTTCACTAATTGCCCGAAGCCACCCAACTTACTGTGACTAAACTGTCACCAGAACCTTGATCTGCTGTCCTCAGCTTCTGAACTTAACAGTTTGCTTTTCTATTCTCTCTACCAACAAAGACAGAAATTCTGAGCTATGTTCTACAAAGAAATGATCCCAGTGGCCTTTGTGGTCTTCATTAACAGCTCTGAATAATATAAAATAGCCCCGAAAATTAGAGAGGCCTCTACTTGATAACTTGTGTCTAAAAACCCTGTTACATTTCGCACATGTTGAATCGTCTGTTGCCCTCTTCCTCTTGAAGGAAGCTGAAAGGACAAAATAACATTCCTGGTGATTGTAAGCTGCACCTCCTTTTCATAGATACTCACAATCTCTGGTCAACATCCAGGGATTCTTACTAAAACACACGCCCATGACTGAGTCTCCATGAGTCATATTTGTTAGCCTGGCCGGGCAAATTACCTGCAAGATGCAGAGAATCAGGTCTCACTCAAGCTCTCCTGGCTACCATTCTTGCTCACCTCTCAGCAGGCCAAACAGGGGCCCAACAGCATTTGAGCTCCGACAGCCTTGAAACGCAAAATAAGTGCCTTCACTCCTAAGTCTGAGTTGAAGCCAAATCCCTAAATTGCAAGGAAAGGCTGAAGTGTATACACACCGTAAGGATGGGGTGTCTCATGAATGTCTTTGTCTTCAGCATTGGTGTGATATCTGTAACATAGGTGGCATTTAGGAAGAACTTGAAGCGGATGGAGGAGTCCAAAGGGGACAGATAAACGGAGGGAGGGAGGGATGGAGAGAGGGAGGAAAGGACGGAAAAGAGGAAGGAGGGAAAGAGGGAAAGGGAGTCAAGAGGGAAACCCGGATCCCTCACCCCACTGGCCTGGCCAAGCCTCAGTCTCTGTTCCTAGACTTTCTGGCAAGGCAAAGAAGTGAGATCCCTCAGCAGTCATGTCAGCTCCAGCCTGCTGTCTTGTTTTCAGCCCTCAATGATTTTAATGAAGAACAGTTATAAAAATATGTGGTTTGTGTTCATAGAAACTGCCAAGGAACAGAGAAAAATGAAGACAGGGGGTGGATTCTACCCAGAGGCATTTTCACCTACTGGTGGTAATTCTTGACTTGCTCTTTCTCTGTGAGCCTTGCCTACCTCAGGAGACTTCATGGGTACAAAATAGAGGTACAAAGAAAAGAGCCACCTATGAGGCCTTGTGGCAACTGATTGCAAATTGAACTCTGTCTTCTAGACCCGTTTGTTCACTAAGGAGATGGCAGAGGTCATCATTCTCCCAGGGACACGTGTATCTTCTCTGTACCTCCTTCTGCCAGTCTGTCCCCATGACTGTGTGGACACAGTCATCTACAGCCAACTAGGTCCAGTAGGGATTTTCCATGCTATGACTTATGTAGGTTATTGGTTAATATATTCATTTTGCAAGTATTTCCTGATTGTCTACCATGTGCCAGGCACTGTACGTTATGTCCTATCCCTTCCAGCCCAGAAGTACCATGGAAAACACAAGTTGATGGCTGTGGCAATGCCTCCAATGGCCTTTTGCCCATTTAGAACCTCCTGGACTTCTTCTCAGGCACCTGTGGAGAGCAGCAGACCCCTTGAACCCTCTGGGAGCAAGATCTATAATGGCTCCTAATTTACTAACACACAAAGTTAAGACTTCTTTGCCTGGCTTTCAAGACTGGCATCGCTCAGCTGCACCAGACAAGCCTCTCCCTTGTTGCACAAGGATGCCAAGCGCCTCTTAGCCTTCTGTATCTCCTTTTGGGTCTTTGCAGGGTCACTGCGAGCCCGTGTGATGTCTCTGTACAGAACAGAAACAAGTGTCCCTTCCTGAAGGGGCTTCCCTTGCATCAGATAGAAGATTGTTCAGAACATACTAATTTTGTTAGAGCAAGACACTTAACTCTAATCTTCCAGGGAAGTGTCATAATAATATGCAAACTGTGCTCTCTACAGCATGAACACTCCTCTTTAGGTCTGTTGTCATCATGCACGTGTGACTATCTACTGGTACTGCCGTCTCCCACCCGAGTGGCTCCCTTTCTCATTCCTTCTATACGGTTTCTCTGCTTCACATCTCAAGCCCTTCACAACTATTTCCAGAGCCACTTATTCGTGCATGCCATAATTATTATTTGAGCACCGACTACGCACCAGGCTCTAGTCTAGGCACTGGGAATATAGCAGAAAACAAGATGCTCAAGGGCACCTGCTCTCATAGAGACATGACTATACACAGGTAAAAACAAGTAATTATAGAAATGGCAAGGTCAGTAAAGAAAATAAAAGAGTGATGGGCTAGCAAGCCATAGGGGATCTTCTTAAGATAGGATGGTTAGGAAAGGTGGCTCTGGAGAGCTGGTATGTGAATGAGAAGTCAGCCATCCAAGGATTTGGGGATGATTATTGCAATTATAAGGAACAGCAAGGACAAAGGCTGTAAGGCAGGTCTGTGGCTGGCACGTCCAGGGGCCAGGAAGGTCAACCGCCATGGGCAGAGTAAGACTGGTAGGAAATAAAGTCAAAGAAGTAGGGCAGGGCCTACAGCATATGAGGTTTTGGAGATGTGTTAAGGAGTTTGGATTTCATTCTAGGACTTTAAACAGCATTTGAAACAAGTGAGTTATAGGATTTGATTTCCGCGTTTGAGAAATCCCTCTGAATTGTAGGAGCTAGAATGGATCAGGAACACCAGTTTGGTATGGGGCAGTTAGCCTAATGTCTAAGGCTTCCTTCCAGCTCTGACATTCTGTGATTCTGCCTTTCCAACAGGCCCCACCATGCATTTGGTTCTGTGTTCCTAGTTGCAAATGGCAGGCTCCATTTTAAGCAGAAGAGAGATTAATTTGAGATTTTAGGTAATCCGCAGGATTTAGGAAGAGGCTGGAGAAACGGCCATAAGACGGAGCTTCTGGGAGGACTGCCCCAAGCCACGTGGCAGGACCAGCTGGAAAACGACATGGCAACAGCTGCTGTGCTGTGCTGTGCTGAGCTGTAAAGGCTGGAAAGTCAGCTGGTCTCCAGATTCTGGCATGAGGTCACTCCTGCATCAGGACAGCCAGGGGACAGTTCTGTCCCTGCTGCTTCCATCCCACCACCAGGAGCACAGTAGCTTGAGGCAGGGATTGGTCTCCACCAGGGCCTAAGTTGGAACAAATAGTTTCTTCCAAGACTCTAGAATGTCCTAGGGACCAGAGGTGGGAGGTCAGCCAGAGCCTGTATAAGAAAGCAGAAGTCCAAATACCATGACTAAGTCTGGATGCAAAGACCAAAGGAACCAGAGGTTCAGAATAAGTCTGGGGTCATAACCCAAAGTAATTGGGCTGAGAGGATGAGATCAAACTAACAGAAAGTTAGGAATCTGAGGGAGAAGAAGCAACTATATATTCATTTGCATAATGGCTAATGATCAACGCCTATTTCCCCTGTTAGACCACAAGCTCCATAAATGCAGAAACTGTGCTGTATTTATTTGTTCACCATAAAACAGCTACAGAATGCAAAACTACATTTTTGGTGTTTATTCAGGGTCAACATAAAAAACAGCCGTGTGAAGACAGTGTCTATGATTTCTTTAGCGTACGATTTCTTTTGTATTATGTTCCTCACTATAAAAAGCTACCTGACAAATTCTCTTAAAACTTAGAGCCAGCTAACGACATCTTATTCTTTGACCTGGGTTGTGATTTCAAGAGTATGTTTTCTTGTGCAAATTCATTGAGTTGCATATTTATGAGTTGTGCCTATGAGCCAGTAGATCTGACAATGCTAAAGGTACCATGGTGTATAAGGATGCTGTTGGAGCCTCTGGAACATTCCAGCAGGAGAATCACAGAACCCTACAGTTGTGGAGCAGAGTTGTCCTTTCGTGTCAGAGAGTTAGCAAATTCTGTTAGGCCACAGGGCCCCTAGTGTATCTGGAGCGACTCACTGTGATCTGGGATTATCAGATCTACTGTAAGGTTGAGTGAACGTACTAGTAATATATCACACAATGGAAATGGCAAAATCAGGATTGGGCCTGGGCAGGTTCATGGAGCACAAGTAAGCATCTTGAGCACATAAGCCCATATTCCCATGGCATCTACCTCTGTGTAACTTAGACATGGGAATGTGTCCCATGTCCCTCCCATTGTGTTCCCTATGACCAACAAGTCAAGGAGGAAAAATATTGGGGCTGATTTGTCCACAAGTGAGCCAATTATGCTGGTTTGAGCCAACAATGGACTACTGCTGCACTTTTGCTGCACTCAGGGATGACTCTGCTGGACAAGTAGCAAAGGGACATTCTATCCATGGGGTATAAGTGCAAGAAATACAGGTGGGCATTTACTTTGTGTGGAGAGAGAAGCTGGGTTAGGATGTACATGGTAAATGACTTTGGTTGATTACTGTCCAGGAGGAGCAAGCTTCAAAGATGGGAGATGAGGAATTGCGGGCAAGAAGCCTGTGAATGGACCACTGAAAATGAGTGCAAAGCATGTAGATCTTTGTTGCCTTAAATTAATGCCCATCAGAGAGGAGGCATTCAACAGCCAGTTGGACAGTAGTCCAGCACAGCTTGTCTCCTGGATGTTAGCCACCCCAGTGCTTGCAAAATGGGCAGTTATGGATGGAGGCTATGCCTGCCAGCACAGACTCCTTCTTACCAAGGCTGATCTAGCTACTGTCTCAGCTGAGTGCCCAAACTGCCAGCAGCAGAGACTACACTAAACCCTCAACATGGCATCAGCCCATGATGAAACCAGCCACTGGAGATGGGTGGATTATATCAGAGCATTCTACCCTGCAGGGGACAGCCATTCATCCTTATGGAACTGATCATGCAACTCTTGGTGTGGGTTCACGCCGCCTGCCCTCAGTACCTCTGCCAGCACCACACACAATGACTTAAGGCCTGATTTACCAGCATGGGATCTTGCACAACATCACTTCAGACTGTTGGACCAAATTTTTAGCAAAGAAGGCATACCAGTGGGCACGTGATCACATGATCTGGTTTCACCGCAAACCTTCTTTCCTGGGATCAAGGGGTGAATATAAGATTGGCCTCTCTCGCCATCACTCCCAGAGACCCACTTAGGGAATTTCGGCTTTCCATTCCCACACTCTTGGATTCTGCCAGATTAGATGTCCTGGTTGTTGGCATGTGGGTGGGAAGGGACACTTCTACTAAGAGACTTTTAAGGGTTCCAAGTTAAGATTCCCATCTGCTCTCTTCGGGTGCCTCATACTGGTGGACTGATGAGCAGAGAGAAGAATGTTAGTGAGGACATTGACCCTGATTATCTTGAGAGGCACAATGGGGACAGGAACTCAAGAAATTCTTTACAGATGAGGAAACTGACACTTAGGAAAGTTAGGTGATATTCTCAAGATCACCTGGCAGAGCTGGAGTTTGAACCCAAAATTCTGCTCCAAGGGTTTTCGCATGATATCACTACTTCCTTCATGATAGCCTGATATCCAGTGTGGTTCTTATGGGCATGGATGGTTTGCTAACCCCTCTTATTTGTCATTTTCCCACTCAGGCCCTGTGTTAGGGGACAGAGAACTCAGAAAATGATGTTTTCTGTGACCCTGTGCATAAGAGTCTTTCATTGTGCTTAACCCAATTGAGCACATCTGTTTACAATTATTAGGCTATGTAAGTTTGAAATCAGGTAACAGTGAGAAGGGCCAGTGATGAGGAGCTGAGCTGAATCGTGAAGTTCATTTCTCCTGCTGCATCAGCCCATTTTCATGAGTACCACTGACTCCCAACTTTAAGTGAAAAATCAGAAAGAAGAGTTTGCTTCAGTCAATGGCCCAATTTATGCAGTAAGGTCCAAATAGTCTGGAATACCTGTTTAGGAAGCTGAACTGTCTTGGCCTATACCTTTTAAAAACCAGAGAAGCATGGCAAATCAAAATGTTTATCTGATAATGTTATAATGAGAAAAATATGCTTTGGAACCAGAAACAAGTTTTGAAAAACTGACTCAGAGAAAGGAGGAAGAACAAGAAATATGCAAACACCATTTGGTGATACTATTTCCAAGCTTATAACCTCAGAAACCACATTTAGCTTAGCAGTATCTAAGTGTCAACCAGTTGGTAGTTGATTGGGTAGAGACTGAGCTAGACCCCACGATGACTGAGACTCCAGCCTTCTCCCCCTACTGCTGCTTCTCACTGGAGCCAATAGCCACTCTTCATCTGGCCCCTCCTATATCTTGTGATAGTTCCATTTACGCTTCAATTATTTCTTATTTGGGCAATTGGAGCCAGCTTTTCTTACCAAAGAATATATAATACCTGTGTTATTGTATTTACTGCCCGAACCTTTCCTTGCTTCTCCACCCTGACCTGCCTCTAATCATGACCACTTACTCCTAAATCCAAATGTCCTTCCTTCTCCTTTCCACCATCACTATGAACCTAAAACAAATATGTTCCTAAGTGATTTGGTTTTCTTGTTCCATTCAACACCAACTCTTTCCTTTTGCACTACCAAAGTTTGGCATTACTGCCTATCCCACATCTTGTAGACTCCTTTTTTGTTGTTTTTGTTTTGTTTTGTTTTGTTTTGTTTTGTTTTGTTTTGTTTTGTTTTTTGCTTCAGAGCCTCCTCCCCATGGTCAAGAAGGGAGGAATTACTCACCACCTGAATCCGAGAGAGAGGATTCACTCTCCCTCTGGCCCTTCCCCTTGCCAACTGATTGGAAAATAAATACCTCCAAGCAAAGCCAAACCATTTTAGTGGCAGGATCCAGCCAAGGTGTATCACCCATTCATCATTTCTGCCCCTAAAATCACACATGTAACTCACAAGACACTGGCTTTCCTTCTCTCTGTTGTATCCTCTGTGTTTCCCCAGCCCACACACTGCTGGTGACAAAGAGATTGCAGCAACACAACAGAATTTCTTAGGATGTGCTCACACCCAATCTTTAAGAAAGCTGAGACACTTGAAATTCTTCCCAGGTAGCTCTGGGAAGGCACAGCTGGTGCTTTGGCTGGCACACACCTGCCCCTGACCCTCCTCACTTTTGTCTCCTGCTCTGGGCCACAGGGATAATGATTTCTGTTGCTGCCAGTGAGACAGGAACATCTGTGCTAATGGCTTCTGCCAGCCCAGTCAGGGCCTCTGCCATGGCCACCAATCATGTAGAGCTGGCCTATGTACCAAAGGCCTTGGCTCTCCATCCTTGACCATGGAGGATGCTGCTGCTGACACCAGCAGAGAGAGCTGATTCTCATCAATGTCCCCACCACATCCACTAACCATCCACTCTCCAACACTCCCCAACTCACACCAACAAGGGTGCCATATCCTAGTTCTGCTGGCACAGTTCTGCTGACCCCTTGGGCTCCCTGTAGCTCATGGAGATCCTAGAAAGCCAATCCTTTTAGTTTTTATTTATTTGTGATTACAGTCCCCTAAACCTAATGCTCAGATATGAATGCATAGTTAGTGGATCATTGGGCAATTGATTGATAAGTGCTTTAATTTAGAATTGCCCTTCCCCTTCTGCACTTACCAGCATGTCCCTTATCTACACCCTTGCTGCGCAGTCCTCCCTTCCTTAGAGTGGGTTCCACCTCTCATGTGGACGACCTTCAGTGGGCTCATCCCTCTTTAGTCCTCCCAGCATGCCTAGAGAGAACACAAAAAGCCCACTAAAAATTGCAGGAGAAAACCTAGGTATGAATGCGCGCCCAATGATCAGAACTCTGATCCAGAAGAAGAAATGCTCTGACAACACCTTTCACATGCAGAAGACTGAACACGGTGATTCTCAACTGATGGGCTGCTGCAGAAGAAAATACATTAGAAGACTCACTAATGAGAGTCCTGTTTATTCTCCCAGCCATTTGTTTCTTCTGAATGACAGCTTTATCCCTCAATTACAGCTCTTAGTAATTGTCTATGACTGACAATTTAGTGTTGCACAATTTCTTAGAGTTCACTCTCCTGTGATTGTAAACAGTCAACATTTCCCCAGAATCAAAGTTCTTGCTACTACGCAGGGGATTATCTAAAATTAATAAGGGACCTTCACAACAGCACCAAGCTCAAGCCTGCAGACCAGCTTCTTCAGTCCTGTGCTCCCAGGCAGACATTTGCCGAAGGGACAAACCCCCGGTGTGATGTACAAATCTTTAAGCATTCTGTAATTCTTCCACAGTGCTCACCTACCAGACTCATTCAAATACTGCATTCTCTTTTCCCAGGAAAAGTGAATTTCCCCTAAACATTCTCTCATAAGCTGTATGTCTTTCTTTCGAAGAGCTCTTATACTTTTATGGAAACCATCCACCAGAGATGTCTGTTTCTAATTGTTTTCTTACTCTTGGCTTTGAACTTCACACGCTTTCGGCCGATGCACCTCCTTAAATCTCTTTTTTCCCTGGGCATGTAGCATTGCTAATGCAAACCATGGTCAACCCCTTGGGCCAGGTTTTATCTGCACAGCAATATCTTGATCAGAGATTGCAGTTCTTATATCCGGCTTGGATATTATTTGATTTGATTCTATTAGATCAAGTTCATGGTAGGCTGTCTTCTCTTTCCACGCTACACTGATTTTATTACGCTTTTTATATGCCAGTGGTTCTCAACACCACCACACTTAACCTTTCATCCGAGAACATCCCTTCAGCAATTTGTCATAAAATTACACACTGAAGTGAGCTTGGGTATATTCAGTCCTGTTTCTCTCTATCACAATTCCTGCCCCCGTTTTCAGACCTCCAAATCCCGAGGACAAATAAGAAGGGGGGGAAAGCATAAAACTAGGAATTAGGAGTCTTATATAAATATCACTTACAAGGAATAGTTTGGGGTAAATTCAGTTTTCCTAAAAAAATTCATTTGAGGGGGACCCGGGTGGCTCAGTCGGTTGAGCATCCAACTTCGGCTCAGGTCATGATCTTGTGGTCCGTGAGTTCGAGCCCCTCATTTGGCTCTGTGCTGACAGGTCAGAGCCTGGAGCCTGCTTCAGATTCTGTGTCTCTCTCTCTCTGCCCCTCCCCCACTCATGCTCGCACGCGCTCTCTCTCTCTGTCTCTCTCTCTGTCAAAAATAAATAAACTTAAAATTTTTTTTCATTTGAATATATTATGAGTGAGAACTCATGAAGTTTTATGTTTCAGTACCTTAAATTGTGTCTTTGAACAGGCTCTTAATTTCTCCATGCTTCACCTCTGTCCTGTGCAAAATAAGAACAATATTGTCTGTCCTATGATCTCATAGGAGGTATAATCATATGAGATGATTCCATGAGATGATTTCAAAATGTATAGAACACCACTCACCTGTAATTTGATAGTATGTTCTTTAGAAGGGCAGAAATAACATCTCCAGAAAAATAAGTTTCTCTTTCAATCATGTCTCCTTAGCTCTCAGGGCTGGTCTTAGGATACACAGAATAGATATCTCCTGTGTGGTGAAATTCCAAGAGACTTGGAAAACATCTTTAACCCAAAAAATGCCTTTGCCATCTGCTCATGGTATTTGAAATACAGTCAATCACCAAGGACACATTTGTTAGACATGAGGCTGGTAAAGAGAAGCTTCTGAAGGAGGAACAAACTGACATGGATTCAAATCTATGGTGAGAATTAAAAACTGGTTCTGGAACCTGTCCTAGGAGCAGGTTTGGATATTAGAGAGTAGGTTGATCATTATTCAGCGTAGCGGTCTTCCAAAGACTTCTAAAGGGTATCTCCACCCTGTATAGGTGACTATAGGAGTTTGTGGGCTGGGATATTCAAAGCCGTCTTGCTAAGATCACTTTGAATCACAGAATTTCAGATATAGGTCATTTGAGAGACTCTAGTCAAGAGCTCCATAACTCAAATATCCACAGATATTTGAGGCTAGATGGGTCACATGAATATGTGAATCGGGCCAGTATGAGTAATAGAAGTGGTAAGGTCCGTGGCAAACTGAAGAGAGAATGAGGCTTCCTCACTGCCATTTAAAGTCAAATCTAGGAGCACTTGGGTGGCTCAGTCAGTTAAGCATCTGACTTCTGCCCAGGTCATGATCTCATGGCTCGTGGGTTCGAGCCCCGTGTCGGGCTCTGTGCTGACGGCTTGGAGCCTTGAGCCTGTTTCAGATTCTGTGTCTCACTCTCTCTGCCCCTTCCTTGCTCATGCTTGCATCTCTCTCTCTCTCTCAAAAATAAATAAACATTAAAAAAATTTCAAATCTAATTAAAAGTTGTGTTGATCCAACCAAATATGTCCACAGAGTGACCATATTTGGCCCCCAGGCTGCCATTGTGTGACATCTGACCCAACCCGCCTGTTGTAAAGGTGAACTGTGGATTTCGCCACAGTCACCTGAGCCTAGAAGGCACAAGTGACAATGGTCCAGCTTGACTGTTCAACTTCCAGCTCCTCCCCTTCCAAGCGAACCCCGGCTGTTCCCAAGACACATCACAACTTTGTGTCTTCAGTCGGTATGTGCTCTCTGCTCTGCCCTTTCCTGGGCCCTCTTGCTGTCTCCTTCTAGGCTGCTGATCTGTGAGCTCTGGGAGACCCCCCCCTGAAGCTAACACTGAAGGTGCCTTTGCAGAAACACTAGAGTCTGTTCCAGGGATGTCTCAGCAGCGCCCTCACTGCCCTCACCCCCCAGACTGCAGAGAGGGGACACTCACCCTCTGTCCGATTCCGTGCTGCCCTTTGGCATCCGACCCCCCAACGCCACACTAGGTGAGCCCCGAGTAGCAGAAGGCCTCTTGTGAAAACAGCTCATATGGCTTCCTATCTCTGTGCTCATTTCTCACGTACAACTCTAGGATAAACACACAAACACCATCCATCTCCGTCAGAAAGAGCCAAGGCACAGGCATAGAGTAGACAGCGCCAAGAAACATTTTTCCCCACCCACCCCACCACCAAATAAACAAAAGGAAGTCTGCAAAGACGTTGCTCTGCCTAAAACATACAGAGCGGTTTACATTAACTAAAAGAACCCAGCTTTTCTGTTTAAAGCCTCAGCATTAAGGAAACTGTCACGTCAGTGCAATGAGTCAGGACTAGGTTTATATTTGTGCTGCTAAAGGTGTATTTAGTCCACTCTGCCTGAGCAGAGGAAAAGGCTTCCCCAAGAAGTATTGACTCTAGCCTTCAGCACGACAACCAACCTCTAGCAGTTTTCAAGTAAAATGTTTCAGCTTCTACCCATAATACCTGCAACAAATCTTGGGGCTGAGTTTCAGTCAGCATATTTTGGCATATACCCATGAAAATTTTGAGACTTCAAGAGACTGAAAAGAAAACCCACAGAATGGAAGAAAAAATTATAAATGATATATCTGATAAGGGACTTATATTCAGAATACATAAAGAACCGTTATAACCCAGTGATAGAAAGGTAGATAACGTAGTTGGAAAGCGGGCAAAGGATCAGAATAGGCATTGCTTCAATAAAAGTATTCAAAATGGCCAATAAGCACAAGATGTTCCATGTCATTAGTCATCAGGGAAAGTCAAATAAAAACTGTAGTAAGATACCACTTCATACCCAATAGGATGGCGACAATGGAAAAGACAGTGACAAGTATCAGTGGAGATGAGGAGAAACTGATACTCTTACACACTGCTGGTAGAAATGTTAACTGGTGCAGTCTCTTTTCAAAACAGTTTGTCGTTCTTCAAAATGTTACACATAGAGTTACCATATGACCAGCAATTCCACTCCTAGATGTTTCACCTAAGAGAAATGAAAACGTATGTCACACAAGAACCTGTGTGTGAATATTCATAGAAGTATTTTTCATAATAGTCACAAAGTGGAAGTTACCCAAATGTCTACTGACCAACCAATGGATACATAAAATGAGATACAGGGGCGCCTGGGTGGCTCATTCGGTTGGGCATCCAACTTCAGCTCAGGTCATGATGTCACGGTTTGTGGGTTCATGCCCCACATCGGATTCTGTGCTGACAGCTCCGAGCCTGGAGCCTGCTTTGGATTCTGGGTCTCCCTCTCTCTGTCCCTTCCCTGCTCACACTCTGTCTCTCTCTCAAAAATAAATAAACATTAAAAAAAATTAAAATGAGTTACATCTTCATAATGAAATATTATTGAATAATAGAAAGGGATAAAATACTAACCCAGACTACAACATGGATGAACCTTGAAAACAGAATGCTAAGTGAAAGTAGCCACTCACAAAAGATCACATATTTTATGACTCCAGTTATATGAAATATTTAGAATAGGAAGAAGGAGTGACTGCTAATTGGTGTGGGATTTCTTTGAGGGTGATGGTTGTACAATCCTATGAATATGCGACAAGTCACTGAATTAGTGCCTTAAAATGGGTGAATTATATGGCATGTGAATTATATCTCAAAATGCTGTTTAAAGTGTGTTTTTTTTTAAATAGAGAGTGTGACATGAACAATTCAAAGCCACAGAGTGTTGAGTGGGATAACAGGTTGACTCTTCCCATTTCCCAATTATAAATAAGTAGTAAGATCTATAGTAAAATCAGTATAGATAAATATAGGAATTGAGGCACAAATGTAGATATAAGTTCCAAAAATATTATTATTGTTGTTGTTGTTTTATTATTATCATCATCTAAATTGAAATAGTTTTACTCAAAAAAATGTTGCAGAAATAGTACAGAGAATTTACATATACCCTTCTCCCAGGTTCCTCTAATGGTAATATCTCATTGAACTATAGTATGTTAAAGAAACACGTTTTAAATCACCTCCTAGTGCTCTCCCCCTGTTTTTTGTAACACATCTCTTTGTGGTTGAGAGTCTACCGGCTACCATCTGTTTTGTCCCTATTTTTATGTTTTTAAGTTTATTTATTTGAGAGAGAGAGGGAGAGAGAGTGTGCAAGCATGCACACAAGAGGAGGGCGGGGCAGAGAGAGAGAGAGGGAGAGAGAGAATCCCAAGCAGGCTGCACACTGTTAGCACGGAGCCCGATGTGGGGCTTGAACTCATGACCATGAGATCATGACCTGAGCTGAAACCAAGAGCCAGACACTTAACTGACTGAGCCACCCAGGTGCCCCATCCCTACTTTTACATTTACCAAAACAGGACAGTACCTTCTTCACTATGAATGCCACAAACTGAACCCTGTTTGAAATTTCTGAGTTTGTCCCACGTGCCCAGAAGAGGGAAGTTGTGCCACTATATCCCCAGCCTCCTTAAAAATGACCTTCAGGAAGACACAACCTTGCGGCCAGATGCACCCCAGGCAGAGCACAGCCTCAGGCCCAGGGGCCCAGGCCAGAGACGGTCTCCTGGGCCCACAACTGACATCTGAGCTGGGAGCCTTCAGAAGGAGGGGGGAGAGAGAGCAAGTGTGAATGGGGGTGTGAAAAGCTGCACTTGAACATGTATCCCAAGGGTGGGAAGTGAGAAAGGAGGCTGATGAAATGTCAAGTAAAGAAATAGTAAGTCAACAGCTATGGATGGGCCACAGCAGCCTAACCAGATCTTGGGAGCAAATAAGGACAGAATGCAACCTTCAAGTGGCTGAAAGCAAACATGAGAAAAATGAAAAATCCCTGGCTCAGTGCCAAGGAGAACAGCCAACCAATTCTAGCTGCAAAGCAACATGCATAAAATGCAAGGAAATATTGAGTCACTCAAGTTGCTTTGGATAGAATACAAAATATGAGTGGCCCCCTCCAAGGGGATGTGCAGGGCTCTCTTGCCAAGCTCTCCTGAGACCACTGCCCTGCCATCATCTTGGAGATGCCTTTAGGGTTCAGCCAGAAGTGAGGCAGCACAGTGCATTGGCTAACCCAGGCTTTAAAGTCATGCTAACACGCATCCCACCTATCACTTACCTGCTCTGAGCCTCAGTTTCCTCATCTATAAAATTGGAGTACTAGTAATGACAGCACCTAAGTAATAACAACACAACAACAGGGTTGTGAGGATATATGAGACAAAGCACAGAGAGCAATCGGCATAGCACTAGCTAAGAAATGTACCCATACGCAGTGGCTGTAATTAATTTGGGAGCATTGCTCGTCAATGGAGAAGGTAAACCATGCATGGCCTTAGAAGATCTCAGTTGCTCTGGCTGTGGATTCCCAATATCCCCCGTGAGCCCACCTTGATTGCTCTCTTACTGTGTCCTTAACAAGAGGAGTGGGCCTAGGCTTAGGAGCCTTCATCTCTCAACTGGTAGGTCCCCATCTATAGATACAGAGCAGTTAAAAGAATCTTTAAAGGCCTTTTAGGTGTCATTTTAACATCCTAGAGGAGAACTGGTGGGAGCCAGAGAGAATAGAGGGCCCTTCCCTTACTTCTGCCCCGCCCCCCCTTGGAAGCAGCCCCTAGGAGAGGCCTGGAACTGTAAACAGAATGCCATAGAGGCGACATTCGAAGTGGTCAGTGGGGAGAGATTCCTGCAACCATTCTGAGAAGTGCAGAGACTTCAGCTCTCAACCAGAGAATGGAAAGGGCAGAGGCTCGGCTTTTAGTTACGTGGCGCCTCCATCTCCCTGTGCTATTGCCTCATTTCTGTGTTCCCTTTGCAGAAAGTAAGCGAACTCCTCGACCACATTTATATGAAATATCTGGAAGAGGTAAATCCGTAGAGACAGGCAGATTTGTGGTTGCCACAGGGAGGGAGAGAGTGGGAGATGCAGAGAAGCGGTTTAATGGGTCCATGGTTGTATTCTGAGGGGATGGAAACATTTTAGAACCAGCTGGAAGGGTTTGCACAGTATTGTGAATTACCAAGTTGCCACGGGAATGTTCACTCTAAACGGGTGAACTTTAGGTTGTGTGAATTTTACCTCAATACGTTAAAAAAGCAAAACAGCTCCCTGGAAAGAGTTGTCTCCAAGGTTTGCTCTCATTGTTCATCTCTCACTTTCTCTGGACCTCATGCAGATCATGCTTTCACCTCCATGACTCCATCTGACCTGCGATTGTTAATGTCATTGTGACCTCCAGGATGCTAGATCCCCTGGTCACTTGTAACCGCGTGTGGCTGCAGGGGAAGTTGGGAGGTGCACTCTTCATTCTAGGCAGCCATGTCTCAACTAAAATCCAACTAAAATCAGCCTTTCTGTTACTAAACAGAAGCGGGGGATGGACAATAAAGGAAAATTAGCAGACTCTGATAGTCTTTCTGAGGGTAAACCATTTAAACTCTAGAAACAGATTGTACAGCCTCCAAATTTGGTGGGGGGAGTGGGATGGAGAAGGGTATTAAGAAAAACTAGATTAAGTCAATAAGAGATAGGAAAGAAAAAAAAAACAAGGAAAATTTTGGATAAACAGGAAGCACAAAGAGTGCAGAAACAATTCAAATATATAAATAGCCACAATACTATAAGTGAATAAACTCACCAGTTAGGAAACAGAGATTCTATCAAATAATTGGTCCATTTCATCTAAGTTATCAAATTTTTGAGCCAAGAATTATTCCTTATATTCCATTATTATCCTTTTAATGTCCATGGGATGAAGAGTGAGGTCTCCTCTTCCATTTCTAGCCTGGCTAGAAGCTTATCGGTTTCATTGATCTTTTCAAAGAGGTAGACTTTGGTTTCATTGATTTTATTGTTTTTCTGTTCTCTATTTAGTTGGTTTCTGCTCTGATTTTTATTATGTCTTTTTCTTTCCTTCATTCTTTCTTTCTTCTTTTTTTGTCCTACATTGTATTTAATGTACACTTTCTCTAATTTCCTAAAATGGGATCTTAGGTTATTGATTTTAGAACTTTCTTCTTTTCTAACATATGCATTCAGTGCTAGAAACTTCCCTCTAAGTACTGCTTTTGCTGCCTCCTACAAATTTTGATGTTCTATTTTCATTGAATTGAATTGAAAATATTTTCTAATTTTTCTGAAATATCTTCCTTTGACCCATGTCAAGGACTGTATGTTGTTTAATGTTCATATCGGGGATTTTGCCAGCTATCCTTCTGTTATTCTATTCTTTTAAATTTGTCAAGGTGTGTTTTTATAGCTCAGAATTTGGTCTAGGTTGCGAATATTTCATGTGAATTTAAGGATTTGCATTCTGCTGTTGAATGAAGTAATCTCTAAATGTTAGTTAGATTAAGTTGATTCATACTGCTGTTCCTTTCCACTGTATCCTTACTAACTTTCTGACTGTTGAATCTGTCAACTACTGATAGAGTAGTTTGGCATCTTAACTGTATACTTGTCTATTTCTTGTAGGTTTATTAGTTTTTACCTCACATATTTTGACTTTCTGTTGGTAGGTACATATACATCAAGGATTGCTTGTGGTTCTTGGAGATTTACCCTTTTGTCATGATGTAGTGATTCTCTTTATCCCTGATGATTTTCCTTGTTCTGAAGTCTGCTGTAAGACAGAGGTCTTTATATTAGATACAAATCAAGATAAAGTTCTTTGCTACTTACTTACTAATAATCAACTGAAGAAAATTTTACACAGAAAGATTGAAAAGGCAAATGGGAAAAAGGCACAACTAACTGAAAAGATCTGGTGCAGTGATATTAAATACTAGAATAGAATAGAATTTAAAGAATTTAAAGTATGATTCTGTAGAATTAACAAAATTAACAACTTTAATTAATGAAATATATCTTAATCTAAATAAAGAAGGATACTATATAAAAATCAATATGATATTCTACCAAAAGTTATAACAAGCATTATATGTTTATGCACCTATCAACTTAACCTTAAAATACCTAACATAAAAGTTGATCTAATTACAAGGAGAAATTCATAAATCTATAAGCATAGTGAAAGATTTTAATACACTCTTCTAGAAAGAGCAAGCAGATAAGAAAGTTGTGAGAATATATATATATATATATATATATATATATATATATATAGTTAACAGATTAAATCACAAGGGTGGAGATATTGATATATCTATATATATCCCTGTACTTACAAATAAAGAATATGTTTCTATTTTTCAAAAAGACACGAATCAATTACAAAAAAATGGCCAGGCATTAGTATTTGTTTTTTCTGTTCAAAGAATATTAGTCTCTGGAATGCTGGCTCTCGGATTTTAAAATATCTACTCTTGAGTAGGAACAGGTATGAATAAAGTAAGTCAAATTTAAGCATCCAAAGTTGCTCATACAGGTTGTTCCAAGGGAACACAGACTCAGAAATGAAGCCTCCCAAGGAAGTATCAAACTTTTCTGAAGAATTAATATCATTCAGAACATGTTCTTTGATAATGCAATTAAATAAGGAACATGAAAAATGTTTGCAAGCAAAAACATTTAATTAAAAGAAATACCACAAACCACAGCCCTCACCATTCTTGGGAAATAAGTCTTTAAGTCACATTGATTCCAAAGAATAGTCCCTTTAACAATGTGAATATCCGCTCTTTAGTCATAATCCTGTAACTCCACATTCTTAGCCATTTTATTTATTTATTTAAACACTTATTTTTTTATTAATATGAAATTTATTGTCAAATTGGTTTCCATACAACACCCATGCTCATCGCAACAGGTGCCCCCCTCAATGCCCATCACCCACCCTCCCCTCCCTCCCACCCCCCATCAACACTCAGTTTGTTCTCAGTTTTCAAGAGTCTCTTCTGGTTTGGCTCCCTCCCTCTCTAACTTTTTTTTTCCTTCCCCTCCACCATGGTCTTCTGTTAACTTTTCCAGGATCTACATAAGAGTCAAAACATATGGTATCTGTCTTTCTCTGCCTGACTTATTTCACTTAGCATAACACTCTCTAGTTCCATCCACGTTGCTACAAAAGGCCATATCGCATTCTTTCTCATTGCCACGTAGTATTCCATTGTGTATATAAACCACACTTTCTTTATCCATTCATCAGTCAATGGACATTTAGGCTCTTTCCCTAATTTGGCTATTGTTGAAAGTGTTGCTATAAACATTGGGGCACAAGTGCCCCTATGCATCAGCACTCCTATATCCCTTGGGTAAATTCCTAGCAGTTCTATTGCTGGGTCATAGGGTAGATCTATTTTTAATTTTTTGAGGAACCTCCACACTGTTTTCCAGAGCGGCTGCACCAGTTTGCATTCCCACCAACAGTGCAAGAGGGTTCCCGTTTCTCCATATCCTTGCCAGCATCTATAGTCTCCGATTTGTTCATTTTAGCCACTCTGACTGGCATGAGGTGGTATCTGAGTGTCATTTTGATTTCTGTTTTCCTGATGAGGAGCGACTTTCATGTGCCTGTTGAGCACCTTTTCATGTCCCTGTTGGCCATCTGGATGTCTTCTTTAGAAAAGTGTCTATTCATGTTTTCTGCCCATTTCTTCCCTGGATTATTTGTTTTTTGGGTGTGGAGTTTGGTGAGCTCTTTATAGATTTTGGATACTAGCCCTTTGTCCGATATGTCATTTGCAAATACCTTTTCCCATTCCGTCAGTTGCCTTTTAGTTTTGCTGATTGTTTCCTTTGCGGTGCAGAAGGTTTTTATCTTCATGAGGTCCCAATAGTTCCATTTTTGCTTTTAATTCCCTTGCCTTTGGGGATGTGTCAAGTAAGAAATTGCTGTGGCTGAGGTCAGAGAGGTTTTGTCCTGCTTTCTCCTCTAGGGTTTTGATGGTTTCCTGTCTCACATTCAGGTCCTTTATCCATTTTGAGTTTATTTTTGTTAACACTTATTTTTGACAGAGAGAGACAGAGCACGAGTGGGGGAGAGGAAGAGAGAGAGAGAGGGAGACACAGAATCTGAGGCAGGCTCCAGGCTCTGAGCTGTCAGCACAGAGTTTGATGTGGGGCTCAAACTCACGAACCATGAGATCATGGCCTGAGCTGAAGTTGGACACTTAATCAACTGAGCTACCTAGGCACCCCTACCATTTTCAAACCTTCCCCTTTCTCTAGCTTCAGCCAGGAGATGGCCAAAGAAGCAGGGAAGATCTGACTTTTCTCTTCTTCCATGCCTTGCTCTCCTCTGTCTCTGCCTCCCTCCCAGGTTGCCTCTGGCCTGCAGAGTTGGAGGCTGGAAGGAAGGAAAGAAGGAGGAGAGAGACAAGGGTCAGGAATACTGCCTCCTGCCTGCACAGACCTGTCCTGAAGATAGCACCGAGCATGGTGGCAGATGCCCTGCCAACTACTTCTCTCCCAGGGCACTCTGAGCCTCCTCAGATATGGTCCCAGTGGGGTCCTTGGGTGACAACGGCCCTTAAAAGAAAGCGGAAGCTCACAGCTCAAAAGTCATTGACTCTTCTCAGTCAGACATTGCAATTCCTCCTTCCTGAGCAAGAGTGCCCCCCCTTGGGGTCACATGGCTCCTCAGCAGTCCTCTTGGTGGGGATTCAAAGGAGCCCAAGGTCTGTCCTCTCCCTCATGGACCCAACCTGGCCCCTGAGAGGTGTTCATTCATCTTCACTCCACTGGGAGAGGAAGGACTCCCAGCTCAGGTGTTCCTCTCAATGTGGCAGCCTCACTCTGATCCAGCCACAGCCTTCCTGCTGGTTCTCATGCTCCACTAAATGTGGCAGGCATATTGCAAGGTGCTTGAGTTCTCTCAGGGCACCCTCTCTAGCTTGACGAGACAAAAGCAGTATCACTCTTCTTCTCCACTCCCAGAGGTGGGGTGGGGTGGGCGGGTGGGACACAGATCTCTCTGGCATCTCCACGTGGACATCTTCTATGGCATTGGCCTCTGAGTTGATCCCTCTAAATGGATGATGGACAAAGGTACCCAAATGAGTTATGTGCCACTTTTTTTAAAAAGTCTTGCATAGATGGTCTAACCACTATGGAATCAGGGGTACTTGGCCTTTTGCCCTGGGCCTTTGAAGCCAGAAAGAAGTCCATTTTAATAGCATGTTACATGACCATCCTCATTATTAAACGATGGGACAAATGTAGAAGGGAAACTGTGCCTTAATGGGTCTCCACTTCCAGAAACATACATCACACATCTGCAAGGTATTCTCAGGTTTACTCACCTTAACTCCAAGGCACTACTGTTGTGGGCGTACCAGGAAGTCATGGCAGCAGGGAAGGGGGATCATTTGGAGCCAGGAGAAGATCTAGTCTTTTCAGCTTTCCTCAAGTCAAAGCCCATAATTTTGAACAATTGGTTAGCATTGTGGATTTACAAACTACTTTCTTCTTTGTTTTTTTATTTTTCATTTTATACTCACAGTGACCCCTCTGTGTTACTATCCCAATTTTTTTTTCCTAAGAAGTAGTATATCGAAACTCAGAGAACTTAACTCTTACTTAAAGTTACGCAGCTGGTTTATGACACAGAACTTGAACTCCTGCCCTCTGTCCAGGATGCAACACTGTAGGCCTTCTGCACATGAGGCCCACACGGTTTTAGCTTCTTCTCACCAACAGGTTGATATGGAGTAGATTTTCAAAAAAACAAATTTCCAAAGAGCAGGCTGAATACTCCTGCTAGTAAACTCTATCATTCAAATCAAGAAGTTCCCCTAGATAATCACATATATATTTGGAACTGTGTATTGTGGAATCTCACAGATATATGGTTTTCTAGGAATACATTTGTCATGTCCAGTGTTCTAGCTTGTTTCTGAGATTGGAGATAAGTCTCAGAAAATATTGGTCCTAATAAGGAAGAAGCAGTAAGCAAAAGCTCCAGAGAGGGAGTGCGCCAAGTTGGGTTGAACAAAAGTTTTGATTTGTTTGTGATTTATCACATGTTAAATTTTCAAAATAAATGAGAACATTTGCCTTGAATTTCAACGGCCCCAATGTCTTGTGACTGCTCATGGCAATCTCCTTGCCAGCTGGAACGGTGTGGAGCAAATAAGGGACTTCACGTAAGAGTGAGGGAGGGAATGCAGGATGCATCAACGGTGTGGGGTGAGACTGCCTGGCTCCCAGATGTGTCCCTAATAAATGATTTTGTCAGAGCACGCATTTACGTGAGGTGTAAGGCAGGCGTCGGGACTATTGCTGCTAGCCTACTCAGCATGATCTTTTACTGACTGTCATGCGAGCGACAACCAAGAATCCGTAGCTGAAACAACAGAGCCTCCAGCTATTTTATTGTGATTTTTATCAGAAAAAAAAATTAATTTTGTATATCCAGTTCGATTCCAAGCAGAGGAAGGGAATTCTATGCATATATGTGGGAAACCAATTTTTTTTTAAGTTTTAGCTTCCCAGACCAGAATCATTTAAAAAAACACTTCAACAGCAAAAGTGAATTAGGGAGTACCTTGATCCCACAGGTATTCAGGAAGCTGAGTGAGGCCCGATACACACGTGCTGAAAGCGATGAACTGAGCTGCTCAGGAAAGGGAATTTCAAATACTGAGCATACAGAAACAGCACTGAGATTAAGCAACAGGGACTACATCAAGGTTCAGGAGCCTTTCTCTGTGTGCCTCTGTTGTCCATCTGCAAAACGGGGCTACCGTGCAGATGAAAAAGCACAGAAATCAACCAACCATTTCACAAGGTTTACTCAAAAGTTTGCAATTATGATTACATAATATTCTGCCCATGAAATTTCCTGAATTAATTGAAGGAGAGAAAGGGGGAAAGTATCTGAATCTTGCAAGAGGCAGTAGGGTAGCGGGGAATAGCTCTTAGGACAGTCGCCTGGGTGTGATCTCTGTGCGGCCACTCTCTGGACACACGACATGGTCACAGAGATCATTTACTCTCCTCTGTGTCTCAGCTTTATCACCTGCAAAGCCTCATAGGGTTGTTATAAAGACCAAAAGAGTTTGTGCATACAGTGTGAGAACAGAATGTAGCACAAAATTAGTATTGAGCAAGTATTAGCTGTGATCATTCTTCTTTCTCATTGACACAGGTGTATATGGTCTTAACCTGAGGGAACACGTTCAAGATGTCAAGATGGCGGCCAAAGGAAAGACCAGGCAGAATAGTGCTGGCTGGATTACAAAAGTGAATTTCAGTTCTATCTAAATATTTAGATTAGCCACAATCAGTATTTGACGCCCCATGACATATGGATGCTGTCCTGGGTACTTTTGTGCATTATCTTTGGTATTCTCAGCAATACTGCAAGGTAGATAGTAAGACAATTATTACTCTGCTCATTTACAGACAAGGAACATTAAGTTGGAATGAGTTGTCCGATTCCATACGGTAGGCAACAAAACCCAGATTCACACCCAAGTCCATCTAAGCTCCAGAGAGCCGGGATCAGCGTTCATATGCGCTGCCGAACCGCTCTTTCCTGCATGCCCATGTGGGGCCAGGCACCCGTCTGGATGCTTCTCTGGCTCCAACGTCTCTACCCCTCACAGCCCTGCAAGGTGGGCACTACTATCTCCACTTGCTTTCTCAGAGAGCTAAACCAAACTAAACCAAGCCTTCTGTTTACACTGCAGAGCGCTCACCGGTGACAGTGAGGTAGGAAAGCATCTGACATTTTTCAGAGTAGGAATGGAGCTGGCATTGCTGAAACACTCGGATATATTTATTTCCAACCACACCAACTGGCATCCTGGCACCTCCTTTTGAATAATGAGCCTCATTCAAGCCGGAATGACTCATCGCCTGTCAGTGCTAACTAGTGAGGCTTGCTGGCTGCAGCCCCAGGCTCCTGGAGATGGTCCAAGGACCCTCTCTCATCAGTGCCAGGGGGACACCCACCTCCCCTCCCAGCACGGCTGTGTCTCAGGGCTTAGATGAGTCCCCCCACCACTTGCAGCCACCACCCTGCTCCGCCTCGAGAAGGCAGTGCAAGAGAGCTACACACACAGCCTAATTACTCTAACTAATGGCCTGTCACAGCACAAGACACCGTGAAATCTTTACCCAGGGGTGAGTGCCCAGGCTTGCATGTTTATTTTTAATTATAACATCGCATAAAGTTACAAGAAGTTGGAATTTGCCTTGCTGTGACATTTAGGAGTCCCGAATCCCCTTGTCTTTTGTTTATTTTGGGTGAGTCCTCCCCTGAGGCGTGCTCCCCAGCGAGGCTGACCATTTGTGGTCATCGTACATCTCATGTTTGCTTGGCTGCCACAAGAAGCAGCCCCGTGCGGTCGCTGGGTGTCTGTATCTCTTTGGAAGGTTCGAGAGGGGAACGGGGCTTAAGGCAGAAAACAATCTTGTACGATGAGGGTGCGGGGCTGAGCTCTGCCACAAAGCTGCTTGCAGATTTGTGTGGTCCTATCACTTCCCTGGCCTTCAGCTTTCAGATGCAGGGTTTTAAGTTATGGCTAAAATGGATGCTTTCTAAGGATGTTGCGATAATCTAATCTATCCTCTGACTCTAGAAACATCCCCACCAGAGACTTGCCAAGGGGAAGCTATTCTGTTTAAAATCCCACAGCGAGAAATATTTCCCAGCCCCTCCCTTCCTGGCCTTTCATGGCAAGACATTCCTGGCATTGACAAGCCTTCTCATAATCAAGGTGCTTTCTTAAACATTCTCTTTTTAGCATTATCTGTGCTTTTCATAAAGTCTGAGCCTATCTATTACCATAAACCTGTCCCTCTGGGTTTTCTTATACTCCACGTCTCCCCACTTTAGCCTTCTCCTAGCCTGAAGTCAGCTTCATTGCTTGCTCATAAGTGTTCCCTTTGGTCCACAAGGAACTTAAGCACTGTGTCTCTTAAGAGACTGCCCTCTTAAGAGTTAAGTGGAACGTTTAACAAAGAGCATTCCATGGAACACCTGTGACTATGAATATGAAGTAAGTGCTCTGAGAAAGAGCTCCATGGTAAAAACAAAAACAAAAACAAAAACAAAACAAAAACAAAAACAAAACAAACCAGAGTACATTTTGGAAGCGGTGGGCTGAATAGAATTGAAGAAGCATCTCTGTCATAAGAAGTTGAGCTCTCCCTTCTCTGCCTGTTAGGGCTGCAGGGACTGTGGAATCAGGAAAACAGGGGCAGGGGAATTGGCTGTCTCTGCACAGTTACATAATCTTACATGGGGATAAGAGAGGAAAGTGAGAAAGGCATTTTCCCCCTCCCCTCCCAGGCTAAACCCCGCCTCATGCGGGGGACATCATGGAGGAATGAACACGATCATAGACTTTGGAGGTGTGCAGACCACCAAGGTTCAGTTCCCAGCCTTGTGCTCTGTCCTTGTGGGGTATTAGGTGAATTTTCTCTCCAAGTTCTGTGACCTTATCAATGGGATAAAGATAAAAATACCTGCCTTTCAGTGTTGTGGTGAAGAATAACTGAGAAAACACAGATAAAGAACCTATGATCACTCAGACTGCTGCAAACACTCTCAGGTCTGAAATCTAAGCCCCCTAATGACCAACCAGGTTTTCTTTCCCCATTGGAAGGTGGGGTTGACTCCACCCTTCTCATCAGAGTCCCTTCCTCACTGTCACTTCCTACTCGGAGGTGGTGTTGTCCAGACTCCAGACAGACCATTTGAGGGACGCAAAGCCTGCCTTTGAATGGCGTCGACAGCCAATCCCTAACACAGGCAGGGAATTCTATGGCCAGGCAGCTTGTCAGTAGACTGAAAGCCCATAGAGACTCTGGAAGTGGAAGACTGTGGTATGCTCTAGAGAGTGCAAGGGGAAGTGGTCCTATTCCTGATGTTGGCAGAAAGACCTCCAGGGGCCATCCTGACTCCGGGAGAAGTGGCTGTCATCTGGAGACCAGTCAACACTCATCCACCCCCTCCAGTCTCTAAAGCAAGATGGAAACTGGCATCTTTCAGGAATGTTTTACTTGGCTTACTCCGTGGTTTTGAAAATTCATGTTTGTTGCAAAGATTTTAAAATTTAGAGACTATGAAGAAAAATTCAGGTCTACGGTGTTTTTTGGTTTCGTTTGTGTTTTAAATCAAAGTATTCCTGCATAGCGGCAATTGCTCAGAGTAAAGTAGATGCAGCCAGGAGTTCCATTCCCCAGTCTCCACCCTTCCCTATTATCTACTTTGTCTTCTGAATGTGTTCGTCAATGGTGCTTCTGGGTACCTGAGTTTGAGCCCGATTCATTTAACAAATGTTGTACCAGGAACTGTGCTAGATGTACAAAACAGACTAATGAGGGAGAAAGATCTGCAAACACTAGGTGCTCTAATGCGTATAGACCAAGGGCTGTGGAAATCCAGAGTTGGGGATGGCTAAGAGCCTAACAATGATAACACCTATAATTTATTGAGTGCTTACCATGTGCCAAGCGACTGGCCTGCCTTAGGAGTCAGGGATGCTTCTCAGAAAGTTTTCTCTTCAAGAATAAGAACATTGTCAGCTAGAGAAAAACATTTCAGACAGAATGGCATTATTCAAAGGCTTGTGAACAAGTCAAGAGGATTCAGTGTGCAAATGAAAATTGCAATGTGGCCATAGCCGGAGCTATATGAGGGGCTGGGGTGAGTGAAGGGCCATAAACTTAAAAAAAAAAATTTTTTTTAAATATTTATTCATTTTTGAGAGACAGAGAGACATAGAGCATGAGTGGGGGAGGGGCAGAGAGAGAGGGAGACACAGAATGCGAAGCAGGCTCCAGGCTCTGGGCTGTCAAACAACCCACGAACTGTGAGATCATGATCTGAGCAGAAGTTGGACATTTAATCAACTGAGCCACCTAGGTGCCCCAGGACCATAAACTTAATCTGGGACTAGAGGGGACATGATTCCTATCCTGCAGCCAATGAGAAGCCATCTGCATTTTAACCAGCTTCTCCACAGTCCTTCCTGAGCACAGGCTTAGAGCGAGTTAAAGGGTCAAGAGTCCTGAAAAGGAGGAGGGATGGGGGATGGAGCCACTCACTGCTCTTTCTGGACCTTTTGGTGGGGGGATGCTAGGGTGAATTGGCCTAGGCTCGTCCACACCACCCTTCACCCAACCCGCCTGTGGGATATGTTCAGGGAATTCAACGTGGCATATAGATTAGTCCAAGTCCAACATGATGAGGAAGGTAAAGCTGGTGCCAAACACACTGACAATGCCTTTGACTCTAAGTGTGATTCTGTCTAGAGTTGGTCCCACTCCTCCCCAATAGAAGAGAAGTTTGAGTCTTCCTTAATGTCTGTGAACATACATCTTTCCTCTCAAAGCCATGCACAAATACCTTTCACCAATATGTGCTTTCATTATTGCTCTGTCCAGCACCTCTCTTTTTTTGTTAAATCCTTCTTCTTTGTGAATAATTTCTTCTTTTGGCAACACCCATTCACACTAATATGCAAAGTGGTCACAGGGCAGGTCTCGGGCCACTTTGCCATGTAGATTATTTAGAAGAGGCAACCCGAGAGCCCTTTGGGAAATTCTCACAGGGAACTAAATCAGAAAGTAATATCCTGTTTTGTCTGTACTCTGTGCTAGTGCTAGTGTGCCCTGTAGAGGAATCCTGGAGTTCGTCACCACGGGCTGAAAGATAAACAAACCCCTGGCTCCCGGCCCTACCCTAGAGCACTTCTAAGGAATTACACTGAAAACAGAGTGTCATCAAAATCAAAAGATGGAAACAGAATCTTAAAATTCTCCCTAGCTGCTCATTTCAATGCTTGGAGCAGAAGTCTCCATTTTTTTCACAAAGGACAAGCATTCATATCAAAATTAGTTGGCTCCCGAACTTTTCGTTTAAGAGGTTCCCCTGTATAACTTCAGGTAATTTCAAGACCTCTTCAGAATATTGTCAGTATCAAGCAGTTGAGGAAATAATACAACAAAAATCCACTGAAGATTCAGTAAGGGTTTTTAGAGGAATGGTAATTTTGTTAATCACAACTGTACATTTATGGGCCCATTGAAAAATGGCAACACGAGGGGTGCCTGGTGGCTCAGTCGGTTGAGCTTCCGACTTTGGCTCAGGTCGTCATCTCGTGGCTCGTGGGTTCAAGCCCCGCATCAGGCTCTGTGCTGATGGCTCAGAGCCTGGAGCCTGCTACAGATTCTGTGTCTCCCTCTCTCTCTGCCCCTCCCCCCCCTCAAAAAATAAACAAACATTAAAAAAAATTTTAAAAGAAAGAAAAATGGCAGTGTGCATACACGTGGGCTCCTCTCTTCTGTTCAGTCTCAGGTGTCATCAGCAGTTACTTGGAAATCATATTGACCATGGAGTTCTTTACAAGAACTTTCTTTCCACACTCTTTCCACATCCAGCCCCAGACTTAAAATCCCGGTGACTCAGAAAAAACAGCAAGAATGCAATATTTTGTGTTTCTTTAAGTTTGTTTTTTTGTTTTGTCAAAGAATAGAATTCATCATGATATCTGTAGAAGATAATTGGTGTGCCTTCCTTCTGTGTGAGTTATACACGATCTCCTCAAGATAGGCCCATTTACTCCATCACGGGATCACCTTCTTTCCGAGTCTGCAGTTCCATGCTTAGTACCTAACATGAGTACTAAAGTTCCTCCTCTGGGAGCTAATCCTCCAGGAAGGACCAGGGTTATCTGCCCTTAACTTGGCAAGAGACACAGTGATGAGGCTGGAAAGGGTGACCCAGGTGATCCAGGTGCCAAAGTTCCGTAAAGAATGTAGCAACAAACTACATTCATTCTTTTATCAGTGTTGATGTTTATCGTGTGTTGGATAAGGCGAAAATGAAAATTCTGGCCTCAAGGGAGTGAGACACACAAGGTGGAGGTGTTTTCAGCTTACTCCAGGGCTGTGGAGGCACAGAAACTGCAAGGAGAGACTCCCTGAGAGGTGCAGATGAAGTGTCGTGGGAGCACAGAGGAGAGGAGATTGTCCTCTGCTCCAGGAAAGGGGGTGTGAGGACGCTTACAAAGGAAGCAGTGTTTGAGTTGGGCCTTGAAAGATAAGGAAACCAGGCAACTCTGTGAATCCCATGCTTGCTACGTTTGTGGCTTGGGTCCAGAAATTGGGGCTTTGGGGAAATGCTCACTTAGCTTT
Organism: Panthera onca; assembly: GCF_046562875.1. Taxonomy (NCBI): domain Eukaryota; kingdom Metazoa; phylum Chordata; class Mammalia; order Carnivora; family Felidae; genus Panthera; species Panthera onca. The sequence continues at coordinate 105,890,750 of NC_138348.1, read as the reverse complement.
CACTTAATCAGGAAAGGCTTTTCAATAGAGGATGGGGAGGGAATCTTTGGAAGGAGGTAAAAGGCACACCCCTTTCACCAGACCGAACAGTTGATAAGCTTCTGGATTGTATGGGCTGGTCACAAAGGTTCAGGTTCTAGTGATTCTGAGTGCGTGACTTTCTCTGTTGTGGGCTGAGCCGTGCCCCTTCACATTCATGTGCTCAAGTCCTAACCTTCTGCACTTCTGAATGTGACTATATTCAGAGATTGGGGCTTTCTAGAGGTAATTAAGATAAAACGAGGTCATATGGCTGGGCCCTAACCCAATATGACTGGTGTCCTCACGAGCTGAGAAGAGGAGGTGGGGACACAGACACATGGACAAGACATGTGAGGACACATGGACAAGCCATGCACAAACCAAGGGGTGAGGCCTCAGCAGAGACCAGCCTCATGAACACTTTGTAAACCTGTGGTGTGAACCCTCCAGTCTGTGATACTTTGTTATGGTGGCTGGAGAAGACTCATGCATTCCCTGCCATACAGTTTCCTGCTCTTAGACTAATAACTTAGGAGGATAAGTTAGCATCTTTGGCCACATATCCTCATGCCCAAACCACTGACCTTTTACGTCAAGCGCCTGTCTGGCTGCATCTTCCACAATCCGTTCCTGCTCTCACCCCCACCCACAGCTCTCTGGACTTCCCAACTACACATTCTCACTCACAGCACCCAGCCCCCCGGAGATCCCTGCACTCACGAGGTTCATCACCTTGTGCCTTTGAATTTATCTTCACTGCCTGGAATATCCCTTTGTGGGGAGTACCCTTTAATCCTTCAAAAGTCAGCTCAGAAGCATGACCTCTGAGTACGCTTCCCAGGCCTCGTCTGCCCAGTACCTAATCATTCCCTCTGCTATATTCTGAACATAATTATTTATTGCATTTACAGCAGTGTTTTACTTTCCTAAATACTGAGCTCTTCTGTGGACTGTGTCTGACCCATCTCTGTAGGCCCTGCACCTAGCGCAGACCCTGTCACACAGCAAGTACTTAATAAATACTTATTGAATTGGACAAGTAATTGGATAGGTCATCAAATAAATTCACATTTTCACAAACAGTGTAAGTGCAGCAAACTCTGAAGTTGGAACAAGAACATGGGTCTTTGACCTTGAAACTGCACTGATCAAGTACTTGCCAAACACTTTTACTATTATCAAACGTATATGGTAGGTACCAAAAGTGACCTCAGATCCTGGATCCAGCATCTTCCTTTGCAAAGGAGAAAATTAAGTGCAGAAATGTATCCAAAGTCTCATAGCTAGTCAAGTGGGAGATGTAGAACTGAAACACAGATCCTCGGACACCTGACCCAGTGATCTTCCACTTTTCCAGATTCTAGTCATTGCTTCAGGCCTGCATCACATCCCAACTCCTTCAAGGAGCTTTTTCTGATTGTTCCACTCCCTGCGATTGCCTCTCTTCTCTGGAGTTACCATGAGTCAGACCTATGCTGGCTGTAGATCTTGCTCTCACATGCAGAGTTCCAGAAGTCTCTCTTCAGAACAAGCTGTAAAGTCCAGAAGACTTAGATCAAACTCCCAGGTCTCCATCCTCCATCTCACACACACACACACACACACACACACACACACACTTGCATATGGACCCAGAATTAACTAGGGGGTGGGCTTCCATGAGAAGGGAGATTTCTGGGATGATGGCCTCTTCATTCTGTCAAGCTTACCCTGAACTAGTTTTTCCTCCAGATGGGTAAACATGGGTTTTCATATGCCTCCTTCTGATGGAGCAGGAGGTCCAAGATTCTCGAAAGTGGAATTCACTGGAAAGAATACTCAGGTTGCTCTTGGAAATTTGTGCTCTTCAGGTCCATCTCTCCCACCTAAAAGTAGAGCATCTAGCCCGGACTTTGTCCTTCACGTTAGCATTTAGGCACGTGTCCCATACTGGAAATTGATTCATGGGGGCGGTTCAGGCAGGGAATCTCTTGTTTTTCCCACTCCACGCACAAACCCAGGCGACTTTCTGGATCTCTCCATCCTCTAGTAACACTGAAGAACACTGCCCACGGGGGGAGGTGTCCTTGTCATCTTTGTCCACCACTTTCTGAAAGAAAGAGAGGTGATCTGAAGTACTGATGCCATCTTCAGGCAAGATTTCTTATAAAAACCCATGTTCAGGGAAAGAAAGCCTGAGTCATCAGGCCCCATAACATAAACAATAAGAATTTTGCAACGACAGTTCGGCAACTAGATTTATTTGTTTGCCTGGAACTGTATTCAGTACAGCTAGAAGTAAACGTGAAAGTAGCTTGAAGTTTGCGAAGATAAATTGTCATTGATTTTAAATAAACAAGTATCAATTCTTTCATTGTCCCCTTAACAACAACTTAAGTGGAGGTCAGGGATGATTACTGACGTTTCCTTCGTGACTTCAGCATACATATATTTCGTAGTAGGCACTTGGCCCTCAAAAACCATCTGTTGAATGAAAAAAGAATGAATTGATCAGTACATTTTGTTAAGTTGCTCTTGTTTCTATCATCTGTCTTGATCTGATTTCATATTTATTATAAAGCAATTGGTGAAGTTGCTACATTCTGAAATGCAGCCCTTAGCATTTCCCTGGCAGATACGTGACCAAGACCAGTCTATTCATTCTGACTTTCCCAGTCTTAAGCTTTCCTTCTGAGTGTATTTGATGGTCAGTACTCCTAATTTGTTTCAAGACTGCTGAGTGTAACACTAGTGTTAATAATTACAAGAGTGAGTGTTCAATGAACAAGTCTCAGACACGGTGTGCTAGACACTATGCTAGCCATCTTACGTGCAGTATTTTACTTAATTTTCTGTAAGCTCTAGGGACACCTAGCTGGCCCAGTCCGTTAGGCGTCCCACTTTGGCTCAGGTCGTGATCTCACGGTTCGGGAGTTCGAGCCCCGCCCTGGGCTTGCTGCTGTCAGCACGGAGCCCGCTTCAGATCTTCTGTCCTCCTCTCTCTGTGCCCCTCCTGCACTCTCTCTGTCTCTCTCTCTCAAAAAAAATAAATGAAACATTTAAAAACTTTTTCCATGAGCTCTAGAAGGTAGGTGCTCTTATTTTCTCCTTCTTAATCTTTAGAGACAAAGATGTTAAATTACTGGCTAGCAAGTGAATAAGCCCTCCCTTGAACTCAGAGATCCTGACGTTCTGTCTCCCTCCCTTTCTCGCTCTTTTTGATCCTTAAGTTTAAGCTCTTGTTCACTGTACTATACCCAACTCCATAATAGGCCAAATACAAGTTCACAGAACATAATGTCCTAGGAATATGGAGGATATGCTGTGTAGACCCACCTTCAAAAGACCTACACTATCTGTGCAATAATTTAATAGCACTTAGGGCCTTTGGCCAAGCCACTCACACTTCTTTGCCTACGTGTGATTCTGATTCATGGCCCATGCTCATTTGTTCGGATAAATGTAATCCTGCCCTACATACATTAACTTAAATGATACATTAACTTAAACTCTGAGTTCTTTAGTATGGATCACCAACTTGTCTAATCCTAAGAACTATATCTTCTGAAAGAATTGCAAAACCCCATTACCAAGGATATCTTCTGGTCTAAAGCCATTATTAATTAATTCTGGGAAATATTCAAGAAATTTAAACCAAGACTTTGTAGGAAAAAAATGAATCGGTGCTGTGTCTCTTAAGGGCATCATAAATTTTAATGTGGTGAGTTTCATTATTACAGTCTCACTTGATCCCATACCAGGTAAGACGTTCCAGATGAGTTTCCAGGTGTCATCGAAAGAAAGCCTTAAGAAACCTTTCCAGTGTTTGGTTGTTGCTTTTGTTTTTTAATTTTTTCCCTCAGCATTAAGTGCCTTCACATGTAGCAGACAATGTTGTTAAGCTTCATTGTTATTGTGTAGCATTGTTTTCATCATTAACTATTATTTCTCTGACAGTGGTAAGCTCTAGAATTTAGATAGAGAACTGCTAATTTTGAATGGAGAAGTGACAAATCATAAATGACATCAGCTGTTTTCAGTTTTCTCTTGCCAATTTTTCTTTGCTAAGGGATCGACTACTACCAATCGAGGGGTCAGTCTATAGCTTCCTACCCTGTCAATCTCCCAAATGAGATTAATTCCTGGTCTAGAAGCCGATGGATAATAAAATGTCTTTTTTAAAAAAAAAAAGGACATTTAAAAATAAACAGATTTTGAAAAAAGGAACTGGAATTTCAGCAAGGCATAACAATTTATTTGTGGCAACTAAGGATTGACTTCCACACGGCAACAGGAATTAAATATTGGACTGCATTGTTTCACAAATGCACAGAAACTTCAGCATTGCTGAAAGTGCTAAGATTAAATCTTACGGATCAAATGAATTTTTCTAGAAATCCTTGAGCGTAAGAGAGAATTATGATTAATGTTAAAGTAGCATAAAATTAGCACTGTCATTTCTGCCTAGATGGATTCTTTCTTAAGCGCATTGTTGTATAAGATCCAGGAAACTGCCTGCCCAGACAGTATCCACAAGCAGCTGTGGCTTGAGGCTGGATCTCTGGGTATAATTACTTGCCATCTTTCCCAGTGCTGGAGGGAGGCGGGACCTGGACGGACAGAGAGGCTGCCCAGCCACACAGAGCCCAGGATAGTGAGTCAATCCTGAAGACCCTGGAGAGACAGGCAAACGGATGTCCTGCTGGAGGGAAGAGAGAGAGGGAGAGAGGATCCGAAGCACGCTGGGTGCTGACAGCAGAGAGCCAGATGTGGGGCCCAAACTCTCGACCCATGAGATCATGACCTAAGCCTGTTTCAGATGGATGCTGACAGAAGACCCCAGCCCTCTTTGCATTTTTCTCTTTTCTTGCTGAAATCCCTTTATTTAACTATTACGGTGCACCCCCTAGATAAAAAGGCAAGATGCACAAAATTAAGGAACATGGGGAAAATGCCACACGTCCTAGAAATTGTATAAAACTCCTTATTTTTAAATTCTCAACTTCCGTTTTCAAAGCATGCTCAGTAACATCTCTCAGATCATTTTATATCCTAGTCGTTAGATATTAAGCGGGCAGCTGCCGGGAGACCTTTCTCCAGGGGGCTCTTGCACGTCTGTGCATCTTACAAGCAGAAGCATGGACTGTCCTTTGCTCTGGGTTACCTTTGAAAGGGTATGTGTATGGCAGCTAGCCTTGGGGAAATGACTCTTTCCAGAGCAAAGGGCAGGCATGGTTACCGCTCATTAAAATAGATACTGTTCATGAAGAAGAAGAAAAAAAATCGTAACCTTTGTGTAATGATGAATGTTAACTAGTCGCCCTGGTGATCATTTCCCAATATATACAAATATCAAATCACTACGTTGCACATCTGCAACTAAGACAGTGTTATATGTCAATTACGCCTCAACTGAGAAAACAAAATCGTCTAGATTAGTTGAGAAAAGCTCTTGGGGAGAACCTCTGTGTTTCCACGTGACCCTAGGGAAGCACCTGTGTGGGCCAGTGGGAACACAAGGCCAGGGGGCCTTTCTCTGGGCCTGCATTTTGCAGTTTTGAGTTACTTACATGTGATATCTTTAAAACACTTGTATTTTTTTTTTTTTTTGATTTCTTAAAATGTTTATTTTTGAGAGAGAAAGAGATCATGAGCTGGGGAGAAGAGAGAAAGGGAGAGAGGATCCGAACCAGGCTGGGTGCTGGCAGCAGAGAGCCAGATGTGGGGCTCAAACTCTCGACCCATGAGATCATGACCCAAGCCAAAGTCAGAAGTTTCACCGACTGACCTCCCAAGGCTCCCCCTAAAACACTGACATTACTGCTACTACTACTAAAAAAAATATGGGCTCCCTTAGCTCCAGGTCCCTCCCCATAAGGGAAACTGCTGTGTGCACAGGCATCTGTTTGGCCCCATCCGCAGGACTCCCATGGGACCTGAACAAGGGGAACCAGTGCACATATGGGGGTGCTATGCCTCTTGCTGGGCCATCCTTTGCCCCTCACCCCTCAACTCTCCCGGCTTGCTGGGCCCTTGCTGGGCCTCCCTTTCTGCCTCCTACTAGCATCCAGGAAGTTGGCAGGCTGACACCATAGGGTAAAACCTCAGACCTTCCCAGTTCTCAGCAATCGCATGCTGGCTGACACAGAAGCTGCTAGAGAAATGGTAGCACCCTCCCATCAGCCGCCCTCCCTCCAGCCCTGGTGGGGGCTGCTGATTCTGGGGTCCTCTTCCCGGTCAGGCTCCCGATGTGGTTCTGTCCTCCCTGCTCTGCAGGCCGGTTCTCCTGGTCTTGTTGGTCAAGGAAGGCATCTGCTTCTTTGATTCCCCAGGTTTTGCCCACTTCACGGGATTTCTTGTCTTCCTGTAGGTTTCTCAGGCTTCGCCTGTTGGAATTCCTGTCATTATGTTTAGTACCTCCCTGCCTGGCCCCTGAAGAGTCTTTCCTCTGGTTTTTCAGCTTCTCTGCCCGCCCCCCACGCCCACCCCCACCTCCACCCCCACCCATGTGGCCTGTTCTTCTGCTCCAGATCCAGATCCAGCCACGCCCCCAGAGCCCCTCAGTGCCATGATATGAGCTTTGCTGCCTGAGACCCAGAGGTTGTTCTCTCCCTCTACAGCTTGCATTAAACACTGTCCCTCACCTTCTTTGTCCTTTATAGTGCTTGCTTACTAGGATGTCTTTCCCATTAACCTCTTAGCAACTTGGAGAGCAGGATGCCATACTCCTTTTTCACATACCCCTTACAGACTAGTGTTTTTCAAACAATAGTCCCTAATTAAAATCAGTTTTACTGTTACCCATAAAATTAGTGAAGGCATATAAAATCATTAATACCTTTTACCTTCGCAAGGGAAAGAGGAGCGCCATTTTGCCACATAGACCATTTTCTCTCCCTCGTCCGTCCTTGAACTGCTATTGCAATGTCGAAGTCCCTATTGCATACACTACTTTGGTAAGAGCTACAGAAGATGGCTTCGCGACCTAGGCGCTGTTCTGAAGGTGACTCGGAGGCAGGAATAGAGTCGCCGATGAGCAGGATTGGGGATCTGAGCGGCCCTGGAGGAAGGCCATTGCTCATTGGAGGAAAGGAGTGAATCAAGTGAAGAGCTATCCGACACAACATGCACAGGTACGCGGACAGCAGGACAGAGGAGGAAGGCTCCAGGGTCATGTTAAATCTCTATGGGATGAGGGCAATGGGCTGAAGCGACTACAGAAGGAAGGCCTTATTTCATCCATATTTTAGAAAGCTTTTCTGGGGCTTCTCAGGGCAGAAGAGTGACCCTGGGGGTGCCTGGGTGGCTCAGTCGGTTAAGTGTCCAACTTCAGCTCAGGTCATGATGTCGCAGTTTGTGAGTTCCAGTCCAGCGGAGGGCTCTGTGCTGACAGCTCAGAGCCCGGAGCCTGCTTCGGTTTCTGTGTCTCTTGCTCTCTCTCTCCCCTCCTCTACTCGTGGTCTGCCTCTCTGTCTCTCAAAAATAAATAAATGTTAAAAAAAAAAAAAAAAAGAGTGATGCTGGAGGGAGACAGTCTCAGGAAACCTGAGTGCCCTCTGCTCTGCTCCCACCCTTTCCCCACTCGTGGCCTTCAAAGAAGGTTCACCCGGTCAGCCAAGCCCAAACTCTGCTATTCCCCACTTTCTCTAGGGGTGGTGGGGGTGGGGGTCAGTCTGCAAGAGAGAAGCAAGGCCCCGGGAGAACAGCTGTTCCTTCCACGGCACTTCTTTCCACATGTTGGAGATGAAGACACAGGGCGTGCACAGCCTCTACATTTTATTTTCTGATGTGCCTGGCACAAATGCCAAAGACAGCTACAAGTAATTGCTCTCCAAGCTCCAGTGAACTAGAACATCTTCATTTAAATCATGCATAGCCTAGAATTTTTTTAAAGGAGAGAAAGATGACTTTATGTGGTAGTTGCTAGGCAGCCAGGCGCTCGGGGAGCTCAAACATACACGCCGCTTTGCAGAATCTCAGGAAGCCACACTGTCCTCTTCCAAAAGCTCTCCTTATGCAACACTTGCGAGCTTCCACTGCATCCAAAAATGTAAGCTTGTCTTGTTTTTAACCACCCACCATTCCCACACCCCATTAACCGGTGCTAAACCGGGAGATGATTTGTGTGACCAAACCTCCCGTGTCAGCGAGGGCCTTGATGCAGGCTAGTGTTTGGGCAGGACTCTGATGAAGGTACTGGGAGAAATGAAATTTTGAAGATTTAATTTGTTGCCTCACATGTGCATGGAGAAATTTTGGAAAATGCAGAAAACCATAAGACAATTAATAAAAAAATAGAATAATCCTACTACTCAGAAAAACCAGTGATAAATATGGTGATGTTTCCTTGTATAGATCTATAACAAAATCGACACCACTGATTGCTCAGGACTTAACACAATGTCGAAAAAAAATAGTTGGCACTTTCACTCAATTTAAAAAAATATTTTTTAATGTTTATTTTTTTATTTTTGAGAGACAGACAGAGGGTGAGCGGGGGAGGGGGAGAGAGAGAGGGAGACACAGAATCCAAAGCAGGCTCCAGGCTCCAAGCTGTCAGCACAGAGCCTGACATGGGTCACGAACCTCAAATCATGACCTGAGCCAGTCGGACACTCAACTGACTGAGCCACTCAGGTGCCCCCAACAAATAATTTTAATAAGGGATGTTATGTCCATTTTTCAATGAATATTACAAAGAGGAGTATTTTCACATTATTAAAGATTTTTAATGTTTGATTAGTATTTTGTCACATATATGCATTATGAATCATCTATTTTCATCTCGTCTCCTATTATTCGGTATTTTTTCCTAAATTTTAGCTAGCTGAAACAATGCTGTTATGAAAAGTCTTTACATAATTCTTTGACCATTTTCTAGATTTCTTTATAATAGATTTCTAAAAATAGAGTTATTTGGCCAAAAGGCATGGATTCTACTAAATTTCTTGAGAGTTATCATCAAAGTGCTTTCCAAAACACTGGTAATAATTTACATTTCCACCACAGGTTCTGATCATTCCTGTCTCACTGCACTTTGGTGAGGATGTTAATTAGTATAGTGTCATTTTTTTCATCTGTAAATTCTGTTGGCATTTTATTTTATAAAAGATATCCCTTGTTATTGGAAACTGATATCTTATTTTGACTTGATATTAAATATTTTTTTTACAGTTAGTGGCCATTTACATTGATTTCTTTGTGAATTGTGAATTAACAGCCTTTATGGACTTTTTTTCTCCTAGGGAGGGGACCTTGCAAAGGCATGAACACCAAGAGGCGGGGTTACGGGGCCACCTTCGAGTCTGTCACAATCAGCTCAAAGTAAGTTTGAGATTTACTAAGACTTTAGTCTTACCTAGCTCAAGGGATAAAGGTACTGACATTTAAAAAAACCAAGAGGAAGGACTTCTTTTTAGAGAGTTGTCATGGCACTTGCTGCCCTCCATTTTGCCACTTTTATGGACAGAGCAGGGACAGAGGTTTTTTTCACCTTCAGCCAAGAGAGGGGGCTCCGTGAGCATTGTGCAGAGATCTGACCCGTGTCCCCTCATGTTTGGGGGGTGCAGTTAGGAGAAGTGAATCTCACCAATCAGATGGTGGCCACGGAGAGGTGTCCTGACTCCTGCCTAAGACGACTGCTCAGAGAGGTGACCGAAAGGCTGGCAGGTGCCTGCCATGTGCCCAGGGGCTGAGGAAGAACCAGAAGTGGCTTGTGGAGGAAAACCATGGTGTGTGCTAAGAACCTACCCTCTGAAAGCTCCCCATGAAAAAGACCATCAGGAGTAGAGACAAAGTCCCAGCACACCTGGATGACGCTGATAATCATCTCTGCCAGCCAGCAAGACTTTTCCTGTTCCGGTCTCTCCTCCTCCGTCCCTCTCTTTAACCCGTGCAGAGTCAGAGCACATGGCAAATCAAAGGGCAGAGGAACAAGGTCCCTAACAGCCAGGAAGCCTGTGGCTTTCTTTGCCTCTATTACTGTAACTTGCTGGTCCCGGCTGACAGAGAAGAGAGGATATAATTTCAAATGAAACTTAGAGTTTTAATTGAACACTACAATGGATGTTGTAATCACTTAGGTGAGAATGTTCTCGTTAAAGTAACCAAAATGCATTTTTAAAAATCCAAAAGTAACTAGAAACTTAGAAAACCTTCCATGTTTTCATCCAAGGACTAGAAAAGAAACAGCCTGCAAAGCCAGGGGTGAAGGGTCAACAGTGAGGAAGAATAAGGTTATTTTTTTGCCTCTACTCTTCCAAGTTGAACTCAGTCAAATCTGTGGCTAAAGGGGGACCCCAGTAATTTCTCTCCCCTGTTTAAAAAACAAGTTCTTAGCTATTCTAATCCATTTCTTTTTCCTAGACAAAATTTCTTAGAAGATTCCTAATTAGGATTTTTATTGGAGTAAGCCAGGACTTTTAATTTGGAGAGAATTTACTTCTGCACGATGTATATGTTACCATCTGGAATATTGTACCTCTCCTTTTCTTCAGTTATTTTTGGATTCCAGTAAAATGTAGTATTAGTCACCCTCATTATTGTCCTACACAATTATTGTTGGCTTTAATCCTGTGAATTTTATGGTTTGTTTTTATTGATGTTTCTGTTGTTGCTACTACGAATGCAGTGTTTTTCCTCTCTTGTCTTAAAACTGGCTATTGAGTTTGAAATTAAATATAGCAATTTGTTCATTTAAATTGTAGCCAACCACCTTAGTAAACTTTTATTAATTTTAAGAATGCTTTAGTTGATTATTTTGCTTTCCATGGGTTTGTTGTTAAACCATCTGCAAATCAAGGTAAGTATAGCTTTATTTTCTGGTTTGCATTTTACTGCATTGTCCAAAAAAGCAGAAAAACATCAGTGGTGATCTAGATCAGATAGGTCTTTTAACCGGAATTTTTTCCAGTGTTTTAACCTTGAGAATGATGTTGGCTATTGTCTTTACAAAGATGTCCTTTGTGTGTTAAGGAAGCAAAATGTTATTCCTAGTTTTATAAAAATTAGGTCAAGAATGGTTTCCAAACTGTTTTGTCAAAGGCCTTCAGTTAAAGTTATTTAAAGGCTTCCAGTGAAAGACATTTTAGCACCCAAAATAGCAAATCTTTCCAGTGTGTTTAAACACTCTGGTTTATTCATAATTTAAACTTTATACTGTAAATTCAGTATATATGCTTATGTTTTGCCTGAAATGAAGATACAAAACACTGTCAGCTTTTATAGATTTTTAAGGCCCATATAGAACTAATACATTGACTGACAGGACACCTAATCACTAATGTTGTACCTGTGTTCACTGTTCAGAATAGGACAAATGATAGATATTTTTTTAAATTCCATAGTTATATTAAGAACAGCTAACATTTTTAGCACCTGTGGGCATTTATGAAAGGATAAGTATCGGCAGGAGCCCACGTATGTTCACTGAAAATAACACGTATCAAATTAGCCAACTTACTTTTTTATGAAGTTTTAAAATGAGGAATATTTGGTAGACAGAATGAAACTGGATTTCATGAATTCATTTACTTCATAAAGCATCTCTTGGTGTTCTCTTGATCTCTGGCTATTGAGTTTGAAATTAAATATAGCAATTTGTTCATTTAAATTGTAGCCAACCACTTTAGTAAACTAAAAGTAAAATGAAAAATATGGTTTGTAGTATATAGCTTCACAACGATTTGAAATTGGAGTCCAGATAGCGGTTCTGTGCTCCAAAGAAGAATTATCAGGAGAGGCTCTCAATCCTCCACATTAAATATTTTTATCAGGGGGCTCCTGGGTGGCTCAGTCAGTTAAGCGTGCGACTTCCGCTCAGGTCATGATCTCACGGTTTGTGGGTTCGAGCCCCACGTGGGGCTCTGTGCTGACAGCTCAGAGCCTGGAGCCTGCATCAGATTCTGTGTCTCCCTCTCTCTCCCTCCTCCCCATCTCACACTCTGTCTGTCTGTCTCTCTCTCAAAAATAAATAAACTTTTAAAAAAATTATAAAAGTTTAAATCAGTTACTGGGATGAAGGTATAGGAGGTGATCAACTGAGGAGATCAAATGGCAAAAAAAAAAAAAAAAAAAGAAAGAAAGAAAGAAAGAAAGAAATCAAAACCTTAAATGCTCGTCATAGCTTGAAACATATGGTAGAAATATAAAGAACAAACAAACCCTAGAAAAATGAGTGTGCACAGTGACAAGTGGATGAGTGTCCCACAAGTACAGGAGGATGCATGGAGATGCCGGGTCTGGGCAGTTGTTTACATTTACACCAAGAGCATCGATAGAAACAGTTTCTGAGTGCCGTCAAAGGCGAGACTTCTGGTCAACAGAGAGCAGCATCACGCGGTGTGTGCTGTCCCAGGCTGGCTCCCGGGAAGCAGATGGTGGACTTTAGGCGACAGGATGTGTATCGGGTGTGTCCTTGGAATGAACACCTGTGGAAGGGCAGGGAGGAGGCAGGGGAAAAATGCGAACTTATGAAGGCCCAATAGCTTCCTTGACCAAACTCATGAGGAGCTTTAGAGCCAGAAAGGCTCTTCAGAAGCGTCCCAAGTTGGGCCAAGACGGCCCAGCCCCCGTACTCCCACATGAATCAAGCCCTGGATGGGGGCCGCCCAGGGAAAGGGGCATGACCTTGGACGAGGCGGCTCTCTGCAGCTGAGGCAGACCCCGAAGGGGCTGACAGCTGAAGACGGTCTACAGCCAGCACTGCCAGCAGCTGGGTCAACAAATCCTTCAGGGAAGGGGTTTCTGGGCCACGTATCACAGTGTCCACCGCAGTGGGAAACCCCAGTGCCTGCTGCAAGCCCGTTAGAAATGCTGGGGAGAATGTATTTTTTTACATGTTTTTAATACATGGTTAAACATAAAAAAGCAAGAAAGGGTGCCAAAAGTGAAGAAGAAATGACAGGCAAGTCCTAAGAACCAGATACATGCCTTAGGGGGACATGGTTTTCAGCTCACTGAGGAGGAAATTAAAGCTCTGGGCTCTATTCCCAGTCCTCTGTGAGAAGCAAGAACTGCAAACTCATACCTTGAGTGTGTGGTCCGAGTGTCTACTATCCTCAAGGTGAAAGAACCCTAAAATGAGATATTAACATAAAAATTTAATGCAAAAATGGTTCTATGCATAGAGTCTCTACTGAGGCAAAGTAAAACAAAACAAAACAGAACAAAACAACCACCAATGTGCCCACCCTCAGCATACCTGAAGCTCCAATGGTAGACTGTGACAACCAGAGGATGTCCCATGCATGAAGAGGATGACACAGGTCAGAACCTTCAGATGCCAGAATCTACAGACTTAGAGCTTCGGAAACAGACTCCAAGATCCACATGTTTAAATGGACAGAGAAATAAAGGAACAAAATCCAAAAAGCAAATCAGCTGGGAAAAATAACAGAAATTCTAGAAATTAAAAACACAGACATGGAAAAAACATTTTTTGATTTCATCAACAGATGACCCACTCAACAATACACCATTAAGGAGATAAAGGATTAATTTGGAAAAACCAATATGCAGATATCTTATCCAGAAGGATAAGAAATGGAAAATATGAAACTGTCTGCTATGTTCAAGGTACCTTGTAAGATGCTGAAAAACTCTTTTCATTCATTAAATACTTAGGAAATACCTAGTATGTACCAGATGTTGGGAGAGACATAGGGATACCATGGTGAACAAGAAAGAGTCACAGTGACTCAGGAGATTTATGTTGGTGTCACCAAAACATGGTCTACACTTTCTAACCCATGACCCTTTACAAAATAAAACAAAGAAATAAATGATGAAAATTATGAAGAGCTATCTGGTAATGTGATCTGGGACTATATCAAGCTAATGAGGAAATATTTGTGCCACTATGCTTTTGACCGTTAACCAGATCTGGAAGAATTTACTCCTCTCTGGACCCCACGATTTAAAGCTGGATGTTGGGGCACCTGGGTGGCTCAGTTGGTTGAGCACCCGACTTCGGCTCAGGTCATGATCTCACCCACTCTGGTGGGTCTGAGCCCCGCATCAGGCTCTGTGCTGACAGCTCAGAGCCTGGAGCCTGCTCCGGATTCTGTGTCTCCCTCTCTCTCTGCTCCTCCCCTGCTCGTGCTCTGTCTCTCTCTCTCTCTCAAAAATAAATAAACATTAAAAAAAAATTTAAAGCTGATGTTGACAAATGACAAAGCGTCCAGACTCAGGAGACAAAAATGTTGACCAACCTAGAACGTGCATCGTTTAAGAAATAGTTGGAGGGTTTTCCAGCCAGAGAAGAAGAGCACAAGTAGGTGCAAAACCCTCCAGGACTTTCCGGCCCCAAAGTATTGGGATTCAGCTTAAGGCTTTTGTGGCAGAAATTAAGGCTTGGCCTCTTCCTTCACTCTCATTCTACGGTTCATCTAATTCCTGGCTTTCCTTCTGGTGGGGTGAGGTCACGTGACTGAGTTCTAGCCAGTAGACCGGGGCAAGAAGCACTCAGTGCTGCTTCCAAGCCTCAACTGTAAGAGTGCCACACGTACATCTGCACTGTCACTTCTGGGGACTAGGTGCAGAACACGGGGGCCTTGGAACCAGGTAGTAAAGCACACTATGGAAGGAGCCTTGGTCACTGAGTCACTGCATGCAGTGAAGTCTCTACCGATGAGGCATGTTTCTTTCTAGCTTTACATGATTGATAAACACACATGTATACGACTCGAGCATTATACATTTTCCTTTTATTATTTTTTTAAAGCTAGCAAACGTTACCTTAAATAATACAGTTTCTTTAAATAGGGCTCCCACCCACTTTTTACTCCCAGTTCCTGCCTGACTCATTCTAATGGAATCCTATTTACGGCAATTCTGTGTTCCCTAGGATAACACTCTCGCAGGGAGAAAGCTTTGCCCCTACCTCGAATTCTTTTTGTTGCAGAACTTGGTGTATCATCTTGTCACTGGTCCAAATTCTCTCAAGGACACGGAAGTTTTTACTTATTCTTCTCCTCCAGAAATTAACTTAGACACCTGCTCCTCAATCAGAGTTACTTGAAACCTGGGACCCTTTTACGTTCATGTGTATATCCTTAAGACCGACCACAATGCGAGGCATGTAGCAGGTAATTGCTGACTGAATCAACAAACAAACAATAGAGGAGAGTCACAAATGTGAAGCTATGCCTCTCATCTCTTTGGATCTTAATGAGAAAACTCAACTATCCGGATGACCCAGGATAATTGCCTGTCTTAATCCATTTGGGCTCCTATCATAAAACCACCATCGAGCAATATTTAACAAAAAGAACACAGAGAGCTCTGTATGCAAACTTATATAAAACTATTTCGTTGCAGGTTACACACATCTATGTGCACGTCTGTATATAAAACAAAACAGGTTGGTTTCAAATCCGTTATTTCTGTGCATAAAACCAACGGCTTCCTTTTTTGTTGTCTTCTTTCACGATCAAGGAAACCTGAATATGTAGCTATTTTTAAAACACACTCAAGTCTCCCCCAAACAAATGGTCTCTCGCTAAATTAGTTAATGAGTAATGGTGATGAGATTACTCTGAGAATAGCACATGTCAGAAATTTGTAGTGCTCACTAACACAAAACGAGCAACCAAGCCTTTCAGGAAATCTGAATCTGCTATGGCACAAACATTTCTGTCCAGCTCAAGGCCAAATATCTAATAGATCCCTGATTCTTATGAGCACAAGTAAAAATTTAGACAGTGCTCATGGGCAGTGTATTCTCTCTGTGCACTGCAGGGATCGGCACTGCAATCAGAAATAAGAGAATGAGAAGAAATATGGTGTCTTCCTTGTTTTGAGGGACAGAGAGAAAAAGCCACTGCTTGTGAAGTAAAAATGTCTAATTATTGTGCACCTGAATCGGTGTTCTAGAAATCTAAACCACTGCGCTTTGGGCCTCCTGCCCCTCTCCTCTCCTCTCACATTATGCAGTAGCTATGCACTTCCCTGTCTGCCTTCCTCTCCCTACATAGGATTTGTGAGGGTTGGAATCACTGTCTACCACATATTTGATCCCTGGAACCTGGTGCGATCTGAGGCTTTAGTCGATGTTTCTCAAATGCTTGTCGAATAATCTTGGATTTTCATAAAAGCATTAAGCCATCTGTGAGTTAGTCTCCCGTGGTTAAGAATAGACTTGCAAGAACAGAGCACAAAAATAATCAATAGCCACACACCCTCTTTTCTGACTAGAATGTCAGTTCCATAAAAACAGGAACTCGGTCTTCCTCATGGCGGTAGCCCCAGCATGCCCTCCGTAAGCATTTGCTGAGTGAATGCATGACATCTCTCATAATCCTTTGAGAAAGCTTCACTCAATAACATCGCTTTATCGCGACGAATCCTTGACATCAGCACTTCCCCAATTCCCTTTGCTCAGAATTTGGCCGCTGGCTTCCCGCAGTGTCGTCGCTACGGATAGATGCCGTCAAGATCCCAGCAAATTTAGCAGCATAAAAGAACACCCCTTCTTCTCACACGGCTCTGTGGGTCGGACGTCCAGGTGGGCTCAGAGTCTCTGCTGAAGTCACTGTGTCAGCCGGGCTGGAGGCTCTGGGGCAGAATCCGTTTGCAGGCTCACTCCGGTTGTGGGCAGAATTCAGTTCCATGTGAACTAAGACTGGGTCCTCATTTCCTCGCTGGCTGCCGATCAGGGCTCACACTCGGCTTCTAAAGCTGCCCACGTTCCCGGCTCACCGACCCCTTCATCTTCAAAGCCCGCAGTGGTGAGTCCTTCTCACCCCTCGAATCTCTGGTCTCCCCGTCTGCCTCCTATCTCTTGCCTCCTTTTTTTCTTCTTCTTCATCTTTGCCTCCTCTTCTGCTTTTAAGGGCACATGTGGTCACAGTGGGCCTACCCGGATGACCCAGGATAACTGCCTGTCTTAATCCATTTGGGCTCCTGTAATAAAACCGCCATCGACAACAAATAATCATTCCCTACGTTTCTGGTGGCTGGGAAATTCAAGCTCAAGGCGCTGGGAGTTGCTGTGTGTGGGGAGGATCTGCTTCCTGGTTCACAGACTGCAGCCTTCTCTCTGTCCTCACCTGGCAGAAGGGGTGAGGGAGCTCTCCGGGGTCACCGTCCTATCATGAGGGCTCCACTCTTGGGACCTCATCACCTCCCAAAGGCCTCCCCCTAATACCATCACACTGAGCATTAGGATTTCAAAATGTGAATTTGGGGAGAACACCAACGTTTAGTTCATCACTCTCCCCATTTTAAGGTCAGGAACCTTAATGATTAGGAACCTTAATTCCATCTACAAAATCCCTTCACACCAGTTCTGAAATTATGTAATGGGAATTCAGGAAGACATCTTTAGACACTGAGAGTGAGCGAACAAAGGCACTGCCCCGGGGGCGCCTGGCCGGCTCAGTCAGAAGAACATGTGTCTCTTGATCTCGGGGTCATGAGTTTGAGCCCCACGTTGGGCATAGAGATTACTTAAAAAAAAAAAAAAAAGAGTGCCACAGATGGAAGCCAGTCCATTTGTAACCTCATCTCAGAAGTGACATCTCATTTCTTGTGTCATTTTCTATTTGTTAGAAGCAAGTCAGGGACCCCAGCTCCTGCTCAAGGGGAGGGGACGCACAGGCCCTGAGTACTAGTAGACAGGGATCACTGGGGATCGTCGTAGAGGCTGCCTACCACAGAAGGGGAAAGCGATTACATTTTATTGTATGGCTCAGCTGTGAAAAGCACTGGTGTAACCATAATAATGTAAATACTGAACATACTGTATAACGTAAATAAAATTATCAACTGATAATATCACTGAGGGGAAAAGGCGATACTCCAGGTAAATGTGTTTGGTGGGAGAGGAGGGAGGAAAGAGAGCTGGATCCTCATAGTCAACCATCAGGAGTCAATATAAAATATGTTTAAGTGACACATCAGGACACAGCAATAAGTCTATTATTTAGAGACAAGAAGGTGAAATGCCAGGTAATCAGGTGAAAGAAGTCAAAGTGCTTCTGGGATGATGGATGAGAGCACGAGGGGGCTGCTCACGGATAGCGACCGTCTCTCTTAACAAGCCTTATAGGACCCCCCCAACCCTATGCTATGTATGCATATAACTTTTATTGAAAGAACAGGGGATGGGATGCCTGGCTGGCTCAGTTGGTTAAACATTCGACTTTTGATTTCGGTTCAGGTCGTGATCTTGCAGTCATGGGACTGAGCCCCACATCAGGCTCACTGCTGAGCATGGAGCCTTCCTGGGATTCTCTCTCTCCCTCTCTCTCTGCCCCTCCCCTGTTCACATGTGTGTGCTCTCTCTTTCAAAGAAAGAAAGAAAGAAAGAAAGAAAGAAAGAAAGAAAGAAAGAAAGAAAGAAAGAAAGAAAAGGAGGGAAGGAAAGAAGAAACGGAGGGAAGGAAGGAAGGAAGGCAGGAAGGGAGGGCAGAAGGAAGGGGGAGGGTGGGAGAGAGGGAGAGAAAAAAGAAAAGAAAAAAGAAAAGAAAGGAAGGAAGGAAGGAAGGAAGGAAGGAAGGAAGAAAGAAAAGAAAACAGGGGAAAAACAACAAAAATGAGGACACAGAGTTTTCTCGGAGAAAATTATGACATTATTGGCCTCCAGTGAAAACAATGTAATGCATCTGTAGCTAAGATAGGAAAGCTTTGGCCCAAGCAATACCAAACAGGATGCAGAGAATGAAAAGGCAGGATATGCAGTTCAGTGGAACACCCGATGTCGGTCCGGCTGCAGGTGAAAGCCAGCCTGCCCCACCCACCCTTTAGGCCTGTGACAAGCGGCCAAAAAGGCCAGCCCAGAACCTGCCTCTGTTTGTAACCACCCTGAAGCCTACACGTGTCTGGCACCCGTTAGTTACCCAATAAACAATTGTTGGATGGAAAAAAATGGATTGGGTAGTGTATTCATTAGTTCTTATTGCAATAATGCTGCATAACAAATCATCCTAAAACTCAGTGTCTTCAAACAATAAGCATTTCTTTCCTGCCCCTGGATCTGTGGGTCAGCTTGAGTTCAGCTGATCTTGGATGAGCTTGGCTGCGCTTGGCTCCAAGCCGTGGGTTGCATTCAGTTCTGCACCAGGTGTTTCCTCATTCTTCTTGGGCTAGAAGCTGCCTAGGTCATATTCTCCTCTTAGCAGACCACTGGAAAACAAAAAGGCAAGCAGAATCACACCATGCTTCTTGAAGCTTTGGCCGTGATTGGCATGCTACCTCTCTATGCGCATTGCACTGGTCACAGCAAGTCCCGTGAGCAAGCCCAACATCAGTGAGGTAAGAGAGTATCCTCTGCCCACTATTATTCGGGATTATGACACTAAACAAGAAACAAATATACAGATAGGAATGTCTGTATTATTGCTGCTGATTAAATATTCAGTGTGTTGCAGAATATTGAAGCTATAAAGAATTTTATCTTGTCCCACCGCTGCATTCAGCAGATGAGAAAACAGACCCAGAGAAAGGGAAGCAAGGGGATACCACAATTTGTGTGGCAGAGGGGTGGACTTCGAATCCTAGGAAAGAGGAGGGAAGAATTAGGATCAGTAATTCAATGTGATCTGAATAAATGAACACCAGAATGAATTGGACTGACAGAAAGGAGCCAAGTAGAGAGAGAAACTAAAGATGCAAGAGAAAAAGCAAGCTCTTGGAGACAGAAGGCAGGGGATGATATGATCAAATGCGTTGTTGCAAGGGGGCCTTGGAAAAGAAGGATCCTGCCAGAGGGAGGAGAGAAGGGATAGGTCTACAGACATTTTCCTAGGTTTTAAGGAAGGAGGAATAAGAGTTGGAAGAGTTCGGGTCTGTGACACAGAGCACGACACTAGATCGCGTACTTTGCCGTAACATGCCAACAATAACACCGCCAGGTGTAATGTGATTGGTGATGGGCTTCCAGATCCCAGAACTCCCAGCCAGCCGGCTGCTCCACTTAATAGCACTGTGGGAGGGTGTTACAGTCTGTGGGCACCAACCTGTACTCAGCACAGTGTCAGTGAGTGTAAGCACCCTTCCCCTGGTGCGACCTCGTTTTCCTCACTCACGTAGGTGTTGGAGTCCTTTGCTGAGAGCGAAGGCAGCAAGGGTTGTAAAGGTGGCTTCTGGGAAATGATGACGGTTTGGAACCGTATCTAAGGGAAATGGGAGGAAGGTGAGCAAAATCACCTGAAGAATGGACCACCAACAGAGGGCTGGCTGCACTGAGACTAGACCGTGAATCCAAGCAGTGTCCACGCACATGGTACGATGACGTCCTCCAGCCCTCCTCCCTTCAACCATTGATGGAGTGCTTCTTGAAGGGCAGGAAAAACAGTTCCTAGTTCCAAACAGATTATCATCTAATCAAGACATATGTATAATGAGTTAATGGCTGGGGAAAGGGTTCCATTATAATTCAGAACCTAAAACTGAAAACAAAAGCATGGATTCATGCAAATGTAACCTTTCCGTCTCATCTGCCTGCATCACAGGGCACTGCCATTTAATCTTCCGATAAATTACAGACCTATACCGTGTTTAAATGCAAAGTTTAACGAAGTCAATAAAATATGGGCATAAAGCAGCAGCAGCATATAAATTCCATTCCTGTCCTTCACCACCTAATAGAGAGATACATGTCATTTACCTTGAGATAATATTTTTGCAAAAGCACTTTGAAGAGTTTCAGCTCCAACCTTCCAAAAGGATCACTGCTGACTACTCTTATTTATGATAATTGCACATATATAGGTGGAAGCATCCAGAACATTGCCGCTGCTTAAATGTTACGTGTCAGTGTCACAGAATGATAAAACCGTAAACAATTTTGCTCCGGTCCAACCATCTCATTTATAGACGAGACGAAAGACACAAGGAAATGAGATTAATTCTTTTTCAGGGGGCACACAACAAATTAGAGGCCCAACAGAAATAAACCTCAAATTTCCCTTCCCCCCTCTCCCCACTCCAGGGTCATTCCACAGCACCAGCTGGTTCCTTACCTGTGCTGGGCAGTTAACCATGCAAGTGGCCCAGGGTGTCACAACAGAGGAAGAAAAGAGGGCTAGTTGTGAACAGTGTCACTCTCCACCATCACCTAGAGACCGCCAGGCACAAATCTGCTATGGTAAGTGCACAGTCAGCGCCAGACCCCCTTGGGGACCGACAGAAGCACGGTGTCCCTGCCACTCAAAGATGCTTTCTGGCAAGCAGCTAACAACCTGAGGGAATGTGGGCAGTCTGAGGGAGCACAGAGTGTCATTTGCTTTATTTTTGGAAACTTCATGAAGTCAGTCTGCACTTACTCAGCCACGGGGCCGCCAGCACCCCAAAGGGAGTATTACCCTTCACCCTCCTCTTCCCCGACAACGACACAAACTGGTGATGGGATGCTAATGGGCTCTTGAACAGCCTGATTTCCATCCTCTACAAACCTCCTGCCTTAGTCCATTTCTGCTGCTGCAGTGAAATACTACAGATGGAGTAGCTTGCAAATGACAGAAATCTACTCCTCACAGTGCTGGAGGCCAGGAAGGCCAGGAGCATGGCACCAGCAGATGTGCCATTTGGGAAGGGGCCCGCTTTCTGGTTCGTAGACAGCACCTTCTTGCTGTGTCCTCACAGGTGGGAGGGGAGCAAGCCTCTGCCTTGCTGAGGCACCAGTTCCCTTCACGCACCCTCACGACCGATCACCTTCCCAAGGCCCCGCCTCCTAATACCATCGCATTGGGCTTTAGGATTTCAACAGATGAATTTCTAAACATCGGAGATATTCTACAAAAGATAACTATTTGTACAAAAAATATGGAAATGTTAAGGGGTGGGGTCATTAGAGGTCTTTTTATTTAACTTTAAACAATACTTACTGACTCTGATGGAGAGGAGGAAGGAATTACTGCATTGTACTTCTTCCCTCTCCCTCCCCCTCTGCCCGCTTCAAATTTTCATTGGTTATGATATTATTTTCCATGGGTGCTGTAACAAATTACCAGATGTTTGGTGGCTTAAACGACAGAAATCTATTCACTTCCTGTTCTAGAAGCCAGAAGCCCCAAATCAGTGTCAAAATCAAGTCCAACATCAAGGTGTTGGCAGTGCCACACTCTCCGGAGGCTCTGGGAGGGGGTCCTTGCCTTGCCTCTTCCACCTTCTGGAGGCGGCCAGCCTTCCTCGGGACACAGCTGTACCATTGCAGTCTCTGCCTCTGTGGTCACATGGCTTCTCTTCATCTGTCCTCTGTGTCAAGTCTCCCTCTAACTCTGGCTTATAAGAACAGACGTGAGGGGCTCCTGGGTGGCTCAGTCAGTTAAGCATCCGACTTCAGATCAGGTCATGATCTCACAGTTTGTGGGTTTGAGCCCCACGTCAGGCTCTCTACTGTCAGCACAGAGCCTGCTTTGGATCCTCTGGTGCCTTCTCTCTCTGCCCTTCCCCCCGCTTGTGCTCTAAATAAGTAAATAAATAAACTTAAAAAAAAATAAGAATATATGTGATTGCATGCATCATCCAATAATGGACGATGATCTCTCCACCCAAACATCCCGAATGTAATCGCATCGACCAAGTCCCATTTGCCATTAAAGGTAACAGTCTCGGGTTCCAGCAGTGAGGACGTGGTTAACCTTTAGGGGGCATCATTCAGCCTAACACAGTGAAAGTCCTTACTGTTCCAACAAAGGATGGTTTACAACAGTCACATTCTCTCCTGTCTTTGGGATCCTCACATTTAGTCTCAGTTCCACATTTAAGGAGATGGGATGTCCACTCCCAGACTTTTTATCTTTGTTTCTCCGTCTCTGAATTCTTTTTTTTTTTTTTTATCTCTTAGCTGGCAGTCACTGGCTACTGCGATCCTGTCCTTCATCCATTTCTGCCCTTGTATTCATCCCGTCTTTCCTCTTTCGTTGTTTCTGTTTGCTCTGTTAATCTTTTGTCCAGTTTATGAAACGGCTAATCTTGCCTTTGTCTGTGTTGTTTTCTCATAAATAATTCTTAGAGCTGTACATTTCACTCCGTACCACATTAGCTGGGCCCACAAATTTAACATGTGTCTTCATTTGTCTTGCAAATTTCTAGTGATTTTTCTCTTTCACCAAAGTTATTGTGTAAGGCATTTACATTTTGCTTAATTTAGCAGTTTCTGAAAGGTATATGTTTAAATGTGTGGCTGTTAAGTATGGTTTTATTTATTTTCCCCCATAGGTCTCTTGGTGGCTTTTATTTTAGCCTCTTTTGTAGGGTACATATATGTTTCTAAGTAGCTTCTGGATTTATTGTTCTTTTATGTTCCACGTTACCCTAACGATATTTTTCCCCTTGAATTCCACCTTTCATATCAAAATTGCTGTCAGAACTTTGTCTAGTTTGTATTTCTCCATATATTTATTTGCAAATTGTCTGTATCCTTTAGTTTTAAATGTGTTTCTTTTAAAAAGTATATTCATAAAACATGCTTTTTATATTTTTTACTTTATTTGATTTGAGAGAGAGAGATAGCACAAGTTGGGGAGGGGCAAGGAATGGGGGGGGGGTGCGGTGCAGAATCTCAAGCAGGCTCCGCACTGTCAGCACAGAGCCCAACGTGGGACTTGATCCCACGACCCTGGGATCATGACCTGAGCTGAAATCAAGAGTAGACCACTCAACCGACTGACTTGAGGTGCCCCTAGAACATGCTGTCTTTTGTTCAGTAAGCTAACCCATTTGTATATTGGAATATATTTCCACCACAATTTTCATATTTTCTATTTACTGTACTTTCTTTCTACTTCCTTTTCCTGTTTTCCTGCCCTTGAAAGAATAGATCGGGTTCTCCTTTTTTGATTTGAAAGTTGCACATTCTATTTGTATCATTTAATGGTTATGCCTGATTTAAGATCAAAAGTTGAATATATATTTATCTTTCAATTTCTTAAATTGTTAATGTCAACATCCACTACATAACAAGTACTCTCCCCCACTCATATGTGTGCTCTCTCTCTCTCTCTCTCTCTCTCTCTCAAAATAAATAAGTAAACTTTAGGAAAAAATAAGGAGAGAGAAACACACAGCACATTAAACACACACACACACACACACACACACACACACACACAGAGTATCCTATGTAAACCTATGTGTATATAGCAAAATGGAATCACTAAAACAAGCCCTTCACATTCCTCTGGTCACAAACCTTTTCCCCAACTATGTTTTTAATCAGTTGTAATTTAGTTCTAGATCATTCTGAGTATATGTTTTTAGTCCTTTCTCTGGAAATAATAATGATCGTCAATGAGTTATTTATTTATTATTTTAGTTCGGGCTGCCATAGCAACTTACTATAGACTGGGTGACTTAAGTGACAGATATTTATATCTCACAGTCCTGGGGACTGGAAGTTGAAGATCAGAATGCCAGCACGGTCAGGTTCTGCTGAGAGCCCTCTTCTGGGATGCAGATAACCACCTGTTCCTTGTAGCCTTGAACAGAGGATAGGGAGAGGAAGCAAGATCCCTCCCGAGGGACTGTTAGGATCCTGCATTCCTGAGGGCTCTACCCACCTGAACTTATCTAACCTTAATCACCTCCCAAAGGTACTACCTCCTAAAACCATGACACGAGGGACAGGATTTCCACATAGGAACTTTGAGGGGACACAAACACCCACCCTTTTATTCCACATATTTTATCACGTTCTTCTGGATTTCTCTTTTCCTCAGAGAACTTCCTCCAAGAGTATTTTCAAAGAGGATCTCCGTGTAGTAAAACTTCTATGGTTGCATATGCCTGAGGATCTCTTTATTACATCCTACATCTTTATTGCCTCCTAATATTTAAATAATAATTTACCTGGATGGCACATTCACTACATAAAAATTCAACACTGCTGCATTGTCTTGCATCTAGTATTTCTCTGGGAAGTCAGGTGCCAATTATGAGTCTTACTCCTTTGTAAGTGATATGCTCCTTCCCAATGGAAACGTTTAGACTTTTCTGTTTGTACTTAGTGTCTCTAATGCATCAGGTGTGATTTTTTTTTTCTTATCTAACCTGTTTGGCTATGAGTTCTCTCAATGTGAAGTTCAAGGAGATTCTTGGAATTTTTTTCCAAATACTTTTTCCCTGTTACATATATTTTTTCCTTTCTGGAAGCTCCTGTCATTTGGATGGTATCACTTCCATTCTATCCTCCATATCTCTTATTTTTTCTTTTAGATTTTGAATCTCTTTATGCCATCTTGGTGCCTTTTGTGGGAGTTCCTTAGCTTAATCCTGTGACCCACTATTTTTTCAGCTGTATCCGTAAGTCGTACACTCATTTATTAAGTTCCTTATTTCAGTAATTATATTTTTCTTACCCAATTTTTTCCACTTGATTCTGCTTCATAACAGCTTGTTTTGTTATTTATTCAACAATATTCTTCCAAATCTCTTTGAAGATATAAATAATTATTAAATGTTTGACTTGTGGGGTGCCTGGGTGGCTCAGTCAGTTAAGCATCCAACTTCAGTTCAGGTCATGATCTCATAGTTCCTGGGTTCAAGCCCCTTGTCAGGCTCTGTGCTGACAGCTCAGAGTCTGGAGCCTGCTTCAGATTCTGTGTCTCTCTCTCTCTCTGCCCCTCACTCACTCACACTCTGTCTCCATCTCTCTCAAAAAATGAATAAACATTAAAAAAATTTTTTTTAAGTGTTTGTCTTGTTAGGGCCATGAATCCTGTTATACATGGTATAGATTATTCTTTGTATAGTCTTTTTTTTTCTAGTGTCTGCTATGAGCTATATTTCCCTGGTTAGTAATATGATATAGGAGAAGGAGCCAAATGCTCATTCCTAGTTGGTGTGCCTCTCCTTATGTGCTTGGAGAAGAAAAAGACATACACCAAAATGGAAGACCGTGGTTCCACAACTTGCCTCTGCCCATCCTTTTCTGTATCGCTCCTATCCCCTGACCCCATGAGAAGTTTTCTGCCTTGACTTTCATTCCCTGGCCCTAAATGTGAAGGGGGGAAAAGTGATAAAATGCCCAGCAACACCCACCACTCTGCTGTCTGGCTGTCATTTCCCCCTCACCAGAGTGAGCACCAACATGGCCTTGACCCTGGCAGCACTCGGCTGGCACTGAGGGGAATTTTTAGTTTTATGTTTGTTTTTGTTTTTGCCTTTGTTTTTTTAATCTGCTGTTGAAGAGACAGGCAGAGGTCCTCAAATGTAAGGTGGGAGGAGAAAGAGAACACCTCTGGGAAGCTCCCCAACTTCACCCCCAGATGCTGGTTCCTCCTCCAACATACTTACTCCTCTCTCCCTCCTGGGGAAACAGTCCCTCTCTGTCTCCACAGGGATATCCCAGCGTTTAATGTGAAATGTTCAGAATCATGCCCTTCCTTGCTGCTTCCGTGGTGTCTCCAATATTGAGTTTGAGAGAAGGAACCAGAAGGAACCTTTTTTCTACCTTTTTCATTTGGGGTGAGCTTCTCTAAAATGTATGACATGTTCCTTAATATTGAACTCGATTTTTCTGATAATTTTTATTGCATCTGATGTGACTTTTGTCTTTAAAAGCTTTCCCTTTTAAATTTCCACTCCCTTCCTGATCTTTGACAATTTGTTATTTTACATTTTCTCCCATCTCACAACTTCCTGTGACTCAAAAGACTTTAGGAGAAATAGAAAGCATAAATTGTGGATTTGGAAGAATGTGTGCTGCATCAGGTAAAGCATTCCCATCCTGAGGTCTCGTGAAGGTTCCCTGGGCCAGGCTAGGAAGAGAGAGTCTGAGAGGAAGCAAGGTTTGTGTAGAACTTGTGGGTGTCTCAAAAAAAAAAAAAAAAAAAAGAAGCTTGACAAATGATAGCACCTCCAAAGAGGAGTGAGGAATCAAGAGGGGAACCCAGAACCCCAAGAGACACAGATCCAGAGGAGAAAGTCTGGGTGCTCTTGTGTCAGCAAAGCCTGGCCAGAGCTGCCTTGCAGAATGTCCTTGTCCTTGCAGGGCCTGAAAGCAGCTGAGAAACCCTGGGACAGCCCAGAGCAGCAGAGGGTCGTCCAGGGTCCCAGGCAGTCCCTCAGAGCATCTGGCGGCCTGGCATGGAAATAGAGCTTCAGATTAAATCCCCAGCACTTGAGAGGGAGCAAAGAGATTTGAGGCACCTAAAAAGTCTTTCAGGTAGGAACATGCACCAGGCAGTCAGCAACCTGCAGAGACCAATCGGAGATAAACGTGGTGTGAAGAAGGGCATCCTACAAATGTCAGCATCTGTAGGTGACAGGTGACAGGCCTTAGCACAGCATCACCTACCCCCAGCCCAGAACTCAGGGACAAATCTGGGGGGAAAGACAGAGGCTCCTCAAATCAAATGAAACTAAGTACTGTAGTCTCAGCAGCATGGAGGCTCATAATAGAGATTTCTTTCTGTTCTACAATCTCAGAGTTTTTTTCTGCCCCTTGACTGGTGGTCTGACATGATCATATATGGCCTGGGTATGGGGTCTGCCAAATATGGGAAGCCCTTCCTTATGCCTCAACTAGCTCCCTCTAAGGAGAAGGTAACAATCTCTTCAGCTTGAGTTCTAATCCTGCCCTGATTAATCCTATTGGTCATGTAGAGTCTGCGTTTCTATGTAACTATCAATGTAACTAAACCAGAGTTCTCTCTATTATGCTAGAACAGGAAGAACAAGCCTTTTTCAAAAGTATAATTAAGTGCAGAAGTTAAAACAACCACTGATGCCTGCCCGTTCAGTAAAGCATCCAAATCCTCAGGGGAATAGGGAGAGGTGCAATGAGAAGGCAGGGGACCCTGTGAAAGCTTGCAGCGATGACTCGGATGGACACAGTGTTGCATGTGCAGTTCATTTTATTTCTACTTTAGGATTATAATAGGTAACATTGGGGGCACTTAGGAAATGTGTGATATTTTGCATACACTTTGCATACAATTACTCATCTACTCCTTGCGCAAGCTATGAGCTAGTTAGTGACCGCTATTCCTCATGGACAGCTGAGGAATCTGCCGGGTAGAGGCAAAGTGACTGACATGGGTCCAGAGATGTCGATGACCCACCCAGGGCTGAGGGCTTCAAAGACTCTTCTCTCAACCATTCAGCTATTTTGCCAGCCCAACAGGTTTTGTTTTTTTTTTTCTCCCCAGTTCAAATTATTCCAACAAATGCGATGTAAAAGAAAACTATCTGGTTACTCAGGGACACAATCCATGAAAATGTATTTATAATTCAGGGAGAGGAGGCGGGGGAGGGCATTCTCTTACTAACCATGGTAAGCAATCTGTTCAGTTCCCAGAGCATGAAGTTTGATTTTCTTTTTATCTGGTTTTTATATTCGAGGGAATATAAATGTCAGGAATCAAGCGTCCCCTCTGGATGATAGAGTAATAAATAACTTTCGTACCATTTGCACAGATGCTGTGACTAAATTAAGACCAGAAAAGATATTAACAACTATAGCAACAAACTGATGATGAATCTATTTTTAAGAGCAACTATTAAATTAGAAAGATTTGTCAAATTAAAAAAAAAACTTAGAAGGAAATAATTTGGGCATCAATTCTAAGAAA